>NC_047575.1:23361635-24107468 GCF_011004845.1 Esox lucius | reverse complement strand
AGTTGTTCTCTGAGAGATCCTTTTTCAGTCAAACCACTATTCACAAAGTGGTCAGTTCATTGTCAAAGGAAGCAGATCTACCAAGAATGAGAACTACACATGACCAGAATGTATTTTTATGGTGAGGTCATTTGAACTTAAGGACCACTTGCAAAGATGCAAGTATGATTTTCATTGCAGGCAAACTGTATGTTAAGATGCACTAAACAGCGTATTAATGCTTTGAACTACAAGGACTCAACAGTAGCCCCTTAAAGAAAAGTTTGATCTGAATGTGTAATTACTGTTTATTTTTACAGTGCTTGGATCCAAATTTCAAAAGACTCCTGCACACAGACTTTACTTGCAATTATAAATCCCACACGTAATACACAGTTGGAACTGGATTTTTTAAGAGAAGCTCATCTGCACAAATGGAAGGAATGTATATTCCATTGGGGTGAAGCTATCAACAAAATTCATGGACTCACATATTCCCATCAAACAGAACAAACCCAGATCTCAACATATAACTCTATCTACCTGGATAAAGATACCACAGTCATTAGATTCTCAAGCATTAGACCTACAATAAATGGCCCCTTATATATCTCAGTTCTTACAGTTCAAACAGTTTTCTTGTTGCAATCAAGTCACAACTTGCTGCCCAACAGCTTGATCATACTAAAAAAAACAAAAAACTAAAATAACGTATGTCAATATCTACTGTTAAGATTGTGCTTTCATTGGATGCTCACTCCCAGGAGCCTATGCTCAATAAGGGTTTAGGTCTGTAGACATGCTTGGCCAGTCCATCACCTTTACCCTCAGCGTCTTTAGCAAGGCAGTGGTCGTCTTGGAAGTGTGTTTGGGGTCGTTATGATGTTGGAATTCTGCCCTGCGGCCCAGTCTCCGAAGGGAGGGAATCATGCTCTACTTCAGTATGTCACAGTACATTTTGGCATTCATGGTTCCCTCAATTAACTGTAGCTCCCCTGTGCCGGCGGCACTCATGCAGCCCCAGACCATGACACTCCCACCACCATGCTTAAATGTAGGCAAGACACTTGTCTTTGTACTTCTCACCTGATTGCCGCCACACGCTTGACACCATCTGAACCAAATACCTTTATCTTGGTCTCATCAGACCACAGGACATGGTTTCAGTAATCCATGTCCTTAGTCTGCTTGTCTTCAGCAAACTGTTTGCGGGCTTTCTTGTGCATCATCTTTAGAAGAGGCTTCCTTCTGGGACAACAGCCATGCAGACCAGTTTGATGCAGTGTGCGGCATATGGCCTGAGTATTGAGAGGCTGACCCCCCCCACCCCTTCAACCCCCTCAGCAATGCTGAGAGCACAAGTCCATTTCCCAAAGACAACCTCTGGATATGATGCTGAGCATGTGCACTCAACTTCTTTTGTCGACCATGGCGAAGCCTGTTCTAAGGGAAAATTGCTAATTTGGCACAAATTTGATTTTTTCACTTAGGGGTGTGTACTCACTTTTGTTGCCAGCGGTTTAGCCTTCAATGGCTGTGTGTTGTGTTATTTTGAGGGGACAGAAAATGTACACTCTTATACAAGCTGTACACTCACTACTTTACATTGTAGCAAAGTGTCATTTCTTCAGTGTTGTCACATGAAATGATATAATCAAATATTTACAAAAATGTGAGGGGTGTACTCACTTTTGTGAGATACTGTATATCCTGAAAATTCAATGCATTTCAAGTGGTCTGTATTCTTTGGAATCTATAATGTAAAGCGATTCTCTAATGTTGAGTCTGTGTCAGGTTAGTTGCCATTTTAAGTTTGAGAAGAGTGTCGGCGCTTGTTCCACCACAGTGGGATTTCCTCCACCCACTGTGTCCTAATGGAGAAGTGGGTTCAAGTAATCAATTGTGTTGAATATTGCACAATAGACAAGCTGCACATACCAAGCTCTGAACTCATTACAATCTTGTGTTTAATGAGTTAATGTTTTAGTGATTTAGCAGACACTCTTCCAGAGCAAAATCTTTTCATACTTTTTCTTTCATCCTCCACCTTCATCCATATGTTCCCTCAAATACATTAGGGTCTTACTGAATTTTATTTAAAAAAAATTAAATGCATAAGTAATAAGTAAATAAGTTACTTTGGTCCCCTTTGACTGTGCAGATTACACAGTAAGAGTTTCACCTATACAGACATAGAGTACAGCCCCCCACAAGCACAAATATGCCTCATTCTTGCTACTCATAAACATCACACAGGGAATTATCACATCTGCTGCTGCCAGTCTCTTTTTCACTTTTGCACATTTTATGAAATGGTATCTTACTAAAATGTTGCACTAATAGGATGAGACCATTATTTCAGTGTATGCCAGCAGTGATAAGTGTATGGCCCTTTTTCCAACATTAGGCCTACACACAGTCAATTTAACAGCAGCAAAGTGGCAGCCTTGTGCATGTCAACGGGTAGGCGTATTGTCAAATATATTCGTAGAGCTCTAGATCCAAAGTCAACCACCTGAATCCTGAAGAAAAATATTTGAGCTAAAAAGATCATTAATCTCCCGTGGTTACCAACTTGAACCCAAGATTTAGTATTATGGGTTTGCAAGAGAAAAGCTTATGTATTGCAGTGGTTTCTAAACTTTTTCAGTTCCTGTACCCCCTCATGTTATTTTCATTAGTAAGCCTATGGTGTCATGAGTGTTTTCAAATACCCCCTGTTGAGAGGCCAAGTACCCCTGGGGTCCTGGTATCCCTGGTTGGGAACCACTGTATTGGAGATGGCTAAAATAATTCATTTTAAAATTGGTATTTTTTTTCTTCTCTTTAAGTGCACTAATTATTTTGTCGTGTGGACACTGAAGTCACGCTTCTGAGAAGGTGAATTTTACTGGTGAATCCTACATAGCATTAACCAAATTCTTAAAATATTGAACACACTTTAACTATATCTAGATGATCCAAAACATCTGAACTGTGGAAAAAAGAATTGCCAGCTGTTGTGTGGCGATTGTTTCCAAGAACCTTAGCTACTTTTCTCCATTCGTGACAGGTGGTGGCTCGTCTGTTACTTAGCTAGCTACAAGCAGACCCTATGGTGAAGTCTAAGACAAAGATTGTGCAGATCATTTTAGCAGGCAGCAGTTCTTCTTTTCAAATCAATCACTATCACTTTTTCACACAGCCAAAGGAACTACTCATTGTTATCTAGCAAGTAAGCGACTCCAACGTTTGTTGTATTAAACTTGAAAATAAAGATGATTTTTTTTGCCTTATTTTATAAGGTTTTTTCATTCTATAACTATGAAAATATATTGATGTTTCTGCAGGTTGTACTTACTTTGAACACAAAACGTATAGCTACAGTAATCCACTTAGCTACCCTTCACATACTGCTCGTCATGAAACAATGAATGAGAATGTTGGATTCAGTTGCGACGGAATCCAAAGCGTAATGTTTTTCTAAGTAAGTGTTATGCAAAACAATATAATATTAATGAGGGGGACACTTTAACCCATTACCAATATTGGGGAGGAAATGTCCCTTCTGTCCCTTGTCCCCCACCTCCTACGCTCTTGCTAGCTTGTATATTTGGAAAGCTAACTTACTAGCTATCTGTTAGCGTTACGTTAGCTGGTCATGGCTAATTTAATATTGCTTTTGCATTAGCTTAGAATATTCAATTACTACCATTTTACTTGCCATTCATGTGTTTTGTTGTCAATTTATGTCAAAAAAGTCTAAAAATATGTCAAATATATCTAAAAGGAAGATGAAGAGACAAAGATGGATTTTCTTTTCTCTTGAAATCTGGGATGAAGTTGGAGGTATCTTGTACGCTAGCAGGGCAACCCCTTAGTGTTCATGACACAGTAACTCTTTGACTCGGTCCTCCCTCTGTTCCCTCAGCTCTTCTTGGATTGTCGTTTCCCTGCATCCATTATTTACTATCCTATCATTGTAGTTGATTGGTTGCATGCATACTGTGATTTTATAGAGGGAATGCAGCCTGAATATATATATTTGTGGGTCATTAAAATATTGTATGGTAGAGGGGAGATAAAGGCTGGGGTGACTTGTAGTGGCTACTGGTTTGAGGTTTTCCTATCAATTGGTGTCCTGCTTAATCCTAGAAATCCAGGTGAGAGTCGTTCCTAACTAATTGCTGAAGATAATGAATGTCGAACACAAGGTAAGAGAGTAAACCCGCAGACACTCAGCCTTCCATGGAATTACTTTGATGCCTCGTACAATCTACTGTAGCTTTGTTAGAACCCATCGTGCCTCTTTCTCTGCATTAGTTGTGTCTGCGCTGTGTTTGTGCTCTCGTTTTGCACGGAGCAAAGTTGTTGCTAGTTATACTGTCCGCCACTCTGTCTGTGTTTTCCAATGCTGTCGCTTGGAACATTGAAGTAGGAGGGTACCTCTATTAGCATCCCAGAGGCTTTTAACTTTTTTTTGTAAACACAATCTTCATCTTTGAAGTGTGCACTACAAACACGGAATCCGGGAGCAACAGATGGGCTTTGGCGCTTCAGAGCCACAACCCACTGCAGCACCTCTGGCAGTAGATTGAGTGGTAGCGTGGTGGTAGACTGCTTTTGTTCTGTAACATTCATGAGGACAGCCGGGGGCTATACAATAAGACCCCCCTTTTCTTTCCAGCTGGTTCTTTGGTGAGCAAGCTGCGATCTAAACAGTCTGTCAGTGAGATGTCACCAAATTTACACTTCCAGCTGTCAGTAAGAAGTAACCATGCACATGACGTTATTACCGACCAGACGATTTTAAGATGGCACAGACTTATCGGCCAGTAAGAAAGTTTACATCATTCTTTTCCCCCTGCATATTTGTTTTTTTCAATAAGGTGTTTGGAAATGCTTGGTGATTGCATTGGGTTATTAAGTGTCTACGTGATTAATTGCACTTCCACTATAAATTACTGTTGGTTGTGGATGTTTGAATTACCATTGGGTTTGGCTCTTTTAATTGCAGTTTGGTTTAGTTGTTTAAATTGCTGTTGGGTTTGGTGGTTTGTTGCAGCAGCAGTGTACTGGCAGTGCTTTTATCTTGCAGCTATGATGATTAGTGAGCAATGCCCTAATCACCGGAAATATGTATTGTGCTTTGGTTTGAGTCCATTTTCTATGTCAGCCATGAAATGCTTAGGCAACTAATAAACTGATATCCTCAACAAGCTTGTAGTTGGCTTTTCAGAGATATGCAAGCTAAGTGGGAAGTATGCCTTTTGCGCCTTGACATCCTTTTACCAAGGCTAATCTTCTGAATGTGACCCCACTCCTGCTGTGTTAATGAGGATAAGGAGTAATGTGGCTATGTGAACAACACCTGGGGGGCTTGGGTGCTGGGCAAACAGTCCCATGTTCTGCTCAGTTAAAATTCAGTTTTGGAGACTTGGTCTATCTGTTCCTGGTATGAAACCGTTAGGAAGAGGAAGATGAATGGGTGAAGGAGGGATGTGCAGGAAAAAGAGTCAAATGCCTTTCATGAAGGGAAACATCCCCTGGAGGCCTGAAGATCTCAAGACACTTTGTTTAATGAGTGACCCCGCTACTGCTTCCGTTGAACTTCAGGGTTATTTTAAGGTTTAGTGTTAGGGGGGAAAAGATGATTTGTGTGTGTAAACATGGCCTGTGCAAAGCAGTGTTTCTGCAGTATTTGCTTATCAGGCTCTTGGAGAGATTTCACACAAGTACCCCTGGGGGTCGTGCGTGCGTGCGTGCGTGTGTGTGTGATATTTGGAAGCGTAATTTGACTAGGCTTTGCTGTGTGGTCCTTTCTAAAGGCCTGGTAAACGTCAGCTCATCTGGGCCTCTGTCACATGGGGGGAGGGAGGGAGGGAGGGAGGGAGGGAGGCAGGCATGCAAGTGTCTCATGCATCAGCTGAGCCCACAAATCTGAAACATTCCACAGGTGTCTCTCAGTGCTCGTGTTCTCCCTCGTGTACTCTCTCTTTCTCGCTATCTTTCTCTTTTCTGTTGCGGTCTTTTCCCCTGGGCCTCTGTCTTACTTTGCTCTCTTTCACTGTCAAACCACATGCCAACTCGTAACATTGCACTGGGGGGGGGGGGGGTCATTATTAAATTTGTCAGAATTTCTAATAGGAAGATAATTGAAAGATAAGAGTTTCCACTTTCCACATCAAGAGGAATGCTGTAAGTGGTTGCCATTTAACATGTAGATATTTGTTGCTTACTGCAAAGAAAAGGAGACAGGCGATCTTTTGTCCCTCCTGTGTCAGGGAAGAATGGATCTTTATCGGCTGTTGTAAGGACTGTGGGAACTTCAGTGTATAACAGTACCACTCCTTCCATGTCAGTGTCAGTCAGTGGGGATAGTTTGCAACTTCCCTGGCTCTTGTTTTGGCAGCTGCCTGGCCGTACAGAGACATCCATTCAAACATTTCCTGTCCTGTGATAGCTAGCTTGCAGCTCTCTTTCTCCCTTGCTGTCTTTCCACATTAATTAAGGTTTTTAAAACTTAAACAAAATAGCTGTCCTTTCTCAGGCAAACACAGTGAGCAGGCTAATATGGTAGGCTACTGATCAAACAACATTATAAAGTCCTCTAGCTTCATTTAAATCTCTAGTTTAGCATCATGTTGGCGTTTAGGTAAACTGCAACAGTGATTGACAGAGTTGTTGATTAAATGTCACTAGGCCTGGGGAATGCCTATTGGATGTTTGTTGCAAAGATAACAGTAACGTCTCAAAACATGTAAACCTAATCAAATGCATCGCTTGGGAGGGGCTTATACAGGTGCTCTCGAGAATAATGCCTTCAGTGCAACAGTAGCTAGCAAAGAGAAGATGGCAGCAAAATCGCTAAATACATCCACAGATTTCGATGGGGTTTTATGTCATGTTTGTGATGAACCATATCAGACATAACCATAGGTAAATTGTCATTATTGCGACCGGACTACATACTTGCGTTAGATATAATAGGACCGGTAACGCTGAATGATGGCTTTTTTTATGTGGTATGTGGCTAGCGCTGTAATATAAAGGTAGTGTGGATGAGGTAGAAAGATTTAGCACTTTTGTGAGGTGAGTCTAATTCTAAATGGAACAAAAAGAGGTGGCGCGGCAGTCTCAACCCCCAGATGTACCAAAAGATTTTCGCCTGATAAATCGTGTATGCTGCTGCGATTCAGTTTGTGTTCAGAACACAAACCTGGTCCTCGATAATTTAAATCAGAGGAGTTACCACTAGTATCATTGACCTGTCCATTTGCAGTTTAAATAAATCACAGTGTCAGCCATGCCAGTAAGAAGGCATGCCGAAACATATTATTCATATTCGCTGCACCAAAAATTGCGTCAACTTGCTATTCAGCTTGTAATACCGGCAACCAGGCAGCAAGGGGCCCCCTACCCATGGGGCCCCAAACAATTGCTTGATTTGCGTGTATGGAAACACCTGTGGTTTGAGAACGCCAGAACAGGAGGGTGCGACCAAATATCAAATCAACAGCAAGGGGCTTAAGGTAGTAGCCAATTTTGCCAATTTGCATTCCTTTTTTTGATTCAGTATTTCTAGAAAAGAAGATGGCCCCTCTGTAAATTGCGGGAAATCCCTAAACCAACATTTTCATAAACAGATACAACACCGATCACGTATGCTATTCTCTGCCAGGATCACATTTTCGTCTGTCCGCATCTCTCCTGCCCGGTCCCCTAGTGCTGAAGAGACCACCAGAGACCTGTCAGCTGACTGATTCTGCATTTCTTTTTTCACTGACAAAAACCTAAAGGCGTCATGATATGTTGTAATTATATTTTCTTTAATGCAGGCCCTTTGCATGAATGTCTGAGGTTGCTGACCCCTAGTCTAGAACTTACTGTGTCTTTCAGCAACCTCTCCACTCCCTGCATACTTACCGCATACTGTAAATTGGATTATGGTCATTGTAGTTAATTCCACATTTTATGTTATAAACAATGAATAATATTGGCTTGTTGGAAACTCCCTAACTTAATTGCACACTATTCTTTTGTCTGATTTGTGCGTACTGAGCCATTGTGTCTCAAAACCACAACTCCCAATTGATTCGTGGCTGTGTGGAAAGGTTGCCCACTCTTCAAGTCCTCTATGGCAAACCATTTTGCTGTCTTCCACACTGCTGTTCTAACCTGGAATTCACATGGGCCAGCACGTACAGACACGCTCACTCACTAAATGACCTCTGTTGGCTTAGCAGGCATTTGAGCCACCCAAGGTAGCCGCTAGAGCGCAGCGAGACCAGGAAATCCCTGCTAACAGTGCCTTCCTGCTCCTGCTCAGGCTATTCTGGACAATATGCATCCCCATGGGTTTTCCCAGCCATCTATCAACCAACCATTAGCTATGGCACTGTAAAGGCTCCAGCCTAAACTACGGTGGTCAGCTTAGTGCTACGAAAGAGCGACTTAGATTGCTGCGCCCCCTCTAATTCAAATAATCTACTTCAGGTAGTAAGTCTACTTCAAATAATTGAACCAATGCTAGTTCATTAATTGTTTAAATACAGACATCTGTTTATGGCTTAGCACTGGTGGGATCATGTTTTGTGGTCATGTCTGGTGTTTATGTTCTCTGTGCTATGCTGGGCTGCACACAGGGAGAAAGCTGTTTGCTGAAGACATGTTTGAAAGGAGCTTAGGTTTTCTAAGATGTCTCGGAGTGGCTGTTAATGAGATTAGCAGAGCATCCAGGCCACAGCTGAACAGGATCCAGAAACAAACCCCACTATTATTAGTCAGGTAATACCAACACTGCTGGCCTCCCTGAACTTCTTTGCTCCGTCTTGCCAGATCTTATGGTCATTGTAAAGATAGCCCAAACAGATCTGACACCATGATAGGGAAACTGGTTTTGTGCATTTTTCTCTACAGGAGCAGGCAAGAGCCCTTATCTACAGATAAGTATGCTTTCTTTTAACCGCAGCTGTTTGGACACAAATATTATTTATGAGGCAGGACCACATTTATTTAGTGAAGTCTACACCCCTAGTGGTCGTGGTGCTATTGACCTGCATTTGCTCACTTAATAAATGTCTCACCAAACATCTTTGATGTAAAATTATGCAACTAACTCAACTACACTAATGCCATCATGGCACCAACTGAAAATGTTGCTATTGTAATTTTTTAGTAGCCTTGTCTTCTTCATTTAACTTAACTGCTGTAGTATAATAATTTGCATATTGTGGCAGAGACAGTAGAATACCACTTAATCTTTGCATTCTAGACTACTGTAATAAATTAATAGAATTAATGCTTTTAGTTGCGATCTACTGTACCTATAGCCACTTGACATTGGTTATGGCGAAGACATCATCTTTTATGAAGCCGACAGTGATGTCCCCTATATCAACAGTCCCTAACCACACAACATTCTCTTCCAACATTCTGAAGGAAATAAATCTCCGCTCCTGTTCCCCAGTCAAAATGTAAATTGTTTGTGGTCTTTCTAGGGCTCAACATTTAGAGGCCATTGTCAGCTAAAAGCTGCAGCTTTGAGTTAAGGAATACTGTCCTGGGTCAAGATCTTGACAGCAAAGCAAATGATGCATGCAAACTAGGTTATAGGTTGTGTCAGTGGCTAGGAAAATCTCCCCAGTAGGGTTGAAACTGAGGAAGAAACCTAGAGAGGAACCAGACTGAAAAGTTGCCAGTCCTTTTCATGCCTGTGCTGGTTTCATATTTACAAGAGTACATTTCAATGTTTTTGCATGTTAAAAATGAGGTCAAAATCAGGTCAATAAATAAATGTGTCCAGAGCCTTTAAACAGAATCCAAGTCAGCTGCATAACCAGTTAGACAAGGACAGGCACAGTCAGGTGGGGGGTGGGCCATGGCAGCAGGAATCATCAGGCAGCAACTTGATCTGCAACACAACCAGGAAGACTCCGGACAGGGAAAGCCACAAGTCATTCGAGTCAGGCAGTCCCGAGGTGCGGTCCAAAGTCCACGTCCCCCTAAGGTTAAACAGGACCCCAGGAAAATTCAGGAGGGCATACCTTGGATTCAAAAGTGTACCCAAGCATGTACTTTTCAGCGTGACCCTTGTCCTCCGTCACAAACGAATGAAACGTTAACAAGTAGGTCTTAAGGCAAGACAGACTGACCCTAGTCCCCCAGGACAATGATATAGCAGCTTAAAACAAGGGCCTGAGACCGGGGGTCCAGAGTCCCTGAGGCCTTATCTGAAGATCACCCCCCGGACCGGGCCCAACAGGCAGGAAGTAACTCCACCCATTTTGTCAAGTATCAGACCAAAAGGGACAACAACCAACTGCAAACACCCTGAAAGAGGGCAGGGTATCACCAACAGAGCTCACTCCTAATACGTTAAAAGACATGTACCCATTCAATTACTAAGTAAATGCAGTAATATTTCTGCTGTGGTTGCCCAATAAGAGCATTTGAATTGTAATTGTATTGTTTCATTTTAGGAATATATATTTAGACATGCAGAGACCAAAATCGCTTTCCATTTTGCGTAGTGTGCCCATTACATTTTTGTTGGCATTGTGTGTCATGCTATGTGGGCTCGCTGCTACCAACAGGTTAAGAAATGTTTAAATGAAAGTGCGTGAGATCGTTGTCGCATGTATGTTGACCAAAACGGAAATCTATGTATTTTACTAATCAAAAAAGTTGACTTAGTCAAATAATCGTTGCAGCCCTTATTTGTCTCGTCTGTCCACAAGGCCCTTTCCAGAACTTTAGGACCAGGTGCACTACAACTATCTAAAACTCTGTACAGACCACTTTTTCTTTCCTTTCCAAAAACATTGAAAAGGAAAGTTTTAAGTGAGGAACAGTGGTCTCTTAATTTTAAACCTTCTGTTCCTCACTCAAAACCCTCCTTTTCTACTTTTCTGGTAAGGAAAGGAAAAGGTGCAGTGGTATCTTAATTTTTTCCGGAGCTGTATTATCAACAGGCCTGCAGCAATGCTTTCACTTTTAGCCACAATTACCCATTAATGGAAACTGGTGTGGAATTGTCATGAGGACTTCTAAATAGCATTTGGTATTTGTGTTCAAATAATGTGCGTTGTAGTATGTCAACTCAAATCACTTACATTTTGTTTTGTGTGGAAGTTAATATGAAGCAGTTTGATATTTTTGTAAACAGCCAGGAGACACTGAAGAAAGTACCAGTGACAATGTAGCCAATAGAAGTGATGTATGTGCCTGCTGTGCTGGGTCGGTTGTGCCTGCTGTGCTGGGTGGGTTGTGCCTGCAGAGCTGGGTCAGTTTGGAGGTTATGTCTGCTGTAGTTTATTTTCCAACTGAATTCTTGACTAATTAACTTAGTTCAAAGTCTGTTTAATGTTATCAACAACGCAAAAAGGCATTAATGAAATACAGATTTAAAATGAGTTCCTTAAAAAAAACGTTATCTCTCTTTCTTCATCTCTGTAGCTGAAGAGGATGGCGTGTGGGAGAGTGGTCTGTCCTATGAGTGCAGGACCTTGCTGTTCAAAGCCATCCACAACCTGCTGGAGCGCTGTCTCATGAACCGCAGCTTTGTCCGCATTGGCCGGTGGTTTGTCAAGCCCTACGAGAAGGACGAGAAGCCCATCAATAAGAGGTAAGTTGTTCCTACTGACCCCTTTTTCTACGCTGCCAGTTCCCCAGTGTAAACACGCCCACTACTTTAAGCAATAGGGGTGGTTCTTTCAAATCTTTGTACTGTAGGTTGTCTACTGATGGTAGCTCTTTGCAAGTTCTACTTGCTACGCTGCTTCTGACTGTAACGGTCTTCTAATGTGCACATAACAAAAATACATACAAATTGTATTTTATTTAAGTTTTGTGGTCTGTGGATCTGATGTTTTAGTTGTCTCCTTCTCTGACATGCAGTGTTTATTTTTATTATTTTTTTACCAAACCAGCTGGCTTTCTGTCAGATTGCTGCCCGCTTTCAGTGAAAATATCATAATGTGCACACGTGGGTTGAATTTTACCTGATACCGTTACCTATCCTATTATATTAGTCTGTCTGCATTACTGAACATAGTTTGAAGAGATCAGAGTTGAGAGAGCTGTGTTTAACCTTTTAGGTAGGACTGGGTCGAATCCAGCAGGGGTGAGGCAGTGAATGCTGAAGCTGTCGGAATAATGCGACAAAGAGGATTTAAATATAGGTAGCGTTAGGCAAACACGTATAAAGCAGAAAAGCCACTTTTTTAAAATGATCTGGCAGAAGAAAATGTTTAAATCTAAGAGGTCTGTGTGACAGCCTTTTGCCGCCTGCAGCATGACAACCACCGACCGTGATCTCTGTCAGGACATGCAGCTCTGCTCTATCAGGGTTCGGTCTATTTCAGGGATTCTTAAACTTGTTCAGCTTGAGGCCCGCATGAAAACGTTCCTGCCCTCCTGTGTGATTATAGATATATTCTTATAACGTCCAAACCACTTCCAACGTGTCTAGGCACATTGGGTCCTGGACCCCTGGTTTAAGAAACCATGGTCTAGTTTTATGCAAGCCCTCCTCTCATTCCTTTTCCAAGTAGATTTAGTCCTGAGCCACTGTCAGCTCCATAGGAGATGCGTGCTGCCTGGTAATGCAGGTTTTGAACTAGAGAGCAGGGCTACAGACAGAGTCTGGCCTGTTTTCTATACCCTGTCGGCTGTACTTCCTGGAAGTGTGTTGCCTAGCCCCGGCAGTGACTGAGCTGTCCCCTCTATCGTATATCTAGTGGGCAGGGTTTCTGTCTGTCAGCGTCTGGGCTCTTTGATAAGAGACGGAGGCGCACAGCTGCTGAGGAAAAAACAACTACGGCGGTGACAGTCAGTGCAGCCCGCCTCTGGCTTGCATAGCTTCCATGACTTTATGCTGCCCCCCCCCCCCCCACATCCCCACCCCCCCAGGGGTGTGTCTTTGTTGCTATTTCGAAGCATGGTTGGAGGCTCTGAGCTCTGTTTATTTAGACCCCGTCCCTTTCCGTTTCAGTGTGAATAGGCATATAGCCAATGTATTACCGACTTGGAGCTTCTGCAGATTAAATAGACGTCTAATAGGAGAACCGTCCGTCCGTGGTTTGTGGTAAACAGCAGTGCAAAACGGACTGATAGGCAAACACAATAAAAGGGGGAAGACTAGGGGGAATCGTGTGCCTTGCCCGCTGGTAATGCAGCCGCGTGACGGGCAGACCAGCAGTCAGGTAGAATTGTGTTGTAACTGACAAACTGAGTGCCGTTGACTGGGTTTTGGTTGTTGTTTATACGGTTAGTTGTTTCACACCTAGTCAGTTTCACTGTGATAAAAGCAGTAGGTTGCAATCCAGGACTCAATGTTAATGTTTTCTGCCACTGGCCCGCTGGGGCCAGTGGGTTTGAAACTTACTGGCCCCAAACATTTGTAATTTATCATTGTTACAACATATAACCAAAAACATTTGTTATTAACATTTTTAATTATTTATGAAATGGGTTCTGCATATGTAAAACATAAGATATTTTTGTTTCTTTCATCACATTTCTAAATATAAAAATGAATAAAAAGATAAGTCAACAAATCCCTGGGGAACAAGGTGACCAGCTTGTCCGTCTTATTTACTAGGCATGCGGTTGTTATAAGTCGTGCAATCACCCAGAGGGCATTTAAATTCCTGACCAGTATGGTCAAGGGCCCTGAAGACAGATTGTCAGCCAAGCGCTTGGCAGTCATGCAGACCAGGTGCAGTTTGCTATCGGCATGGCTGGTCAGGGACTGTTTGCGAAAGTTGTCAGTGCCTTTTTAAAAACACCCACATTTGTCCGCTCTAGCCGGGGACGACAGATGACACAGTGCATCTGCGTTTCTGCAAAGTCGAAACCGGTAAATTGTTTTGCACTGAGGTAAAGTTAGTTGGCTTTCATTGTAGCTCGTAGAATTCCTTCGCTGCCTTCTTCATTTGAGTGACTTGCGCAAGTTTTTAAATGTCTACCAGGCAGCAAAGCGTCACATCACTACTTAACACTCGACTGGCCAACAGCACGTGAAAGGAGTTGCAAAGTGGTAATTTGTGCGTGTGCCAGATTACGAAGCAACTGGAGGATATCAAGTTTATAATGCGTAACTTATTTCAATCTCTTTTCTTTTTCTTCTTTTTTATTAGTCCGACTCGACTTGTTGCTTTCCCGGGGCCATCGTTAATGTCCAGCCCTGTAAATCTTTTGGCTGTTTGATTTGAGTCTGAAGGCTGTTTAATGACCATATCATATACAGTCAGGTCCAGCTTCTGTCCACTGAACTGCAATGGATATAAAGTCTACACACCCCTGTTAAAATGCCAGGTTTTTGTGATGTAAAAGAATGAGACAAAGATAAATCATGTCAGAACCTTTTCCTCTTTTAATGTGACCTATAATGTCAACAATTCAATTGAAAACAACCTGAATTCTTTGAGGGGGAAAAATTAAAATTAAAAACCTTACCATAACCTGATTGCATAAGTGTGCAAAACCCTCTTATAACTGGGGATGTGGCTGTGTTCAGAATTAACCAATCACATTCAAACTAATGTTAAATAGAAGTAATTACACCCCTGCCATTATTTAAAGTGACTCTGATTAATCACAAATAAAGTTCAGCTGTTGATTTTTCTGACATTTTATAAGTTGCATCTCAGAGCAAAAGCCATGGTCCGCAGAGAGCTTCCAAAGCATCAGAGGGATCTCATTGTTGAAAGATATCAGTCAAGAGAAGGGTACAAAATAATTTCCAAAGCGTTAGATATACCATGGATCAAAGTGAAGACAGTCATCATCAAGGGGAGAAAATATGGCACAACAAAGACATTACCAAGAACTGGACGTCCCTCCAAAATTGATGGAAAGACAAGATGAGTGGTCAGGGAGGCTTCCAAGAGGCCTACAGCAACATTAAAGGAACTGCAGGAATTTCTGGCAAGTACTGGCTGTGTGCTACATGTGACAACAATCTCCCATATCCTTCATATGAATGGGCTATGGGGTAGGGTGACAAGACGGAAGCCCCCCAAATTTCCCCAAAAGCATGTGGGAAAATGCGTTATGGTCTGATGAAACCAAGGTTGAACTTTTTGGCCATAATTCCAAAAGGTATGTTTGGCACAAAAACAACACCCAACGAAAACCATACCCACAGTGAAGCATGGTTGTGGTAGTATCATGCTTTGGGGCTGTTTTTCTTCAGCTGGAACCGGGGCCTTAGTCAGGGTGGAGGGGATTACAAACAGTTCCAAATACCAGGCAATTCTGGCACCAAACCTTCAGGTGTCCGTTAGAAAGCTGAAGATGAAGTTCACCTTTCAGCACGATAACGACCCAAAACACACATCCAAATCCACAATAGCATGGCTTCACCAGAAGAAGATTAACATTTTGGAATGGCCCATCCTGAGCCCAGACCTGAATCCAATGGAACATCTGTGGGGTGATCTGAAGAGGGCTGTGCACAGGAGATGTCCTCGAAATCTGACAGATTTGGAGGCAAATATTGCCGTGCTGTCATAAAATCCAAAGGTGTTTCATCAAAGTATTCGTTTTATGGTGTGCACACTTATGCAGCCAGGTTATTGTGAGTATTTCATTTTTTATTTTTCCCCCTCAAAGATTTCAGTTTGTTTTTCAATTGAATTATAGGTCACATTAAATGTGGAAAATGTTCTGACAGGATTTATCTTTGTCTCATTTTACATCACAAGAAACTGGCATTTTAACAGGGGTGGGTATACTTTTTATATCCACTGTATGTTAATTTTGATATTGAAAAGCTGAGGGATTTCATTGCCCTTATGAGAATGCGTTGGCTTGATTTTTATCAATGAATAGCACTTCTTTCTTTCTCTTCTTTCTTGTCTCTCTAAGTCCCATCCTCCTGCTGAGTTTAGTCAGGCCCCAGTCGAGGAAAAAGGACAATAGAATTTCTTCAGCCTGGGAATCCTTAGCCAGCAGAGCGAGGTCCTCTCTCCAGTCTCCACTCTCTGTAGTCAAGGGGAGAGGATATAAATAGTTCTGCACCCACCCAGAAAGAGACCAGCCAGGTTCTCCTTAGGATGTTGTTGTTGTTGTGCACTCAGCAGTTTGTTCCTGTTTCAGCCACTTAGCCCCGGAGGCCAGACTAAGCAGTGAAAGGCTTGACTGTAAACGTTCCCAACGCAGGGCCTATGTTTTAATGTTATGCCTGGTCGCAACAATTGATGTAGCTTTTTTTTTTTTTAAACCCCATTTTTCTCCCCCTCTCGATTTCTTGTTGTCCAATTCCCAATTATGGCCTTGTCACTTTGCCGTTACTCCACAACAGGTGTGGAACGGCCACTGAGCAGAACATAGTTCCTCAGACCATATCCTCCCAAGCCGGTCTGATTTACATCACACTGCTCAATCAACCTGGTTGTCTCTAGCTCCTACACTCTGAGGTAGTGCGTTCCCCAACTATCCATTGACAATTTATAGGCGTCTTACCATAACAGATGGAGTGGCTAGAGTGCAATGTGACAAGGCACTCCCGTCCTTCTCCCTACCCCGGGGATGAACCACCGGGCTGAACCCCTGGGCATTGTCAGTATGGCGCGAAGAGGATACAAACCCTGGGCCCCGGAAAAGCAGTTGCACTGCCAAGCGGTGACTTAGACCAGTGCGCCGTGTGGAGCCCCGGCAGGAGGGTCTTTTAACCACCAACTTTCAAGTGGCAGAGTTGCTTATTTTTCTTTTTATATATTTCCTCAGAGGGTTGTTTGAGCTGTTAGTCTGTTAAGCACGCCGTTTTGAGGTGAGAAGAAATTCAGCCAGTAGAATTGTGAAAGAGTTTGCTTTGCTTCCCCAGTGGCCAGCTGGAGACTCCCACCTGGGTATGTTTCTCACCATGGATGTGTTTACATTTCTCCCAGGAGAGCCACCGTAAACGCACCGCCAAGGCATTTTTCCCCACCAACCTCAATCCACCCAAGCGGCTATAGCTTTGTTCTTTCCACACACACCTTCCTCGGGCATGCTGTCACTTTCCAATGCCCCTGGGAATCCTATAGATGAGATCGCTTTGCCTAACTACTCGTCCAGGAACATTGGTATTGTGCGCCTAACGGTGTGCCCACACGACAGTTGTGGACATAAACTGATCCTAGATCAGTGCCAGGATTGTAAACAAGGCAGTTTGAGTGTTGTTTGCTCTGCCCTTAACTTCGTTTCCAGACCCTTCTTCCCCAACCATCCTTCAGCCCTGGCCTTCAGTAGCCAATAAGAAAGTTGTGAGAAATTCCCGGTGCGATAGGCATTGGTTTAATGGACTAAGTCTACCAATCTATGATCTCCCACAACACCTCACCCACGTGTCTTGTGCAGCCAAGCACCAATCACCAAATTGTAACATTGATAAATACTGCACTGACACTAGGCATTGTAGTTCTTGCTTCTTTAGAACTTGTGTTGTAGGGTCTTAGCTGGGTTGCTTCTCTTTTATATTATAAAGTGGCTGGCTCAGGCTAGATGTAATCATAGTTGGGGGTGTGGTTCTTTTATGATCAAACACCAGAAATACTACTTGATTTAATGCCACTCTTTGCAGTATTTGGATTTTTGAATCACAGAATAAATACTTTACTCAGTAAGTTCAGTCTCACAAAAATAGTCACACTATTGTATACTCTATTGTTCAAAGGTTTACCCTCACTGGCCATTAAAATAGCATCATATTGATCATAAATACAGTTTAGACATTGTTAATGTTGTACATGACTGTAGCTGTAATGTTGTAGCTGGTAACGGCAGATTATTTTTTTTAATGGAATATCAACGTAGGCCTATTGTATATCTCCTGTGTTCCAATGGCACGTGTTTGCTAATCCAACTTTATAATTTTTAAAAGCTAATTGAACATTACAAAACCATTTTGCAATTATGTTAGCACAGCAGAAAACTGTTGTGTTGATTAAAGGAGCAATAAAACCTTCTTTAGACTACTTGAGTATCTGGAGCACCAGCAATTGTGGGTTTGATTACATGCTCAAAATGGCCAGAAACAAAGAACATTCTTCTGAATCTGAGTCTTCTTGTTATGAGAAATTAAGGCTATTCCATGCAAGAAATTGCCAAGAAGCTGAACATTTCATACAACTGTGCATACTGGCTCTAACTAGAATAGAAAGAGGAGTGGGAGGCCCTGCTGCACAACTGAGTAAGAGGACAAAAACATTTGAGTGTCTAGTTTGAGAAACAGACGCCTCACAGGTCCTCACCTAGCAGCTTCACTAAATAGTACCCGCAAAACACCAGTCTCAACATCAACATTGAAGAGGCGACTCTGGGATGCTGGCCTTCTAGACAGAGTTGCAAAGAAAAAGCCATATCTCAGACTGGCTAATAAAAAGAAAAGATTAAGATAGACAAAAGAACACAGAAACTGGACAGAGGAATGTTTTCGAAAACAGTGTTATGGAACAACAAGTCTGAGGTGTTCAGATCACAAAGAACACTTGTGAAACACAGATCAAATGGAAAGATGCTGGAGGAGTGCTTGATGCCCTCTGTAAAGCATGGTGGAGGCTATGTGATTGTCTGGGTAGTGGTAAAGTGGGAGATTTGTACAGGGTAAAAGGTAACTTGAAGAAGGAACGCTATCACTCCATTTTGCAACAACATGCCATACCCTGTGGACAGCACTTGATTGGAGCCAGTTTTCTCTTACAACAGGACAATGACCCAAAGTACAGCACCAAACTATGCAACAACTATTGAGGAAAGAAGCGGGCAGCTGGAATTCTGTCTACAATGGTATGGCCAGCACAGTTACCCGATCTCAAGCCAGTCCAACTTGTGGGAGGTGCTTCAGAAAGCATGTTGACAGCTAACATGCCAAGGTCTAATTGATGCACATTTCTAAGTGACCCCGAACTTTTGAACGGTTTGTATATTGCATGGAGTAGCCATAGACTGAGGCTCTCTCTGGGCTTTTTGTTGACTCAGAGGTGGTTATTCAGTCCCTGACAGTAACATGTCGTTCATTTAAGAGATCCCCTTATCCAGAGTGACATACATTAGTAAGTGCATACATTTTCATATGTTTTGGTACTGGACCAAAAGAATGAAACCCAAAACCCTGTCAGCTGCACTACAGACTTTAAATCCCAACTCATCCTTTCATGGTATTGGGTCTATGGAGAGGTGGGACTTTTTTTGCCCTCACTGTTTGATTAGATACTTCTTGCTAAATGTGACAGATCATGATCATTTTTTTAGCACATACAAACACACCCAGTGTGGCCGTGCCGTGGTCCTGGAAGTCGAGGACAGGTGTTGATCACAGTTGTTTCAGTCTGTCAGACCAACACTGCTCCCTTAATGGGTGTGTGTGTTGAAGTGTGTTGTGTTGGCTAATTCTGTCGGATACTTACTGATATCAGACTTTCAGCTTCAGATGTCCTTCCATCTGCCGTGTTCTCTGTTTGGCCAGTTCCACCTTTCCTCCTGTGGCGTTCTGAATGGCGTCACCTAGGACTACCATTGGGCACCTGTGTTGCCACCTGTCTGAGTTTTTGAAATTCTTACATCACTTCTCTCCCTCACACACACAAACGTGCCCGCGCACACACACACACACACACACACACACACACAGACTAATGAAGTGTTCTGTTGCTCTACATCCTCCCCTCCCCTCTCCTCTCTCCATCCCCTCTTCTGTCTCTTTCTCCACCCGTCTGTGTTTGTTCTTCACTTCCCCTCTTCTCTCTCCTTCTTTCTATTAAGGGGTGGTTTTAGGTGACCTCCCATTTGAAGTGGGTATGCTGTAGATTCCTGCAGCTTTGGTTTTGCTTTGTGTTGTGATCTGTGCTGTCAGTTCCAGACACGAGGCATGAGAAGGAGAACGTGTCCCAGGTCCGGTTTTGGCGTGTGAGCCCGGCCTTGATTGCCCTCAGGCACCTGTCTGAATTCTTCTGCTTTTGAAGTGTGCGTGTGTGTGTTATAGAGAATGCCCTGCTGTGTTGTCTTTCTAGGCAGGCAGGGAGGGTGGAGCGAACCTCCATGTTGTCATGGCAGCAGGGAGATGCACCCTGGGATGGGGACTGTGCGTTTCCAATGGGAGGGAGGATGACTGTCCTCAATTGGTCAGCTTCAAACAGACTTGTTTATGACCTGATCTGAACTCTTATTGGTCACATTTCCCAAAAGCTTTCAAATGCTAAAGGATCAGTTAACTTATGCATAACAAGCAATTTCTATTATTATGCTGACATATTTTGCCTGATAGCTCTGCCTTTCCACTTTTGAACATGTGTTCAATAAATGTACTAAACAACAGATGGTGTTGACGTTCAGCTTAATCTAGCTTCTGTTACATTTCCAGCAGATGGATGTAACATTACATAAATCAGGTTCTTTTTTATTGAATGGGCTGGTTGTTATCAGCTTGTCTGACAGCTTGTCTAACCTGTGTGTTCATGGGACCCACATGTTCATGGGACCCTAGAAAAACATACCTCTTTTAGACAGAAACCCTAGTAAAACACACAATGGGGTGTCTGCTATGAAAGAATAGAACACATTGAGTAGGAAAACGTCTCTTTGTTATTGAACTACAGGAAGTGGTGTGGATTTAAATCTTGTAATAGAATGACATCATGAGTCCGTGGACTCTCCAAACATACATCTTTATGGATATGTGATGTTTATTAACGATGTATTCAAAATAGGTTCACAAAGAAAAATACAATGTCCCCCTGATTTGCATGTTTGTGAACTATTCTACACATTTACTATTATTCTAATGTCTTATATTTTGTTGACACCATTAGAAAATTCCTCATCACTGTACTGTAGGGAGCAGTGAAACTCAATGGTCATTCTGTTTTCTTCTACTTGCTAGGTAAACTCATGATTAATGAATACCCTTCTGATATCTCAGCGAGCAGTTTGGATCTGAATTCCATGAGCCATAGCTAACTATGATAGCATTGCTGTCCATACAGAAAGAAACAACTTAAATGCACCTTATGTTCTGGAGTGCTAGCAACCTTTTAACAGCGGTAGGCAAACACTGTCCACACGTAGATACACAAACATACACCAGACACAAAATAGTGCGGAAATGTCACTGCCCATCAGTCTCTAGAATCCGTAACTAAAACTATTATGAAGTGGAAGTCCCACCTCTGTGTTGGCACGAACTAGGTAGCAATTATGAGTTTTATATACACACACACACAAGCACGTGCAGTCATCAACCCATCCCGTGCGCGCCCCCCAAGTGTTCTCTCTAGCAACACAAATTCCTGAGAGACCACCAGTGTTTGGCCATGTGACCAGGCAGGCAGCTCTGTGGATCCATCAGGTTGCATCCCTACTGAACAGAGGGAGGGAGGGGGTTGGAGATCCTGCAGAGCAGATAAATATGGCTCTTCCACAGGAAAGTGAGATTACCAGTGGCAGCGTCCTCACCGCGGTATTAGCAGCCCCTTCACTGTCTCTAATACTAACACCATCTGGCCCGCGGAGAACGCGCAGCTACACACAGACGCCTGATAGGTCCTCCGCTACCGCGCAGCACACGTCCCGATTCTACCCAGAGCCCTTTAGAAGCACATTAAAACGCATATTGGCCTGTGCCAGAGCCTGTTAGGGTTGTGAAGTGGACATGTGTGCAGGGCCAAAGGGAGGTTACACCAGTCGTGTTTTCTCTCCGCACCCACTCCTCCTTACCAGGCGTTCCTCCCGTTCCAGCGCTGTTGTTTTCTCTGCTGCTCCCATGTGACCTGGGGCTCTGGTGGCGTTGCGCTCCCCTCGGAGGACGTGCGTGTGTGTCTGTGTATTTTACCGCCAAACATTCCTTAGTCGAGCCAGGGGTCTGGATATGGTTTGGTGCTCATTCTAAGCAGTTACTTAGTGGTTAAAGACATCCCTGTCTTTTATATTTCTGTCCTTGTGATTTTAGTCCAGTTGTGTTGACAAGAAAGCGGTGACAAAACAGTGTTGGTCCTATGCTACGTAAAGGTTGGAAAGCACTGTGAAGTAAATACTTTAAATACCAAAGAGTGTTATGTTCTGGTGCTGCTACAGCCAACTGTCCTCCTAAAAAAGATGTAGACTATCATGTATATGTAACTGCATCGTGTACATGTAACTGCATTGAACCGACATAATCACTACTACCAGTGTTTCTGCGGATCTACTGGTATGCGACACGCTGTGCATGGTAAGTGTCCTGCTGATGTGTGTCCACACAAGCCGCTAAATGTCAGGAAGTGTGCAACAGCCAACCGGCAGCCCGGTTTTAGCACTGCGAGCCAAACACCTGAGGAATGTGACCACTCTCTCTCAAGGTTTTCAAACCAAAGCTACTCTAAGAAACCCATTGGTCCATACCTGATTACTGAAATAAACATGGAATGGAATTGTCTAATGATGCACTTTTTTCCCACCATGTTGGGCAGAGGGATCTAGGTATGTGATGTGTACTGGTCTGATGACCGTAATACCAGGTATTGCCCCTGGTCTCTGCCCTGTGGTCTCTGCACCTAGTCTCGGCACCTCAAGGCAGACATTTGCCATATCATATCCATGACTTTCCTCTGCCAACCTAAACAAGGTAAATTCAATTGACCACCTGGTGTTTAAGGTGCACCACGGATCAGGCCCCGCCCCTCAGTGGATTATCTTATTGTGTCATGTCCTCTTGAGCTAATGGCCAATCAGGATTTACAGAGGCCGAGAGCAGGAAGACCACAGAAAGAGAGAGACTGTTTGTGTTCCGTCAAAAATCGCCAACTGTGTTTTGGTTCCATCAGAAATCTGAGAGAGCAACTGTTTGGGTTCCCTTAGGAATCGAGTCAGCTGCACTGTAGAGTAGGAGATATTAGACTTTAGACTGCTTGCTCTCTCAGGCTGGGTTCCAACAGCTTTCTCTCCTGTAGGAGAGAATTTTGGGCTAATGGAGTTTGTTTGGCACTGTCAGCGTGAATGTCCTGGTCGTGACAGTTCCAATGGGCTCATGGTGGCGCAGCACTCAGCCGAGGCCACTGCAGGCATGTCGGCGCAGCCGAGGCCACTGCAGGCATGTCGGCGCAGCCGAGGCCACTGCAGGCATGTCGGCGCAGCCGAGGCCACTGCAGGCATGTCGGCGCAGCCGAGGCCACTGCAGGCATGTCGGCGCAGCCGAGGCCAGGGGGTTTGTGGTGTACTTTTTAGCCACCTCCGCTTTCTGGGGTTTGGATCCAACCCTGCATTAGTGTTTGTAAAAGCACTGGAGTCATTTGTCCTCACTTATGACCGATGTACACCGCCTCACAGACTGATCTACACCAACAGACTTAGAGTGCCAGACAGATACACACTGGCCTCCCTCCTTCCTCCCCCCCCGCTCCACTGATGGTAGTCTAGACCTGCTCTCTCCATTGTGCCTCCGCAGTGCCATGGTAACAGAGGGGACAGAGCACATGCCCCACCCCTTACTCTGTCTCTGTCACACCCCCAAAGCTGATTGGTTGAGCTGTCACAGCTGTGGAGGCTTGTCCTGTGTGTGCGTGCTACTGAATGTGTTTGTAATATCTGCCATCCTAGAAAATAAATGAGGTGTGAGCCTTCCTCCACTCTCAGAATTGCTGACCCCCCCCCCCCCCCATCAACACACAAACGCACCCAAACAAAACACCTCAGTGCTCTGCTTCTGGGCGGTCCTGTCTGACACACCTCACTAACCGAGCCTGGTTTCTCCTCATAACCAGCAGGAGGACAAATTTATTACACCTGTGTTTTGACCTCCCAGCTCTTTTATATTAGCTGACTCTGATCTAGCAGTCATTCTCATGGCTCTTTGAAAACAGCTGACTCCAATCTGCAGTAGCCCTCCAAAGTATTCTTTTCACATTTTATTGTATTACAACACGAACAGTTTTTGCCACTGATCATCACAAAAAGTCTGTAATGTCAAAGTAAAATCTAATGTACAAAATGTCCAAATTAATTACAAATACCAAAGGCAAAGTTATGAAATGCAAATGTGCAGTGTGAGGGTTGTGGTGGCGACTTTACTTCTGTGTCTGTGGTGGTGACTTAACCTCTGTGTCTGTGGTGGTGACTTAACCTCTGTGTCTGTGGTGGTGACTTAACCTCTGTGTCTGTGGTGGTGACTTAACCTCTGTGTCTGTGGTGGCGACTTTACTTCTGTGTCTGTGGTGGTGACTTAACCTCTGTGTCTGTGGTGGTGACTTAACCTCTGTGTCTGTGGTGGTGACTTAACCTCTGTGTCTGTGGTGGCGACTTTACTTCTGTGTCTGTGGTGAAGACTACTGCTGTGTTCCTGGTGAAGACTTTACCGTTGTGTCTGTGGACAGTGAGGTTTTTTTCTGTCTTGGAAATGTTCAGAGACATTGGAGAGATTATAGGGCAGCTTGGTTAACATGCCCTCAAAGCTGTTGTCTGTATAGTCATTAACCATTCAGATAATGTTTTCGCCCTTACGTTGCTATTCCATGCTTTTATTGATTTTTATGAACAAAACAGCTCAGGACAAATTTTTTAAGCATCACAGCTGATATGAAGACAAAAGCTCTTGGTATTCATTTCCACTGCAGTTATTATTCTCAATAAGTATAGCAAACTAATACAGAAATACTTATTTTTATGTCTTAAATTGGAAAGGCACCTTTTTTTCTCCATTTTGGGCAAACCTAATAATAACCTTTTTCTATTCTACTCTATTATTTTATTTGGCAATTTAAAAAGATCCACTACTTATATAAAGTTGTTTAAAAGCAAAAAAGGGAGTATAATTGTATAGAAATATAATCTGATACCGTTGCTTTTTTGCTCCTTTTTTATTCCCCATTTCTTGAATCCTCTGCAGCAGTCCTGCCAGGGGTAGAAGGAGAGGAAGATCTGCTCCTCTATGGAGGCACCCCCCTTTGATCCACTCCTTTAAATTGCAACTCTGCAACGCCTCACCTGTTAATATATAATGCAGTTTCTAATAAAGCATTTGGAACGAGTCATTACAGTGTCATTATCAATTTCATTTTTGATGTAGCCCACTGCCTTCCACATACTCGTGGGGTACTGGGCTGTTTTGATAGAAAGGTTTAGTGAGTTATATGTAGAACACAATTACATTGTCATCCCAGCAGGAAACTCATATACCACGTCCAATGGGTTTTCCAGAGTTTAGTAAAATATTCAGGTAGTATTGCCTACCAGCCTTTTTCAATAATGCCTCAAATGTTGCAAAAATGCCTTTAAATCTAAAGTAAAAGCATGAACATTTTGTACATGACCAATGTAGGATGCTCAGAAGGTAAGGTGTCACTGGTTGGAAGCTTATGGGCTATAACAAATTGTGAAATTAGCATTTCAAATACATTTCTACATAGCTAACGCTTGTTTCGTGAGTGCAGCACACCTGTTCTGGCAGGAAGCATGAATTTGACAACATGAAGCTGAAAGTCCCTTTCCAAACGGTCTTGTCTGTTTGTGAAATGCTATCACTCCTGTGGCCATTCTTACTTTAAGAAGTAAGCTGTGGCAATTATGTTCATAAAGCAGATGCAATACTGAGAGATGATCTAGGCTAAACAGCTGAGAATAGGTTATTGCAATATGATTAAATTAGGGCACATCCTTTGGTTATTATTGCGTCCAGACATGGAAGCTACTGTAGGAAACTTTCTGATTAGGCAAACACACACACACACACACACAGTGCCCTAAAAAGTTAATTAGTTAATCAAAGCCAAGTCAGCTTCAATATCCAGTATTTATCCATTCCTTAGAAATATGGATCTTTTTTTAACCAAGGCCTCCCATCAGCTCTCATTATAAGATAATGACTCAACACAGAAAGTATGAATGGGAAGCCAATGAATATGCAATTAATAACTATTAAAAAAGAAATACACACAGATTGTCAATAGCATATTGATTGGAGTTGATTAAATCAAGTTACTATGCCAGGTTGGTGGGTTTAATGGAGCTGTCTATTTGACACAAGATTAGCAAATTATTCCTTTAACAATGTAAATTACGGTTGAATTATTTATGAATAGTCAGAGGTGAGTCTATAAAGAAGACCTATTTATTTAGGCCGATATAAATCCAAGCAAGCAATGAACTCGGATGACCTGCTTTAAAGATTTCCATGGCTACTCCACCCATCGCCCTCCTGCAAGTCTTAATGCTGCTGGAGCATCAAAGCCCGTTGCAAAGAAGACATGTAGACTCTTTGTAACAGAATAAATGGGCCAAACAAGTGCTTACAACCCATACTTACAACTCCCGCTGTTCATTATTTTATTGGTATGATAAAGTTTATAAAAAATGACGAGTTATATTTTGAAGTGGTTTATGATAATTTGTGGTGTTGCGCCATTTGTCTCCAACTTTTGCACAGTTATTGAGCATACAGCATGGTAAATGTGATGGCCCTCACGCCTTGTAATTGTAGTTGAATTCCAGCGTGTTAAATGTGATGGCCATAACACTTTTTATTTGCAGTTGAATTCCAACATGGTAAATATGATGGCCATGTTGTTTTGAAAAAAATCGTTGAACAGAAATTGGAATCCCCCCCAGAAATGTTGACACACTTGCATTTAATGGCTGGCTATTTTATATGATTAAATGATTAAGTGAAACTGTAATGAACAGATTAAGTAGTTGTTAGTTAGCCCTAGATTATGTCTGCAGTAAATCAGTGGCCCAATTCCCTTATTGCTTCTTTTAATGTTATCCCGCTAGGAGACCTGTCAAGTTGGAGGTTTTTGTGGCCTAAAGACATCAATGTAATCTAATGTAAAAGAGACAATTCCTATTTCATCTTCCTCCTGTTTGTTATTTTTCCCCCTCTATTCCATTCTCCGTCCATTAACAGGAAAATGAATTTTTTTGGGGAATTTGTCCCCTCGTTCTTCTTCCATTGTGTCATTCCACAGTGCGCGCACTTCTGCTTCCAGAAAGGTCCAAGCTGATATGACTCATTGTGCTTTCTCTCCCCCCTCCCACAGTGAACACCTATCATGCTCGTTCACGTTCTTCCTCCATGGGGAGAGTAACGTGTGCACCAGTGTGGAGATCAACCAGCACCAGCCAGTCTACCACCTGAGTGACGAGCACCTCAGCCTGGCACAGCAGGCCTCCAGCCCCTTCCAAGGTGGGTGGAACACACACACACACACACACAGTGTGTTGTAGCTTAATTGAACATGTATCATTTCCTGTGAGCACACGAGGAACCCAGAGGGGAGTAAAGAGGCGGAGCAGCGATCAGTGCTGTGAGATTAGACTGCTGTGTGTTTCTCGCCGCGTCAGACGGCCTGCCAGCAATGTGTCACAGGCGGCTCTCGCACACCTCCCCCGTGTCCTCCCGCGGCTCTCGCACACTTTCCCCGTGTCCTCCCGCGCTCTGAGCGCTGTCTCTGGACCCCTCTAGATGAGTGCTGCGGCTGGAGACGTCTGTACAATTAGCAGGGCCCAGAGGCTGCAGCTTCAGGAGCGCCATGTACGACACGGAGGCACCGCAATGAAAGAAAGAAAACGAGAGCCGGGCTCCCTCACTAGGGGAGGAGAATGAGGAGGGAAGGTCGAAGGAGCAGTGACATTATTACGTTAGACACTGGGGCTTTGGCCAACAAAATTCCAAAAGAGGTCCTCTTCCTCATATGTCCTGACTGTTAGGCTGGTCCCTTCCCTCCACCCCCGCTTCTCATGGGAAGCCTGATAATGGTGATCACTTGGTCCATTCTGTGATCTGTCTGCAGCACAGGGAGTACAAGGAGGAGTTATTCCCTCCTCCTAGTGGCATGTACCGAATGGGAACTGTAAAGCCTGCTTCTCTATAGATTGAATAATAAGGACAGTCTACCTAAACATTACAGATACAGCCGGATCAAGCCTCCCGCCACTGGGAGCCTTGAGTTCTGGTGCTTTGGACAAGTTACGATTTCACAGGTGTTGTCTCCTTTTGGATTTCAGAGGGTGCATTTGGCCCATAGACTTACCTGGCTTTAGCTAAAAAGAGCTCTCTTCCGATCCCCAGCTTTATCCACTGAAAAACATTGAGAAAACATTAACTATTTTTCATCAGGGACTTGGCCAAGGAGATAGAAGCAGTCAATTTACATGTCACCTCTTAAAAACACAATTCAAAAAATAAGTAGTAGATGACCCTGCAGCAGTTAGGTTTAACTGTCTTGCTCAATCACAGATCTAAAGATTGTTCACCTTGTTGTTCACCTAGAAACTTCTCAATTACTGAGCAGATGCTCTGACTGCTTGGCTACCTGAAATCACAAAGCTGAATGGATTATAATAGACCAGTTACGTTTTTGCTGGGTAGAGGATGGGCTATACGCTGTCCTATAAGGTCTGTGGGCTGAACATGTTTGGAATTGTTTTTTTAACACCCACCCACACAGACAGGCTAAAGACCAAAGAAGGCTCGGAAATGGAGTACAAAGATATTTCCTGTATGTTGAATTGGGTAGTTGTTATACACAAAGATTGATTTAAGAAACATATTATATCTGTGTGATGTGACCAGTACTGTATGTGAGGGTAATTTGTAGTTCTTGTGTATTTTCCACTAGTGCAGACTGAAGGATGAATTCCCCAGGTGGATGTTCTTAGCAGACCAAGCGTAGTAGCATAGATGGGCTGATGTCTACTGGCACTCCCCTCCCACACGCATGTATGCGCACAAACACACTTCTGACTGGTGTGTTTTAGTATGTGACAGAGTGCTCCAGCCTCTCTAGGATATGACCTCATAAAAAAGCTCAGAATGAATGTAATGAACTTTCAGCCCATTTAACTGATCTGAACGTTTTCATGTCTTCAGGGAGACGGGTGGGAGAGCATGGAGGAAGAACATAAACATCGTGTTGGATTTTATCTGTAGTATTGAATTTCAGTGTGGTTGGAGTAGCCCTATAGATTTACTAGCATTCTCCTTCACACTAGAAAGGCCAAGTGAGTTGACTCAACTTAATTAGAAATATTTCCTGTTTTTAAATTCATGTCCCCCTCAATCCCTTTTTTCCCTGTATGATCCTGTTTAACACTGACTTATGGACTCAAAATAGTTTGAGTCCATTTTTGGTTTTCAAATCGCCATGCTGTGCATGATTGGCAAGAGACATTAAACAGACATATTGGTTATCTTTACAATTGTGTTTCCACTCTCACTGCCTTCGTATGTTGGTTCAGTTCTCTGTCACAGACTCTCCCCCCTTTTCCCTCCCTCTTTACTCCTCTGCTGTAAGCGTCAACGAGTCCAAACAACGAGCCCTTGGACTAGATAAGATCTTGGCAATATTTTCTTCTTCAATAAGATCATGATGTAATTGTAGTGTTGTCTCCCAGCCCCAGCCCAGCTAATTTCTCCCAGGGCTGCACACTACTGTTAGGACCACTTCTGGATAGAAGAGGGAGGGGATTCCTACTCTTCTAATGTTGGCTCCTCTAAAACAAAATCTGTATTGGATTTCTCCAGCTGCAACCGCCACAACACAACCATCCGTAAACAAAATAATACTCTCACAGAACCCTTTTATAGAAACCAAATGTTGCTAAATGTCCATTTTAAGCATTTTGATAGATGTATATTATTCAAATGAAACTCCATTGTATATCTTTATTATTAGAATGAACATTTTATATATTTTAATGCATGTCTATTCTACATATCTGGAACATACTGAATGTCACTTCTGGACCAGTGTTCTGTTTTGTTATACAAATGTATCACTCCAGACTGTCTTATATTGTTCTTTACACACTACCTCGACTAGAATATCAAATAACTTTACCCCTCACTTCAAAAAACCAAATGGTCGATAACACACTATCACCTCTGTGAATGCTGTGTATCCTATAAGACTGTAGGCCTTAGCCACTTCCTGCCCGATCCATTTTGGGATGTGTGTGGTGAAGGACTCTTTTATACAGCCCTGTTTTGGAGGCTCCGAGGCCTAGGCCTAAGTGCTGTATAGCTCTGGATGTGTTTGGCCAGCCTGATGTGGTGCCGGCTCACAGGCTAAAGAGAATTGTGTTGGGGAAAGGTCACACTATGAATAATGGCTAAACCAGGGCCGGGGGCGGGGGTTAAGCGTGTGGTGGGTGAGGGATGCAGTGTGTTGTGAATGTGGATTTCATCTAAATACTTGTCTCCACTGGTGCCAAACACTGGTCTTTTACCCTAAAGTAAATGTTTCTGTTTCCATTGGCATTGGCCAGCTCCATTCGGCCACTAGGCCATGGCCGTGTAGCCCGGTTCTCACTTGGTGCCAAGCCCCGGACTTTAGGACTTCTCAAAATGGTTTTCATCCGATCTAACAAACAGATCCCTGATAAATAAAGTAACAGTACAGGGATGTGAAGACTCACATCGGAAAGAGTTGGAATGACCGAAGATGGTACGATGCCTTTGACTCAATAGAAGATGGTACGATGCCTTTGACTCAATAGAAGATGGTACGATGCCTTTGACTCTATAGATGATGGTACGATGCCTTTGACTCAATAGAAGATGGTACGATGCCTTTGACTCAATAGAAAGAGACAGAGATGTAGCCTACAGAACCCATAACAACACAAATTACCTCAGAATCCCCTTGAATCCTTGTGTTAAAGGTAGATAGTTTTGACAAACTGCTTAAACTAAATAATTAATACACTGGCTTACAGTTGCAGTCTCACGAGTGTAGGTGGTGAAGGAGCCGGTCGCACGAGTTTGAGGAATAAATACATTTAATTACTGAAGTCCAAATGCCGTATTCTATCCAAACTGAGCATGGCGTTATTGTTTATTTTTATGGCCGAAAAACATTGCCTTTTATTTTTTTGTATCCGGAAAACCAAATCTCGCTGATAGTGGACGTCCCCCCACCCCACCCCCCCGTCCCCCCCCAGTGTAGCCCTGGTACCGGGGTAGAGCACTAGTGGAAATGCGGCATAAAGTTAAAGCTTCTGTACTGAGATTGAATGTCTTTCCCCCTCCAGTCATCCTCAGCCCGTTTGGTCTCAATGGGACTCTGACGGGTCAGTCATTCAAGGTGTCCGACCCTCCAACCCAGAAGCTTATTGAGGAATGGAACCAGTTCTATCCAATTAGTCCCCCTTCTAATGACAAAGACTGCTCGCCATCTGAAGACAAAATGGAGGACATTGACTGGGAGGATGACTCACTGGCCGCTGTGGAGGTCCTTGTCGGTGAGATACTCTACCCTAAAAGTCTGCTGCATGTCACAGTGAAGAAATGGTTTTGGTTCAGTTATCGCAGGATTCATATATGGCTAACTGTCTTTCTGTCTCTTTGTTTGCCCCTTTGTCTGTCCGTCTAGGTGGTGTAAGGATGGTATACCCAGCATGCCTTGTGCTGGTGCCCCAGTCTGACATCCCTGCCACGGCTCCTCAGGGGTCCTCCCACTGTACTGCCGTCTACTCGGGTGGCTACCAAGTGCCTGCCTCCCAACGAGAGCCTGCCATCTCCTCTGTCACCCTCACACCTCCTACTTCACCCGAGGAGACCCACACAGGTACAACGAAGATGTCACCTATCTCAGTCTGTGTATTATAGACTCCGATCCAGGTGTATACCGTTGTGAGTTGGTGAAGAGAAGACATCGGTCAGTAATGTAGTCATCCAGTTTCTAACCTCACCCCCTCGCCTCTCCATCCTCCCGCAGTAGACTCCCAGTCAGCTCAGAAGTGGGTGAAGATGTCACCAGCAGTGGACGACTTCTGTGCGGACAGCACTAGTAACCATGGGGGCAAGGTCCCACTCCGGCTAGCCAGCCAAGTGGTGGAGAGAGTCTGGCAGGAGTGCAATATCAACAGAGCACAGAACAAGTATGTCTGCCACCCACACCGTTTGGCTTTCTGTCCATCTGTGGTCCTCAGACCTAAACCCGGAAATCCATGTTCCCTATATCTTAACCCTAAACCTAACTGTTACCGCAACCATAAACTCAATACGCCTAACCTGACCTTAGACCTAAAGCTTTACCATAAATGCCTAAACCTAAAAGTAGCCCTAGTTAGAACATTATGTCCAATTGCATGGTTTTTCCCCCCTACGCCGAAATTGCATTTCCTATAGTGGAGGCCTGCCAATTTTTTGTTCATGTTTTACTGTCTTTGTGTGGACATCTGGTCCCCACATGTATAAAATGGTTGTAGATCACACTCACTAAAGCCGTAAAACAAGTAAGATTTCTACTGATCTGCACAACACATGTCGCCTGGAGGGTAGTCAGTATCTGCCACAATGGAGACGCACAATGGTGACAAATATGTGTGTCAAATACCGTGTTCACGCCACCGACATTACATACATAACGCTTTAATGTCTACCCATGTTGTGCTTCAGAGAAGGTAGCCTGTAATAGTTAAGAAAAAGAATAAATAAATGTTTCATGTGTTTCCTGAATGGCTGTGTGTTGTCCAGGCGTAAATTCTCAGCGACAGCCAACGGTTCCCTTGACGAGGAGTTGATGGAGAAAGTAGGAGCCTGGGACTTTGTAGAGTCAACACAGAGATCCCACTGCAACTGCTCCAGGTAAATCATGTAGAAATGGTTTTTCTTTGTTTCCCCTCTGGTCTAGGTAGTGCTGGTAAGGAATGATTGGGTGTGTTAAAGTGAAGTTCACTCAGTAAAACAACGTTGGGCGCTTCAGTCTAAAACGTGACACGTTTTTTTTCACCGCCGTCCGTACTGCATTCATCTCCGTTTGTGCGTTTCTCTGACAACTCCGTCAGGGTTCCTGTGGTGGTTTGTGTGTTGCTATGGCGGCTCAGACGGTGTGTTCCCTTCCCGGGTGTATGGTAGTTCAGTAGAGCTGGGGTGTGGCCTAAACGGTACTCTGTTTCCTGGAGCTGTAAGTCCTGGTCCAAAGGAGTGCATTGGTGGGGAATAGTGGCCATTAAGGGCACAGACCGACCCAATGGCCAGTGACCTGTAGACCTTTGTAGAGGAGACGGCTGCTCTAAAAGGGGCCCCCGTGTCTGTAAAGCCTAATGTTGACAAATGAGCTACTGCGACTAGAGTGGCTTAATGTGTGGCTGAGTGCTTGACTGTGGCCTGGCTGTTTCTGTTGTTTTTTAGACACGCACACACACAGACAATTTGGCAGCAGTGTGCGTCTGTGTGTGTTTTCTTTAGGGTAGAGGCTGAAGTCAGCATGTCCCACTGCTGTCACCTGGCATAGGCGTGTGTAGAAACACACACACACACACAAGCAGAATCAGGTCACACTGCATCTCACGCAGATGTAAGTGCTTGGCACTCAGCACCTTTTTGCTTTCTATGGGAGTTTGTTTCTGCTCATAGAGCACTTCTACTGTAGACCGGGGAGCCTGTTGCTCCCCACTGTGAAGGGAGGCAGGCAGCCTGTTCAGGGAGGTCTGGCTGGAGCTGTTCATTGGTTAGTCACGAAAAATTCAACCAAGATGGGCTAAATCACGGAGAGTGGAAATGGCCAGTTGAAACATCAGGTTTCAAGATCAGGTGGTCTGTCTGAGGCGCCACTGTGAAGGGGGCGGCTATGAAGCAGAATCCACAGACCAGAATGGTGTTTAACTTCTACAAGTCAATGGGAGAAGCAAAAAAAAAAAACTCTCCTCTGGAGTTTTTCCACCTAAATGCAAAATCGAGATTCCAGCCATTTTCTTAAGTAGCCATTTGAATGTGACAAATTGACACATGGCACGTTGAACCAAAAGCAACCAGATTAGAGTACCGTACAGCATGTTGGAAAGGGTGTCCAGGTCTGTGCGCTGACAGTTTTTTCCGGCCCGATGGATAAGCTGCTGAGTTTCAGTCTAATTATTCCAAGTAGTGGGAAGGAAACCCTACCTCCTTTATAGAAGGAGAGCTACCCTTCAATATGGGTCCTCCTCCATGACCACGAGCAGCTTGTGGTTACCGTGCCGACAGACCTAACGGCCAGATTACAACTCCCTGTCCCCTCCGTTCGACGTGACCCTTCTCCTCCCGCACAGCCGCTAGCCTGTCTCGTTACTGTGAAACGTGAGAGCTGAACGGCGCAGGTGCTAACGTGGCGGCTGTCTCTCCTGGCCCGGCCCAGGGCTGTCGGACTGTCAACAGGCGGTTCTGGCATACCCCGGAGGGAAGAGGAGCGCCACAAACGCGCTGACCACTGAGAGGCCAGGCCGGGTGTCTGACATGACAGCCTAACGGGCCGGAAGGATCCCGGGTTCAGGACTTTCAAACCCCAACCGAAATGGTGCTCCTTTCCACCTGGGTCACGTTGGGCATGGGGCGTGCTCTGCGTTTCCATCTCTTCCTTCCCAGTGAACACAGCCCTGGGGGGTGTCAAGCTACTGTGCTTGAGCCAGAACACATGCATGGTTTTGGTTGTGGGCTGGATCAGCTTGGCTTGAGGAGTTTATTACATTAGATTCGTTATTGTCAATAGCTTCTCTGCTCTCACGTATTCAGGTTTATTTAATTAACACTGTTCTAAAGTAATGCACCCATGAGTTATCCCTATTACTTGTTTATTCATATTTCTATTGTTTTTATATGTGCATATAAATAACATGCGTTCACCCGGCACAGCCAGAAGAGGATTGGTCCACCCCCCTGAACCTGGTTCCTCTCTAGGTTTCTTCCTAAATATCTGCCCCTTTTAGGGAGTTTTTCCTACCTGCTGTGCTTCAACACTGTTTTTGCTTGCTCCTTGGGATTTCGGGCTGGGTGTTTTGTAAACGCACTTTGTGACAACTGCCAATGTAAAAAGGGCTTTATAAATATATTTGATTGATTGACATGCGTCTTTTTCCTTTTTTGTGTCCCGTTAGGCATAAAGCCGTGAAGCAGCGCGGTGGTGGCATGGCCGGCCAGCTGCAGTCAGCGGGTCAGCCAGCCCACAGCCAGCCCCCCACCAAGCACAAGACGGGGGGCGACAAGCCCGAGAAGGCCGACAAGCAGACCAAGAGGCCACAGACGCCCTTTCACCACCGCAGCCCTACCTGTGACCATGTAACCATGGAGACCGAGGCGGCGGCGGCGGCTGGCCAGCGGCTAGCCATGAGGGCCCAGCAGGAGGGGGGGCAGTTTCAGGGCCTCCGCCATGCCGACGGCGTCACCAAGCCCACCCAGCTGCACACCGCGGGCTCCTCGGAGACGATGGGCTCCCCGCAGCCTCCTCCTCTCAGCCCCCACCCCTGTGAACGAGACCGGGGAGAGGAGACCGGCGACGGCTCCATCAAGAACCCCTCCACCCCGCACAGCCAACACTTCTACCAGCCCCCCTCGGAGCCTTGCCCGCCAGGTCAGAAGGGTGGCGAGGGGGACCCCCGGGGCCTGGACGCCCTGACCCAGCACTTCCACAACCCCCACTCAGCCTACCCTCCCGAGCCCCTGGAGCCCACGGTGTATGTGGGCTCCGCCATCAGCCTGGAGGAGGACAGTTCCCCGGCACCATGGAGGTTCTTCAACCTGCCCAGGAGGAAAGAGGTCGAGATGCCCACACTTTTGCTTCCCGGGGATAAGCTGAGGGAGAGGGATGAGGCCTCGGGAGGACAGGAAGTGGTGTCTGTCACGGAGTGAGTGGCTCTTCTTGTTTATTCATGTTGTCATTCAGTCGTGCTCATCCTCCCCTTTGTCGTCACTCTTTAACAACTACTATAGGCTTTAGAAGGTGCCAGAGGCCCCCAGCTATTTACTGACTCACTGGTTATGCATCCGACCCTCCAACCCACTCCCCGTACACTTCCCATCATCCCCTCTGGGACACACAGATGGGCCCCGTTTTCAGGACCTCCGGTATTCAAGAATAGAAAGTGTTTTGAAAGAGCAGTGATGCAGAACCGGGCTCCTCCTCTCCTCCTGCCTCAGCATGTTCTGTGGTGGCAGTGAAAAGCGCACGGCATGTTAATCTCCCGTCATGTGCCCTTTTCAAATCATACTTGGCTGATGTGCACACAGCCCCAGAGCTGGAGGGACAGAGGGAAAGGGTTAGAGAGAGGGATTCACGTTTCCACACCCCTTCTATTACCAGACTCTCAACTTCCTCCCACTCCCACTCAAACACATTAAGGAGGGGGTCGTCCTCAAAGCCTCGACGTCATTGGTGTCGCTTGGCTGAAAGAGGGAGTGGCGAGAGAGGGATGAGAGAGACGGGCAGGCAGGCCGACCGTTCAGGCGGAGCTGTGCCGCTCTTAAGAAGTTACGGGAGGTGTTGTACAATTCCAGGGAAGACGGCTGGACAGTGATTTGGGCAGATCTATTCTGGTGGGAGGGTGTAATCCTGGCGCCTGGAAAGCGGCTCTAAATGGCAGCTAATCCTTGGCCTGGACCACTGCACACTGTCACCTCACATAACAGGAGAGAAGGAGAGAGGGAGGTTCAGCGTTGTCAGGCTCACTTTAGTAAAACCTGAAGAACAATTAGAACATGAATCCATATTCAATGGAAAACATTCATAGATTACATAAATAAGGTACATTGGAAGTTATACTTGGCGTGCTATTGGCACATTAGCTGCACAGCCATGCAACATCTGATATAAACTGTATCCCACTCAGTCCTGTCCTGTCTGTCCTAATGACTGTCCTTGTCTGTCCTAATGACTGTCCTTGTCTGTCCTAATGACTGTCCTTGTCTGTCCTAAGGACTGTCCTTGTCTGTCCTAAGGACTGTCCTTGTCTGGCCTAATGACTGTCCTTGTCTGGCCTAATGACTGTCCAGTCAGTTGTAAAGACACTGTCCTAATGATTGAACACCCCCCTGTCCTAATGATTGAACACCCCCCTGTCCTAATGATTGAACACCCCCCTGTCCTAATGATTGAACACCCCTCTGTCCTAATGATTGAACACCCCTCTGTCCTAATGATTGAACACCCCTCTGTCCTAATGATTGAACACCCCTCTGTCCTAATGATTGAACACCCCTCTGTCCTAATGATTGAACACCCCTCTGTCCTAATGATTCAACACCCCTCTGTCCTAATGATTCTACACCCCCCTGTCCTAATGATTCAACACCCCTCTGTCCTAATGATTCTACACCCCTCTGTCCTAATGATTCAACACCCCCCTGTCCTAATGATTCAACACCCCCCTGTCCTAATGATTCAACACCCCCCTGTCCTAATGATTCAACACCCCCCCGTCCTAATGATTCTACACCCCTCCGTCCTAATGATTCTACACCCCCCTGTCCTAATGATTCTACACCCCTCTGTCCTAATGATTCTACACCCCTCTGTCCTAATGATTCTACACCCCTCTGTCCTAATGATTCTACACCCCTCTGTTCCGGTCCCCAGGTTGATGGCAACATGTAAAAGGCCTTTGAAGGTGTCAGAGGAGCGCGTCCAGATGTACGTCCAGCGAAAGAATCAGTACTTGTCAGCCGCCATCACCGACGACGACCACGAGCCTGAGGAGGACCCCTACGCCTTTGAGGACGGTGACGTCAAGTTCTCTTTCTCCGACAAGAAGGACAGGACGGGCTGCGAGCGCCAGCCTGGGAAGAAACACAAGGTATGGGATACATTGGAACAAGCAGCGGGGCAACACCTTTCCATTCACTTGGAAACGTTTGATTTGTGGCCAACCAGATTAGGCTGTGTGCAGTTCATCGCTGAAAGACCATTCTTTAGTAGTAGTGCAACAATTGTAATGGAAACTTTGAAAGAAATACCTGAGACATTATACTGCATGCTCTGTTCTCCAGACCTCCCAAATACACTCCAGAAAATGTCCTAACTGGACATTTTTCATTCTTAGGTTTGGAATTGCTCAGGATAAATAACAGTTGGCTACTAGAGTTGCTGTACGCTCTAGATAGAACACAAGTTGAACTACAGCCAAGCTGTCAGCGATCCAGCACTGTAAATGTGTCGGTCCCAAATCTACTGCTCAGGAAGCCAGCTCCCATTGTTTTCTCAGCAGAGCGCTGCCAAAATAGTTTGATTCCTCCTTTAATTTCCTCCCTCTCATTTAGTTTAGTATTATGTTTTCTATCTACTTTTCTCTCGCTCCCTCCCGCCCCCCTGCCCTTTGGGCTCATGCTGTTGTCTAAATATTGGCTCTGTATGTTTTCAAACCTGGACCACCTGTTAGTTGTTGAAATGCCCCAGCAGTAGAGAAGAGAAGGGGGGGTGCATGGAGGGAGTGTGTGGGCGTGAGCTGCTTGGCAGTCAGCCTCCCGGGCTACTAGTCTCTGCCTGTGAGACTGCCTGTTTGTCTCCCTGTTTGTCTGCCTGACGGAGAGTAGCTCCCCTTAAAAAAAAACAAAAAAAACAGCTGCGGAGCAGTGCTGCAGTTGAACGACTATAAACCCTGTCTATGTAGTACAGCTCTACTTTTACCATTACAAACCCAGTCTATGTAATATAGCTCTTGTTCGATCATTACAAACCCTGTCTATGTAGTACAGCTCTAGTTCTATCATTACAAACCCTGTCTATGTAGTGCAGCTCTAGTTCTATCAATACAAACCCTGTCGATGTAATACAGCTCTAGTTTTACCACTGCAAACCCATGGATGTAATAATACAGTAAACCCACTTAGCTGGGGGCCAGTGCCCGCAGTCACAAAATATAAAGCAGGAAAGGTCGGAGGGTTTTAGTGCGCTGTGGGGCACAATAAGAACCCCACACTGACTGGCTGGTCTTTACGAACCTCTAAAGTCTTGGTGTTTAGTGCTGTAGGCCCCAGTCCTCGGCTGTACAATAAAGCACCATCAGCATTCGTTGGCATCGCAGAGTGAAATGGTAGCATTTGAAAGCCAGGACCTTTTGAATAAGTGCCTGGCCCCCTGGATGAAATGGTCAGAGAAGGAGAAGTGGGAGAGATATAGAGGGCTGTTTCATGTAGACAACCTTGGAATAATAAGGGCTGTGTCACAAGGCTGGAATGAGCCCTCAACATGACACGTGCGTTCACAGCTCTAGTGTTTCAGCTAAGGACCAGTTATTGATAAGGACCTAGCTCGTCTAATTATTGGATTTTAGCTTTTAGGTTTGTGGCTTGTTTTGTTTTTGCTGGCATGCAGCAGGCCTTCAAAGGAAACAGATTAAAGGCCTTTGTGAGAGAGAGAGCCAGAGTGAGAGAGAGAGCCAGAGTGAGAGAGAGAGCCGAAGGCCCTGGAGCATAATGAAATCAATGGCTACTGGAACTTACCATTCCGTCAGTCCCAACCCCTCTTATGTATGTCTTTGTGTGGGTGTGTGCATATTTCTGCCGGCCTGCCATGTACACATCATAAGAGCCCACAGCGCCATGTCTGGGAGTTATTGACGTGGTGTGGTGGCGTTGGTGCTCTCCCTCTCCACAGCCTCCGCCCAGACGTCTGTGGTATTTCTCTCGTACACTGGTGCCGTCAGTTCACCAGGAAACCTGTCTGGAAACCTCATTAGTACAGTCAGCACAGAGACGTTTGTTCCTCCCTTACGTCTCTATTTTTTTTTTTTGAAGGCTTCCAATAATAAACCTTTTCTCCAAGGACACTGGGAAAACACTGCTTTCATGAGATTTCCTCAGTGACCTGGGGTGGTCCGTTGGTGTTACAGTGATGGTCTGTTGGTGTTACAGTGGTGGTCCAGTGTTGTTACAGTGGTGGTCCAGTGTTGTTACAGTGGTGGTCCAGTGTTGTTACAGTGGTGGTCCAGTGGTGTTACAGTGGTGGTCCAGTGGTGTTACAGTGGTGGTCCAGTGTTGTTACAGTGGTGGTCCAGTGTTGTTACAGTGGTGTTACAGTGGTGTTTTCCGGTGGTGTTACAGTGGTTGCCCGGTGGTGGTCCAGTGGTGGTCCAGTGATGGTCCGTTGGTGTTAGTGATGTTAGTGGTGGCCTGATGTTGTTACAGTGGTGGCCCAGTGGTCCGGTGATGTTACACTGTTGGTCCAGTGATGTTACAGTGGTGGCCCGGTAGTGGTCTTGTGGCCCGGCGGTGGTCCGGTGGTGGCCTGGCAGTAGTCCTGTGGTGGTCCGGTAGTGTAGGCCCTGTACTCTAGGTACATTTACTGCTGCAGCATGGATTAAAATGCAGCCCAGAGCTCTTTCAGCTAAAATAATGTTTACCCACTGTCTCTGTTATTGATGCATAAATGCCCGGAAATTATATCTAAAGAAAATTAATGTTGCTTAAAGTCTGTTTATTGTATAGATTTTTTTTTTAAGTACTTGTTCTGCTATTGCCTTTTGTGTTTATCAATATCTTTTGATTGGTGTGATCAGCTAAATCCTATTTGTTTTGATTTCTGCATTTGTTTTCTGCACAATATTAAACTCTGTCTTTTTTTATTTCTCTCTTTGTCTTTCTCTACATCATTCTCTCTCATCTATTTCTATCTGGTCCTCTCAGGGGGATGATGGATTAACAGGCCAATCAGATGGTAAGGATGCTGTCCATCTCCAGTCTAGCTCTGTTAGGTGAAAGGGACGGCGCTGTCGTTACCTGAAAGACAGCAGTGGATTGTGAAACCTTACGGTCGTTACCACGCCCATTTGGTTCGGGCTCCTCTCATCAGCAGGGGAAATGCTGTTTAGACAGTCCGCCATCACACTGCTCTGTACCCAACACAAAAGTCTCATAGAAATTCTCATATCAAAAGTGAATGGCGTTAGTGGATTCTCACACTGAGCGCTAGCTATTGAGTTCACTCTCAAGAACGGGCCTTCATTTGACATTTTGACAGCCCCCGACAATGAGGCATTTGTGAAGTGTTAAAGATGGGCCGAGTTACTGATGGTTTATGGGGTTATTGTCTGCATTGTATTGCTGTGTGCTCCTCCAGAAGCAGCGCGGGCAGCCGCACACGCACGCACCGCCTCCACCAGCTTGATCCACGAGACCGACTTGGCCGTGTCCATCAACGACCTGGACAACCTTTTCAACTCAGACGAGGACGAACTCACGGTCAGTACAGCCTGCAGCTGTAAGCGCTTGCATGTAACAGGGAAGATCTTGCGGCCAGTGTGTCCTGCCAGCATTACGGACTGCCCGCTTGCATTGAACAATGATTTACTTCCCGTTAAACAGACCGCCGCCTGGCAAGAGTGTATGTGCCCACAAGCCAGAACGTTGCATACATGCTGTACGTCAGTGACTTGGTGTCATCCTACAGCACCTGACACTTTAAGAGTGGCTTAGATTCCAAAAGGCTTCAGATGAGCTCTTTTCTCTAGCCTCCAGAGAACAGAAGAGTTCCCCAGAGACTCTGGTGACTGGGTCGCTGGGTTAAAAAAGTCTAACTCCTACACTACAGCAACATACCGAGGAGAGCAATGCCATCTCTGAATGAAAGCCCGATGTCAGGGTTCCCCACCCGTCTGCCGCAGGGGGCGTTGGTGTTTTGTCTTGCTGAAATGAATAATTAGCTTAAAGGTCGTATTGATTCATGTTATGTAACTGAAACTATACAAGTTAGTCTCGTTGAGGATAAATCAATTGTTTTGCCGTGTACGTCTACATTTAACAGCCTGGTTCCAGGCGAGCCCTGAATGGAGCCGATGATATCTTTGGCAACAAGGAACCAAAGCCAGCAACTCTGGACCCAGTCTCCTGCATCAGTAAGTCTGCTTTTCACTGCTCCTAGATCAACGCTGTCCTGCTCCTACAGCTCCTAGCTCAGTTCTCAAGGGAAAGCTCTACTGTAACATCCCCAGTCCCGTGTAAATTTAAGAGTACTATTCACTTAAACACCTATACATAATCCCAAGGATTGCACGACTGATCCTTGGTCTGCACTCCGATGCCTCAGGCGTCCGTCCCCAGAAATGTTATTCACTGCATTTCGCCCCCTTGTGGCAAGCGCTCCCCACAGAGGTGGCTGGCAGTCTCCGTGTCCCCTGCTCATCTCCTAACAGACAGCTCTGAGCCACAGAGCAGGAGCAGCGGTCTCATTATCTGCCTCTGTGACCAGCCTACTGCTACTAACAAGGTGCTTGATGGCCGGCAGTTAGACAGTCAAACTGTTGCTGTTACCTGTTGAGCCTTGGGGTGGGGGAGGGGGGGCATGAGATCCACTCTGTGGGGACATGGACTCACCCCCGGTCTCTAACTGCGTCTCTCTCTCTCTATCAACCTCTCCTGTTCCTCCCCCTCTCTTTGTCTTCCCCTCCACCGGCTGTCCCCTCCAGGCTCCGCGGACCTGCACCAGATGTTCCCCACTCCCCCCAGCCTAGAGCAGCACATCATGGGCTACTCCCCCATGAACACGGGCAGCAAGGAGTACGGCGGCATGGAGTCTGGACATGGCATGACCAGCCTGGACGGGACCCTTGGCGGACACTTCAAGATGGAGGTGGAAGAGAGCTTCTGCAGCCCCAAACCACAGGAAATCAAGGTTGGTGGGGGGAGAGTTTGATTTAAATGTCAAATAAAAATGGAATGGGGGGGGGGGCTAGACCGTGTGACCGAATCTATAGTTCTGTTTTTGAGCATGACAGTTAACCCTGATTCCTTGAAGTGGCTGAGTGTAAGTATGTGTTTGTGTCAGTCCATGTCCTACCACTGTAACAGCCTCAACGCTATGTCCCCCTCCCTTCCTGTCCCTCCCCATCAGGACTTCTCATTTGTCTACAAGCCGGAGCTGTGCCAGGCCTTCGTGGGCTGCTCCATGTTTGCCCCACTCAAAACCCTGCCCAGCCAGTGTCTTCCCCCCGTTAAGCTGCCCGAGGAGTGCCTCTACAGGCCCGGCTGGACCACCGTGGGCAAACTGGAGATCCTCAACCACCCTCACGTGCCAGCCATGGCTTACCTCAACAAAGACAGGTGAGCATGATGCCTTCAGGTCCTCCGTCCTGAAACCCCTCCTCCTCTCCTGCCATTGGGTTGGCATGCAGCGTGTGTATTTCCAGTGTACTGATTTCATCTCTATTACGATGAGGGATACTGCCTTTCTGTTAGCCATTGCAACCGACGCGTGGTCTGTCTGTCTGGACCCTCTGAGGCCCGTGGAACCAATGGACATTTTCCCAGCAGCTCCTAGGATTCTTGACAATTTGTAACGCTTATCTGAGCTGAGGGTCACTGAAACCGCAGTCATTTAGACTCACAGGTTCCAGACACACTAGTTGCCTTGCATGTGCACACACACACACAGCATGTATCCCTCGACCCCTGAAGAGACTGTTCATTTCTTTATGAATTACTGACGCAGAAGAGAGGAGTGTGGCGTATGGGAGGGTTTTCCGAGGCCCGCTTGCTGGAGCTGGCCCTTTGTCAGTACGCCATCACTTTGACGCAGCTCCACGCAAAAATCACTTCACTGTTTATGTCATGAAAATAAGTACAACCATTTTCTACAGACCCCAAAAACTGAAATACAGGTAATAGCTGCCAGACGTTGACATTTCCTGTAGCTCCACTGTTGCATCTATTCTGAGCTTTTTTACCCATAAATCTCCATTCATAATGCTGAGGGATGCCAGGTTCTAGAAACTGACTCTGATCTTCCCTGACAGATTTTGTGTGGTGTCCAGTCAGGTCAACAAAGGATATTTTCCTGACTCTGTGAAGCAGAGAAGTTCTTGAAAAGGCTGTCTGTCTTCTGACGGGACATTCTTCTAAGTGGGACGTAAAGAGGGCCTCTGTTCCCAGCAGGGTGCATGCGGAGTAGTAAGCACGGCCATAAGAGCCAGGTTTTTAATGAGTCATGGGGAAGCCCTTAACAAGCATGTCAGGACGTTGAGTATTTAAAGGTCACTAAGATTGCTAAACTGCACTCATCACTTCCATTTTGATGCTCTGTCTACCAGATTTATACCAGGTGAAGCGAACCTGTACACATGCATTGATGCTGTGACTACAGTTTAACACATTTCCGTTTTTTACATAATTTCCTGAAGTCAAGTTTTGCTACAGTTGTATAGAAACTGTTGTAAAAGATGATGTGCAGTGAGATTGTTACACTCCCACTTCACAGAGTAGGTGTTTCCTAAGAGGAACATGATTCAGCAACAACAAGTAAAGCCATGCATCTTGCTCATCTCTGCAGTGATGGTAATGCCAACGTCATTGAGTCTGCCCCGCATCTGCCCTTCTACTCTGCAGTGGGCCTCGTTCCCCATCTAGATGAGCCCATATAGTTCTCCACCAAGGCTTCCCACTATGTAGTGTGTGTAAGGACAGGCTATGCTTACATCTGCTCTTCCCTCGCCTGTCCCCAAAAATAGAATAATTTTCCCTCTCGGAGGGGTTGTTTGAAGTGGCAACACCTTCCGCGGTGTCACTGGCAGACGCAGCCAGGCAGCCAGTCGTCTCCAATTCTTTGTTTATGGTTCCCGCTTCTGACTGTTGTTGTTTATCTCTACCTTGTAATGGAGCTTCAGTTGGTACTGAAATGTATTGTTGGTTTCTGTTACAGTATACTGAGCTGTGCTTCGCTGTTCTGACTGGAGCTCTAGGCTGTGTTTGTGTGAGTGACTCCTCTCCTCTCTCCCTCAGTAACGTCCCCAGTGTGGGCAGTGCCATGGACCAGGACTACAGCCAGAGCTACACCCCCCAGACCCATACGCCCTTCCTGTCCACCAGTGCCCCTCCCAGCAACGGGGGCATGGGCATCCTACCCTCCCCAGCCACCCCGCGCTTCTCAGCCCCCACCCCACGCACGCCCCGCACCCCACGCACGCCCCGAGGACCCGCCAGCGTCCAGGGATCGCTCAAGTACGAGAACTCGGACCTCTACTCCCCCGCCTCCACCCCTTCCACCTGCCGGCCACTCAATTCGGTGGAACCCGCCACGGTGCCCTCCGTCCCCGAGGCGCACAGCCTGTACGTCACCCTCATCCTGTCGGAGTCCGTCATGAACCTCTTCAAGGACTGCAACTTCGACAGCTGCTGCATCTGCGTGTGTAACATGAACATCAAGGGCGCCGACGTGGGGGTGTACCTGAGTGACCCCACGGGGGAGGCCCAGTATCCCTGCACCTGCGGTTTCAGCGCCGTGGTCAACCGCCGCTACGGCAACGGCTCCGGCCTCTTCCTGGAGGACGAGCTGGACATCATCGGACGCGGCTCGGACGTCAGCCGGGAGGCGGAGAAGCGGTTCGAGGTGCTGCGGCAACACTCCCTGGAGAGGACGGGGGAAGGAGGACAGGGGAGGGGGGAGCGGGTTCCCGATGAGCTGATTTTACTGCTCCAGGACCAGTGCACTAATCCCTTCTCGCCCATGGCGGGGGTGGAGCCCGACAGCCTGGCAGCGCGGGGGGCGGGGGCTTGTCCGGTCCCAGCCTGCGTGAGGGTGGAGGAGAGGGACTACCACAGCGACTGCTACATGGCCCTGGAGCACGGCCGCCAGTTCATGGACAACATGTCAGGAGGCAAGGTGGACGAGGCTCTGGTCAAGAACACTTGTCTACACCACTGGTCCAAACATAATGGTAAGAAAAGGCTGTTTGTGTTTAGGGCCCTATGAAATCTGTTTGATTTTTTTCCCCCAAATTCAGTTTTTTTCCCGTTAAATATTTTTGGAATTCTGTGATTTATAATTTGTGCTAATTTTATCATCAGAAGGAGTGTCTAATAATGGCAATGAATAAAACTTTTATAAAACTTTATTAACATTACATTTGTAATAATGCAACATAACATTTTAAATTTTTTTATCTAGGCAAGATATTTACATTTCAAGTATTAACACAATGTAGATACAGGGATAGTAATTCACATTGCTGAATGTAAATGTGGGCTGTTGCAATGGTATATGAATAGGCTGTTTATATGTTGTTTCGAACACACAGGGTAGGTGAGTTAGGGTTAGGGTGAGTGCTCTCATTTTCGGGCTACGCTTCTCCCTGTATGCATTGCTTTACAAAAAACGTCCGTAGCTTTCTTAGCTTTCCTAAGGGGATGTCAGAATCGACAAACACAGCCACAAAGTCCTGAATCAATTCTCGTCCTGAATCTGCTGATGCGCCTGCACTAGTAACAGTCATTTGAAGAGGCACACTGTGACTAACATGGTGCATTTCCTTTTTCTTCACATGGGCTTTATACTTAGTGGTCATCACGTATTTTTACAGGTCCGCACAATTGTACATTGACAGAATTTGCAAACCAGCTTATCGCCTAACTCCTAATACACCTTTGGGTTTGGCTCGGCTCAGAATTTAGTCAAATTATATTTATTTTTTTGGACTACTTGGCCGTCTCAGATGGCCTTGTCAACACTTCTCAAAGTGATAGCCATGACCCCCTCCATTTCCAAACGCCCCAATCGAAAACTGTGTTATTTCTCTAGGCCTACTCATCTGTACTTTTACAGTTATTAAATCATTTAGCAGACTACAATAATTAGGCCTACTTTTGGCTGAAATCAATTTCAGCCAATTATGGAAAATTCTGCAATATTCTGCGTTTTAACAGGTGATTAAATTGTATTACCTAATTCTGTGATTCTATCCATTTTCCGCATCGCGGAATTCATAGGGCCCTATATGTGGTTGTTCTAACCCTACATTGAAATGTGTTTCTAATAATACATTATTCTTTCCATTTGGCCCTGTAGAGTTTAGTTGGCAAGCCTAACTATTGAATATAAACCTGTCATGTTTCCTGCCAATTTATTGTTATTTCTAGTGTCCCTATTTGTGCTGTCTAACTTCCCTTCTTTCCTCAGCGGTGGACGTCAGTACTCTGTGCTCTCAGGATGTGTTGCGGGTGCTGCTGTCCCTCCAGCCTGTACTCCAGGATGCCATCCAGAAGAAGAGAACCGTGCGCTCCTGGGGCGTTCAGGGGCCCCTCACCTGGCAGCAGTTCCACAAGATGGCTGGACGGGGCTCCTACGGTAAGCAACCAGGGGTTCTGAAGCCTCCTGCGTGGAGATGCGGCGCTGCCCGTTTGCAAGCTGTCCAGAAGTCTTCTCACTCTTCCCTTTGTGGTCCACGTGTCAGATCGTTGGGGGAGCTGCTATGACATGTTGACTTGAGGCTCTCCAGCCTTCTCTCAGAGGTGACTGGTGGCAGTGCTGGCTTCTTTAAGACCTTACTAACCACCTTCCCTCTCTGTATCCTTTTTCCTGCCCCACCCTACTGTCCATCAGGCACAGATGAGTCCCCAGAGCCCCTGCCCATCCCGACCTTCCTGGTGGGCTATGAGTATGACTTTGTGGTGCTCTCGCCCTTCGGCCTGCCGTACTGGGAGAAGCTGCTGCTGGACCCGTTTGGCTCTCACAGGGACGTGGGCTATCTGGTGGTCTGTCCCGACAATGAAGCCCTGCTCCAGGGGGCCAAGAGCTTTTTTAGGGACCTCACCGCTGTCTACGAAGTAAGTCTGGAGAACCTTAACAGTCCATTTACCATGACAGGGTGTTGGTCAGCAGAATCAAGAAATGGTTGTGAGCAAGACAACCCTAATTGCTCCTCTTAGTGGGACTGGATAAGAGCTTGTTGCTAAATGACTAAAATGTAAATGTGCCCTGCAGTCGTGTCGTCTTGGCCAACACCGGCCCATCTCTAAATGCCACCCGGATGGCATCGTGAGAGTGGGTGGAGCCGCCGCCAAGAAACTTTCGGAGCAGCCTGTCAGCGACTGGTTCCTCAAGGCTGCCAGCGGCAACAGTGACGCTTTCGCCAAACTTAAGCTCTACGCACAAGTCTGCCGCCACGACCTCGGTAGGTTCCAGTGATGCCGCTGATGGGGATCAATCAGTGCCGGGCCTGTTGGTACCCTCCCACTTGGTTTCTATTTGGATCAAACGTTTGTTTTCGAAAAAGTATCTTGGGTGTCCAAACGTAGATATATTTTTTTACAGCCTAAGTGCGAGGTCACTCGTAGAGCTTATAATTGAGGTTTCTGCTGAACCTGTGCCCCCTGCTTCCCTGTGTCCCCTTAGCTCCATACCTCGCAGCGCAGCCTTTGGACAGCTCCCTCCTCACACAGCCCATGGCCCCTCCTGCCTCGAGCCAGTCTTCATCAGCCCAGTCCACCGGCTCGTCATCCGCCACCTCGGCTGGACCCCAAATCTCAGCCGCCCCGGGAGGCCCGTCCCTCCCTAATAACAGCTGCAGCAGCGCACCTAGCAACAACACGGGTTTAGCCAACAGTGCCAACAACACGGCGTCATCGGGGAGCCAGACTAGCAGTGGGATGCAGTCCACCAAGCCCGGCTCCTTTCCACCCTTTGGGGCCATGGGTGTGCAGAACCAGGGCCAGGGTGGTGCTTCCCAAGGAGGGCAGTTGGGCCAGCAGGCTGGAGCCCAGAACACAGGTCTCCCCGGAGGGGAATCGGACAGCCAGGCCCAGATACCCACCGAACCCCTAGAGAGGTAGCTGTACCCCAGGGCCTTACTTTAAATCCAAAATAAATCTGATGTGCATTCAGATAGGATAAAGATGTTACAATGATTGTATGTGCATTCACACTCAAGGCTGCCCTTGGAACAACACCTCAGTAGCGTCAGGTTTTATCAAATGTACACTTGCAGTCTGAAAGCCGTGTCCAGATACACGACTGACAAAAGCCTCCCCAACCGCTCAGCGGTCTGCCACAGCAGCAGTCAGTCAGGAGGGAGGCTCTGGCTACCTCATCAAATGAAGTTAAGATCACGTTGTGTTTTCAGATATAAAGCCCATATAGGGCTGAGGTGATTGTATTTCCACAAGTACATTAATCATAATAATATGCAGAGACTTATTGTAATCAGTCAATGCTCAGTCAATCAGTGGTTGTACCGACAAGCTATCTCCGGCTGCTAGGAGAACTGATGCTGATGGATACGGAAACTGTTCGACACATCTCTCCTTTACTGCATTTACAACGACAGTTACAAGGAGTGTTCTTGAGTAACATCAGTGTCCTATTTGCTGTCAGACAAATATACAATGCACTGAGGGAACCCCCCCACCCCCTTACTTATCCCAATGCCTCTCGTCTCCCTGCCCAGCACCATGGAGAGAGAGAAGGTGGGTGTGCCGACGGACGGAGAGTCTCATGCCCTCACATACCCCCCAGCCATCATAGTGTACATGGTGGACCCTTTCACCTATGAGGAGCCTGAGGCAGGGTCTAATGTCTGGACCCTTGGTCTGCTGCGCTGCTACCTGGAGATGCTCCAGTTCCTCCCTCCACACATCCGCAACTCTGTCTCTGTACAGGTAACGTCCACACCGTGTGTGTGCGGCTTTAGAATATACCCTTTTCACTCACATTAGTCCTATATTCCCCAAACACACCAATTGGTACATGGGAGGTGAGCAGGGCATTGTGTTGTCCTTGAGAGTATGTTGACATGTTGGTATCCACCTCTCCCCTCTCAGATAATCCCGTGCCAGTACCTGCTCCAGCCAGTCAGGAGCGAGGAGCGCCATATCTATGCTCAACATCTCAAGTCCCTGGCCTTCTCAGTGTTTTCCCAGTGCAGACGGCCCCTCCCTGGATCCACCAATGTCAAGTCACTGACTGGCTTCGGGCCTGGACTGGCCATCGACACCGCACTGAAGAGCCCGGAGGTACACAAAAGGATGGAGCTTATCATAATACGTGTCTGTTTGTTGTTATCCCAGCAGGTTAATTGCAGATGTTTGGTGGCACAAGCAATAAGCCCTAAAGATAGTTGCAGTAGACCAGATGTGAAATCAGTGCCCGGAATTGTACCTGCTCTGCTTGCAGTCTGAGGAAGTTGCACTGTTGCGGTATAGAGGAAGTTGCACTCTATAAATGCTGCAGAGCATTCATTTGTAGGAGCGAGTTGCTGCAATGATGTTAGAGGAGAATGTAAGGGTGTTTTCTAGGATCACACCAAGGTTTTCAGCTCTCTGGGTGGAGAACACCTAGCGATGTCTTGGGGTGGACTGGCCTTTCCCCGGAGGAAGAGACTGTGGGGCAGAAGCTCTGGATAAGAGTGTCTGCTACATGACTAAAATGTACATTTTAAATCCTTGCTATGTCACGTGGTAGAAGCTGCTTGCCAGACAGAATGTATTCCAAGAGTGTGCAGAGCTTGTGATGCCTAGCCCTGAGAGGGTCAAGAGGAGGGTCTGATGACTTAGTGTTGAATGCATACATTTTGTTTGTATTTATTTTGTTTACACAGGGAAAACCAACTGAGACCATGATCTAATTTAGAGTGATGCCCTGTATTACAATAATAAACAATAAAACCTCAAATACAAATAAAATATATTTTTTAAAACATGTATAACAAGCATAAAACATGTATTTAAATATAAAACATATTTAACAATAATGGACACACAGTCCTTCAAACTAAGGTGATCCTAGAACATTCCAGTGTGTGGGGCACGGACGTTGAACCTAGACTGAGCCCAGGGTATCTCAAAGTAGCCACTCTTGAGAGTGTGATAGAAGTTAATTCTCCAATAAATGTTTTAGGAAAGATAATTAGGAAGTTTTTGTAGGACTGCTTTATAAACAGATCTTCTGGAAGACAAGGAATCCGAACTTGAATCCTCACGTTAATATATATTTGTTTCATGGCAAGTTCAATAGCAAGCTAACGTTATTTAGATCCGAATCAAAGACATCCATCCTGCTAGCATCAAGACAGTTTGTTTTTCCAATTGTTTTCCCTACGGCCACAAGCGGTAAATGCAGTGACGTCCTAAAGCATGCATTTCCTGCAAATGTCCCATTTCCGAATCTTCTGTGTGCATTTTCACAGGAAATGGTACGGATGTTTTATATTGTAGTATTCAAACTTCCCAAAGAGGGAGGAGGTTGGGAGTGTAGTGGGGGGCATCACTGAGATGGAAAATGTTACACTAACCCCCTTAGTCCTGGAAAAAGACCAGGGGAACTTGTAACGCTGTTCCTTTTCTCCAGTTTTCCCCATTATCTGCTTGGTTAGGTTTCTGAGGCCTCTAATAGGATCCAGCCCTAGACCGTCCAAGGTATCACATTTCACATTTCAGTACACAGTGGGCAGGAGTGGGGACTAGACACAGCTAGCGGGATTAAAGGACATTAGTGGAACGCTATCTACTTACCAACCAAGTGACCAGGGCCTTAAGTTCGTTTCAGATTCATTATTGGGTAAAATAATACTAACCTTGAGTTGTTCCTGAAGCCACATTAAGTAATTTTTTGGACAAGCCATTATTCACCTCTGTCCCAGCCAGTATTTGGCATTATTAGCATAGTCTAAATTCATGAATTGGAACTGTGCATCCCGAGCAACAAAAGCTGCATTGCAAGCAGAAACCCTCTCCAAAACACTTCTAACTAAGACTAGTTGTGTTGTTTACCTCAAATAACCTGTTTTCATTGTTGCTATATAAATCTAATTTTAAACTGAACTGATACTTCCTATGTTTACAGATCAGTTCGCAATGTTATCAATCAGCTTTTTTTTCAGGTTTTGACATGGTTACCATAGGTAATCTATGGGAACAACCGTTAACAACCCGGAACTGCCATTTGGCATTTGCTAGCTACTGATTCCATTATTGCCAAATATCAGAGGCTGTGTGTGGTGGCTACAGAACATAGTTTGCATAGTACCAATTTGAAATCACCAAATTTGCCAGCTGTTTAATCAGTATGCAGTCCAATGCTAGGGCAACCAGTTACATAATTTAGTTCTCACTGTTTTTGAGTTTATTTCCCCTTGCAGTGTAGCTTTTGTTGCTCCGGACACACAGTTTCAATACATGAATTAAGAAGATGCTTATAATGCTAATTCCAGGCTGGGACAGAGGTGAGAAATGGCTTGTCGTGAAAAATGACTCCATGGACCTTCAAGAACCACTCAAGATTAGTGTTATTTCAATTATGGATCTAGGACAAACTGTCCCTTTAATGGGGCCCCCAAACAAACAAAATAAATTGGCAAACATCTGCCAGGCCCATTGTTGACTGTGTTGTAGGGTGGTGCAATTTCAAAATTGTATTGTGCATCAGACATTTCTCTTTGTCTGTCACTGACAGTTAGATTTAATTAGTAGTTTCGGCAAACAATATACAGATTAGTAGCTAATCTAACCAGTTGTATAAACTAACAGTAATGAATTACCAATGTTGACCAGGGGAGGTGCACAGGGCCCTAACCAATAGGGCGGCCCACGCCGAGGCTTTGTCTGTTATTTTCATTCATGTCATTTTAGTATGTCATAAATCATATTAAAAGAAAGGAAATTCTCTTAAGCCTGAGACAAAAATAAAAGTCCCTCACAGTGTTATACATTTTTCTATGCCCCCATAGCAAAATGTGTGGACATTTCACATTCTTTCTGCCCTATTGTTAAATTAGTAGAACTGCAGCACTCAAGCATAACATTTAAGAATTCAATTATTAACCCAAAGGAATATTTTGGAAAGCTTATGGATTTTAAACTGTAAAGTTTCCTCTTTGGATTACCCAATCTTCAGATAATCCAATCTTGCCTAGGGCTGCCAGAAGACTTGTGCAGGCCCTGACAGCGATTCTCTTACCTATAAAGTATAAACCAACTACTGTCTGACCCGTAATCTTCAAACCCTCTCTCTCCCCCCAACAGAGACCAGATTGTTTGCGGCTCTATACCCCTCCCTTTATTTTGGCACCCACTAAGGACAAGCAGACAGAGCTGGGGGAGACGTTTGGAGAGGCCTCTCAGAAGTACAACGTGCTGTTTGTGGGCTACTGCCTATCCCACGACCAGCGCTGGCTCCTGGCCACCTGCACCGATCTGTATGGAGAGCTGTTAGAGACCTGCATCATCAGCATCGACGTGCCCAACAGGTGGGACCAACTGGCAGCACACACCATCATCATCCTCATCCTCAAAACCGTCTAGAGTCAGCAAACCTCAAGCAGAGCTTTGCAAATAGCACACTTTTTTTTCTTCTAGCAACACAATGTTTGTTGTAAGTTGAGTTTACATTTTTTTTACGTTTTGCCAGGGCATGATGAGCACAGTGTAATAATGAAGTGTATTAGTAAGTACACTCACCTAAAGGATTATTAGGAACACCTGTTCAATTTCTCATTAATGCAATTATCTAATCAACCAATCACATGGCAGTTGCTTCAATGCATTTAGGGGGGTGGTCCTGGTCAAGACAATTTCCTGAACTCCAAACTGAATGTCAGATTGGGAAAGAAAGGTGATTTAAGCAGTTTTGAGCGTGGCATGGTTGTTGATGCCAGACAGGCCGGTCTGAGTATTTCACAATCTGCTCAGTTACTGGGATTTTCACACACAACCATTTCTAGGGTTTACAAAGAATGGTGTGAAAAGGGAAAAACATCCATTATGCAGCAGTCCTGTGGGCGAAAATGCCTTGTTGATGCTAGAGGTCAGAGGAGAATGGGCCGACAGATTCAAGCTGATAGAAGATCAACTTTGACTGAAATAACCACTCGTTACAACCGAGGTATGCAGCAAAGCATTTGTGAAGCTACAACACGCACATCCTTGAGGCAGATGGGCTACAACAGCAGAAGACCCCACCGGGTACCACTCATCTCCACTACAAATAGGAAAAAGAGGCTACAATTTGCACGAGCTCACCAAAATTTCTGTTGAGACATTCAGGTGGTAGAGTCATCTGAATGACTCTGGTGTAAACAGAATGAGAACATGGATCCATCATGCCTTGTTACCACTGTGCAGGCTGGTGGTGGTGGTGGTGGTGTGATGTGTGGGGGATGTTTTCTTGGCACACTTTAGGCCCCTTAGTGCCAATTGGGCATCGTTTAAATGCTTGTGTTTCTGTTTCTGACCATGTCCATCCCTTTATGACCACCATGTACCCATCCTCTGATGGCTACTTCCAGCAAGATAATGCACCATGTCACAAAGCTCGAATCATTTCAAATTGGTTTCTTGAACATGACAATGAGTTCACTGTACTGAAATGGCCCCCACAGTCACCAGATCTCAACCCAATATTGCATCTTTGGGATGTGGTGGAACGGGAGCTTCGTGCCCTGGATGTGCATCCCACAAATCTCCATCAACTGCAAGATGCTATCCTATCAATATGGGCCAACATTTCTAAAGAATGCTTTCAGAACCTTGTTGAATCAATGCCACGTAGAATTAAGGCAGTTCTGAAGGCGACAGGGGGTCAAACACAGTATTAGTATGGTGTTCCTAATAACCCTTTAGGTGAGTGTATAGCAGACCTGCCAACATATACGTATGCGTGAACACAATTTGAGCTCAAAGCACTGCTGCAGTGCAATGATGAACCAGTTTCCAACATGTGCGGCCTCATCCACTAATAGCCAATCATAGAACTTGCCCTTTGTTATATGTGGTCACCAAAGACTTTAGATATAAAATCCTGGGTCAATAGGACAATCGATTCAAGTAGAGACATTTAATTAACATTAGAAAACATTCTAACCTGGTAAGGTTAATTGTTTAGAAGGTTAATTGTTTAAACAACTGACAGCCTTAGCATTAAGACAAATTATTATTAAATTATTAGTCTTTTTCTTCACAAAATGTTAAAAACAATACAGTACTCACCAACTATTGTATAATGTTATAAAATCTTATATCTGTACAGTTTCTACCCTCCCAAAGTAGGGATGTCCATTGGACCATATTTTACTTTATCCGAATAGTGTGTTGTTATTCTAATAGTATTCGGTTAAACAAAATATGTTTTTAAAAACTGCCGATACCACATGAACGCTACTACCGTGGGGAGAACAAGTATTTGATACACAGCTGATTCTGCAGGTTTTCGTACTTACAAAGCATGTAGAGGTCTGTCATTTTTATCGTAGGTACACTTCAACTGTGAGAGACGTAATCTGAAAATAAAATCCTGAAATTCACATTGTATGATTTTTTTTAAAATTAATTAGCATTTTATTGCATGACATGACAAGTATTTGATCACCTACCAACCAGTAATAATTCTGTCTCTCACAGACCGGTTAGTTGTTCTTTAAGAAGCCCTCCTGTTCTTCACTCATTACCTGTATTAACTGCACCTGTTTGAACTCGTTACCTGTATAAAAGACACCCGTCCACACACTCAATCAAACAGACTCCAACCTCTCCACAATGGCCAAGACCAGAGAGCTGTGTAAGCTGTGTCAGGGATTAAATTGTAGACCTGCACAAGGCTGGTATGGGCTACAAGACAATAGGCAAGCAGCTTGGTGAGAACGCAACAACTGTTGGCGCAATTATTAGAAAATGGAAGAAGTTCAAGATGACGGTCAATCTCCCTCGGTCTGGGGCTCCATGCAAGATCTCACCTCGTGGGGCATCAATGATCATGAGGAAGGTGAGGGATCAGCCCAGAACTACACGGCAGGACCTGGTCAATGAACTGAAGAGAGCTGGGACCACAGTCTCAAAGAAAACCATTAGTAATACACTATGCCGTAATGGATTAAAATCCTGCAGTGCACGCAAGGTCCCCCTGCTCAAGCCAGCCAATGACCATCTGGATGATCCAGAGGAAGAATGGGAGACGGTCATGTGGTCTGATGAGACAAAAATAGAGCTTTTTGGTCTAAACTCCACTCGCCGTGTTTGGAGGAAGAAGAAGGATGATTACAACCCCAAGAACACCATCCCAACCGTGAAGGATGGAGGTGAAAACATCATTCTTTGGGGATGCTTTTCTGCAAAGGGGACAGGACGGCTGCACCGTATTGAGGGGAGGATGGATGGGGCCATGTATCGCGAGATCTTGGCCAACAACCTCCTTCCCTCAGTAAGAGCATTGAAGATGGGTCGTGGCTGGGTCTTACAGCATGACAACGACCCGAAACACACAGCCAGGTCAACTAAGGAGTGGCTCCGTAAGAAGCATCTCAAGGTCCTGGAGTGGCCTAACCAGTCTCCAGGCCTGAACCTAATAGAAAATCTTTGGAGGGAGCTGAAAATCTGTATTGGCCAGCGACAGCCCTGAAACCTGAAGGATCTGGAGAAGGTCTGTATGGAGGAGTGGGCCAAAATCCCTGTTGCAGTGTGTGCAAACTAGGGCTGTCAACGAATATTAAAAATTTGAATATATATTCGAATAGTTTAAAAAAAAAAAAAATTCGAAGGTGAATATTAATATTATAATTATTTTTTTTAAATGTGGAAAAAAACATTAGCGGTAGCAGAGGTTGTCTGGCTGTCTGCTTTGCGAGTGGGCGCGCTAGCGTCCCTGACGGTACAGATCCATATGTCCGACACAACTGAAGCGTGGTGTCGCGACGTCATACAGCCATGGTTGATGCTCCACTCCCCTGACCTGCAGCTGATTGGATGAACGCTTTATGTGGGTCTGGCTACTCGAGAATTTCAACAGTGGCAGCTCGTTGAGAATACGATCTCATATTTTTTTTAAATAGTTTATTGAAACGTGTTTCTGAAAACATTTTAAGCGAGATATAGGCCATGCAGTTGCTGAATCTGTCTTCATTTCAGCTCAACAAAGGTTAGTTTGAAAGATATTCATCTACTTCTACTGGATACTCTACAACTGTGAAACTTCAATTAATGTTAATATTTGGTCTTGGTCATCATTAACTTGATTTACTTGTTTTTGTGTAGGTAATACGTTGTCAAATATGTTTAAACTTAACTACTTGTATAGGTAGTCTATTTATGTCTCTTTGTATTAATTTGTCCTGTTATTGACATAATGCGCGTCATTGACAAAATGTGCATACGCAACCAGATGTTCGAATAGTTCGAATATTATGTGTTTTTTTAGAGGGAATATTCAAACGTCATTTTTGAGGAATTTTGACAGCCCTAGTGCAAACCTGGTCAAGAACTACAGGAAACGTATGACCTCTGTAATTGCAAACAAAGGTTTCTGTACAAAATATTAAATTAGACTTTTCTGATGTATCAAATAATTAATTACTTAAAAATCATATTATTTGATTTTCTGGATTTTTGTTTTAGATTCCGTCTCTCACAGTTGAAGAGTACCTATGATATAAATTAAAGTGGGAAAACCTGCAAAATCGGCAGTGTATCAAATACTTGTTCTCCCCACTGTACATAACGCGCGAAGGACAGGGTGTTGTTCTCATGTAACATTGGCTCAATGACAGTTCGTGTGACAAATAATAATACACAATAATGATTCACTGAACACTGAATCAACATTTTGCCATGGCCATTCCAGAGGTCATTCTAGAAGTCCTGAGTGATGAGCTGTAGAGGAGAGTCCTTTGGATCTCGGTATCCAAAGGATCTGGAATGATTCTGTATGTAGGAATGGTCTCAGCTCTATTGGCATGTGTTCTCCAACCTCATTACACATTATGTGATTAGACTCAAAGCTTTAAATTTGGCAAAGGGAGGTTGCACAATGTATTAAATGAAGGGCACACACATTTGAGGGAAAATATTTGTTTTATGATAATACATTTTTCTTTCATTTATTTGTGCTTTAATTATAGGTTCAATTTAGGTTAATATTTTGAATTAACGATTAAGAGGATAAACAAGTTAGTTTTTTTTTCCACAGCCCTTTTTGCTTAGTGGAGGGCACTATTAACAACAGGCTTTCTTGTTTGGTGTTTCAGCCTGTCCTTCTCATTTTAAAATCATTTTTAATTCCGTCTTACATTGACTAACACTAATCTCCTAATAACCAGCCACACAGAGGCTACAGCATGAATTTGTTTGATTTCCTCACAACAACAACCTACATTGATTATTATTTTATTGATTACTTCTCTATGGGGAATCATAAATGTGCCTGTTCAAATGTCAAGCAAATTTAGTGTCACTATATTTTAAAAACACCATCATGAAATTTGACATTGTCCCTAATCATATTGTATATAACAAATCTTTATTGGGTTCAAGATGTTTTAGTACAACATTGCACTCGTTTGTAATTTAAAAATGTAACTTATGCATTTCTTAAATTTTTTCTGCATTGCTTAACTTTGATCAAACTAGTTAAAGGTGTATCATGGACCTGCATTACATATAAAATATAATGTAAATTGGCTTTAAGGTTTAGGAGGCAATCATTTTTAAAGTTTAAAAAAAGAAATCGATCTTACTGGACTTTATATGTTCTTCTGGCAAATTTGTTAGTCATGACTAGAGAGACCAACACAGAAATATCCAGGCCTAAATAGGAAACCTTATTATGCATGTGCAGTAGTTGGTACAATATATCAAGCTAGGTATACGTGGTATGTACAGTCAAAGTTTACTTTTACTACTCATTGAAGGGTATTCATTTTTACTATTTTCCACATTCTAGAATAACGGTGAAGACATCAAAACTATGAAATAACCCACATGGAATAATGTGGAGACAAAAAAATTGTTAAACACATCAAAATGATTTACATTTTAGATTATTCAAAGTAGCCACCCTTTGCCTTGATTACAGCTTTGCGCACACTTTGCATTCTCTCAGCCAGCTTCATGGGGTTGTCACCTGGGATTCATTTAAATGAACTGGTGTTTCTTGTTAGAATATTAATTTGTGGAATTTTTCTTATTACATAGGAGTGGGTGACAAGGTAGGGTTGGTATGCAGAAGGCCATTGTCTGTTCTGTAGTTGTCCACTTGTCAAGAGCAGCACAAATGTCCATATTGTCCATATTTTCTCGAGACATGAAGTGAGTCAATCTGGAAACTTTTAATAACTGAAAGATTCTTCAAGTGCAGTCACAAAAACCGTCACATGCTATGATGAAACTGGTTCACATGAGGACCCCCACAGGACTGGAAGACCTAGATTTAACTCTGCTGCAGAGGAGAAGTTAGAGTTACCAGCCTCAGAAATCGACAATTAACTGTTCAGAGAAGACTGTGTCAATCAGGCCTTTATGGTCAAATTCCTGCTAAGAAACCACTACTGAAGGACACCAATAATAAGAAGTCACTTGCTTGGGCCAAGAAAGATGCGAAATCTAAATCCGATGAGGTGGAATTCTGTCCTTTGGTCTGATGAGTCCAAATCAGAGATTTCTGGTTCCAACCGCCGAGAGATGCTGAGTGGGTGAACAGATCTCCGGATGTGTGGTTCCCACCTTGAAGCTTGGAGGAGGTGTGATGGTGTGGGGGTACTTTGCTAGTGACATTGTCTGTGTTTTATTTAGAATTCAAGACTCACTCAACCAGCATGGCTACCGCAGCATTCCGCAGTGAATACGCCATCCCATCTGGTTTGCGCTTAGTGGGATTATCATTTGTTTTTCAACAGGACAATGACCCAAATCACACCTCCAGGCTGTGTAAGGGCTATTTGACCAAGAGGGAGAGTGATGGTGCTGCATCAGATGACCTGGCCTCCACAATCACCTGACCTCACCTTAATTGAGATAGTTTGGGATGAGTTGGACTGCAAGTGAAGGAAAAGCAGCCAACAAGTGCTCAGCATATGTGGGAACTGCTTCAAGACTGTTGAAAAACATTCCAGGTGACTACCCCATGAAATTGGTTGAGAGAATGGCAAGAATATGCAACGTTGGCGTCAATGCCTAGGGTGGCTACTTAGAAATATCTAAAAAATGGAATGTGTTTTTATCTGTCTAACACTTTTTGGGATATGATTCCATGTGTGTTTAATAGTTTTGATCTCTTCACTTTAATGATACAATGTGGAAAATAGTAAAAATTAAGAAATACTCTTAAATGAGTCGTTGTGCCAAAACCTTTGAATGGGGCTATGCGTATAAAATATTTTTAGAAGGCTGCCGCCTTGGTTGTATTGGCTCCTTTTTCTTTATATATACAAGATTCCTTGGGTCTTGTTTACTGTAAAATAGCTGCACCACCAACTCTACTCACAGTTTCTCTCAACTTAGCGCTGCGGCTTCAGACTCTGTGCTTGTTTTGATCAATTAGATTCTCCACTTTTGTTTTGATGGCCAGGCATAAAGCTCAAGGTGCACTTCTCTGGTATTTATTTAGCAAGTGTGATAATACATCACTCCCGCCAAACACAAGCCACACCAAATAAATGTTGTAGCCACGTAAACCTTTTTAATGATCTGACTCACTGTATTGCATGGAAGCAAGTCAGTATTTCAGTCTGAAATTAACATCAGTAGCTGTACACTCACCTAAAGGATTATTAGGAACACCTGTTCAATTTCTCATTAATTCAATTATCTAATCAACCAATCACATGGCAGTTGCTTCAATGCATTTAGGGGTGTGGTCCTGGTCAAGACAATCTCCTGAACTCCAAACTGAATGTCAGAATGGGAAAGAAAGGTGATTTAAGCAATTTTGAGCGAGGCATGGTTGTTGATGCCAGACGGGCCGGTCTGAGTATTTCACAATCTGCTCAGTTACTGGGATTTTCACGCACAACCATTTCTAGGGTTTACAAAGAATGGTGTGAAAAGGGAAAAACATCCAGTATGCGGCAGTTCTGTGGGCGAAAATGCCTTGTTGATGCTAGAGGTCAGAGGAGAATGGGCCGACTGATTCAAGCTGATAGAAGAGCAACTTTGCCTGAAATACCACATACAACCGAGGTATGCAGCAAAGCATTTGTGAAGCCACAACACGCACAACCTTGAGGCGGATGGGCTACAACAGCAGAAGACCCCACTGGGTACCACTCATCTCCACTACAAATAGGAAAAAGAGGCTACAATTTGCACGAGCTCACCAAAATTGGACAGTTGAAGACTGGAAGTTCACTGTACTGAAATGGCCCCCACAGTCACCAGATCTCAACCCAATAGAGCATCTTTGGGATGTGGTGGAACGGGAGCTTCGTGCCCTGGATGTGTATCCCACAAATCTCCATCAACTGCAAGATGCTATCCTATCAATATGGGCCAACATTTCTAAAGAATGCTTTCAGCACCTTGTTGAATCAATGCCACGTAGAATTAAGGCAGTTCTGAAGGCGAAAGGGGGTCAAACACAGTATTAGTATGGTGTTCCTAATAATCCTTTAGGTGAGTGTATGTGGTCTAATATGTGCCTCTCTGTCCAGCATAAATAAAGTGGCAGTGCACATTTATAGACTATTTGTTTGTGTAAATATTGGCTTATATTCAATCTTCTCGACCATGACTTATTAAATACAAAATGACTAACTTGAATAAATCAATAAACACAATAGCTGACAGGTTGTGAGAAGATTTGAAATAGAAAGACTTGCGTATGGCAAGACTACACAACGCAAACCTACATTAGGCATGCTCGGCCCAGTGCGTTTTATTGATCAGACATGTTGCGTTCTCAATGTCTGTGTATAGGTAACCCCTCTCTTAGCCTGTATACTTGTCTTTAGAACGTATTATCTATGAACATGTATGATTTGTGTAGTTTGATCGGTTTTAATCCACCCCAAGGCCAAGAAACTTTATTAGAAAAAAGCTGGTTCCTTAATAACCCATATTAAAAGAAATTGCAACATGTCATACTATTATGCTTTACAAGATTTACCTGGTCAGTTTAATGTGTTTTTACAACAGATGAATTACATTACACAATAGTTCACCTGGTTAGGTTATTACAATTTTCCAGCAGATGAAAAACAATTACAGATGAATAACAGATTATTTTATAGATGGATGCAAGTTAATATACAATAATGATGGATTATTTTACAGATGGAAACAAGCTCATATGGAAGAATGATGGATTATTGTTCAGATGGAAACAAGCTCATATAGAGGAATGATGGGTTATTTTAGAGATTGAAACACGCTCATATAGAAGAACAATGGAATATTTTAGGGATGGAAACAAGCTCATGTAGGCTTTTATCAGTTGTTTAATTTTCCAAATACAATCCATTGCATTAATCTTACTAATTTCCAATTGCAAGTGTAACAATTTTTGTTAGGTAAAAATATACAGCTCCGGAAAGAATTTAGAGACCACTGCACCTTTTTCTTTCCTTTCCAAAAACGTTGAAAAGGAAGGTTTTGAGTGAAGAACAGAAGGGTTAAAATTGAGAGACCACTGCAAATTGAACACTTTTGGTCCTCTGCAATTTTTTTGGAAAGGAAAGAAAAAGGTGCAGTGGTCTCAAAATTCTTTCTGGAGCTGTATATTCTTAACATTTTCTGTATGCCTTCCACATTGGACACCTACAATCATTAACCTTAGAAAGATTTTAGATGAATCTGGAGGGTTGTTAAATCCACCTCAAAATGTATTTCACCACCCATTAGATTAACAAGATTAGTTAGTTATAATGGCAGTCTGGTAAAATGTAGGACAAGAATTTAGGAGGCTTTGACATCTGGATCTCCCCCTATCCAACCTTAGGTTTAGAACAGCAGAACCTGGTCAGGAAACCTTAGGCCCTAAAGAGAACCTTGTTTTCAAATTATTGAAGAGCATTGAATAAATTGCTTGTAACATTCTTCAGCCTACAATTCCCATTTAGACGATTAGATAATCGTTAGGATGAAAAAGGCCTTTGTCTATAATTTGAGCAGTGTGTGAGTTTGGCGCGTACTTCATTTTGGGGTCCAAGCCGGAGGAGCCGCCATAGCGAAGTACTGTCTAAAATCTATTCAAGGTTGGCAGGTCTGATATTGCAAGTTCATCAGTCTATGACTTTCCTATAAAATGTGTAACCATTCATAACAGTTAGTGTAATGTTCGGCTGTAATGTTTTACTGTGTGTGAAAGTAGGTTTCCCTTTATTTTTGTTCTGAAACAGAGCGCGTAGGAAAAAAGGCTCTGCCCGTAGGTTGGGCCTACAGAAGCTGTGGGATTGGTGCTTGGGTCTGGTGCAGATGACGTCAGTGCCATGGAGGGTGGTTATTGGTCGACTGGGCAGAATGGGACATGGCGAGTTGAGAGGTGAGGAGTACAACAGTAAACAGGACTATTATTTTACTGTTTATCTCATCTTGTTAATTCACTTGTCTGTCTCTCCTCATCTCTGTCCTCCCTCGTCTCCAGACTGGAGTATTTTGCTGAGCAGGAGGAACCTACAGTCTCTCAGTCGCCGTCTCAAGGAGATGTGTCGCATGTGTGGCATCTCCGCCTCAGACACTCCCAGCATCCTTAGCGCCTGCCTGGTTGCAATGGAGCCTCAGGGCTCCTTTGTCATCATGCCAGGTAATGTGTGTGTGTGTGTGTGTGTGTGGTTGTGGCAGGGATGGATTGGGGGGCTTTGGGTGGATGGATTGCGGCAGCCTATCATAATACATGGGTCTTCTTGTCGTTATCTGATTGATTTCTCTGAGGACACTGCTTCTCTCACACATAACTGACAAAAATGTATTTCTTTGATGTGATGGAGTGCTAGATCAGTGGGTTTATTTTGGAGAGTAACTGGCATAGACCGTTGATGCTTTCATTGTAAAGAATAAGTACTGCTGTATATGAAAGAGGCTGGGCCAGTCAATCCAGATCAGTGTTTTGGTTAACACTTCACACTAGTACCTGTAAACAGGTGGGAAATGGCAGATTTGGACAGTGATATGCATCTGAATTGTAATGCCATGGCTGCACATTAATACATTAAGTTTGGTTACCAGTTTCTAAGCCTATCCTGGTTCTCCATTTCACATGCCAAAGTTTAATATGCGGAGAGATTCAATTGAAGTTTACTATTTTTTAAACATAATGTACATTATATAATGTAATTTTTTTTTTTCAACAGTAAGCAAAAAACAAAGCAGGACATTTGTCAAAAATTTAATGGGTAGTAAAAAAAATGTAAACAAAGACTGGAGAAAGCAGTCCAGATTCTTGAACAAAATCAAAAACAATCGAAAAAAACCTTCTCAATCAAATGTATTCTATAAAGCCCTTTTTACATTAGCAGTTGTCACAAAGTGACTTAAAAACCCAAAGACCAAGCAACAACAGTTGATGAACAGTGGCTAGGAAAAACGCCCTAGCAAGGTAGGAACTTAGGACAAAATCAGACTCTGAGGGGTTGCCAGTCCAAAGGTACTATCAAGGTTCAGTGTGAAGGTCTAAGGTCAAATTGCTCTTAATGTTGGTCCAGATACTATGTACAGTGGATATAAAAAGTCTACACACCCAGGTTTTTGTTAAAATGCCAGGTTTTTGTGAAAGATAAATCATGTTAGAGCTTTTTCCACTTTTAATGTGATCTATAATGTGAACAATTCAATTGAAAAACAAACTGAAATCTTCGAGGGGGAAAGATTAAGGAAAAAATTAAGAATAAACCTGGTTGCATAAGTGTGCACACCCTTGTATAACTGGGGATGTGGCTGTGTTCATAATTAACCAATCACATTCAAACTCATGTTAAATAGAATTCATTAAACACCTGCCGTCATTTAAAGTGACTCTGATTAATCACAAATCAAGTTCAGCTATTCTTGTAGGATTTTCCTGACATTTTCTTAGTTGCATTTAAGAGCAAAAGCCATAGTCTGCAGAGAGCTTCCAAGGCATCAGAGGGCTCTCATTGTTGAAAGATATCATTCAGGAGAAGGGTACAAAAGAATTTCCAAAAAATTTGATATACCATGGAACACAGTGAAGACAGTCATCATCAAGTGGAGAAAATATGGCACAACAGAGACATTATCAAGTACGTCCCTCCAAAATTAATGAAAAGACAAGAAGAAAACTGGTCAGGGAGACTTCCAAGAGGCCTACAGCAACACTAGAGGAACTGCAGGATTTTTTGGCAAGTACTGGCTGTGTGTTACATGTGACAACAATCTCCCGTATTTTTCACATGAATGGGCTATGGGGTAGGGTGGCAAGACGGAAGCCTTTTCTTACCAAGAAAAACATCCAAGCCCGGCTGAAGTTTGCAAAAACAAACATCAAGTTCCCAAAAGCATGTGGGAAAATGTGTTATGGTCTGTTGAAACCAAGGTTGAACTTTTTGGCCATAATTCCAAAAGGTATGTTTAGCACAAAAACAACATTGCACATCAACCAAAGAACACCATACCCACAGTGAAGCATGGTGGTGGCAGCATCATGCTTTGGGGCTGTTTTTCTTCAGCTGGAACCGTGGCCTTAGTCAGGGTGGAGGGAATTATGAACAGTTCCAAAAACCAGGCAAATGTGGAACAAAACCTTCATGCGTCCGTTAGAAAGCTGAAGATGAAGTTCACCTTTCAGCACGACAACGACCCATAGCACACATCTAAATCCACAAAAGCATGGCTTCACCAGAAGAAGATTAACATTTTGGAATGGCCCATCCAGAGCCCAGACCTGAATCCAATGGAACATCTCTGGGGTGATCTGAAGAGGGCTGTGCACAGGAGATGTCCTCTCAATCTGACAGATTTGGAACTCTTTTGGAAAGAAGAGTGGGCAAATATTGCCACGTCAAGGTGTGCCATGCTAATAGACTCCTACCCAAAAAGACTGAGTGCTGTAACAAAATCAAAAGGTGCTTCAACCAAGTATTAGTTCAAGGGTGTGCACACTTATGCATCCAGGTTATTGTAAGGTTTTTATTTTAAATTTTTCCCCCTCAAAGATTTCAGTTTGTTTTTTCAATTGAATTGTTCACGTTATAGGTCACATTATAGGTGGAAAACATTCTGACATGACTAATTTTTGTCTCATTCTTTTACATCACAAGAACCTGGCATTTTAACAGGGGTCTGTAGACTTTTTATATCCACTGTATAATGGGGTTATAAAGATTTTTCTCCAGGCTGACAAGGGACATGTTCACAGGGGCAATAAAACATGGGTGGCAAGCCTCACACTCCAATATAAGCTAACTGGATGTTGCTAGAGCGTAGCCATACCGAAGCACGATAGCTCAGATGTTACAAGCCTAATAGAATAATATAACATTTTGGAGAGCCAGTTCCCCCCCGTTGTTTACAGAGGTGCTTTTTTTTTTGTATTTCACAATCCTTGATGAATGGGTTGATAGAGGCTAGTTGCTTATAAAAGGACTTAAGTTTAGATGGGTTTATTTAGGTAATTTTGTTAGAAATAACTCTTCCCATTAAGGATATCAAAAGGGTTCCCAAATGACTGAAGTTCTGGATCAAGTTATCTGGCAGAGAAAGTCATGTGCATAAAGATACATTTTATTCTTTGGGAATATAATTCTGTTTCTACCTCAGATTTTATTGCTTGAGTGAGAGGCTTGATGGCCATAGCAAAAACCAGCTGTGAAAGTGCCCAACCCTGTCTCAAAGCAAGTCTAACCTAAGTGGACTGGAGAATTTGTTTATAAACAAAATAAAAAAACTAAACATTTGCTGTGATCTAATACTTTTGCCATGGCAACAATGATTTTGCTGTGGGGCAGCGCCACATTGAAATGATTGGAGCGGAAACACTTAACTACTTTTAAAAGCGTTTTTTTTTAACATGCACTCTGTAGAAATAAACATTTATTATAATTCCAATATTTGTGTAAGTGGTGGAGGTTATCCTTTCACAATAAAATTATCTATTCTGTATCATTAATGAAAAGCATGCTTCTCTTTAGCAAATGCAATGAAACTAAAATGTTAACACAAAATATAGTGGCCCTTTTTTCATGTGCTGAAATAAAAGATCCTAGAAATATGCACAACACCTTATTTCCCTTTAAAATATTGTAAGTGAGCATTTCCTCTGAAAACACAATGTTTCAGATGTCTTACGTTTTCTCAGGAATGTCCACCGTGGCTGTTGCCAGAGAATTTCATGTTTATTTCTCTAACATAAGCCGCTTCAAACATTGTTCAGAGAATTTGGCAGTACGTCCAACCGGCCTCACGGCCGCAAACCACACATAACCACACCAGCCAAGTAGGACCACCACATCCAGCTCTTGCACCTGCATCTGAGACCAGCTACCTAAACAACTGATGAAACTAGGGCTTTGCACAGCAGAAGAATATCTGCACAAATCGTCAGAAACCTTCCAAGAGACCTTTTTCTACATGCTCATCGTCCTCACCAGTGTCTTGACCTGACTGCAGTTCATTGATCCCCACAAGTCTGCATGCTCTCTCTTCTCCTAGAAGAGAGAGCACGTCACAGAGATACAGGCGTCATCTGTACAATTGGAAAGCAGCAACATGTCTTTCTAAGAAAGGTCTGCAATCCCTTGATGATATTGTTATACGGAACTTTTATTGATTTTGATGGTGACCTGGGTTTGGCTATTTGCATGTTGCCGACAAAAACAGGTTAGAGGGTCATAGAGGATATAAGGAGGGGTGGATCAAACAGCTCTGAGACATTCAGAAGGGCAGCATTGGTAGAATCCTCGTTTGTTCTGACCCCATCCTTGCCCGTTTGGAGATCCTTCCCTCAGGTGGCCTTTTCAGACTAACCCACATAGGAACTGTACTACCGGTTATAAACTTTTTAATCTTGCACATGACATGAAATAATGCTTATTTTGCACTTGCTACTTGCACTTTTTATTAAATGACTCTTACTGCAGTAGATAATACTGTTTTTTTTTCTGGTTTGTATTTATGTTGTCTCAGTATGGTGTCTCTTTTTTTTTTTTGTTATTTTGTTTTTACTGAACTCTGATTGCCCAACACATTTTCAAACAAGCTAAAAAAACTGTTACTCTGTCTGGTCAGTGGTTCCCAACCTTTTTCAGTACTCTACCAACGACAGTGTTAGCCCCTATTGCTACGTTATTTCATTTGTAAGAAACCTTTGCATTTAACCCAGTTGATGCAGGCCAATTCCCATGAGTGTAAAGGATTACATGAGATGGCTATCTCCTCACCCGGGACTTGGCTTTGACCCAGGCATTGTGGGTCTACTCAACAGATCAGATAATACCTATAATCTGTGAATAGAGCGCTGCACTAAATGATGGTGGCCAATCGAAAGAGTGGGGTTGCTGTTATTGGCACCACTTCACTTGGCACCGTTTTTATTTTCGCTGCATCAATTGAATGGTGTAGTTAATGAACTCACAGATGAATGAGTATTTTATTAGGATCCTCATTAGCGGTTGCCAAGGAAGCAGCTACTATTACAATCATCCAGATTAATGGGTTAAAGCCATAGCAGCTGTCAACAGTTTCTGTTGGCTGGGTCTATTGTATGTTTTCCCTATGTACATTTGATGAAAATGAGTGTATTATAAAGATCTCCCCCGTCTCCCTCCAGACTCAGTGTCGACAGGCTCAGTGTTTGGCCGCAGCACCACTCTAAACATGCAGACGTCCCAGCTGAGCACACCTCAGGACACCTCGTGTACCCACATCCTAGTGTTCCCCACCTCAGCGTTTGTCCAGGTGGCCAGCTCCAATTACACTACTGACACCAACATAGACATCGCCTTCAACCCTATTCCCGGTAAGTCACCCGGTCAACCCGACCTGCGCCTAACCTTTCAACTCTGACCTTCCACCAGATTCACCTTCTTATGTTCAGTTCATCACTAGCTGTACCATTCCACTGCATCTGGGTTTTGTCTTTATGGAAAGAAAGGTTTGCTTTGCGTTGGGTCTCTGCCTTTTGTATTTGGAACATGGAAAGGTTATCCTCCCCTCTTCTGTCCAGATGGGTCAGACGCCATCGGGATCTTTGACCTGCTGGACCAGGAGAATGACCTGGTGGACCCTGACATTATCAGCATCCTGCCGGCCTCGCCCACCACCTCGCCTGTCCACTCCCCTGGGGGCCACTACCATCAGGGGGGAGATGGTAGCAAGGTAGGCCCACCACATCAAACCACATGTTACTTCTGCTAGATTAGACCGTATCGGAGGGATCCTTGTGCAGACTTTATAGAAGCCAATAAATACCCTGAGGTTAATTAACATGGAGAAAACTAACTTAATGTCTGGATCGATAATGCTAGTTGATTGTAATGCGTGCACCGGCCTTGTTCACTGTATATTATTTGGAGACAGATAGTAACCCCTCCCTGACCTCTTCCAGGGCCAGAGTACAGACCGTATGGAGTCCCATGATGAGGCTCCTAACATCCTGCAGCAGCCCCTGGCCCTGGGCTACTTTGTGTCCACCGCCAAAGCTGGCCCACTGCCTGACTGGTTCTGGTCAGCCTGCCCTCAAGCTCAGAACCAGTGTCCTCTTTTCCTCAAGGTACATTAGCTAGCTTGAAGTACTTGTCAATTGTAAATTATTGAAAGGATTATTCTTTTTTGGACTGATTGACTGGAGTAGACTGACTAAAGCTTGCAGTTAGAATATCAATCAAAATCCATTGAAATATTTTGTCCCACATTCATAATCATTTGCTCTGGATGTCAGTGATTGCCAGACGTGTTTGCACTATTACGGTGTGAATGACTGAATTCCTGTGTGTATTTTCTTTGCTCAGGCCTCTTTGCACCTCCACGTGTCTTCAGTGCAATCAGATGATCAACTGTTGCACAGCAAACACTCCCACCCCCTTGACTCCAATCAGACCTCAGATGTGCTCAGGTAAACACAAAAACATGCAACGGACAAATGCTTGGTCTCACAGAGATGTCTTCATTTCGCGTAAGGCGCGTTTTGTATCCCCCTCTCACCAACCCTTTCTCATCCTGCCGTCAGATTTGTGCTGGAGCAGTACAACGCCCTCTCCTGGCTGACGTGTGACCCTGCAACGCAGGACCGGCGCTCCTGTCTGCCCATCCACTTTGTGGTGCTCAACCAGATGTACAATTTCATTATGAACATGTTATAACAAATGGCCTGAAAGGGGTGGTGAGAGGGAAAAGAGGACGGGGCACTCCGAAGGAAATTCCAACCCGACAGGCTGATTCTGGACTGAGGTGCTGGACTTCATTACGCGTTGTGTGGATCTGGATCTGACTTGGAGGAAATCACGGAGGGCTGCCGGATGGGGCTCAGACGTAGCGACGGCCCAAAGAATCAAGTGATGGAAACGGCTCAGTTTGCTCCTGCCACTCACACAAATGAGAAGCTCAAGGAGGACAAAGTGAGAGGTTTCTGGAACATTGATTGGTAATAACCGGAACTAGAAAAAGAGAGATCCAGAGTTGCCATGGTATTTTATGTGGAAATCCCGTGGTAACTCTGGCAGCATGGTAATTGGCCAGTCCATGTGGGAAATGTCTGTAATGTTTTGGAAGAAAGGGACATCTCAGTGATTGCAAACTCGAGAATGGATCCTTTGTTTTAAGACCCAAAAAACGCCCTTTTTTTGGGGGGATACAATTTTATCTAAATGAAATGCCTGCATCCATCTTATTTATTGTCAGTTTTTAAATGAATGATTTGTCTTATTTCTTAACCTTTTATATATTAAAAAATCTTGAAGGTTTATATCGCCTTCCTGCTTTCAAGCAACTTGTCTAAGATATGTAATTGTCTTAATTAAAAAACAGAAAACCCAGAAAAAGGATATTAAGTTGCATTAGGTTGCTTTTAGAGTATTATTTTTTGTATTGGGGACAGAGTATTTGTATTGTCACGATGTACAGAAGTAGAAAGGATAATTATGTCCATGCCTTTGTGAGTGCAGGATTTACAGCTAAGCTGTAGCAGCAGAGGACTTGTACAGCAATGAAGTTCACTGTGTTTAAATAAAGAGGTACATTGTCGTATATAGTATTTTATACCACACATTTAGACACAAAAACCAAACGGCAATATATATATATATACATATATATATATATATATATATATATAATAATATGAATGCCGTGCCAGCGTTGGGTGGTACGGCTTCTGTTTTAGGAATAAAGTGCGTCAACTCAATTTTGCCTGTGATTGTGTTGTGGTTCTTATTGTGGGGGGGGTGATTGTGATGTGCAGTTATTTTACAAGGACACCAACATTGGAGTGGAAGAAATCTATTTGCTTCTCTTGGATGTGGCCTACCTCAAGTTTGACTTGTCTGATGAGATTTTTATGGAGAAAGACAAAAGAACCGTAAGGAAAGTTGTTACCCTGGCCTTTCAGATATGCAGTGTCCTTTTTAGCACATCCTTCTCGACCTCTTCTCATGCACATTAGCTCGAGGTCTGGGTTTTTGGCACCAATTAAGTAGTTATGGAAGCCTTTTTGACCAGTAACATTTTACTACTTCGTAAATGTGTGGTGTAAATCAACTTTAACTGGAATTGGATGGATGCCCATTGAATATGCAGTGTTTGTGCACAGAGGAAGATCTAGATCTTGTATCTTCACCTGTTCAGAATAAAACTGTACTTTTAAGTCAAATCTAATGCTATTTCTCATCTCTTACATACTTCTCGCATACTAGTTCTGACACCGCATGGCAGGATATACTGCTCGGAAAAAATTGAGAGACCACTGCACCTTTTTCTTTACTTTCTAAAAGAGTCGAAAAGGAAGGTTTTGAGTGAGGAACAGAAGGTCTAAAATTAAGAGCCTACTGCGAATTGAATGCTTCTGCTCCTCACTGAAAATGTTCCTTTTCAACTTTTTGGAAAGGAAAGAAAAAGGTGCAGTGGTCTCTTAATTTTTTCCATCACTGTATACACTCACCTAAAGGATTATTAGGAACACCATACTAATACTGTGTTTGACCCCCTTTCGCCTTCAGAACTGCCTTAATTCTACGTGGCATTGATTCAACAAGGTGCTGAAAGCATTCCTTAGAAATGTTGGCCCATATTGATAGGATAGCATCTTGCAGTTGATGGAAATTTGTGGGATGCACATCCAGGGCACGAAGCTCCCGTTCCACCACATCCCAAAGATGCTCTATTGGGTTGAGATCTGGTGACTGGGGGCCATTTCAGTACAGTGAACTCATTGTCATGTTCAAGAAACCAATTTGAAATGATTCGAGCTTTGTGACATGGTGCATTATCCTGCTGGAAGTAGCCATCAGAGGATGGGTACATGGTGGTCATAAAGGGATGGACATGGTCAGAAACAATGCTCAGGTAGGCCGTGGCATTTAAACAATGCCCAATTGGCACTAAGGGGCCTAAAGTGTGCCAAGAAAACATCCCCCACACCATTACACCACCACCACCAGCCTGCACAGTGGTAACAAGGCATGATGGATCCATGTTCTCATTCTGTTTATGCCAAATTCTGACTCTACTATCTGAATGTCTCAACAGAAATCGAGACACATCAGACCAGGCAACATTCTTCCAGGCTTCAACTGTCCAATTTTGGTGAGCTCGTGCAAATTGTAGCCTCTTTTTCCTATTTGTAGTGGAGATGAGTGGTACCCGGTGTGGTCTTCTGCTGTTGTAGCCCATCCGCCTCCAGGTTGTGCGTGTTGTCGCTTCACAAATGCTTTGCTGCATACCTCGGTTGTAACAAGTGGTTATTTCAGTCAAAGTTGCTCTTCTATCAGCTTGAATCAGTCGTCCCATTCTCCTCTGACCTCTAGCATCAACAAGGCATTTTCGACCCACAGGACTGCTGCATACTGGATGTTTTTCCCTTTTCACACCATTCTTTGTAAACCCTAGAAATGGTTGTGCGTGAAAATCCCAGTAACTGAGCAGATTGTGAAATACTCAGACCGGCCTGTCTGGCACCAACAACCATGCCACGCTCAAAATTGCTTAAATCACCTTTCTTTCCCATTCTGACATTCAGTTTGGAGTTCAGGAGACTGTCTTGACCAGGACCACACTCCTAAATGCATTGAAGCAACTGCCATGTGATTGGTTGATTAGATAATTGCATTAATGAGAAATTGAACAGGTGTTCCTAATAATCCTTTAGGTGAGTGTATACTGTGGGTATAGAAATTCACCACCATTTTCAAATGCTTACACTTTCTTTGCCTTACAGCCTAAAATGAAAACATGAAATAAGACTTTCTACACAGTAAAAAAAAAAGTGAAATACCCTATTGGTATATGTAAACACCCCCCATTATAATTTCAAGGCTATAACCAAGTACCTTCCAGATCATAAAGCAAGCTAATTGGTTTCTGTCTCTAAACAACTGCACTTGTGACTGACTAGTTCAGAACAAAATCAGTTGGTCATAGAAGACTCCACTGTTTAGTAGGGAAGATCTAGTCAGAGGATGGATATAAAAAACAATTCAAGGGCTTTGTCAATTCCTCAGAGCAGAGGTAAGACAATTATTAAGGAGTGGAAGGTGTATGGCACTACCCACACCTTGCATAGATCAGGCCGGGGGGGGGGGGGGGGGCGGAGTTCAGCAGGGTTACAGTAGATGGGAAGAAACTGTTCCTGAGCCTGCTGGTGCAGGAACGAAGAGACCTGTACCACCTGCCTGATTGTAGGAGGGAAAAAGAGTTTGTGGCATGGATGTGTTGGGTCCCTGATGACGCCCTGCGCAAACACAGATTCTGCTGGAGATCTATGATGGCTGGGAGCTGGGCACTAGTAATGTGCTGGGCGGTTTTCACCGCTCGTTTCAGGGCCTTCTGGTCATGCTCTGAGCACACACCCGGAGACGCCATCAGGACCAGCAGCCTTGCGTGCCTTCACCCTGCTCAGTGCAGACACCCGGAGACGCCATCAGGACCAGCAGCCTTGCGTGCCTTCACCCTGCTCAGTGCAGACACCCGGAGACGCCATCAGGACCAGCAGCCTTGCGTGCCTTCACCCTGCTCAGTGTAGACACCCGGAGACGCCATCAGGACCAGCAGCCTTGTGTGCCTTCACCCTGCTCAGTGTAGACGACACGTCTGTGGTGGATAGTCTGAGGGAGTTCAGTTTTAATGACTGGCTGTTTGTTGCCCTTGTTGAAGCGTGTGTAGAACCTGTTTAACTCGTCGGTGAAGGAGTAGGGTTCTTTGGCCGGTAGCCTGTGATGGCTTTGATGCCCTGCCACATGCAGGTTTGGAGTTTTTGAAGTGCTCCTCAATCCGTAGTTTGTGTACATTTTCATCTCCATGCCCCTTTTCAGGTTGGCCCTGGATGAGCTGTAGGCCTCCGCATCGCCAGATCAGAAAGCAGCGTTGTGTGCCTTTAACAGTTGTCAGATCTCTCTGTTCATCCATGGCTTCTGGTTGGAGAAGGTCTTTATTATTTTATGGGTGGTGACATTGTTGATGCAGATGTTGATGTAATCCAGAATGGAGGAAGCATAGGTTTCAAAGTCTGTATGGGAGTCAAGGGTGACTTGAGGGGCAAAGAAACTCCGGTCTGTGTGTTGAAACTGGTGCTGTAGAAGTGAGTTTGACCGCCCTGGCCACACTTCGCCTGTCCTCACTGATGGTTTCACACGTTTAATGAGGGGTAAATACTTTGGGAGTAGTATGATCAGGCTGTCCCATGTGGGGGAGGGGAATGGCTTTGTAAGCCTTAAGAATGTTTGTGTACACATGGTTTAGTGTCTCCTCTGGTGGGGCAGGAGACATTATGTTGTAATTTGGGAAAAACTGTTTTCAGATTTGAATGGTTGAAATCCCCTGCAACCACAAAAGTTTGTAGAAAATTAGAAAAATATTCAAGGAGATTCATGGCAGAAATTCAAGCAAAAAGTGGTTCCACCAAGTATTCACCATGTGTTTACTTATATACTGGTGAGTCAAAATATTTTGACAACCTGCCTAATATGCTGGTCCTCTGCATGCCGCCAAAACAGAGCCGATCCGCAGAGGCATGGACTCAACAGGACCCCTGAAGGTGTCCTGTGGTATCTGGCACCAAGATATTAGCAGCAGATCCTTCAAGTCCTATAATTTGGTGGAGGTGGAGCCGCCGTGGATCGGACACATCCACACATCCCCCAGATGCTCAATCGGATTGAGATCTGGGGAATTTGGAGGCCAGGGCAACACCTTGAACAATTCATCATGTTCCTCAAACCATTCCTGAACAATGTGTGCAGTGTGGCAAGGTGCATTACCCAGCTGAATGTTGTTGCCCTTCGTTGCATTGAAGACCCTTGGCTGCCCAACACCCTGTCGATGGTTTGTGGTTTGTCCCTGATCAGACCACTATCAGTACTCACAATTACTGACCAGGAGCAACCCACAAGCCTTGTCATTTCAGAGATGCTCTGACCCAGTTGTCTGGCCATAACAATTTGGCCCAAAGTCGTTTAGGTCTTTACTCCTGCCCATTTCTCCTGCATCCAACAAGTTGACTACAAGAACTGATTGTTCGCTTACCATCTAATTTAACCAGACCTTGACATGTGCCCTTATGGAGGAGATGATCAATATTATTCGCTTCACCTGTGAGTGGTCATAATGTTTTGGCTCATCAGTGTATATCCTGTGTATCCCACCGTTCAAATGCATTGGGGTCGCTTAGAAATGTCCTCGTTTTTGAAAGAAAATAAAAAATGTTGTCCATGAAAATAATATCAAAATGATCAGAAATACAGTGTAGACATTGTTATTGTTGTGAATGATTATTGTTGCTGGAACCAGCTGATTTTCAATGGAATATCTACATAGGCGTACAGAGGCCCATTATCAGCAACCATCTCTGTGTTCCAATGACACGTTGTATTTGCTATCTTAAGTTTATCATTTTAAAATATAAATTTAATATTAGAAAACCCTTCTGCGATTTTCTTAGCACTGCTGAAAATTGTTGTGCTGATTAAAGAAGCAATAAAACTGGCCTTCTTTAGGCTTGTTCAGCATCAGCATTTGTGTGTTCGATTACAGGCTCAAAATGGCCAGAAACAAAAAACATTCTTCTGAAATTATCTGTCAATTCTTGTTCAGAGAAATTAAGGCTATTCCATGCACGAAATTGCCAAGAAACTGAAAATGTTGTACAACAATGTGTACTGTTCCCTTCACAGAACAGCACAAACTGGCTCTGTGAAGGGAATAGAAGAGCAGCGGGAAGCCCCAGGGCAAACCTGACCAAGAGGACAAAGACATACATTAGAGTGTCTAGTTTGAGAAACAGACCCCTAACATGTCCTCAACAGGCAGCTTCATTAAATAGTAACCGCAAAACATCAGTCTCAATGTCAAAAGTGGGATCCGGCATCTGTTGGGATCCCGCAAAAAGGCTTTTCCAGGATGCTGGCTTTCCAGCTAGGCAATGTTCCAAAACTTACTTTCAAATCCACATAAAACCTGTTCACTGACCAAAGGCCATCACAGTCCCCTGACTTAAATCCCATTGAAAACATATGGGGTAAGCCAAAAAGCCCACAAGTGAGGAACAACAACTGAAGTATCTGGAGAGTTTCTGTAAGGAGAATGGTCTCAAATCCCCTCCTGTGTTATCATTATAGAAGATGAGTCAAAAGGAGGGTTCACAAAATAGTAAATGCAGGGGTGCCAATAATTGTGACTAAAATAATTATTTCCTAATGATTTTCACTGAACAATCTTCACGCAAAGTTTACATTTATATGATATTCTGAGTGTAAGATCCATCTGAAAAACAACAATAATTTTTGTTGGTTGCCTCATATTTATCTAGGTTGCCAATAATTCTGGAGGGCACACGTATACCAACTGCGCTTTCGGGAAGTATTCAGAACCTTCACTTTCTCCACAAGTTGTTTTGTTGTAGAATTCATTTGTATTGAAAAACCTGGAATATCGCGTAGAATAACGTAATAAAATGGGTTCCCGCAATTTTTTTCAGTTTTGTATTTGAAATTAATTCAGACCAATTTTTTGAATTTATTAATCACTTTTAAATCATGGCCTTTTTGTTAATTCCAAACATTGCTTTCTAATTGTCGTGGTATACGAAACTGTATACCACAGGTATCACATAACGTTTTACTGCTCTAATGTATATGTGAACAATTATGCATATACCAATACATTTATTTTATTTATTTACTTTTACCCATTTTAGGGCCACAGTTCACATTCTCTATGGAGGATGATGATTATGATAACCGTACTGAATCAATCCCGGTCCTGGGGGGTTTTAAATATGGATAGCCTTAAGTAACACCTGATTCAACAGTGTGTGCCTTGCCATCAACAAAATAAAAAATAATGCACACCATGTAATCATAGTGAGAGAAACACTGTGTTGCTGAATAAAAACGTATTTATATTGTTACATTATCTATTCGCATTAATTACCACACGCCTTTGTTACCCTGTCATAGCGGCAGTGCAGCGGTTACACCAAAATGCCTGTGATGAACAGCAGGAGCGCCCGAATTTAGCTGTGACCAAAGTTTCGTGCATCTTGTACTACAACACTAGTCTGATTTTAATGTAGACGTAATCAATCATATACACCATTTAGTTGTGATTACGTTGTAAATATTGATCAGACAAGTTTAATTAATTTCTAGACATGGATACACACATTTGTAAGAATGGGCTGTCAGAGCTTGCGAGTTAGCTAAATCAGTTAGCAAGCAACCGTTCTCTACGGTTAGCTGCAGCAGGAGGAGCACAAACTGCAAATGCATTGGAGTTGCTGTGTTGTTTATCTACGCGAGACCGAGGTTTGAAGGCCTAGCACCTAGTGTTCATTTGAAATAACATTAAAAGCCAGGTAAGGGTATTTTTCACTCCGTTTTACGTAGGTTTTATTATCGATTGATAACATGTATATTTTAATGACACAATAGGCTAGGTAGGTTTATCCGCGTTAGCGTCTTAACCAGTTGTAGCAGACCAAGCTAACATTAATTAGCAAGTAGGTAGCAAACATCCGCCCAGCAGTAGTATCTCATTGTTGTAATGTTAGAGAATATTTATGTTGCTAGTTTAACTAACTAGGTGCTCCTACACTACATGGGACCACATTCTTCAGGAAGTATTTCTTGCTATATGTGTTAGAAGTCAGCGAAGTAAGCTAAACTAGTTACACTCGCCAACTAATTAGCCATCGACAGTAGTATAATTCCTAGAAATGCCTTTATGTCCAGTCAGTTGGTCAATAATAATATCCTCAACTTTCTGGAGACAGCAAGTAACTCGTTGATAAACTAAGCATGAACTAGAAAGATAAACTCTTTCTAGTCAACACACAGTCTAGTTCAAAAGTCGCAGGTACCCAGAGAAAATTGTTTAAAGCTATGAATGTAGGCATTGTTTATTTGCTGGTAAATAACAGTATATAACATTACAATAAATACAAAAGCAATAATGCAACGAATGTCTAGTGTTGTCCAAAAGGTTATTGATATATGGTGAGATCGCTAAAACAACTCAAAAAGCTGAATTAATCTGATAAACACTACTTAAAGGTCGGCTTCTTATTGGCAAATAATGTTTTAGCAGGATAATCATCCCATACACTCTGCAATGACGACCAAGACCTACTTGAAACAGCAGTCTGCAGATGGAACACTGGTAGTAATAGGTTGGCCACCTCAGTGTCCCAAACTCAACATAATTGTTGCGGTGTGGCATCACTAGGGCAGGGAAAAGAAAAAGCAGCCTAAGTCAATTGAAGAGTTGTGGCAAATCTTACAAGATGCTTTGAAGAATTTACCACAGATCTTGTTTATTTAACTATGAATTGAGATAGTCAGACAATTGCTTTAGTTAACTTTGTAAAGAATACGACCCAAGATATTGACTTGTTTTAAAAACAAAATGTTTTTGTGGCTTTTCATTTCTTGTCTATACTAAAATGTTATGCAGTGTTTTTTTAATCAAATTAAAAGAAAATCACATGAATGTCTTTCAACAATTTTCTAAGCTGGCCAAAGACTTTTGCGTGGTACTGTCACTTCATGGAAAACACTGACAATAAACTCTGCCTGCCTGGGTTATCATAGCAGCAGCAATTAAACTTCAAGTTGAGCATGAGCATCATGACAGCGTCAGCTAGAATCCAAACATCCTCTTATTTCTCAGGTGGGGACCCAGTCGCAAACAACAAGCAGAGATGTCAGAAAGCGCGGGGCTGCAGTTTGTCAGCCCGTATGCCTTTGAAGCCATGCAGAAGGTGGACGTTGTACGGCTGGCTGCCTTGAGTGACCCAGAGCTCAGGCTGCTGCTGCCATGCTTGGTTCGGATGGCTCTGTGTGCCCCAGCAGACCAGAGTCAGGCCTGGGCCCAGGATAAAAAGCTTATCCTGCGTTTACTCTCTGGAGTGGAAGCTGTCAACTCCATTGTGGCCCTTTTGTCTGTGGATTTTCATGCTCTGGAGCAGGATGCCAGGAAGGAGCAGCAACTCAGGTAAAACTTTTGAATGACCTGCTAACATAATTCTCAGAGATGCTGAACTCATAGCAACATTAATGTTAACTATACTTGGTTAAATGTATTCTTAGACTGAAGTGAAACGTGTGTGTTTTATTTGGCAGAGCAGTGAGTTTCCATCTTGTATCTGTGGTAGATAGGCTGACAGTTGTGGCGTGGCTGTGTTCCCTGACAGGCACAAGGCTGGTGGTGCGAATGGAGAGAGCATCCTGGTGTCTCAACTGCAGCATGGCCTCACCTTGGAGTTTGAGCACAGTGACCCCCTCAGGAGACTCAGGCTGGCTCTTAGTGAACTGTTGGCCATCATGAACAAGGTAACTCACCTCGCTGCTTCCCTTATTCCCTGGCTGTTGTGACAATGAGTGAATGTCGGAAACAGCTGGATTTATTGGATGGTGCCTTTCCAGACACTTAAAGCACTTTACATAGAATAGTGGAAACACATCTCATCCATCATCAGTATGTAAGCATCATGCTAATGTTGTAGTCAATATTTTGTCATCCAGGTGGCTGATTCCAATGGGGAGTGGTTCCTGAAGTCCTCTGAGCTCTTTGAGAGCCCTGTTTACCTGGAGGAAGTTGCAGATGTCCTCTGTATACTACAAGCAGGTACATGCATCTCTGACAAAAATGTAACATCTGACCCGTTGCTGGAGTCTTATCTGAAAATTCTATTTTGTGACTGTTTGGGCGATTCAGTGCTAAAGACATGTCCTGCTTTATGATTTATAGGATTTCCCTATGACAACACTGTCAGATCTTACTCATGAGAACACTGTCAGAAGACGTCTTCTGACGTCTTCAGACCCCTAGCTAAGCCTCTTGTCTCCCATCTATCTCAGAGTTGCCCTCTCTGCTTCCCATCATTGATGTGGCTGAGGCTTTGCTGCATGTGAGGAATGGTGACTGGTTCCTCTGCCTGCTGGTTGCCAATGTCCCTGATAGCTTCAATGAAGGTAAGTTGAAATATCTAAATCTAAATGATAAATTGAAAGTAATTATCCTACTTCATTCTGCATGCTTGGGTTTTTAATATAATCTGCCCAAATTGCTTTACTTTCGGGAGCCAGGAATACTAATGATACCATAGGATTAGTGGACTACTTGGTTTTTTTAGCCCTGAATCCTACATATGCTTGGCATGCAGATCTTAGAGGGAGTGTACAGTATATCCCTAAGTACATGGAGTAGCCAGTCATACAAAAATGAGTCTGTCTGCTAGAAAGTTGTTCAGAATTATCCAACAAGTTTACGGCCTACTAGGAGGAAAAATAGTCTGGACTATGTTTTCAGAAATATCTGTGATGTGTTCAAACCTGTCCCCCATTCCTCATACATGTACAAAACATACAATCTCCTCCACCATATTTTTGCAGGTGAGGTAGCATGTCAATTCCTATTTTTCACAAGAATTCACTTGATTCACTATGGTACATGTACACTCACCTAAAGGATTATTAGGAACACCTGTTCAATTTCTCATTAATGCAATTATCTAATCAACCAATCACATGGCAGTTGCTTCAATGCATTTAGGGGTGTGGTCCTGGTCAAGACAGTCTCCTGAACTCCAAACTGAATGTCAGAATGGGAAAGAAAGGTGATTTAAGCAATTTTGAGCGTGGCATGGTTGTTGGTGCCAGACAGGCCGGTCTGAGTATTTCATAATCTGCTCAGTTACTGGGATTTTCACGCACAACCATTTCTAGGGTTTACAAAGAATGGTGTGAAAAGGGAAAAACATCCAGTATGCGGCAGTCCTGTGGGCGAAAATGTATTGTTGATGCTAGAGGTCAGAGGAGAATGGGCCGACTGATTCAAGCTGATAGAAGATCAACTTTGACTGAAATAACCACTTGTTACAACCGAGGTATGCAGCAAAGCATTTGTGAAGCCACAACACGCACAACCTTGAGGCGGATGGGCTACAACAGCAGAAGACCCCACCGGGTACCACTCTCCACTACAAATAGGAAAAAGAGGCTACAATTTGCACAAGCTCACCAAAATTGGACAGTTGAAGACTGGAAGAATGTTGCCTGTTCTGATGAGTCTCAATTCCTGTTGAGACATTCAGATGGTAGAGTCAGAATTTGGCGTAAACAGAATGAGAACATGGATCCATCATGCCATGTTACCACTGTGCAGGCTGGTGGTGGTGGTGTAATGGTGTGGGGGATGTTTTCTTGGCACACTTTAGGCCTCTTAGTGCCAATTGGGCATAGTTTAAATGCCTACCTGAGCATTGTTTCTGACCATGTCCATCCCTTTATGACCACCATGTACCCATCCTCTGATGGCTACTTCCAGCAAGATAATGCACCATGTCACAAAGCTCGAATCATTTCAAATTGGTTTCTTGAACATGACAATGAGTTCACTGTACTGAAATGGCCCCCACAGTCACCAGATCTCAACCCAATAGAGCATATTTGGGATGTGGTGGAACGGGAGCTTCGTGCCCTGGATTTGCATCTCACAAATCTCCATCAACTGCAAGATGCTATCCTATCAATATGGGCCAGCATTTCTAAAGAATGCTTTCAGCACCTTGTTGAATCAATGCCACATAGAATTAAGGCAGTTCTGAAGGCGAAAGGGGGTCAAACACAGTATTAGTATGGTGTTCCTAATAATCCTTTAGGTGAGTGTATGTTAATCATTTTTCTCACCTGTCCACATCTTTTTCCAAAATTCTACCAGGTTGTCTAGGTCCTTTAGCTTCTTTAGGCCAACCGGTTAAATCTGATCAGTTTAGTTCAACTTCCTCATAATTGGCAGTTTGACCTGAGTGGATAGTTATTTGATCCTTACATTGTCAGAAATCAGCAATTGACTCCAAATCACTGACGATGAAAATCTATATGACCTTAATAAGCAGTTATTCATAGCCTATACACACACATCTGTAGGGCTGAGACATATAACTCTTTTGGTAGAAACCCTATGCCATTCTACTCTACATTTTGCCAACTTGCTAAAATGATCTGACTTCATAGATCAGACACATTTAGTTTTTACGTCCTACTAGCTTGATAAACCGGTTGTTACGTGGCTAAACACTCTAGCTAACCTAATGGTGCGGCGGCGACCTGTCATTCTCTTTATAGCCAGACTGTATGGACCACATTGCCTCCATGTACTGACACAGGGGGGCTATTTTGTGTTTTACCTACTCATTTGTAGCTCCGCTAGCTGCCCCTCTAGTGCCTCCTTATCACCCTGGGGGTCATGTCTGAGCCAGTAGTTTCTGTTACCAAGGCGAGCATAGAGGAGGCAAGTCCGTCCGCAGGCAGTTACATTACTTAGTGCTGAACATTAGGGAATCCTCATGGCTTGTTATTGGAATTGGCATATTTTATTGGAGTGTGTGGAAATGAATCAATTTAAGGGGGTGAAACAGGCGACAAATGGGCCCTGTCGCAAGGCATCAAGCGCAAGGCATCGTGTAGCCAGCCAATAACATGAAGCTCTAACTCCTTTAGTTGCCCTGAGTATTTTATGGCATATGGAGTTCTCTATACGTAGCAGAGATGGATGCTAATATTGTTTCAGTGCATGTCACAGTCTCAGTTGACCATAAACATTTAACCTTTTAAACTGTCAGCCTAAGTGAGGAGTAGGCCAAAGAGTGAAGGCCTGTTAAAGTGCATTGGCTTGCGAGAGCTATTAAATCTTTTATTTAGCTCCAGCTGTTAGGTTGTGTCATTGGTTTTCATGACAACCTGATTTAGAAGACAGCTGGCGCTGACAGAACTAATTTGAATGTTTCTTTCGCAGTTAGTCACCAGGCTTCCCCAGGCTTTTTCTTTTCAGATGGTGTAACATACTAATTTGTAGCACTGAAGGTTGGGTAATTTTTGTTTCTTTCAAAACTCTGCATAACACGGCATTCTTGCAATATATTGTATGGTTTAAATAGGATTCATTTGCCTGACAGACACAGTAAAAAGACGTTTCAATGATAAGTAATTATTGACAAATTCAAGAATTGGGATATATTGCGATTAACTTCAGAAAATCATGCAATAATTATAATATCTTGTCTGCAAGTTGATTAGATGTCTCGTCATCAGAAACTAGCCATTATTCCATGTTGTAAGTGGTCTCCGCGGTGTGTGTCCAGTGTGCAGGGGCCTGATAAAGAACGGGGAGCGTCAGGATGAGGAGAGCATGGGAGGTAGACGCCGGACAGAGGCCCTGCGACAGCTTTGTCAGATGAACCCCTCTCAGGCCCTCAACATCAGAGCCATGGTGGTGAGTCCCCCTGGGAGGCCTGAGATACACATCGGCTACCTGTTTGACAGAAACCAGTACTGTTTGACACTGGTGTAAAGGCAGTATTACCTCTGTTTGACAGAAACCAGTACTGTTTGACCCTGTTGTAAAGGCAGTATTACCTCTGTTTGACAGAAACCAGTACTGTTTGACACTGTTGTAAAGGCAGTATTACCTCTGTTTGACAGAAACCAGTACTGTTTGACACTGGTGTAAAGGCAGTATTACCTCTGTTTGACAGAAACCAGTACTGTTTGACACTGGTGTAAAGGCAGTATTACCTCTGTTTGACAGAAACCAGTACTGTTTGACCCTGTTGTAAAGGCAGTATTACCTCTGTTTGACAGAAACCAGTACTGTTTGACCCTGTTGTAAAGGCAGTATTACCTCTGTTTGACAGAAACCAGTACTGTTTGACCCTGTTGTAAAGGCAGTATTACCTCTGTTTGACAGAAACCAGTACTGTTTGACACTGGTGTAAAGGCAGTATTACCTCTGTTTGACAGAAACCAGTACTGTTTGACACTGGTGTAAAGGCAGTATTACCTCTGTTTGACAGAAACCAGTACTGTTTGACCCTGTTGTAAAGGCAGTATTACCTCTGTTTGACAGAAACCAGTACTGTTTGACACTGGTGTAAAGGCAGTATTACCTCTGTTTGACAGAAACCAGTACTGTTTGACCCTGTTGTAAAGGCAGTATTACCTCTGTTTGACAGAAACCAGTACTGTTTGACCCTGTTGTAAAGGCAGTATTACCTCTGTTTGACAGAAACCAGTACTGTTTGACACTGGTGTAAAGGCAGTATTACCTCTGTTTGACAGAAACCAGTACTGTTTGACACTGGTGTAAAGGCAGTATTACCTCTGTTTGACAGAAACCAGTACTGTTTGACCCTGTTGTAAAGGCAGTATTACCTCTGTTTGACAGAAACCAGTACTGTTTGACACTGGTGTAAAGGCAGTATTACCTCTGTTTGACAGAAACCAGTACTGTTTGACACTGGTGTAAAGGCAGTATTACCTCTGTTTGACAGAAACCAGTACTGTTTGACCCTGTTGTAAAGGCAGTATTACCTCTGTTTGACAGAAACCAGTACTGTTTGACACTGATGTAAAGGCAGTATTACCTCTGTTTGACAGAAACCAGTACTGTTTGACCCTGTTGTAAAGGCAGTATTACCTCTGTTTGACAGAAACCAGTACTGTTTGACACTGGTTATAAAGGCAGTATTACCTCTGTTTGACAGAAACCAGTACTGTTTGACCCTGGTGTACTGTTTGCCTGTTATGTGCTGGACTGGAGCTGTGTTCTGGGCCCTGGGTGTGTCTCCCTAGGTGGAGGAGTGTCATCTCCCCGGTCTGGGTGTGGCCCTGACCCTGGACTACAAGCCTGACACGGCGGACGACGCGGTCAGCCCCCTCGTGTCTTACGTCAGTGGTCTTCTGCTGGGCACCAACGGGAAGGTCCGCACCTGGTTCAGCATGTTCATACGCAACGGACAACAGGTGGGGAACACACACGTCGCTGCCTGCTGCTGGGATGCTTACCGCAGTACAGAAACATTAACTCCAGACACACCGTTTCACTCTTAAACACGCACACAACACTGTCTGTGCCTCCTTCCTCCAGAGGAAGCGTGAGAGCAGCTCAGTGCTGTGGCAGATGCGCAGGCAGCTACTGCTGGAGCTGGTGGCCATCTTGCCGCGGTCCCGCAGCACGCACGAGCCCAACGACAGCGTGCAGGATGCAGAGAGCAGCTCCGGGTACTCCGGTCTGAGGGAGGAGCACGTGGTGAAGGCCTCCGCCCTGCTCCGCCTCTACTGTGCCCTGATGGGTATCGCTGGACTCAGGTACTCAAAACACCCTAGAGGAGACGCACATCATTCGGTTTGGCGCTCTGTTCAAGTAGCGTGACTTATTTTCAAGTTGTAGAGGTGCCGAGTTTCAGTTGGTTATTTGACCGTGTGACTTTTGAACTATCGTTAATGTGGTGGTGTGGTGCTGGTGCTGTCTCCACCCTGGCCAGGCCCACTGATGAAGAGGCGGAGCAGCTCCTTCAGCTGATGACCAGCCGGCCTCCAGCCACCCCAGCCGGGGTTCGCTTTGTCTCTCTGTCCTTCTGTAAACTACTGGCGTTCCCCACACTAGTCAGGTAGGACCACGCCAGGAAATGTTTCCACTTTTCCAATCACATTAAGACAGAATGGCACCGAAACCTTCGACCCGTTAATAGGTCGGGGAGGTCAACGCTAATTCAGAAGACAAGTCCGTGAACACCCAAGTCCTTCTGTGCTCTGACCCAACGTGTTAACCTGACATTAGAAGGCTACCTGGAGTCACTGTGTCTGCTACCATGCCCGACGTGGGAACCTACCAAGCAGATAGCAGACACATTGTCCTGGGTTCAGCAGGTGTCCTCATTGTACTCAGTGTGGTGTTTGGTCCTCCTCCTGTAGCACCCCGGAGCAGGAGCAGCTGATGGTGATGTGGCTCAGCTGGATGATCAAAGAGGAGGAGTACTTTGAGAGGTGAGGAGATGCCTGGTCTTATTGGGATGATGAACTTCATGGAAGATCAGTTTTGTCACAAGCTTCAGCAGGTGTCGTCTGTGTGCGCGTCTGAGCTGAGCCAAGGGCGACTGGGCATCAGCCTCCCCACTATTAGATTAGGGGTCATGTAGACTGGACATCTGACTCTTAGGTCGTCACCTCCCTCTAGTTAACATCAGTTACCTTTAAAAACAAATGCTATTAACTGAATGAATGGCAACTAAATTATTAGACTGATTAGATTTTCTCAGCAATACGTGGTACACTAGGGTTGGTTTAATGCGTGGGTCACTGAACTCGAATCTCAAAAATGTTTGAGGAATTGAGAACCGATCCATGTCAGTGAATCAGTACATCCTTAGTGTTTATCAAAGTCTTGATTTTTCCCGCCTCGGTTGCGGTCCGTTCCGTTTTGTTCTCTGGCAGGCAGGTCCTACACAGTGGAGGGATGTGGGTCAGGATGGTTGGGGGTGGGGCTTGGGCTGGAAGGGAGGGGCCAAGCCAGTAGGCCCTTCCTGGAAGCGTGAGTGATCACAGCAACAGCCCAGCTCTCCCTCCAGTGGTAAATGAGTGTTGTCAGGGACCATGGAGGGGATGCTGTGCTGGAGGAGGCGGGTGGTGCTGATCTAGCCAGGCGTAATCATTTTATTATAGTGCCATCCTCTGAAACACATTGTAAGCTGCTGTTTTAAATCTCTCTGACCCCCCCCCCACCCCCACCCCCACCCTGTGTGTTCAGTGCTGCAGGTGTCGCCGCTTCTTTCGGAGAGATGTTGCTACTGGTTGCCATGTATTTCCATAGCAACCAGCTCAGCGCTATCATCGAGCTGGTCTGCTCTACTTTGGGCATGAAGGTAAGGTGGAGGTGGAGGGCGGGATGATGAAATGGAGCGAGGTGCAGGAATCAATAGTCCAGTCAGAGAAGGAGAGAGCTGCCAGTTATAGTACCTCCTCCACGGCAGACAGGAAACATACCAACGTAAACAGCTGCCTGCCAATACACTCACACTGTGTTCACTTATTTTTGCTGTCACTTCATTTCTCAGAGGGTGCTATGTAATTTGATTGTATTGAATTTTATACTCACCCTAGGCTACTAATGCTGTATCGTTTTTGCCTTTATCATGTAAAATGGAGCAAGAGAGAGATTATTAAATGCCAGATTAATTTATTTCCCTCAAGATATTTTCATTAGCTACTGTCAGCAGGAAAAGCTGAGCCTGTGGTGAAAGTGCCTTACTTATGTCAGCAGATCTCTGTCTGAGTGATTTCAGTCCAACCGATCTCTGTTAATGCTACAGGTCTGTATATTATACTAGTATAAATGAAAGTCCTGGTAAATGCTATCCATCTCCACTGCAGATTGCCATAAAGCCCAGCTCTCTGAGCAAAATGAAGACTATCTTTACCCAGGAGATTTTCACTGAGCAGGTATATCATCCACACAACCGCATACACCCCGTCTTGGCTTCGGGAACTCTAGAATATATGTATTTTTTTACATACATCTTATAGAATGGCACACAGTATTTCATGTTACCTCTTCCGGGCCGTGCTGTTTCATCGTTTAATGATCAGTCCATTTCAGTGTTTGCTTGAGATTCGTATTGTTTTATTGGCTGAGTTGATCGGTTGCGTGTGTTGACGTGTATTTCCCGTTACAGGTGGTCACTGCCCATGCTGTGCGGGTGGCAGTCACCAACAACCTGAGTGCCAACATCACTGGTTTCCTGCCCATCCACTGTATCTACCAGCTGCTCCGCAGCAGGGCCTTTACCAAGCACAAGGTTTCCATCAAGGTAGGGTGGAGGACATTGGTTAGAGCACTCTCACCCATAGAGAGTGATGGCCCGTTGTGGCTAAGTCCCTGAGAATAAGAGCATCTGCGAAATGACCCCAAATGCAGTTTGGGCTTTATTACCATGTTATTCATGTCCTTCTGGGTCTTCTCGTAGAAGAAGGTTGTCTAGTTTAGATTGGCCTCAGTGTAACCGCCCTGTGTGTTGATGGATATCACAATGGGAATTTTATATCATTCTCTATGATCGCTGCTGATTTTATGATCACTGAGTTCTTGTTTCTGCGAACTCTTATTATGTTATTTTTCAAGAACATGTCGTTACACATTAAAGGGAGACGAGTCATGTGATCATCCGTCTGAAAAGTCCCTCATTGGTTTAGAAGCTGAAATAAGGGACAACTTATTCCAGCCCATTGAAAGACAAAGCAGTACACCCCCCCACACGCACTTGCTGCTGTGCACCTAATTTATATTGTGATTGTGTTTTTTTGTGGTCTGCTGAACCCCATTTAGGATGAAAACACCACATCACCCCACAGTTGTAGTGAGGGTTCAAAATAATACTGCTTTTCTGTCACGTGTGCGATCATGTCCAATATAGAAAAAAACTGTGTTTATTGTTTGCTGTAACGCCTTGGCAGTGAACATTACTGCAATGAAGCGTTCCAGCTTTAATTCCAGGTTTTCCCCATAGGACTGGATCTACAGGCAGTTGTGTGAAACATCCACCCCGCTCCACACCCAGCTGCTGCCCCTCATCGACGTCTACATCAACTCCATCCTCACCCCGGCCTCCAAGGCCAACCCAGAGGCCACAAACCAACCAATCACCGAGCAGGAGATCCTCAACATCTACCAGGGCTCTGCTGGGGTGAGTGATGTTTGTGTGCACAGACGTGTACAACGACATGACCACGTGTTAGCCTGTTTTCTTTTACTCAGGTCCGCACCACACAGAACCGTTTGCACAACCACCTGTCGCTGCACACATCCACAACACTCAACCTCACTGAAAACATTTGATGTTGTAGAAATTAACGCTGTTGTGGACTGCTTTAATCTAGTTGTGTCTTGCTGCTTGGAGGGTTTGATAACAATGACAACAATGTTTAAGGAACTTTAGTCATCCCAGCTAGCCGACACGGGTGTAACTTGACCTCTGACTGGGCTTTGGTATGGGATATTGGGCCTACTCAAATATTGGTGGAGAAAATGCCAAGTTAATGGAATCGTTGCATCAAATGATAGTTGGTCCATTTCCATGAGTCTATCCATGTATGTTTTGGGGCCACTGGGAGTCAATGGTCTTTAGTATCATTATGTCATTACAGCCCAGTCTGTTGGGCTGTCTGCAGCCCGCTGACTGTTAAGATATTCAATGATGTCATACATCAGCCAAGCAGCATTGACGTCCTGTCATCCACTTCATTATTTACTCCGCCATGGTCGCCCCTTCAAGGCGAGAGCCATTTGTTGCTAGTCGCCTGCTGGCACTGCAATGTAGAACACAGTGGTGACCAGCCCCTGACCTTTCCTTGTGTTTTTCATCTCTGACAGGGAGGTGGTAATGGAGGGGTGCGCTCAAGGTACAGCATCACCACACAGCTCCTCATCCTCTACTACATTCTGTCCTACGAGGAGGCGCTCCTGGCCAACACTAAACAACTGGGTATGTCCCACCATCCCCCCGCCTGTGTTCCGTGGTGCGTTCCACCCTTTCAGTCCTCTTAAGGTCCCTCCAGGCTCAAGGAGGCCCGTCAGCGGGGTGGGGGTTCCCATCAAGGGTTGTTTGAGTAGACATCAGGGCCGTGTTAACCTCCCCATTCCTCTCAGCTCTAATGCAGAGGAAGCCTAAGTCGTACTCCGCTGCGCTGATGGACCAAATCCCCATCAAATACCTCATCACCCAAGCCCAGGGTCTGCAGCAGGAGCTGGGGGGTAAGTGCATCCTGTATGTTAGCTAGGGGTTGGGAGGGGGGTCATGGAATTAACTAAGATGTCAGTCTATCACGTTGACAGCCCCATTCAGCTCATCAGCATAGTTCCAGTGTAAACCCAGTGGTCTACAGAGCAGGGCTGGTCCACTATGTTCTTACTAGGGACAGGTTGTAATATGTAAAACGTTGTCCAAGGTCACGCCGCGTTTATTGATGCGATGACTTTGTGTGCATTTCCCTATTCACCGAACATGGTTTTATGAAAGACCATGCTGCTCAGCAGACTTTCAGCTGACTAGAAAGCCATTGAATACGGTGTGTGATGGCCTTATCTGACTGCATCACTGCATTGAATGCAATGAATCTCAACTGTGGTGTAAGAGCTAATAGGCAGGAGAACAGACCTGTCTCTTTCATCGACTCTGGCTGACTTTCTCTTGTATATTGAAGGATGTTGACTGACAGCACTTAATGTGCAGGACTGCAATGAAAAACAACTATTGGGAAGTATTCAACAAGAAGGCATGTTGGCACTAAACATCAGATTATTTTGATGTTCTGAAGGCGGTTATAAATGCATTAAGGTGCCAGATCTAAACTGCCAGATGAATATTAATGACCTATATAATTTATAGAGTCAACTTTTTTATAAAGAATATATTATATTTTGGAATTGATAATTGTTATGAAGGCAGCTAATCATTCTACTAATTAACCTAACCTCACCACATTCTCTCTTTAGGTACCCCTGTCAGGTAGCCATTGTTCCCTACCAACTCCCAATTCCCTGGTCCTTTTTTAATGTATGTTATGTCTCCTTGGGCCCTCCTAGGCCTCCACTCAGCCCTGCTGCGTCTCCTGGCCACTAACTACCCGCACCTGTGTATGGTGGAGGACTGGTTATGTGAGGAGGAGGTGACGGGGACACTGCCCCTGCTCCGGAGGATGCTGCTCACATCAAACACCTGGAGATACTCCCAGATGCAACTCCACCATGGTGAGGGTGGGGGAGGGTGGCCAAGGGGTGGAGGGGTACTGTGAGAGGGTGGCCATGGGGTGGAGGGGTACTGTGGGAGGGTGGCCATGGGGTGGGGTGGAGGGGTACTGTGGGAGGGTGGCCATGGGGTGGAGGGGTACTGTGGGAGGGTGGCCATGGGGTGGGTTGGAGGGGTACTGTGGGAGGGTGGCCATGGGGTGGAGGGGTACTGTGGGAGGGTGGCCATGGGGTGGGGTGGAGGGGTACTGTGGGAGGGTGGCCATGGGGTGGAGGGTTTAAGAGTCTGTTGGGTGAGTGGGAAAAGAATAGACTTTAAGTTTGGGGAGTTTACATGCCATTCTATTACAATCTGTTCCTCCAGAATATTCTCCAGTTAAGAAAAATCCTGTGTACTGAGCTAAATTGCTTGATTTTGATGTCAGTTGATGTTTTGTATGGTGATATCCAGTGTTTTCCTCATTTGCAAATATCCTAAAATGCTAATGTGCTTATAGTTTGAGTAACTGCAGCATTAATGCAGTTGACCAATATTTACTGACTTGTAAATGCGATACAAGAATGATGGATTGGTGCTTAAGAATGGAGCTTTGAATCTGGCTCAGAGGTTTTGTTCTTGTTTTATTATACAACCCGGTTTCCAAAGACGTTGGGTTTAAATGATTTGCACATCATTGCATTCTGTTTTTTTTTACATTTTACACAGCCTCCCAGCCTTTTTTGGAAATGGGGTTGCAAATATAATTCATTGATTTATTCTTACTACACTGCGTGAATATTGTGCAGAGTGAGGCTTTGCTGTTAAACCAAGGGTCATTCTATAAACAGGAGGTTCACACAGCTTTAGGAACGATGTATTGTAATCCAGCCATAAGGGCTCAGTGTCTGGAGGATTACCCTGCTGCTGTTAGACTAATGGAGAGATGGAGCTCCCTGATAGATCTTTGAGGATGCATCCCAAATGGCAGCCTACTCCCTATGTAGTGTGCTTCTATAATTTGGGATTGAGTGTTTGTTAGAAACATGGAAGTAAGCCGAGGATATTCCACCACCTAAGAATGGTGAGGCACCCAAACTGGTTCACTCAGCCAATGGGTCTGCTGCCGACTGTAAAACTGTGGGGGGAAAGGGTTTACCTGGTACCGTGTTCTCTCCATTCATCAGTTTCTTCTTGATCGGCACCTTGGAGCCCTGTGTAAACACTAGTCTACAAAATCAGTGGTAACTGTGTATTCTAAGTAGAGCATGGGATTGTTTTAGTAGCTTTAAATGTGGAAACCTGCTCTGAACTTGTCTATTCATTTATTGTGTTTTAAAACATATGCTGTCTGATTGTTTGTCATTTTCATGATATGTAGTCTTTGCATTGTATTCATCTGTTGATATTCTTTCTTAATTCATGTTTTCTGGTTGGTGTGGACCCCAGGGAGAGTACCTACAGCTTTTAGCAGTAGCTAATGGGGATCTGAATCCTTGACCCTCCTATTAATTCCATAGTGTATAGTCCCATTTGATACGTGAACCCACTGACTAAACAGTTTCTCTTGTTAGGGAATTAACCTCACTACGGTTGAAAACAGTATCAAATGTCAAATATTTTGGAACCAAAAAGTTTATTTGTAAAATGAGTTGAATCATAAATTCTGAACTTAATGGCTATGTACGTAATTTCACTAGATTATCAAAAAGACGTCTCCTTTTGGAAGGGTGAGTCGGGAAAGTGAGTCGGGAGAGAACAGGAGAGGAAAGCTCCTACACTGCAAGGGAAGAGAGGCTTACTGCTGCTCAGTGGTGGCTGAGATGCAAGCAGGGCTTTTATGTCCTGGTGATTTAAACTGCCTCTGTTGTTGGGGTGATTGACCTTTGCAAAACGTCAGAAGAGAGGATTTGAGTTCCATCCTCTCTCTGTGTCTCGGTTTCATCGGTGCTTTCCTTTATAATCATCCCATCTTCTCCCTCCATCCATGTTGTTTTGTATTAACTGGACAAATGAAAGCAAGCTTCACCATTGTTCTCCATTAGCCTCTATTATCTATAATTGTGGATTGAAAGGGGACTAGATTATATCAGGACTATAATACTGTCTGAGATTTTCCATAACCCAGAGACAGCTTAGTCTAGGACTGCAAAATATATTTCTAAATGCTACACTCACGTTGCTTTCTGTTAAAGGGTTGATTTGTGTCGGGTAAACAGCCTCCAAGAATACAGTTCCGACTCCTCTGTCTCTCTCAACAGCCTTCCAGAAGGTGCCGTCCAGCTGTCCCAGGCTGATTAGGATACTGGACCACTTAACTCTGCTGTCAGCAGGAGACTTGATCCCCTATGCAGAGGCTCTGACTGGTAGCATGGGGCTCTTACTGGGCCCTGGGGTCCCCCGTCGCATCCCCCAGACCGTCAACAAGCTCTGGATGGTCCTGAACACCGTCATGCCCCGCAGGTCAGCACTCCCCGGTCTGTGTGTGCAGTGGTCCTGGTAAATCAGTGGTTTACGGCTGCCGCTGCTCGTGCTAGGTCTGGTCTTCTGGCCCGGGCCTGTGCATGCACTAGGGGTAACGAGGGATCCCAATCTGTCCCTGCGTGTGTGACAACTGCTCTGTGCTTTGTGAATAGGACGGGACTGCTCAGAGCGTGATGGATTGTTTCCCCACTCGCCCCGCTGTGTGCTGATCAGGGGTGGGGTCACATGGGTCACATGGAAGTAGTGCTGGTGTTGGCCTCTCACTGGAACTATTTATCTCTGTCAGCTCTTGCTCAGTAGGGAACACGGTCCTTTGAGACAAGCGGCTGTAGCATCAGTCCCTCTCCGCCAAGTCCTTGCTCCCCGTTCGCTTGGACGTTAAGGGATATTGCTATCAGTTTAATGGATGTGATACGCAACATGTCTGGTAGAGAATAAATGATGGCAGAAGATGCATTGAAGGTATTCTCAGAGATATTAGCTAGATCCAGAAAGGCAACAGCCTAGTGATTCCTTCTCTTCTGGTCCTGTTGGTGCCTGTGTGAGTGTGGTGATGGAGTGGAAGGTTTGACTGTGAATGCTCTGTCCCTCTTCCCCCAGGCTGTGGGTGGTGACTGTGAATGCTCTGTCCCTCTTCCCCCAGGCTGTGGGTGGTGACTGTGAATGCTCTGTCCCTCTTCCCCCAGGCTGTGGGTGGTGACTGTGAATGCTCTGTCCCTCTTCCCCCAGGCTGTGGGTGGTGACTGTGAATGCTCTGTCCCTGTTCCCCCAGGCTGTGGGTGGTGACTGTGAATGCTCTGTCCCTCTTCCCCCAGGCTGTGGGTGGTGACTGTGAATGCTCTGTCCCTCTTCCCCCAGGCTGTGGGTGGTGACTGTGAATGCTCTGTCCCTCTTCCCCCAGGCTGTGGGTGGTGACTGTGAATGCTCTGTCCCTGTTCCCCCAGGCTGTGGGTGGTGACTGAATGCTCTGTCCCTCTTCCCCCAGGCTGTGGGTGGTGACTGTGAATGCTCTGTCCCTCTTCCCCCAGGCTGTGGGTGGTGACTGTGAATGCTCTATCCCTCTTCCCCCAGGCTGTGGGTGGTGACTGTGAATGCTCTATCCCTCTTCCCCCAGGCTGTGGGTGGTGACTGTGAATGCTCTGTCCCTCTTCCCCCAGGCTGTGGGTGGTGACTGTGAATGCTCTGTCCCTCTTCCCCCAGGCTGTGGGTGGTGACTGTGAATGCTCTGTCCCTCTTCCCCCAGGCTGTGGGTGGTGACTGTGAATGCTCTGTCCCTCTTCCCCCAGGCTGTGGGTGGTGACTGTGAATGCTCTGTCCCTCTTCCCCCAGGCTGTGGGTGGTGACTGTGAATGCTCTATCCCTCTTCCCCCAGGCTGTGGGTGATGACTGTGAATGCTCTGTCCCTGTTCCCCCAGGCTGTGGGTGATGACTGTGAATGCTCTGCAGCCCTCCGTGAAGATTCTGAGGCAGCAGATGTACACTCAGAATGACCTGATGGTGGACCCCCTCATCGTGCTGCGCTGTGACCACAGAGTCTACAGGTAGTTAAGGCTGGACTAACACACCGTACGAGTGGCCAAACATCTTCCATAGACCATGTAATCAGCTGTTCTAATCATAGAAGGGGCATAGGAGCTGTGCACACCTAGGGGTCAATTGGTGGGAATAAACCCAGTATATTAACACATTAGTTAAGTTGTTCAATAATCTGCAAATAGTATACATATCTTTACAATGCTATTGCCTACTTGTATAAAGCCCATTTGAAACAAATAATTACGCTGAATGTTAAAGGTGAATGAAGTCATTTGCACAATATGAAAGGTATGTTCTCGAGCAATACAATAATAAGAGCTTAATCATTTTGTTTTGTGTTATTTCAATAAGAAAAAAGTTATATTTTGGCTACTATATTTTTTATATTAAAACATTATAAAGAATGCAGAAATAACATTATTTTGGGTCATGTGTATACTTAATATGTGAGCACATTATGTCAGTTGACTGAACGGTCTGTCCCAGGTGCCCCCCACTGATGGACGTAGTCCTCCACATGCTCAGCGGCTACCTTCTGGCCTCCAAGGCCTACCTCAACTCCCACCTGAAGGAGACGGCAGACTTTGACCGGCAGAGCCAGACCATCTCTAACCTCGGTTTGGGACAAGCTGGACAGCCAGACACACCAGAGGTCACCAGAGAAGAGCTAAAGAACGCACTGCTGGCCGCACAGGTAACACACACACACACACACACAGTATAGCAAGTCAGTCATTTAACACAGGGCTGGGCTCCTTATGACGGTCTTCTGTCTGCCTCAAGGACAGTGCTGCAGTCCAGATCCTCCTGGAGGTGTGTCTTCCCACCTCAGAGGAGCAGGGCCTTGTGGAGGCTGGGGGCAGTGCTGAGAGTCTGCTGAGGAACATGAGGGGCCCCCTACCGTCCATCAAACAGGAGGATGGAGCTAGGAGGGCAGAGGTGGAAGGTCAGCCGGAGGGGGGGCTCCTGAGTGACCTCCGAGAGGTACAGTGTCTCATCTGCTGCCTGCTGCACCAGATGTTCATCGCCGACCCCAACATCGCCAAACTGGTGCACTTCCAGGTAAACTGGGGCCCCACATGAAAGAGGTCGTCTAGCCAAATTCCAGTCTGCCTTGATCGCTCGATAATTCTTGTCTGAAACGATCATGTAGATCGTGGCAGCATGGGATTTAGAGGCTGAGACGGTCTTAGTCCTGTCTGCCACAAGGTCCACAAGTGTGCCACAGAGTTGCTGTTGTCAGTGATCAGTGGTCTGGGTGGAACGGGTTTCCTGTAGCAGCATCAACAGTCCCAGTCGTAGGAAGCTGCCATATGTTTCACTTTAATCAACAGCATTGTGCTTCTGTCAGTAACCCTGGTAGCCTGGGCCCTGCTGATCCAGCCATGTGTGTTGACTTCACACCACAGACGCTCAAATCTATCACTTTACTCTCTGCCCCCCCCCCCCCCCCCCCCCCTATGTCCTGTCTTCTTTCTTCTCCCTCCGTCTGTGTCAGGGTTACCCCCGAGCTCTTCTCCCGCTGACCGTGGCGGGCATCCCCTCCATCCATATCTGCCTGGACTTCATCCCAGAGCTGCTGGCCCAGCCCCAGCTGGAGAAACAGGTGAGAAATCCTCTGCCTGTTCATTAGTCCTGCGCCTCAGGCATTGTCATGCAGAGATTAGCTTCCAGTCCATAAGTACATTAGTGCTGCATTTTTAATGGCCTGATTTCCTGTTGTCCTCTCCTGTAGATCTTTGCCATCCAGTTGCTGTCCCATCTGTGTACTCAGTACGCCCTGCCCAAGTCTCTGGGCGTGGCCCGCCTGGCGGTCAGTGTCATGGCCACCTTGCTTACAGGTCAGCTCTCCCTCTGTACATCCCTCTCTTTCTCCCCTGTCATGGTTCTCCATCGGTCTCCTCCCTTCCCTCTTGAATCGTCAGCCTCTTGGTGTGTTCACTCGACCCCTTAGCCCGGGCTACGAGCCTCCCTAGCCCTGGGCTAAGGGCATTTTAACCCCAGGGCTAGGCGGGTGTTCATGTGCACATTTTGAAGTGGGCTTGTAGCAGGTTGAGCGCTGACTTTTCAGTGTGAAATGGGGTCAAGGACAAAACCGCGGAACGTTCATTGTCCAATCGCAAAACCTGCACTTTCACTTAATCTACTTACGGTGGAGACACGCCATCACTAACAGCTGCACTGTGTTGTTGTTTCAGTCCTTTCACTCAGCTTTATCTGAGCAAAGTAGATGCCAAGTAAATCTAGGAAACATGTCGAAAGACAAAAGGTCAAACTAATCACATTCTAATCACATCCCTGAAAATGTTCTCTATCTTTGAGTAGTTTTAACGCAATACCGAGCGGGTTGACATCTTGATCAACCGATGTCAGAAAGCCGTTCATTGAATCAAGGGAGTGTAACATCGGTCTCATGTCAGTGATGTTCATGTAACATTATTTGCATGCAGGGGAGAACGTAACATTTGTAGCTTGTCAGATTTAGAAAGTGAAATAGTCTTGTCAGAATTGTCTGTTAGCCCAGGGCTTAGGAATATTAGCCTTGGGTTAAACTTTAGCCCAGGGTTAACAAACTCTTGTGTGAACACAGGCTAAGCTAGCCCTGGGCCAGTGTGAGCCCTCCTCGTGTATATTGATATGTCACTGCCCCCATGTGGTGGGTCTGTGTAAATGCTGCTTTGTAATCTCTCATCCCAGCTGTCCCTCTGACAGGTTTAGGTACGGCTTGTAGCTGTCGCAGTTCATCAAGTTTCTCTGTCTCCCTCAGTGCTGACCCGTACCAAGCGTTTTGCCTTCTTCATGCCCACCCTGCCATGCCTGGTGGCATTCTGCCAGGCCTTCCCTCCCCTCTACGATGACGTGGCGGCCTTGCTCGTGCAGGTTGGACAGGTCTGTGCCTCTGACGTGGTCACCAAGACCAGGGATATCGACCCGCTCATTGCCAGTACGTGAGATTTAATTTTTGTGTGTGTTTGCTTATAATGTACTGTACAGCTCATTCTAGTTGCTGGTATTGGAACTAAAACTGTGACTTGAATTGATATTTTGGAATGCTTGCATCGATGTATTACTTTATTTCCAGGGATCCAATTAGTTGACTCAAACAGCCATTCATATATAGTCATTTTTATAGTTGTATTTAAGACTGTAGTCAAATTCAATGCATTTTTTTAGTCTACAATAACCATCTACCGTAGCTCATTCGGGTGTATCAGACTTTTGCTTGGTGTGCAGACTCCTGACCTAAACCTGTGTTTCTATAGTACCATCTCTCACCCTTCCTCACTTCATCCCCTCCTGCCCTCTGACCTGTCATTCAGGGTTGCAGCATCTCAAGCAAAAGCCCAAGGAGGTGTTGGTATCAGGAGGGGGCCAGTCAAAGCTGAGCCTTGCCCAGAGGGCAGCAGAAGAACTGGGTGGTGCTGACCCAGATGTCCAGCTGTGCTACCAGATAGAAGCCACCTTCATGGACATCATTGGCACCAGCCTCTATGGACTATAGACCCCGAAAGATGTACGGAAGAGGGAGCTCTGGGCTTTTCAGTCTGACTGTTAACCATGTCTTTTCCAGTGTTGTATGCTGTGTCAGTGTTTTGTAAGTAATGAAAGATACAATATGCTACTGGTCTGTTTTCTTGACCTCTGTAAGCATTTTTCAAAGCGAAATGTCTCACCTTTCCCTATACAAAAAGGTATTTCCAACTGATCGGGTGACCTTAATAACATGTTAATTTTGTATTGCATTGTATACTTTGTTTTATTAAAAAAATGAACTCTCATCAATGTGACTTTGTCGCCAGCAACAGAATTAAACACAGATATGACGGCTTAATAAACCAAGAGGGTGTATTTGTGCACGTATCTGTGCACGCTGCCGGGCCAAAACGGCTGTTACGTTTAGCTGTGGGGAGTTTCTTATACCGCTGTTTTTAGGGATCACAAACCTCACTTTTAAATTAAACATTGACAATGTCACAAAACCAGTGCATTAACTCTTTTTGTAATTTTTCTCAAGAATTACATGATTTCAAGTGTTATTTATTTTGTTACATTTGGCTGTTTATTTTGGTTAACGTTAACTCTTTCTTCGCTGGGACATTAGAATCCCGTAGTGATTTTGTTGATAATTGCACTCATCAAGTGTACCAGGTCTTAACCAGTGACTGATTTAAATAGATTTTGAAAACCTGAGGCGTTCCATTATACACAACCAGGACAAGTGTATTAGACAGACTAACCTGACCTATTATCACTTCACCTTTTCTGACGGGTCCACTCTGTACAACATCAGGCTCTTCAGTTGGAGTCCTCTGTTTATGGTCTTCTGTAGCTCCAGTCAAATGTAGGGTTGTGTGGATGTTAAGTTATATAGTAGTTTTAGGTACAACTCCTTTAAACTAGAGACTGTTCTGTCTGGATTTCCCCCAAGATCTCCACTGTTAAGTGGTTTACAGCGCGGGGATGCCTATCACGCTGGTTTGTGAGCTTAAAGACCTACCCCCAATCCTCCGGTGCTGCAGGATCAGATCTGCATGATTGGTTGCGTGTTTAACCTCTGTATTTGCCAGCTATCAAAGGCCGGTCACAGGAGCTCACAAGTGAGCTGTCTACTGGCTAGACTGTCAAATCGAAGCAAGTGTTAACAGTTACACTCGCTATTTATGGAGTGTCAAGACGCACCCCAGCTGTCCATGTCTTGTAATGGCTCGAGTGCTGCTGCTAAATGGCTTCTCCATCTTTACCAATGTTAATCAAGCTTTCTTCAGTTGACACTTGCCAGATTTAAGTGATTGCCTTTTCTGCAAATTAACAGCGTTCTCCATCTCCTCAAGGTGCTTAAACGCTTAGTCTTAAACAATGAGTGGTGCTTCCTGATTAATCTTTTTCTGCGAAAATGTGAAGGACTCCATTAGAGCTGCTAGAAAATAATACTTAGAATTGACTTTTTGAAAAACACTTATTAGGAGGGTACTTAATGAAAATATATTTTCACTCATCTGAATGTATTTAACCGAAATCCATTGTCAGTAGCTGTCAGATACATTGGCTGATTGGCCTAGTATTCCAAGGATTCACCAGGGGGCAATCTTGCCACACGACAGACGGATACCCAGAAGCAGGATGCATCCTCCACCGCATGGCTGTTCCTCAGAGGCAGGATCTACACTCATTTGGAGTCAGTCCAGGACTACATCCCAAATGGCTGTATCTATTCCCCTGGAATAACCAATTTTGAGAAGCGTGCTTGTCATTCAGCCAATTCAGATTCAAATGGCGTAATGTACTTGGGTTTTCAAATTAATAGAGAACAATGTTTCTCAGAGTGAAATGTCAAAAGAAAATCAGATGGCAACTTCAGTAATGTGGCGACGCTATCAATAATGCTCAAGTTCAGGATAATTGTATGAATTGAATTGTTCCAGGTATAATTTTTTTTAGCAATAAATTAAAAAAAAATAATATTTTTACATATACACTGAACAAAATCATAAACGCAACACTGGTTTTTGCCCCCATTTATCATGAGCTGAACTCAAAGATCTAAGACTTTCTCTATGTACACAAAAGGCCTATTTCTCTCAAACATTGTTCACAAATCATGAGCACTTCTCCTTTGCCGAGATAATGCATCCACATCACAGGTGTGGCATATCAAGATGCTGATTAAACAGCATGATTATTGCAAAGGTGTGCCTTAGATTGGCCGCAATAAAAGGCCACTCTAGATTTAGATTTGTGAACAATACACTGCCTTTATTTATGAGGCTTTCAAAAAAGGGCCCAGGTCTTTGCAGTCGTATCTGCTATAAATTCTGTACTTGACAGTGGGACCTTACAGATGTAAAATGTAAATCCTTATTACTTTGTTCACATAATCCATGTAACATCAGATATAACTTGTTAAGCCACATGTGGCTACTACTTACAACAGTGGATATAAAAAGTCTACACACCCCTGTTAAAATGCTAGGTTCTTGTGATGTAAAAGAATGAGACAAAGATAAATCATTTCAGAACTTTTTCCACCTTAAATGTGACCTATAATGTGAAAGATTGATTGAAAAATTGAAAAACAAACTGAAATCTTTAAGGGGGAAACATTTTAAACTCACAATAACCTGGTTGCATAAGTGTGCACACCCTTAAACTAATACTTTGTTGAAGCACCTTTTGATTTTATTACAGCACTCAGTCTTTTTGAGTAAGAGTCTATTAGTATGGCACATGTTGACGTGGCAATATTTGCCCACTCTTCTTTGCAAATGCGCTCCAAATATGTCAGATTGCGAGGACATCTCCTGTGCACAGCCCTCTTCAGATCACCCCACAGATGTTCAATTGGATTCAGGGCTGGGCCATTCCAAAACGTTAATCTTCTTGTGGTGAAGCCATGCTTTTGTGGATTTGGATGTGTGCTTTGGGTCGTTGTCGTGCTGAAAGGTGAACTTCATCTTCAGCTTTCTAATGGACGCCTGAAGGTTTTGTGCCAAATTTGCCTGGTATTTGGAACTGTTCATTCCCTCCACCCTGACTAAGGCTCCAGTTCCGGTTCCAGCTGAAGTAAAATAGCCCAAAGCATGATGCTGCCACCACCATGCTTCACTGTGGGTATGGTGTTCTTTGGGTGTTTTTGCGCCAAACTGTTACGGCCAAAATGTTCAACCTTGGTTTCATCAGACCATAACACATTTTCCCACGTGCTTTAGTTGACATGATATTTGTTTTTGCAAACTTCAGCCGGGCTAGGATGTTTTTCTTCGTAAGAAAAGGCTTCCGTCGTGCCAGCCCACCCCATAGCCCATTCATATGAAGAATACGGGAGATTGTAGCACACAGCCAGTGTGCTACAATCTCAGCCACATGTAGCACACAGCCAGTACTTGCCAGAGATTCCTGCAGTTCCTTTAATGCTGCTGTAGGCCTCTTGGAAGCCTCCCTGACTTCCTGACTCCCTGTTTTCTTCTCGTCTTTTCATAAATTTTGGAGGGACGTCCAGTTCTTGGCAATGTCTCTGTTGTGATATATTTTCTCCACTTGATGATGACTGTCTTCACTGAGTTCCATGGAATATGCTGGAAATTTGGAAATTCTTTTGTACCCTTCTCCTGACTGATATCTTTCAACAATGAGATCCCTCTGATGCTTTGGAAGCTCTTGGCGGAACGTGGCTTTTGCTCTGAGATGCAACTAAGAGAATGTCAGGAAAATCCTACTAGAAAAGCTGACCTTTATTTGTGATTAATCAGAGTCACTTTAAATAATGGCAGGTGTGTAATGACTTCTATTTAACATGAGTTTGAATGTGATGGATTAATTCTGAACACAGCCACATCCCCAGTTATAAGAGGGTGTGCACACTTATGCGACCAGGTTATTGTTATTGTTTTAATTTTAAATTTTTCCCCTACGAAGATTTCAGTTTGTTTTTCCTAGGTCACATTAAAAGTGGAAAAGGTTCTGACATTATTTAACTTTGTCTCATTCTTTTACATCACAAAAGCCTGGCATTTTCACAGGGGTGTGTAGAGTTTTTATTTCTACTATATTTTACAGTTACAGATTTTGGGAATTTGTAAATCTACATTTTTATTTTCACTTTGACACGATTTCTTGGGTAAATAAATTGCAAAACATTAGGTAAATCCATTTCAAATCCATTTCATAATGCAGTAACATTATAAGGGCTGAATACCTATTAATTCCAACATACAGCAATGTCAGCGATGTTATGTAATAATAATAACTTTTATTTAATCCAAGGAGGGATTACTGAGCTCCATCTTAATTTGAAACTAAAGTCTATGTGCAGTCTTATTTGCCATGTGTGTAGTGGAGGCTGTTGTTCGTTTTCGTGCGGCAGACCGACAGAAGGTAGGGTATCTCTAGTTGTTGTAACTCACTGATGTTGAGGGAGATGCCTCAGGCTAAGCAAAGGTGAAATGACAGAGTGGTTTTGTTTTCACTGACAACACCTTTTTACTCAAACCAAACAAATCTTTTCTACCCCACGAACAACCACCAACAAGAGACATCTTCAACCTGAGACATTAGCAACCTCTCAATTTGGTCTGTCAGTGCCATACTGTATTCGGGCAAATCATTTGGTCGTAATGGTGCTGACAGATTGAATTAGCCAGTAAAATGTGTGCCTGATGAGTGATTGAGTAGGTGACTAGAAATGGATACTTCAATAACACTAAATGTCAAGCTAAAGCTCCATGACCTTTTAATGCAGAAGTGTGCAGCTGCTTCCTCTGTTCCCCACAATAATCGCCTGGTTTACAAGGAAACAGCCTTTTGATGACATCCACATGCACACAAACATATTTGAATATCTGAAATCTTATTTCTAACAGATGCTATTGTCGAACCCAAACTAGACTGACTTAAACTTTCCTAAAGATATTCTTAAACATGAAGAGGTGTGGGAACTGGACAGGTACCACACTGGGCGACTGGGGTGTATTGTTGATTAAATGACTTGCACAATCGTACAATCTATTCCCAGCTACGTGTCAATCCTCCCTAAGTGCTAGGCTACCTGGCATTGCAGCATTAATGGTAATATTCTGCCATTTTACAATTGTTGCTGTGAGTGCAATTTAATACCAAGTAGAAAGAAAACAAAAAACGTTTCCCTCCAGGACTAGAGTTGAGCCCTGTTTTAGATATTGATCTTTTCCAACAAATTCACTGAGAATTCCCCATGGGGTATTCGCCTTTTACTCCACGGTATCTGCAGCATGCTGATTTTTTTTATGTTCTGCCTCATCGCTGATCGCTAGCAACTAGTGTCTTAGGTGTAAGTAAGTCCCTGATTTTAGAGTTGCAATGAAAAAACTGAGTAGAACTGGCATCAAGCTCTACAGTTGAGAATTTGATAGCCGTGGACCATTTAACCATCGGTTGATGTGAGGCACGGCATGGTTGATGCCAAGATATGACGTTTGACAGCAGGCAGGACCGGGTTTTTGTTATGTAGTGTTAGATCAAGCTGACTTGTTGAAAGAGCTGGCTCTAAAAGCCTGCTAGTTAGAACAGGCAAAAGCCCTAAAGAGCTTTAGTCTGTCTGTGACTTAGCCAGACATACAGTATTACATCAAGCCCTCTGGTCTCATGTTGACAAAAGCCTCCTTATGACTTTCGAACAAGCAGGCTCTGACTTACAGAGGATCACAGCTTGAGATCATGCTTTACGCCTTATTTTGTATCATATTAAAACCAGCTGCTAGGTAAATCAAGCAGCCACTGGCTCAACTCACGGCACCATAGCTATTTACAGCACTTTGACAAAGCAATTATCATAACATACTACTTTAGTTGTAATTTAGATCCCAGTTAGTTTAAAGCCAGTCACACCGCATAACATCCAAACTTCAGGTAGGTTTGAGAAATGTTAGCTTGCAGCTCTACACAGCACTGCTTTTTCCTTTGAGTTTTAGCTAAGAAAAAATCTAACGTATGTTGCAGACTTGATTATCTTAGATTGAGCATGTTATTATGAGGCAATAGTTACAAAATTCAAATGACTGTACATTGCTGTATTCAGAGAGTTTTACAGAAGCTTTATAACTGTACAGGAGGTGGATAGTGTATCAAATTACAAAGTATTTTTCCGCTCCCCAAAAGAGTACTTTTTCAATTCTTGAATATGGCCTTATTTCATTGCAGGAACTCCAAACCGACGTGTCCTCTGACACACATTTCTTCAAGCTGTTCTGCTTCTCCTGCTCGCCCAACCAAAATATATGTGCCAACAACTTTAAGCCTGAATGGGAAGTAATTCTCTGGCCCATAACCACGATTGATCTTGCCTGACATGCTACAAGAAATCCGACCCCCCAGCACTGTCTTAATCCCAATGGGCTTTTTTTTTTTGCTATAATAAATGTAACACATGCAAATGTACCCCTCATCCTTATTTAGCATTCTGGAACTTGCAAATAACAAATTAGTTGTCAAATCCTCCCATTCTGATTTGGATGTGTAATACGATTTTGTGCATACAGTAATCTATCGATCTATGGGTTGCAACCCAACCATCTATCAACATCAATAACCAGCCGCCACAACTCCCGGAATGCATATTTAAAAACGCCTCTGAGAGGCGTGATGAGCAGCAGGTACTTCAAGGAGGACGGTCTGGTGTTTGTGAGGTAGAGGCTCACGGCTCAAGCTAGGTATGTGCTGAAGTGGTGCTCACTAAGCAAGAGCTCGTTACCTTACTTTCAGCAGGTATACTTGATACAGTAGTTATCGAGCGCAATACCTAAAGTCCAATTAACTCTTCACACAGAGGGGAAATTTTTTTCACCCTAAGCAGGGCTAAACAGCTGATTAGTTTGTAAGAGTAATTGTGGTCCAAATCATTCTTTCACCACACCTCTTTCACTGCTTGCAAAATATTTATTCAAGGCATACATCATGGCATGGTAGATACTGCAAAAATCATCTGCCAGAAATATTTAGAATACGTGATAATGTGGTATTTATAAAACATTTTTAAACTAATATAATTGCATTTATTTAAAAACATTTCTTGGTTTCATGAAAATTCCTTCTTCGCTTGAAATATTTCACCAGACTTTAATCAGAAAAATGACATAACTCATTGTGAGTTGTGTTAACGCTATAGCAGGCTATCCTGACCTTTAAGGACCAGAATTAATCCAGTGTCCTACAGGTGTCAGTCATGAGTTCCATCATTAGTCGTTGTAATACGCTGCCTGCCACTGTCTCAGTATGTGCCTGTGTGGACTGGCCAATGTTTAGACAGGTCACACGGCGTCTCGTGTGGCAGGTAGGCCATTAGGTGACAGACAAATCTGTGTATTTCCTGTAGCTACGTGGGCAGGTACTTATTATTTCCATGGCTGCAGTAGCGTGTTTGCCAATGATGGATTGTCATAGCCTGTCTGTGTCAGGAGGAACCCTTGCAATGGTCACGGCTAAGGGGAAGATTCTTCCTCCCTGGTTATCATATCACTGGTAATACTGAGATATACGGAGATGTTGTTACAGACCCCTGTGAAGACACCAGTCTTTTGAACCTTGGCTGCTAGAAGCTAGCGCATTGATAACATGCAGTGTGAGTACTTTGTGAAGTTTCAATGTATTTTTCACAACGTGTTGCCTGGAACAAAGGGACTCAATTAAATAGCTTTTATATCATCCTCCAAAACTTTTAATTGAAACCCCCTGAGTTGAAGAGAAAAACAAACTTATCAAGAATGCATTGCCAATGTGTCAACGGTGTATTTACATTTTGTTCTTTTAAAGACGCGATTAATTACAACGGATTAAGATATCTGTGGAGAGATGAAACGTGTTGTACACCCATCATCCTCCCCCCCCTTCCCTCAACACTCCAGTGCTGCTCAGAGGGGGTGTACTCAGACCTGCTTAAAGCAACAGCCTCCAAAAAATCCAGGGCTACTCTATTTTAGCAAGTGAAAGGCCTAAGAATTAAATTGCCAGGGATGAAATGAGAGATGTTTCATAACAAGCACATAGGCAAAGTACTAGTTAATATATTTTTTTCTGTGGTGCTGTAAACTTAAATGAAATGTTTGAATCTCACAGTGAACATCAAATGAGTTGCCTCTCTATACGTCAAATTAAAACTATTTCTATGAGACCTGAAATGTTGGTACTGATGGCAATATTTGAGGTGTGTCCAGAAAAACGTTTAACACAAACATTTAAGGTAGTGCTGGTGGGTGTGTTTAAGATCAAGCTTATCCTATCTTTCCTAAGTACCTGATTTAAGAGGTTAGGCTTCCTATGACTGATTCGATCGATCCGAACAAGAGGCAGGTGTGGAGGGGTGGGTCCGGCCCCCTGGCTGCATCTGGAAAGTTCCTGTACCACTCTGTGTTCGCCAAGTGCGAGCACCCTTGGTCTGAAACTTTCTCTTGGTGTGTGCTCTCTCCATGATCCTGAACCTCACTATCTCCACTCTGGTATAGGTTCACCTTCACCTCATGTGTCCATTAGACTATAAGAATTCCACAGGTTCTTTCATTTTATTTGTTTTTACTAATCTGTCGGTTGTGTAATTAAGGCTAACTAATGTGCATCTTGTAGTGTACCTTGTGAATTTCTGTGTGTGTTAGTCTTTAGACACCTGGTCTGTTTAACTGTTGTTTTTTTCTTCATTATGGGGGGCATTGTTTGGTTTTCCACTGTTTTTTTCTTCTACTTCCCCATCTTAGGTTGTCCTCTTTTCTGGTCTGTGTGCCACATGTTCTAAATGGCCATTGAGAGGTCAAACCTTAAAAGTTCAGTAGGTGTGATTTTTTAATTGAAAATAAAATGCTTCCTCTATTTAAACTTGTTGTCTCAGTTAAATGAGGCCCTGTGAGAGATGGTTAGCACCCCAGACCCTGGAATCCCGATCTGAATATATGCCTCCGGTAGCGACTATGCAGCCAATCCTGTTCCAGCCAATCTTTAGCCATTAGGAGCGAGGAAAAGTTTTTCAGACAGAAGCTACAATGGCAGGTAGAGATGACAACAAAATGCCAATTGCTCCGTATCAAAAACAGCGAAGCGAAGAGAGACAAAAGCAAGGGCGAAAACCAGAATAAACATTAGCTCATGCTGCATTTCCAATGTGGAAATAGCTAATAATGGCATTGAAAGGGACGAGGTTCGACTCTGATTTAGAGCTTTTTCTTCTGGACAGGTATATTGATTTATTGTCAGATCAATGATATACACATACTAATATGAATTGTTTTTCTTCTCATTTGAATAGCTAACTGTAAATAGACTCAAAGTAGTGCCGTTAAGGTAACGCAGGCTAGGCTTGCTAGAAATGCTAAATTTGATTGTTAATTACTGATTGTTTGGCTTCGTATTCAAATAGCCAACTGTAAGTAGCTCCCAGTGCCGCTAAGCTAACGTTGGCTCGGCTACATTATGTTGTATAACTGGCTAATCTAACAATTTACATAAAACATGAATTTTTCTAAAGAAACACAATACATTTAAATAGCTAACGTTTCTTACCCGAGTTGTGGCCATTCCATTTAGCTGGGTCTTTGTTGATTAAATTATGGTTCGCTGTGTGTAAAAATTGCATCAGATCGGCTGCGGGAGTGGATTGCTCCTTTCTCTTGCATGCACGTTCATGTAATTAGGAAATAGAAACCCAGCTGTCAATCAAGATGCCACTGCCTTCTACTGTGCCCATAGTTACTACTGTGAATATAGCAAACATACTGTATTCCAGACACACCCCTGCAGCCATAGTGCTACCACAGTGACAAGATTTAGCACCAACTTAGGTTGGTTAAAATACAGCCTTAGGAGTTGCTGTAGTGAAACTTTGAAAAGAAACTGTAGCCTCTTGCTTTGTACTGGAAATACATTAGTCATAAGAGTAGGCAAAGGAAGAAGGGCCTGATTGAAGTTTAGGAATAATAACAACTTGAATGGCCTGTGGAAAAGTTGGGAGAATAAAGAGAAAGTTTGATAAGAGAACATAAAAAGGAATACTTTTCCGTACCTATGGGAATTCTTCTTTCTCTGCTTGTATTTTTGTGTTGAGGACTAAAGAAGTTATTTAAAAAAACTTGTAAAGTTGATGTTACCAGATGTAACCAAATACAGTTACAATCACTTATAAAGTAAAGAAAGCATGTCGGTGCCTCTTTAATTATTATGAATGTGTGTTATGAATATTGTATATTGAATTTTAGTCTGTAACTCCATCACTCATAGGTTTCATGAGTGGGTTCAAGAGAGGTTTCAGAGTCCCTTACCTCTTTCAAGTACAGAGCAAGTTCTGTTAATCTCTTTGAACCCATTCACCAATTGTTGCCATCACCTGGAGAAATAATCTTTTGAACCTCAACAATTGAATGATAGAGACGGAGCGGAGACACGGCTGAATAAATATTGATTGAATGAATAGGAGATTGATGGCTCCATTTGGGACTCAACACCCACAGTGTTTGCGGTGGCATTCACATTGATTATGTTCACCATGGACAGCGTCCAAAACACAGTCCTTGAAATGAACACGTCATTTGGACTGTTTCCCATTAGTTTCCCTATCCTAGCCCAACAGACAGATGGCTCCCAGTGCTGGAGAGACATCCATATTAATAGCGTGATTACAATACATTACATCAAGATCTTGTCATTAACTCAGTCATTTAAAAAGCAATTATGGCTTTTGGTTATCGTCAGTCACACAGTAATAGTGTGTGTTTTGTTGCCGGTGGGGTTTTAGAAAATCAGAATGGCAGATTGATTTCCTTATTCTTCAGTAAAGATGCCGCTCAGTGTTTTGACTAGCTCTCCTGAACGGATTGACACTTAATGAATGGAAATGGTATTAGCATAATTATTTTTAGGGGGTAGAAGCGTTGAAAGGGGAAAATGGCTCCAAGGACAAATGGCTCCTAGGAAAAATAGGCAAATATGTTTAGTGTTATAACAGATAGAGCTGGAGTCCTACATGGAGGTGATGGGTGCATGTGAGCACCAGCATGCAGGAACCTGTCTACAAATATCTGCGGGGCCCATCAGGCAGGGCTCTGCCTGCATTCATCCAGGGGGCCCATCATGCAGGGTCGTGCCTGCATTCATCTAGGGGGCCCATCATGCAGAGTTCTGCCTGCATTCATCTAGGGGGCCCATCATGCAGGGTCCTGCCTGCATTCATCTAGGGGGCCCATCATGCAGGGTCCTGCCTGCATTCATCTAGGGGGCCCATCATGCAGGGTCCTGCCTGCATTCATCTAGGGAGCCCATCATGCAGGGTCCTGCCTGCATTCATCTAGGGGGCCCATCATGCAGGGTCCTGCCTGCATTCATCTAGGGGGCCCATCATGCAGGGTCCTGCCTGCATTCATCTAGGGGGCCCATCATGCAGGGTCCTGTCTCATGTAAATGTTGGCTTTAAGCCCCAGGGCCCTTGCACTGCCTGACCCTATGGTGGTGTTGGATCAAGACCCACCTCTACCTTTGGATTCGCAGGTACATAAATCAGCCACACTTTTCTGAAGCTCCAATCCAGTCAATCTAAAACAAAGGTATCAAAACCAGGTTAAGACCAACTTAAAAACTTCGCTGAACCTGAGTAATGCAATTCCATATTAAACAAGTGCTAAGGTAGTGCTATCACTTTTATGTCCCTGCAATATTATATATCACTTTTCCAGGAAACAAAGAGAATGACCCAAAAACAGCATTATGGTTGAAATGCAGCTTTCAGCCACCCTAAATCCATGGACAGGAGGAGAAAATGATGAGTGCAGGATGAGAAGTAAGTGAAGGGAAGACATTTTGTTGCCGTGTTAGATTTGGTGTTGTTTTAAAGCCTGGCTGTGGGGCAAAGCCCACTTCCTGATAAAGATAATCAGCTCCTCGGTGTGTAGGAATCTGATCCCATCTTTGATGTGGTTGGTTATTATCTCAGGTGTGAAATCCTCTCCTCCTAACGCTGTCAAACCGGGCGGGCGTCCTCAGCTGTGAAATTGTATCTTTTCTACACCACCTCCCTCTATTCCTCCCTCCCTTTAGCTCCCCCTCACCCCCCATCCTCCCCCATCCCACTCTGCTCTGACAGCGAGGTAAACGGCACTACCCCGGTCAAATATATGGCATGTCCCACTGAGAGACGAAGCTATTGCATTCCACAGCTGAATAATCTAGTTCCTCCCACCCTGTTTCCATCCCTGCAGCTCCCATCACAAAGGTGTGACTGATCTGACACACAGAGTCAATGGGAGACAGATTGACATTTCCATGTATGGGGATTCATCTTGCATGTGTTCTGTCATTGTGTGTGTTGAGTAGGCAGAATTATGCAGCATTGAGCATATGGGGTGAATTGACTGACCCAGCCATTCATTTTAATTAACAGTAATGAAATGATTGTGTTCTTTCTTACATCATAAGAGTACTATATGCCTTCTGGCTATATATGTGTGTGTGTGTGGATATGAATGTGGAGCCTATCATGTTTGTACTGGAGGCCATTTGTCCTAGATCTTTCTCTCTATGTAATCTACCCAGAAGGCCAGCAGATCGCTCACACCCTGCTGGCAGTAGGACAGATAGGCAGTATGTCTGGCCTGAAGTACTCTGGCTCATAAACAGTATAGTGTGAACAACGACATGCCAGCATAGTGTAGCCTCATCTATGGCTAAACAACTGTGGGCATTGGCTTCAGAAGGCTTGTGTTCTAGTGATTCAATATTGATGAGATTTTGTTATGCCTTCAAGGATAGACAGGTTTTTCTCTAGTTTTATTCACTAGATGTTTTCCAGTCCCTATATAGCCCATAGCTAAGACATCTAAAATGACAGTGAAAGCGAGTATTTTTCTGCAAAGAGGATTTCATTTTCTGTTACACTTAACATTAAGTAAGTGAAATTATAGGCTCATCAAATTAGAGTTGGAATTAAATTAGAAAAATAAGCATTATGCTTTCCCCCCAAAAGCAAGTGTTTATTTCTTGAAACCAAATGAAATGCACATGAAGAGAACATATGAGAAGAGTAGTGTTGTTGTGTGCTTCTGAACATTGTGAGGTGGGTTTGGGGTTTTCCATATATTGTCATAACAGTGGGCCAGCTATTATATCTAGTCTGAATGTATTCCAAAAGAGTTCTGTGAAAGTTCCCAGGACATTTGTTTGGTGGCAGGGAATGTTCTCACGACTCAAAAACTGTCTAGTTCTGCTAATGATTACTGTGTACAATGTTGTACAAGAAAATTGTAATGTTGCAATAATGTTTCCAGAATGTTGCTCCCAAGGTTTGTTTGTTACTATTTTCTAAGTGTTATAATGTATTATTAGGTTACCTATAAACCTAATGAGAACTGTTCTGTTGTGGGTGTTACAGAATGTTGTTTCAACATTTTGTCACAAACAGGGTGGTGTAGTGCAGTGTTGCATGGACAAGGAACCAGGTGCAGGCAGGGGTAGTCGGTGTTGATACTTTAATTATAAGAAATAAACAAAACACCGAGCACAAAACACACAAAGCAAAGGGCTGACTAAAGCAGCAAAAACGACGATATGAAATGACACAAGTACTTACAATAACGGCAACACACACGACATCCAAACATGACAAGAACAATGAGCCACAATGTGGGGAGCAGAGGGGAAACATATATACACATACAAACGAGCTAGATTGGGACCTGGTGTGGAAGATTGGAAACATGTGACAGTCCGGGATGTGTTCGTGAGATATGGGAACTTGTGAAAACATGGCACGGTGGCGCTGCTGCTCACCGCACCATGACAGTACCCCCCCCCAAAGGCCCGGCCACCGGACGGGCCAAGACAAACCCCAGCCCAAGGGAGGGGGGGCGGGGCAGCGCAGTACCCCCATCGGCACAAACCCGCCGAGGGGGCGGAACAGCCGCGACTAACCAGGGTGGCGGAGCCGTCGGGACAGGCCGGGGAGGCAGAACCGGCTGAAGTTCAGGAGCCGGCAGAGGGTCAGGGGCCGGGAGCGCCGACGGAGGGTCGGTAGCCGGCGGAGGGTCAGAGGCCGGGAGAGCCGACGGAGGGTCGGTAGCCGGCGGAGGGTCAGAGGCCGGGAGAGCCGACGGAGGGTCGGTAGCCGGCGGAGGGTCAGAGGCCGGGAGAGCCGACGATGGGTCGGTAGCCGGCGGAGGGTCAGAGGCCGGGAGAGCCGACGGAGGGTCGGTAGCCGGAAGAGCCGACGGAGGGTCGGTAGCCGGAAGAGCCGACGGAGGGTCGGTAGCCGGAAGAGCCGACGGAGGGTCGGTAGCCGGAAGAGCCGACGGAGGGTCGGTAGCCGGAAGAGCCGACGGAGGGTCGGTAGCCGGAAGAGCCGACGGAGGGTCGGTAGCCGGAAGGGGCTGCCGGGACAGGAGAGGGCGCCGGGGCTGCCGGGACAGGAGAGGGCGCCGGGGCGGCCGGGACAGGAAGGGGCGCCGGGGCGGCCGGGACAGGAAGGGGCGGTGGCAGCCAAACCCCGGCAAGCTCAGGCGGTGCAGGCCACTCCTCCTCGGCCTCAGGCGGTGCAGGCCACTCCTCCTCGGCCTCAGGCGGTGCAGGCCACTCCTCCTCGGCCTCAGGCGGTGCAGGCCACTCCTCCTCGGCCTCAGGCGGTGCAGGCCACTCCTCCTCGGCCTCAGGCGGTGCAGGCCACTCCTCCTCGGCCTCAGGCGGTGCAGGCCACTCGGCCTCAGGCGGTGCAGGCTGCTGCCACTGGCAGGAAGGAGGCGCTGGCTGCTGCTCCAATGCAGCAGGGGGCGCTGACTGCCGCTGCTGGCAGGTAGGAGGCGCTGGCTGCTGCTCCAATGCAGCAGGGGGCGCTGACTGCCGCTGCTGGCAGGTAGGAGGCGCTGGCTGCTGCTCCAATGCAGCAGGGGGCAATCGGCGCCGTGGCGCAGGGACAGGGGCGGCGGAAGGCCGCGGAGCAGGAAGCGGTGTGCGCCTAATTGCCAGCCTACAGCCTGGCCAGCCTGCACGGGGTCGAGGAGGCCCCGGACATAGAGGGGGCGCCGTCGGGGCTTCCCTCGGGCACCCACTCAGCCCCCCCCTAAAATTTTCCTGGGGGGACCTCGGGCTGAGCTTTGGGCTGTGCTTTCCCAGACGAAGGGAAGATGTCCCTCCGCAGACGGAATGGGTACCGGGCCAGCAGCTCCTTCGTGCTGGTGATGGCCCGTTGTCTGCACGCCTCCGCGAGTACACGCTCGACACGCTCCACCGTAAAGGGAGTTTCCCGCTCCATGTCTCGGTAGAGGAACTTGCCGAGCATGCATGAGAGGAGGCGGCGATTCCATAGGTGGTCCTCCTCCGTCATAGCCTGCGGGTTCCAGATTAGGTGGCTCATTCTGTCACAAACAGGGTGGTGTAGTGCAGTGTTGCATGGACAAGGAACCAGGTGCAGGCAGGGGTAGTCGGTGTTGATACTTTAATTATAAGAAATAAACAAAACACCGAGCACAAAACACACAAAGCAAAGGGCTGACTAAAGCAGCAAAAACGACGATATGAAATGACACAAGTACTTACAATAACGGCAACACACATGACATCCAAACATGACAAGAACAATGAGCCACAATGTGGGGAGCAGAGGGGAAACATATACACATACAAACGAGCTAGGGACCTGGTGTGGAAGATTGGAAACATGTGACAGTCCGGGATGTGTTCGTGAGATATGGGAACTTGTGAAAACATGGCACGGTGGCGCTGCTGCTCACCGCACCATGACACATTTAGTTATTTGTGTACCAACATTAGCTTATGTTCTGTGAATGTTTCTGACTTAGCTGGATAGTTACATCACCATGACAGATTAATGATGGTCAGACTGGGAAAATGTCTACTATCAGTATGAAACGTGTCAATTGATTTTCTTTTTCCAAATGTCTTATCTCTTCATATCAAACCGTAAAAGGATACTTTAGAGAGAATCAATTTACGAGAGCAGATTACTGTTCTCACCTCGCCAGCTGTATGGGGAGAGGCCAGGGGCGATGCTTCTAGAATAGGTAAACAGGGCCAGAGAGACAAGCAATAGCGACAAGACAGAACACTCCACCAACATCCCAGAGGGCCCTATAACAATCCACTGTTCTACTTCCGACACCAACATTACTGACACAATATATTATGGACCTGAGAGTGATGATACACTTCAGATCTTCCCCTTATGCCGAGCTATAGTTATACAGGCGACAGGGAGCAGAGATCCGTTCTCAGCCGAGCTACAGTTATTTAGGTGACAGGGAGAAAAGATCAGTTCTCAAGACGGGCTACAGTTATTCAGGTTACAGTGAGAAGAGATATTCCCGATTTGGATCTCTTTATTAAAATCTTCCTGGTTTCCCACATTTTTAGACCACATAGGTGTATTATTTCTTAGGAAATAATTACATCAACGCACTGATCCAATGGTACCTATAACTTTTGGTGTTGGGTGCGCTAAATTATTTTTACCAGCAGGTGTTACTAGTGTGCACTGTGTTGCATGAAGCCTCGAGCAATGTGCAATACAATAAGCTGGAATGCCTCATCGCTTCACGAAGCCTCACCTCGCCATCATTATAACTTTCCTAACAGTTAGCTAAAAGTAACCAAATAAGATGATTCTTTCATTAACAGCTGACATGGCTATGCTTGTTGCCATAGTAACAATGGGTGTGTGCAGGGGTGGAACCTATATGGTCATGCCTGGCCAACAAACTGATGTTTTGTTGCACAGCTAAAAGCTGAGTGCCTTTTGTCAGTTACACTAATTATTACCATATTTTTATCTTTGCAGCTAGAAACCAAGGAATAATTTGAAATGTTTCTTTATGTTACTACGCTTGTTTATGGTAGACAGATGGAAGAGGGAGGCGACCACCTGTACTAATTAGCTGTTCTAATTATCTGTGCTCCTCCAAACACCTGTGTGTTAAGGAAGCAAGCAGACAGAAACATGCTGTTCCTGTATCACAATTGAGATTCAATTTATGTTTAGATGGAATATTTGGGGGTTTTGGCTTTCGGACCCAGTCCACTTCTGAATAATCGTTGTGGTCCTTACATTTCCTTACATTTTTTTGCCAAATGAATCAAATTGTATGGTCTCATTCATTAATGAAGGTTGTAGTAGACTAGCAGTGAAAGGCTTACTAATGCTCACTCTAGGTTTTGGGAATAGTCATGAGCTATCAAAGATGCACGTATACAGCATTTCCCAAAATAAGATGAGCTATTACCTTCAATACTATATGCATGTCAACTTGGTCATGGTATGGTATCTAAGATGGCGGCAGCGGAGGGGTCAGAAAGGGACACATTAATATGGTGCAGTTACCATTTCATATGCTCTGAAACGTTTAAATCCATGTCTTCATATTAAGGTTTGGGTGCAGTGTCAGCTTTTGATGTGGCAGGGCACAGGGGAGACATGAAGAAGACATAATTGCTTCTTATGTTTTTTGAATTGCTGATAGAGAGCCTGACATTTTCAAACAGCTTTGATTCTGACGAGGTCAGGACACCCAGACAGACACCCCAAAGTATTTTTATTCATAGCAGCGTTTAAATGACACAGTTACAGCCTTCCATAGGCTACACAATGTGGAAGAAAAAAACATCTTTATTATGGTGTTTACACCTAACTCCAGTTGTACCTTTTACCCTAAACTTTCAATTTAAGCCCCACTCTCCACATTTATTCAATGCTCCTGGTTTAGCCACAGCACGGGAACATTTTGTACAGTAAATCCTCATATACAGACACCTAACTTAACCCTAAATCCTATATTCCTTTACTCTAACTGGAACCTTACCCCAACCCTTAATGTCAAGCCCAACAACTTGAACCTAATTATAAATCCTGCCCCTAAACTGAAACCTAAATCTCACCTCTAACCCTAAACCCTACATTTTATTTAAATAATATTTTTGCCTGTGGGGACTGACGAAACGTCCCCCACCTGGTTAAGGGAATATGAACACACACTTCATAATTAATATTATTTATTTTAAACAATACAATGGTTCTTGGCCAGTGCAGTTGGTAGTAGTGGAAATCCCCATGACATTCAGACAACTTTTGGCCAGTGCAGTTGGTAGTAGTGGAAATCCCCATGACATTCAGGATACGCACCCCCCCCCCATTTTCCCCTCAAAAATATAATATCAAAGGAAATTATTTTCACTTTAAAAAGACAGAATTCTCAAATTGGCAAAAAGACGTAGAATCACAGCCTTTAGCTTCATGACCAAGCCCATGGTCATCCTAACCTAGCCTTAAACCTGGCTGAAAAATCCTAACCTAACTGCTTAACTTGTTATCCCCATTCGCTAGCAACATTAAACAAATGTACTGGATAGCTGAATATTTCTGGATGTATGCACTTCTTTCATTGTAGTACATTTTGGGGTATCAGTTATAGGGCAGTTGCCTCCACTCCATCTTCCATAGAGCACTTTTGTTTCTTTAACTTCTAGCCCAGACCATTTCAATAAGTAGGCTGTGAGAATTTCTGAAAACATACTGCTCTCTGGAGGCGATCTGTCCATCACCAATATTCCCCGTCTGTGGTGACCATGGGCTGGGTCACACTGGCAAAGACATTTCAACAACTGGTTGATTGCTAGGAGGAAATAACCAGCACTCTTCTGGTAGTCTGTTTTTATGCCAACCCTGAGTGTGATTGATTTAGCCTGTGCTTCACACAGACAAGAGCCAATGTACATATCAAATACAATGTCTCGAGAAGCGAGATATGTACTTGTATTTCTTCAAGGACGTTGTGTGGATGGATCAATTTGTGTATTGATTTGCTTTTGTGGACAATGAATTTCTTGAATTGTTGGAAAAACTAACAGAAGAGAAAGTAACAAACATTCATGACCAAAAGAAAAAACAAGCAAATACAAAACAGAAAAGAAGGAAAATATCTATTCAAAGTTATCCTCTCAAACTGCTATAGACAGTTCAGCCCCTAATTCCCCCTTCCATTGGGCCTTGGTTGCATCAGTTGAGGGTGGTTGACAGATTGAAATGCATCACATTGATGACAGGTGAGGCACCTTTTGTGTTGCATTTTCTCATGTAGGGCGATGTTCTCTAACAGTCATCAATCTACATGTATCTGAAAAATATTTCTGGGAAGGTTTACCTCAGTTAATCAGTAGATGCAACTTCTCTCTGGTCTCTCTATCATTCAAAGGTATTCTCAAGGTTAAAGGGGGTAAAGAATGGCATTTCTCACTATCAGTAGCAGGAATCAAAACGTTTCTCGTTATCGGTGGCAGGAAAGAGACTGGTCTAAGGTCATAAATTTAAGGTCATAATATTTGCTTCCAGATACAGGCTGTGCTAGCATTAATGGGATTATTATAATAAAATTATTATTATTATAAAAAGGGATTTCTCTAGACTGACACTGGACATGATCACAACACCAATCGAAATAGGATCATAATTACCAAGCCCTATTGTAAACCAGCCAGAAGACGAGGGGGCAAGATAATTAGCATAAATACACACCAAATGTGAAACAATCAGCGCAGTATTCAAAACGTATAGTAAAATAAAGTATGGTAATGTTAAAAAAAATATATATATATATACATATGATGCAACATGTCCTGTCCTTGTCCATCTGGTCATACTTCTGACCTAGTCTAAATTTAAATAGACTCTGGATTTAGCCCACATGCATTTATTAATTATTCCAATTGGACTCTTAATATTTCACCCGGCACAGCCAGAAGAGGACTGGTCACTCCTCTGAGCCTGGGTCCTCTCTAGGTTTCTTCCTAAAATTCGTCCTTCTTAAGGAGTTTTTCCTAGCCACTGAAATTCAACACTTCTGTTGTTTGCTCCATGGGGTTTAAGGCCGGGTGTTTCAGTAAAAGCACTTTGTGACAACTGCTGTTGTAAAAAGGGCTTTATAAATAAATTTGATTGATTGATTGAACATACATGTTGGAGCAGTGTGAAACTTACACTATGTGATAATGTGACAATCCTCTCTAAAGTCCAGAAACAAGTGTCAAACTCTTTGGATGAACACATGAAGTCATCTGTTCCAGTTCAGGCAGAAAACTCATTCATGCGATGTCTGTCTAAATGCCACAAATCAATGTCAGCATCTACAGGACGTCTGTGTTAAAATACAGGCGAGCAGCTGTGTCAGGAGTACCTTATAGACATATTGAGTGATGCCTTGTAGTAGTTTCAGTTTTTCATCAAAGTTTCACTGTCTTCTGTGGTTTTGTTTAAGGGCACCTTTCAATGAGTCAGGTACATTTCTATGAATCATGGCCCGCGTTTTTATCATGGCACGCGTTAAGAAGGCCGAATTTTAGGATGAAACCTAGAGAGGACCCAGGCTCAGAGGGGTGACCAGTCCTCTTCTGGCTGTGCCGGGTGAGATATTAAGAGTCCAATTGGAATAATTTATAAATGTCTCTGGGCTAAATCCAGAGTCTATTTGATTTTAGACTAGTTCAAAAGTATGACCAGGTGGACAAGGACAGGGACAGCAACGGGCCCACCAAACCAGGTACTCCGCAGGTGTGGAACAGGACCTCATCTCCTCCTAAAATGTAAAACTGGAGGAGACTGAGAAAAGTTAGAAAGTGCATTCCTCATATCCCCCAGCACAATAATATAGCAGCGTAACAACTTGGATAACTGACAATCATACACTGTGAAATATGACCCAGGATCTCCAACCCACAGGTGAACTCCATCAGGCTCATGAATGCATTTTTGCGAACATCCTAACCTCCTAACCAATGGCTGTGTGCCATGTCATCAACTTTGTTGTAGTCTGACAGGTAGCATATGATGTGGTTAGCTAACCAAACCTATTGTAAGATCGCTAAGTGGCTTTATAAGGGTCCAGGGAAGTCGACTAGCTAATTCAATTCCTGGTCGTTGATGTAATGAAACTGTTAATCGGCATCATCACACTCTGCATTTGTCTTCATGAATCAGGCCAGCGTGTAATTGCTATTTTAAAACCGGCCTCACTGCAGTGAGCTTTTAAAAAAATCTAGTTTCTCCTTGACTGCACTTAAAGTAATTTTCTGCAAATGTTCATTTCCTTAAGCCGATTGGGGTGTGAATAACAACTAAGAGGAAAGAACTAATCATAATTCAACCCATGATACTAGTAAACAACGATTACTGGATTTTGCTTATTGTTGGCCTTTCTTTTTAAATATGCTTAGACACACACATCTAAGAGTTTATGATTTTCTTTGTTTTACTAAGATAGTAAAACAGGAACACAGTGAAAGCAGTCAAGGAATATGGTGAAAATGGAACACATTTAAAGCTGACAGGGAACATAGTAAAACAGGAACACAAAAAAAGCAAGACAGGGAAGATAGTTAAAAAGGAACACAGTGAAAGCAGACAGGGAACAAAGTAAAACAGGAACACAGAAAAAGCAAGACAGGGAAGATAGTAAAAAAGGAACACAGTGAAAGCAGACAGGGAAGATAGTATAACAGGAACACAGTGAAAGCAGACAGGGAAGATAGTATAACAGGAACACAGTGAAAGCAGACAGGGAAGATAGTATAACAGGAACACAGTGAAAGCAGACAGGGAAGATAGTATAACAGGAACACAGTGAAAGCAGACAGGGAAGATAGTATAACAGGAACACAGTGAAAGCAGACAGGGAAGATAGTATAACAGGAACACAGTGAAAGCAGACAGGGAAGATAGTATAACAGGAACACAGTGAAAGCAGACAGGGAAGATAGTATAACAGGAACACAGTGAAAGTCGACAGGGAAGATAGTTAAAAAGGAACACAGTGAAAGCAGACAGGGAACAAAGTAAAACAGAAACACAGTGAAAGCAGACAGGGAAGTTGTTTATTCACTTGTAGTTCAATAATTTAGACAATGGTATTCTCCATATTAATTTACATGTACAGTGCCCTCAAAAGGATTGGACTCCTTAGTAAAGTTGATCAAGAAGAGTCAGGGCACCCATTTCACCGGCTGATTGATAGCATCCAGTCTCCCAGCGAGTGAACTGGACTGACCCTGTTTAGCCTGCTGGATGCTATGCTACAAGCCCCGGCAGATCCCCTTGGGTTTAAAGACTGTGTCAAAATAATCCTCAACCCACCTTCCCACAGTGACCTTATAAGCAGCCCACACACCCTCCCTGTGGCCCGCAGAGGCCCATCAAAGTTGTCCAGATGAAAGCCTGACCCGGGGAGGCTGGCCTCCTACTCCAAACAGTGGCATATGCTGCCGGATCTCCTCGAAGTAGACAGGGGAAGGATGCCTGGCAGATGGAGAGCAGGCTGGGGGGGTAGGGGGGCTGTGGCAGGTGGGGTATAGAGGGCTGGGTAGCGGGAGCTTTGAGTGTTGTTCTATGCAACTCAAAATCCCTCATCTCTTTCTTTCGGTTTCTTTTTCCTTCTCTTTTCTCTGGTTCACAGACTCACACACACCTGCTTTGTGCTGCGTGGATGGACGAGGGTCTGGTTTGACAGATGTTCTGCTTAGCATAACTGTAACACTATAATGAGGTGTGCTGTGCTCTTCTCTCTCCAGGCCAGTTGTTATGCTGGAATAACTGCTCATTGATATTCACATCTGCTTTCCGCTTGACCAAGGTGATGTTGTCCTGCTTAACGATCCCTCCATTATAATCAGGTCCTACTTACATAACATCCAGTCCACCCAAGCAAAGCTGGACCGCCGTGGAACGTTTATCAGTAGATGATCCCCGTGGACGGAATTCTATCCGTGTAGAAAACAGTTCCGAAAGCGAAGACTAAAGCATCATGTTACAAGGAATATTAAGACTGGATGAAAGTAAAAACAGGCTTTTGATGTCAAACAGTGGGCAGCGATTTGCTTCCATCAGATTATGAATGATAGAGTTGTCCAGCTCAGACGTAATAAGGAGAAGTCTGAATGACCAAACTAAAAAATAACCATTGTTCAAATTCCTGAGCTGATGACATGAAAATGTACCCTTGAGCTGAGGCACTAAACTAAAATAACTTCGCTAAATTACCCAGATGTGAATTGGATTGTGGGCAAAGGAGGAATACTCTGAATGCTACTGTGAGTTTGCTGAAGGTTGACAGAGATTGATTTCTTGTTTCTAAGTCTAATGCTGTTGAATACTGCTAGAGGGTAGTGCTGTTTATTAAGATGTCCTTGACAACGTGGACTTTATTATGAGAGAACAGGTATTATTGGTAGTACAAATGAGATTTCAAATTATGTTTTTGTTGGTTTGCTGGGTGAGATGTGTTTAGGAAAGTGTCAAGAATATTTGATGGCCAATATTTTTCATATTATTCTAGGAACAGTGTTTCCATCAAGATGTGGTATTGTCTTGGTTTTTTCCAATGGTGTTCAGAGCCCCAGGTAGTCAGGCAGGGTGGAGTTATGAAAGTGGAATGTATGTCATGCTCCATTTGCCAGAAGAAATGGACACACATTTGTGAAAGGAATTTGGGTTTTTCCAGCTCTTTTAAATGCTTTTTATCTGCAAAAGCTGTGTCTACTCTGATTCTGATGACAGAGAAAATACTTTTTCCATATAATTTTCTTGGATTGAATGACTCTTTTCATGACCCTGTCTTTATTCCATTCACCTGTGAAACCTGCGTTTAGGGCAGATTATCTACCCCCAAAAGAATGTTGGGTTAACGGATGGATATTCTATCTTTCTTTAACTTTTTTATTGTAGACTCCAGTGAGCTGGCAAAGAAAAGGAGGAATTATATTTGTGTGATTAATGCTGCATGTTTTCTTGGGTGTTTTTCTCTCTGTTTATTAACTGCCTCCTCAGTCTCCAAACCTTTTCGTGGAGGCCTATTTCACTGACTGTAACAAGATCTCTTTTTTCATCAACATGATTTGATTACAGCCATTACAGTTTGTTGGGTCAGGGTCTTCTCTCTGCTTTGCCAAAGAAGAAAGTGGAAGAAAGAGGAATGGGTTTCCACTCAGGTTTCCACTCAGGTGGGTTTTCATGTTAGTATGCTATTATAAGCTAATCTTATTTTATTTTACTCAGGGTGGTTATTGTGAAAATAGAACACATGCAAAGAATTCCATTAGAAAGCTTAAATATGCTGTTTTGGTAATTGTCCCTTTATCACAATTCACACCCTTCTTTACAGAAAGCAGCAGCCATTGGAATGAAGATTTTCCGTTTCCACGCTGATGTATAGTTTCCAAACAGTTGCCAAACTGTACATTCAAATGTGCATTAATCTCACTCTTGATGAAGGTGAGAAAAAATACTGTTTAGTAAGTCATAAAAATACTGAGTTTTATAATAATTTGGAAATGATATATTGCTGGCAAATTGGTGGTGGGTTTGATTGCCACAGCGGGTCTGTATTAAAAATGTCTGCACTCAACAATGTAAGTCACTCTGTGTCAAGCCTGGACACAGTCGCAGGTGAGTAATACAATATTTTACTCTGTAACTCAAAACCAAAAAAAAGTATGAGCGGTACGTAAACTGCAAGGATAACCAGATGTAAGCAATAGGGAGCATGTCATGCAACGTGTTCGAACACACCCCTAACCTAACCCTAACCTTTATTGTGTAATTAGACAATAAACCATACACATAAGACAATAGACCATACACATAAGACAATATACCTTAGACATAAGACAATAAACCATACACATAAGACAATATACCATACACATAAGACAATAAACCATACACATAAGACAATAAACGACAAGGACTGATGGAACAGAGGCCATATACAGATGACGATTGCTGACTGGATCCAGGTGTGTGTAGTTTGGTGATGTCCTGGTGATGGTTTATGGGCATGGACAGTGGTAGCCAGTAGACCTGCGACGCCAAATGTCTAATAAGGAGGCAGCGTGGATGAGATGACAACAAAAGTACATGTAAGTGAATTGATATAATCTGAAAGAAAGGTGTCAAAATTATTGGCACCCCTTTAGACAAAAACCAAGCATCATTACTTTAAGTGTAATAGCATTGAGCGTCTTTCTGATTTTAGATTTGTTTTGTTGGAGAACTTGTTGGGTGTGATCTTAGACGATACCTTTATACAGAATCTAACAGGTGTGATCTTAGACTATACCTTTATACAGAATCTAACAGGTGGAATCTTAGACTATACCTTTATACAGAATCTAACAGGGGTGATCTTAGATTATACCTTTATACAGAATCTAACAGGGGTGATCTTAGATTATAACTTTATACAGAATCTAACAGGGGTGATCTTAGATTATACCTTTATACAGAATCTAACAGGGGTGATCTTAGATTATACCTTTATACAGAATCTAACAGGGGTGATCTTAGATTATACCTAAAATAGTCTAAGATCCTTAATATCCTTAGTTTGCTCTTAAGAGTTGACCTATTCTTATTAAATCACAAGTTTGCAATGTGGTTCAAGTATGGCTTTTGCAAAACTGTTGTTTGGTGGTCAAAAGCTTTGTGGATTTTGATGAATGCTTGTTGTTATTGTGTGCCTCATGGCAGAGGAATCCAGGTTTTTTGACGAAAGGTTCTTGGTACTTGGTTGTTCATCATGCCATTTGCTTTAAGGTCAAGCACAATATCAAACCAATCATCATATCATCTCACCATATCATCGCACAGGTTCTGTACCAAAAGCCAGGTTCTCTTCCAGTGTTGTTGTCACGCCCTGATGTGTTTCACCTGTTGTCTTGTCCCCGCCCCTCACCAGGTGTTCCCGGTTCCCTATTAGCCCTGTGTACTTAGACCCTGTTCTCTGTTTGGCAGTTGCCAGATCGTCTTGCCTTGTACAGTCGTTTCCAGCGTTCTATGTGTTGTATTATCCACTCTACCTGTCATTCTCTTCCCCGGTTGCGTCCCTTGCCTGTTTTCTGGATTACGAGCCTGCCTGCCCTCCCTTGTGCCTTCGACCATCTGACCACCCGACAACGAACACTGCCTGTCTCCCACCGCGAGCCTGCCTGCCCTCCCTTGTGCCTTCGACCATCTGACCGCCCGACAACGAACACTGCCTGTCCCCCACCGCGAGCCTGCCCACTTCCTGGTTGTTCAATAAATACTTTGGAACGCCCTCCTCTACCTCTGTGTCCGCATTTGGGTCCCCGCTTGCTCACCATTGTGTCAGTTGTTTATCAAACTATAGGCAGTGCTAGGGTCAGATGACATGTAGTCCAGTGGCAGGTTTTGTGTCATTAAATGGAAGCATATGTACAACATCTCAGCTATTTCCATTAGAACCAGATGCAAAAGAAAGGCTGAGTTTCCACAAAGACCCTTCTGTTCACTGCAGACATCAAGACGAGGAATCCCAGATCATAAGACTTGAACACACAAACCAACTCCCAACTTGGGAAAAACAAACCAACCAGGATAATCATCACATCTGTGACTGGTTACATTTACAGAGCCATCCGTCATTGGTGTAAGGCACTGAGGCACTACACACTGTCTGATTTGACCAGAAGGAACAGGAAACATCTCTATCAGTCTCAGCTCTGCTGTTTAAATTAGGTCAATTAGGATGACGGATGACTTGTGCCTTGGCAAACGTCCCATGAGAGGAAGAATCTACAACTGGGATAACAATACAAACAAACAGAAACAAAGACCTACTGACAAAAAACTGGGAGAATTCAGGGCTGAAATCTCCTGGTTGACTGCTGATTGTAAATTGTCTTTTAGGATGATAGAGAAGGCGATGCCAGTGTTGCTGCTGATTGCCTGTTATTGAGCTCAGCTGCCACTAGACTGGAGTGACAAGAAGCCCCATCTGCCCCCACCCCCCAGGGCCTAACCATGACCCCATCGCCAAGAACCATGATATCACCACCACCATGACCCCATCACCAAGTACCATGATATAACCACCACCATGACCCCATCACCAAGTACCATGATATAACCACCACCATGACCCCATCGCCAAGTACCATGATATAACCACCACCATGACCCCATCACCAAGTACCATGATATAACCACCACCATGACCCCATCGCCAAGTACCATGATATAACCACCACCATGACCCCATCACCAAGTACCATGATATAACCACCACCATGACCCCATCGCCAAGTACCATGATATAACCACCACCATGACCCCATCACCAAGTACCATGATATAACCACCACCATGACCCCATCACCAAGTACCATGATATAACCACCACCATGACCCCATCGCCAAGTACCATGATATAACCACCACCATGACCCCATCGCCAAGTACCATGATATAACCACCACCATGAGCCCATCACCAAGTACCATGATATAACCACCACCATGAGCCCATCACCAAGTACCATGATATAACCACCACCATGACCCCATCACCAAGTACCATGATATAACCACCACCATGACCCCATCACCAAGTACCATGATATAACCACCACCATGACCCCATCGCCAAGTACCATGATATAACCACCACCATGAGCCCATCACCAAGTACCATGATATAACCACCACCATGAGCCCATCGCCAAGTACCATGATATAACCACCACCATGACCCCATCACCAAGTACCATGATATAACCACCACCATGAGCCCATCGCCAAGTACCATGATATAACCACCACCATGACCCCATCGCCAAGTACCATGATATAACCACCACCATGAGCCCATCGCCAAGTACCATGATATAACCACCACCATGACCCCATCGCCAAGTACCATGATATAACCACCACCATGAGCCCATCACCAAGTACCATGATATAACCACCACCATGAGCCCATCACCAAGTACCATGATATAACCACCACCATGACCCCATCACCAAGTACCATGATATAACCACCACCATGAGCCCATCGCCAAGTACCATGATATAACCACCACCATGACCCCATCGCCAAGTACCATGATATAACCACCACCATGACCCCATCGCCAAGTACCATGATATAACCACCACCATGACCCCATCACCAAGTACCATGATATAACCACCACCATGAGCCCATCACCAAGTACCATGATATAACCACCACCATGACCCCATCGCCAAGTACCATGATATAACCACCACCATGAGCCCATCACCAAGTACCATGATATAACCACCACCATGACCCCATCGCCAAGTACCATGATATAACCACCACCATGAGCCCATCACCAAGTACCATGATATAACCACCACCATGAGCCCATCGCCAAGTACCATGATATAACCACCACCATGACCCCATCGCCAAGTACCATGATATAACCACCACCATGAGCCCATCACCAAGTACCATGATATAACCACCACCATGACCCCATCGCCAAGTACCATGATATAACCACCACCATGACCCCATCACCAAGTACCATGATATAACCACCACCATGACCCCATCGCCAAGTACCATGATATAACCACCACCATGACCCCATCGCCAAGTACCATGATATAACCACCACCATGACCCCATCGCCAAGTACCATGATATAACCACCACCATGACCCAATCACCAAGTACCATGATATAACCACCACCATGAGCCCATCACCAAGTACCATGATATAACCACCACCATGAGCCCATCACCAAGTACCATGATATAACCACCACCATGAGCCCATCACCAAGTACCATGATATAACCACCACCATGACCCCATCACCAAGTACCATGATATAACCACCACCATGACCCCATCACCAAGTACCATGATATAACCACCACCATGAGCCCATCACCAAGTACCATGATATAACCACCACCATGAGCCCATCACCAAGTACCATGATATAACCACCACCATGACCCCATCACCAAGTAACATGATATAACCACCACCATGAGCCCATCACCAAGTACCATGATATAACCACCACCATGACCCCATCACCAAGTACCATGATATAACCACCACCATGACCCCATCACCAAGTAACATGATATAACCACCACCATGACCCCATCACCAAATACCATGATATAACCACCACCATGACCCAATCACCAAGTACCATGATATAACCACCACCATGAGCCCATCACCAAGTACCATGATATAACCACCACCATGAGCCCATCACCAAGTACCATGATATAACCACCACCATGAGCCCATCACCAAGTACCATGATATAACCACCACCATGACCCCATCACCAAGTACCATGATATAACCACCACCATGACCCCATCACCAAGTACCATGATATAACCACCACCATGAGCCCATCACCAAGTACCATGATATAACCACCACCATGAGCCCATCACCAAGTACCATGATATAACCACCACCATGACCCCATCACCAAGTAACATGATATAACCACCACCATGAGCCCATCACCAAGTACCATGATATAACCACCACCATGACCCCATCACCAAGTACCATGATATAACCACCACCATGACCCCATCACCAAGTAACATGATATAACCACCACCATGACCCCATCACCAAATACCATGATATAACCACCACCATGACCCCATCACCAAGTACCATGCTGACCCGGAAGGCATGTAAAGGTATTATGCTCAGCTGGTAACTAACGTGGTGCTCTATTGTGAAGTGCTGTTGCTGGTGATTGGATCATTTCTTTGCTGTTGTGGTGATTGGATCATTTCTTTGCTGTTGCTGGTGATTGGATCATTTCTTAGGTGCCAGTGTGCCATGTCTAAAGTTGCAACAACAAAATAATGTTTTTTTTCCTGATTGTAGTGTAAAAACTCTTAAAGTCTTTTCTCACATTTGATCTTAATATAGACTGTGGAACTATGATATTAATTTATCTTGACACATTTTCTTCCAGAGTTCCATTTTGCAAAATGATGCTGTGACCCTCATCTCTTCAACTGTTTAGTGATCTTACATATATTATTCATTTTTGTATCTAAACAGAGTGAAGGTCCTCGTAGCATATCCTAGCTGAGAGTACTTTATAAATCTGTTAAGAAAACTCATTAATAAGCACCTACCCCGAGGACAAAATTAAGATATCATTATCTTTTTTGTGTGATTCTATATTTATAAATTAATTTTCCTGGGGTCAAACATAGCCACGGGCTCTATAATGTGTTTCCTCTGTGGTAAATCAGGTTGATAATTATGTTGAATGGCAGCATCATTCATCACAGATTTCTAGGGCTTGTGTGTTATGTGCATGTGATAGACATGATTAATATTGGTTCTGCATTTTAATTTCAAATCCTCCTGTCTCTCTCTTGCTTTTAACGCTGTCTCTCCCCTCCCTGTCTCTACACTCTCACACTCATTCTCTGTCCCCCACACTCTCTGTCACTCGCTCTCTTTCTTCCCCTGGCTCTTCTCTCTCTCACCAACTCCCCTTCTCTGCCTCAGCGTTTCGTTTTCCCTTTCTGTCTCTCTTCATCCCTATTGTTTTCTGGCAGCCTATGATTGTCAGTGGTTGAGCTGCCGTATCCTTCAGAGGGTCTGCTAAAACCTGGCTCTGATAAAAGAGTTATGTTCAGTGATGACAAGAATTGATTTCCAATTTCCTCCACAATGACTGCATCATTGCCAGCGACTCAGACAATTTGGCTGACATTATGAAGCCAGCGCGGGGCTGTAGATCAGGGTGACAGCTGTCTTAACCTGGAAGCCAGCTTACATTCAAAAGAAATTGAGAGAGATATTTAGTGTGAGCATACTTTTACTGTTGCCACAGATCAAGTAAATTGGCCCTGCTCTTTTGGCAATTGCCTGGTTTTCATGGAATAAAAAAAGTCTGTGTGTGTGTGTTGTGCTTCTGCTGAAGGCTTAAATCATCCTATTTCATTCAGATTTTCCAAGGGTATTTATTTCTGTCTTGACTGTCCTGTGATGTGGGGGGACAGACAGATGTGTTTAGTCGTTGTGACTTTGATCTCCTGCTCTGACGCATTCCAATCTTGTCTTGTTGTTCTCACCCTTCCAGTCTGACATTATTGTCATTGTGAGTGACTGTGTCAGTCTGTGTCATTCTCCACTGGATGCAGGAAATCTGTCATTCCTTGACTGTGTATAATTGGGACGCAGCGATCACTTCCTTGCCTGGTATGACACATTAGAAATCAACTCATAAAACTAGTATGGGCTGAATTAATGGGACAGTAAAATGTTGATGGTCCAGGCCAAGCTGAAAAAATTTACAATCAGGTTTACCATGAGACATAAAATGTCAAATAAGTTTTACTCCGAGACTCTGATGCAAAACCTGGTTTAATCTGAGATGCTGTGATGCTTAATCTGGTTCATGGTGAGGCCCTGTGATGTATGCACCTATCGCTTTAATCAAGGTTCTGATCATTGTCAAATTCACCTTGAAAGATCCTTTTTTTGAAGGGATCCATCAATCAGTGGAATTCCCTGAGGGGCCGTGTGTTGTGTATGAGACTGTGGAGCGGGTAACCCAGCGTGGGATGCAGATCCGACGGGGACAGAGTGACAGGACATAGCCCGGAGGAGGGGAGAGAGCCCTTCATTAGCACACCAACCTCCCTTGCCCGTCAGCTTCCGTCAGCCTGGTGTGTGTTTGTGTGTGCCTGTTAGTCCCTGCCAGCGCTGTCATCTTTCTAAATGTCATCCTGGCCACACTGCTGGGAGGACCAGGGCTGTTTGTTTCTACCTGGCCAGACCTCAACACCATGGGTCTGTTTTCCTGGTAATTGACACCGGGGATGGGGGCCTGTCTACCGGCTGCTGCTGAAGCTGGTTCTCAGTGTTGGAGAGTTTTGGTGTGTGTCTGTGTGTGTGTTTCTTCATCTCAGTGTTGGAGAGTTTTGGTGTGTGTCTGTGTGTGTGTTTCTTCATCTCAGTGTTGGAGAGTTTTGGTGTGTGTCTGTGTGTGTGTGTCTTCATCTCAGTGTTGGAGGGTTTTGGTGTGTGTATGTGTGTGTGTGTGTGTCTTCATCTCACTGTTGGAGGGTTTTGGTGTATATGTAAGTGTAAGTGTGTGTGTGTGTCTTCCTTCATCCCACTGTTGGAGACTTTTGGTGTGTGTGTGTGTGTGTGTATGTGTCTTCCTTCATCCCACTGTTGGAAAGTTTCAGTGTGTGTGTGTGTGTGTGTGTCTTCCTTCATCTCACTGTTGGAGACTTTTGGTGTGTGTGTGTGTGTGTGTGTGTGTGTATGTGTCTTCCTTCATCCCACTGTTGGAAAGTGTAAGTGTGTGTGTGTGTGTGTGTGTCTACCTTCATCTCACTGTTGGAGACTTTTGGTGTGTGTGTGTGTGTGTGTGTGTATGTGTCTTCCTTCATCCCACTGTTGGAAAGTTTCGGTGTGGGTGTGTGTGTGTGTGTGTGTCTTCCTTCATCTTACTGTGTCAGGGTTTTGGTGTGTGTGTGTGTGTGTCTTCCTTCATCTCACTGTGTCAGGGTTTTGGTGTGTGTGTGTGTGTGTGAGTGAGTTTGTGTGTGTGCATGTCTACCTTCATCTTACTGTTTCAGGGTTTTGGTTTGTGTGTGTGTGTGTGTGTGTGTCTACCTTCATCCCACAGTTGGAGGCTTTAGGTGTGTGTGTGTGTGCATGTCTTCCTTCATCTGACTTTTTCAGGGTTTTGCTGTGTGGGTGTGTAAGAGTGTGTGCATGTCGTCCTTCAGGTTGATGTGCTTTGAAAGCCATAACATTTTCAAAAGTCACAGTTCGTCACTTACTGCAGGTTCCAGTCATTCCTAGGAGAGATCATGGATACTCAGATTACTTCATAACAGAGGGATTAGAAATGGGCTAATGTGTTGCCTATTTGAAAGCTATCATTATTCAATTCATACCTCACATCATCCACTTACAAGTCCACAACTGCAACATGAATTGTCTCTCTCTCTCTATTCATTATCTGTCTCTATCAACTGACACAGGTTCCTAATAGATGTCTTGGGGATGTATTTTTATCATGGGGGGTGTAGTGAAGTTGGTGAATAAGATAAATGGAGTTCCATTTGTCAGCTGTAGTGTAACGTAATGCCTGACTGGGGTTTTAATCACAAATCATTTTGACAAATGGCCTGAAGGGGTTGTGGCCGGGGACTGTTTAACATTGGAGTAGAATGGTGTCTCTGCAAGTGTGATATCAGGCTTATGCTTAGTTGGAAAACAATGGTTTGTAATGCAGTGATTTGGGAAGGTACTGCTTCAACTTGCCTAGAGGGACCTGAAATGAAACTCTAATTTCAACCCAAACGTCTATGGCAACCATAGGAGACCTTAGCCCTCAGCAAGGGCCTGATCTCAGCCCTGTGGGCCATCAGCTGTGGACAGGACTAGAGAGTCTTGGTTCACACACAACCTGGTCCAGGGAGGGAGAAGTGATTAACCAGTCCCAGGGTAGCCATCACCTTTTATAGGCAAACACATTACCTCAATCTAACTGGCAAAAGCTTGAAATATTATTTCAATTAAGCCAAAGTGGTAGTTATCCGCCTCATTAAGCGCTACCTTTTTAAACACCGCCATAAAAAAGCTGTGCTCTAACAACCCAAAATTGGCTACATTTTGTCTACTTCTACACAAGCCAGAACATCTAACCAATTCTCTCAAAGATTCAGGATTACATATTTTTTATCCCCACAGGCGCTCCACGTTTTGATTTCATATTGTTGCAGTTCTCTAATATTGACTGATGTTTTAGATAATCTCTAACATATGGTGTATCGATGTAGAATAGTGTCTGTGTGTGTGGATAAATGAGACTCGGCACTCTTCTCTGCTCAAAGCTTCTGGTGGCTTAGAAAAGATTCACCAGCAGCCATCACAGCCCTGTGATTAAACAGCAGAAAAAAGAAAAGAGAAAAATCAATGGTTGAATTTATCCCTCAGATCCCCAAGCTGGATGTATTAGTGTTGTTGAGCACATTCCACTCAAGGTGGCAGATGAACGATCTCTCAGAAGCATGACTCATCTTTTAAATCCTCTTTAATAGTGTGTCTCCAATAGCCATTAAACGACGCCTGCCAGATCGTCATTAGCAGTGGCGCCGCTTCCCACACACAGACAACGAGTTGCAGCTGGGGCCGTGGCAGCCGAGGGGCCCCAAACCAAAAATAACGTTGCTAGATATGATCTAGTCAGCTATCTAATCTTCTTGTTAATCTCATCATCATATCTTACACACCGCAATTTCACACTTCAGCATCGTTCTCTTATGCTTTGCCATATGTGTGACTTATACCGCTGGTTAGGAGAAAAGAAGGATGGGCAGGCGCAACGGCTGTGAAATGGCTAGTAAGTTAGCTCCATGGTCAGCGCTGATGGCACTCCAATTAGCCGTGATCCAGGTAACTCAGTTGGGCTCTGCCCGGTTGCTGAGGATGGGGTCAAACAAGGTGTGAATGCAATGGGTGTGAAATGGCTAGTCAGTTAATTCTGTGGTGGTCATTTTTAGCATTTCAATCGATTATTTAATTTGCTCTGAGACCTTGAAGTGGTTGTTTGCTTAGTGGGTGACAGTCTCCATTGTGTTCAGAGATTTGCTGGTTTAATTGGAAAGTAATTTCATCCATACTAGATTAACCATTAGGAAAACAGCACCTGTTGTACATAGTCCCCCATTTTACGGTGCGAGAGGTTTTTGGACAATCGGCATCACATCTGCTTTGAATTAGACCAGTGTTTCTTATGCAGTTTCATGCACAAGAGAGCTGTAAATGTGCAGTGTTGCCAAAATGTTAGGTCCGCTAAATCCACTGTTGGAGCATTAGTTAGAATCAATGAACTAGGGAGAACATCAAAGGCAAATGATCTCATAGATCAAGAAAGACCACTACAATAGATGACTGCACAATGCTAACCATCATGAATAAGAAAAAAGAAATGTTTGACAGATCAGGAACATTCTTCAAGAGTTAGGCTTGGATGCCTAGACTACATTCAGCTCTATACCAGCCAAACTACAGAGGCTGCAATGCAAGGTGCAACAACTAGTTAGACTCAAAATCAGATCCAGAAATGTACCTTAAATGGCCTGTAGTTCTAGATAAAGGTAATATAGACAGATAAGAGAAGATCAAAAGATCGATGGCAAGAGGGAAGTTTTCAGGACAAAAAGGAAGTGGCATACCATCTCAACTGAAACGTTTTGTTTTGGACATGGCTCCCAATGGTACTGGCTCACATGTCTTCATTAATTATGTAACTGCTGATGGCTGCATCAGGGTGAATTCTAAAGTGTTTTGTGTTTCTCCTAAATGCCTCTAAACCCAAGGGTTGGCACTTCATTATGCAGCTGGACAATCACCTTGCCATAGCTACCAAGGAGCTTTCAGGGCCAAAAGGGAAGGTTTCCAAACGGCCAAGTCAATCAGCTGATCTTAATCCAACTGAACATAGCTTTCATATGCTGAAGACAAGACTCAAGGCATTAAGGCCAAGAAAGTAGCAAGAACTGAAGATAGCTGCTGTGAAGACATGATCATCACCAGGGAAGACACCCAGACATCATCCTTGAATGCAACGGATGGGCAGTCATGAACTAAGTTTAATTACATAGTAATAGATAATTTCAATCATAATATCCAATTTATTTTGGTATTTTAAAATGCTTTGTCAGATATGTTCTCCATTTAAAGCTGACAGTGTGCACAATCCAAAGTGCTGGAATTTAGAGGCAAAGAAAAAAAATATTTGTAACTAATTGTAGTAGTGTTCTTTAACCAAAGAACCAAAATGTTTTTTATATTTTTCTGATAGTGTACATAGATTGGCTTAAAGCATGCAAGCCCTGTAACTATAAGTGTAGTCCTTGCATAGTGCTCAGTACTTAGCAATATCAGTATGTAGTCAGCTATTCCTCAGATGAGTTTTAGCGTGTATAGATCTAGAATAAGTCTTGTAAATCAGTATATCTTCAATGAAATTGAAACATTTCATACCTCGTAGCCTAACTCCAGCCGACAATTAGGTGACCGTTAAAATGTGTATCATTCCATTCGTGAAGGTCAATTCATTTCACAAGTAATTGCACTTCAAGGTCATTAATTTTAACGAGATCAGTTAATCATTTCATTCCACAGGCATATCAATAAAGGCTGTCAGAATTTTTTTATTAACCTTATCAATTTCGAACCTCATTAGAGTCAATGGGCTCTAATAGTGACGAGTGTAAGACAGGTAAAGACGGGCAGGACATAATGAAGAGATGGAGTGTTTAATTTGTTTGTGCGCATCAAAGCGTGAAATATAGGCCTCAGGTGAAGAGATCGGTGTTGTCCCTCCACTGCCGCAGAGACAGACTGCAGTAAATCCTTCTCATCAAACGCAGACTAAAAGCCAACCTTTGAATTTGTCACAATGTGTTGGGAAGACGTCCTCCCTGTGGCCTGCCTGCTGTTTATGGTTAGTCTTTATTAATAACTATGAGCTTTAGAGGAACTGCGATATTACAGAGGTTTGCTTACAGCTTAAATGTTGATTAATATAATTTCAGTATTATATAATGCCAGGTTGTATACACCTCATTGGGATATGGGATCTGGCCTAGGAGAAATGTCCTGGAGCTCAAAAGCTATTCAATACACACACACACACACACACTCACACACATATAGGTTGAGACCTATCCCTGACAGATATCATGTGTTTACCTCTTGTGACAGTTGGTCTGATCTGTGCTCATTTCTGGCTGTGTTGTTGTGAATATTTTAGTATTTAGATTTACTTACTGCAGGCCCAACTGAAGATTTGTCGGAATAGCTCAGACATGAGTATAACACCAAAACAGAGCAGGTGGGTTTTAAATAAAAGATGAGCAGTGAGGCTTAGGATAAGGATGCATTTTTGATCTGAATGTTGCAGCTGGTCTGTGCATGTCTATGGAATAACCAAGACCAAGCACCGGGAGGCGCTGTTTGCCTATTAATATTCCCTCACGGCCTGCACACCACTGTCACCACTGCCAGCCTGCCTGCTGGGCGTTCCTGTTACGGTTATGATCAAGTAGAAATGGTCAATGCCAAAATATATTTCTCATAACTTAGTAAAATAAAACGTAAAGTTTGAGTGAATTGCTTTAATTAAGTAACAAACTCGTCCTTGTAACAGACTCTCTGCCGTGTAACAGACTCTCTGCCGTGTAACAGACTCTCAGCCGTGTAATCTGGTTGGACCGAAACATGTTCAGATTATTGCTAATAAATCACTGGTTTGTTTGCTCTTTGAAATGCAGTGGGAATGTCTTTTTCATGCCTTTTTCATCACTGTTTTTATTTTAAGCTGGTGGCAGTATTTTGCCTTTCCTTAAGATAAATAAATGTGTTATTAAATTATCCATGTCAATCAATAAAAGTAATTTTGCTTTGTCAATATTAGCTATGAATGGTAGTACACAGCAGCCAATTCCATGCCTTTTTTGGACAGTAGTGAACAGGACATCAGTGAGCGTTTAGTGGCACTACCTTGGTAAAATGTATGTATTATTTAAAACTGGACTAATTTGCATGCACATCTCAAGTCAGGCATCTATTTAGTTATAGATAGAATACATCTATATATGAAAATATATGTTAAGCAATGCAAAGCGGCACTAAAATGAATGTATTTCAATGAAAGCTTCTCTTTTTGCTGTAGCCTTAGGAAAATTACTAGGGAAACAACTTTAGAACATTTAAATCTTTCAACTAAAAAAGTGTAGCTTGGAATTCCCATTTTTATAGTGTATCCTGCCTGTGGTAGCTGTAACTACAACCAAGCAAAACAAATGTGTTTTGTATACGTGACGTAGGCTAGTGGGCAGGACTGAGATCGCTTAGCATTACAAACTAATTACATAACACCTAGCTGGTAATTCTAGCAAACATAACAAATTATTTTTGTATGTATGTCCTAAGGTTGTGGTGCCGGTCAGAGATATATGGGTAGCTTACTAGCTTGGTGACTAGCTTGCCACTTACCACCTATCTTTTGAGAACTTTTTATTCATTAAGCGAACCTGATCACATTTGATCACACATCTGCAGATAAGATTCACCACCATTACAAACATTCTGCCTCCATAGTTCTCTTGGTGGTTTAACATGTTATTTCATTGAGTCAAGACAAGAAAGGTTTCCAAACCGGACACCGGCAGTTAAGAGTTGCCATGCCTGTCCCATTTGTCTGACTGATTCCACTTCTTCGTCTCGCACACACTCTCCTTTAACTTTCACTAACTCATTAAATCTTGCTCAGCCTGAAATCAGAATGTACACAGACAGGTGGATAAGCCTCTCTAAATCCACATCCAATCCACATTACATCCAGCTGAATGAATGAGCTTCAGTCATATCAGCATCATTGTGTTCCTCTACTCCACTCTCAGTATGCTAACCATCACAGTGGCTTCATGGGGCTTCTCAGTTTACTATCATCCATCACAGTGGCTTCACAGGGTTTCTCAGTTTGCTATCATCCATCACAGTGGCTTCATGGGGCTTCTACTCAGCTCCATTTTAATCTCTCTAATAAGTCAAAGTTATTTATCGACACTAGGGTGGATAAGACTTTAGAGTTTCTATATAATTACTGTTTATTCATTTATAGAGCACCCATTTCTCTGTGACGTTTGTGTGTGTTTAAAAAGACAACCCACACTCCAGCATTATCAAACAATGTTGCAAAATCCTTTGGTTGGCTTTTCCCGGGCATGCTTTTCCATTTGTGGCAGGTCGTTGTGTGTTATGACGAGTAAAACAGTCCTTCACTTATCTGAAATCGTAGGTATAGTATAGCATTAACATTTGTACCTTTGCTCTTGCAAGTGTTTTTACCGTAATTCCCGGCAGGCAATGAACACTGTGGATTTTTCCCATGGTGCAGCTGAAAAGAAAACAGAGACAAGGCCAGATGGACTAGGGACAGGTTTGGGCTTGCCAAAGCACTTTCTCAACCTCCTGTCACCACCTCTAACAACAGAGAGAATTTTAACTAGTATAGTTAACCAACAGAGACGTAGCTACTTAACCGATATTAGTGTTGTTTTTTTCATCTGAGTTGCACTTCACTGCAGTACACGAATTAGCAATTAATATGTACCAGTAAATGCTATATTAACATGGACATTGTAAAATGTCACTGTATTAAACAATTGTGAATTGTGTCAACATTTTTGTACAAACCTGTACAGAAAATGTAAGTTCAATGAAAGTCACTGTAAGTGCATAAGTGTTTTTAGAGGGGAAGAGAGAGGAGGGAGACATCTTTATTCATCACAGTGTCTGGACACATTTTCTGTTTAGCCTGTGCAGTGGTAGTGCAGTCACATTCACTGGTCCTGAGGACTACTTTATTTCACAGTAGATGGGCTACATCAGCCTGTCTTACAAACTGCTTTCATCGAGAACCGCTTTGAAAACCACACAACCACACATACTGAGCATGTGGCACTGGTCAGTAAATTTTTTTAATATGTCTCACAGCCTGTTATTTGTCCTTTCTATTTAGTATCTCCAATAGACATATTTGTATAGTGATTTGTGGAGCAAAGAACTGAGTCTGGTCAGATTCAGATTTAGAAAGAGCCATTGGAGGGACCCAGTCAAAATAGCTCTGTTATCCTCTCACACTGCTGTACTGAGCAAAAAGCATTTAGAAAACCACCTATGCTTTGTTAGCAACCACATCAACTTTAGTACAATGAGGGCATCAATCAGACACATGTTGCAAGCAGTTCCTGGAGAACACTGTAATCTCTCCGTCTTATTATTCTCTCTGGCTCTCCCTTTCTTCATCTAACTATTTGTCCAGGCAATTCATCTCATGGGTCTTTCCTATTGACGTACTGTACATTGGTCTGATAACAATAGCAGTGCTGTGTAGCCTGCCTGAGATTGACAATCATGAATCAGCCATCTACTGATGCCCTCTGCATACTGTCTATCATCCTAGCCAGATCAATTCCCTGGACAGGGAGATTGAATGAGTAGGAATGTACTGGCTGATGCTAAGCAGCAAAACCAGCTCAGCGGGACGCTGCTTTTCAGCGCCAATAGGCCAGCCATGTGACTGCAGGCCTGGCTACACTCGGCCTCCATATGCCCAGGCTAGGCTGGAGCCCCATCAGGTTTGCCCAAAAGCCGTTTCTTCAGTCACTGGAAAAGAAAAGAGAAAGATATGTAGGAAAGGAGGTATGTAGACCTTCATAACTGGACCTTTTTTATTACAATGTCTTTGGTCCTGCTTATAATTGTTTTCTTTCTCTTCCAGGAGACATTTTCTCTCCCCACTGTCTGGATCTCCTATCTCTAACCCCATGTCTTTACTTCCCTTTCGCCATCCCTACCCCGATTTCTCATCCTTCCCCTTTTCCCTCCCTTCCTCTATTTCTTTCCTTCCCATAGTCCCTCCTTCCCCCCATTTCCCACCCTCTCTTCGTCCTTCCCTGCCTCCATTTCCCACCCTCTCTTCGTCCCTCCATGCCTCCATTTCTCTACCTCTTTTCTTACCTCCCTGCCTCCATTTCTCTACCTCTTTTCTTCCCTCCCTGCCTCCATTTCTCTCCCTCCCTCCGGGCTTCACAAGGCAGTGAGTGTGTAGGGTGTGGCAGCCGAGAGGATGGTGTTGACAGAGTGAGCTATCAAAGAAGCGTTGATTAGTGAGTGTGTCACGACAGCATTACATTGTTTATTTACAGCCGCCTGATGCTTCTCAGTATTGTAGCTGTATTGTCATGCTGTTTGTCTTTTGTTTAATTAGAAACACCTTCAGAGAGCCAGGAAGAGCTTCAAATTGGATCCTCAAAGCTGTGTTGTTATACTGCAGGAATTGTTCAAGAAATTGTCCAAAAACAAGTAGGCTAAGTTGAATTTTTCGGGGAATGTTGTTCTGCTGTGTTTTTGGTGTGACATTAATGACAAAGAAACGCGAGGCAGGGACTTGCGAGTGATTGCGGCAGTGTTGGCGTTCCGCTACGTGTCTTACAGTACCACGTTGCTAATCATCTCCCTCTGGCTGCAGACGTGCTGTTATCATCATGACGTGTGCTGCCCTGATAACGCATGAGAGAGGCTGAGTGATCTGAGCCTGCCCCGTGTAACACACAGCGCTGCTGTTGACGGCTGACAGCTGCGTTTGGCTCCCGGAACATTCCAGCACGTTGCACTGTCAGAGGAAGCTGAGAGAAGCCTGTTTGATTTCCCATTCACTACGGGGGGGGGGGGGGGGGGGTTGGAACCTGGAAAGTAATTCATTAATTCAACCGATTTGCCATTCAAAGCTTTTTCTTAAACCAAATTGAACATAAACAAACACAATCATGCGCTCAAATGAGTCCAAATGAGATGTGACAGTTGTATTGAGCTTAATTTATTAGCCATGATTATGCAGGCCCTGCTAGTCCCTGGCAGCCAGCAAGCAGAGCTGAAATCTGAGCGTAAATAAAAAGAGAAATCAGTGGCTTCATGAAAAGTGGATATTATTAATAGTTATGGGTACAGCTGTGGCATGATGAGATTCATTTATGTGCAAATTTGTCCAGGCTGTATGAAAGACATTGTTATTTTATGTCATACTGAGCACTGTTTTTTCCAGCAGCTCAGGCCCTATTGCCCAAGAATGGTTGCCCCCTTCGACTCCATGGACTATTGTGAGAGCAAGGCAAGAGTGCATTCTATTAATTTTATGTGGAACTATGTAAAATGTTCTTAGAAAAGGGTGGTAGAAATACAATTGGAAAACATACATTATCTTTTAAAATGCATGTCTGAAATGGCAGGAGAAATGATACGTATTCCTGGAAAGGAATGTTATAAGTATTTCATGGTTCAAATTAATCCTAGACAGTATATCAGCACGCTGAATTAGTGATTACTTCTCAGATGGAATCATGTGCATTACTCTCCCATATCTTAACTCTGGCACTGGCACCCTGACACATCCCATATCTTACCTCTGGCACCCTGACACATCCCATATCTTACCTCTGGCACCCTGACACATCCCATATCTTACCTCTGGCACCCTGACACATCCCATATCTTACCTCTGGCACCCTGACACATCCCATATCTTACCTCTGGCACCCTGACACATCCCATATCTTACCTCTGGCACCCTGACACATCCCATATCTTACCTCTGGCACCCTGACACATCCCATATCTTACCTCTGGCACCCTGACACATCCCAGGCAGACACACACCGCAGCTTTGACCAAGAAGCACAACGGTGTGTAGCTATGAAGGGAATGAACAGTGAGCACGTCCTCAGACACACTGCAGTCTGAAGAAGCTTTGGAGCTGTTTCCCACACTTGACTTGAGCTGAGCCCTATTCACCAGCCCAACTGGAGCTTTTCACCCACCACACACACTCCTACGCAGCTCTTCTGGATGGAAAGAAACGGCTGACTGGATTGCTTTTGGTAGAGCAATCAAAGATTCAATGTCAGTTCATCTTGACTGTCCATATTACGACGGGCTTTGGTTCAGTATGAAATGAAGGGTCGTTTTTTTCCATCTGTTTCGGCAGTCACATTTTCAACCAAGTATGAATAATAATCAGATAACCTGCCCGTTATAATAATCAGATAACCTGCCCATTATAATAATCAGATTACCTACCCAACATAAAAAAAATATATCTAAAACGCAGCAACGTAAACTTCTGACAGTGACTTTGGTTAATATGAACAACTGCTTCTAGTCAACATTATAGTGCAACACATGTTCCCCCTGCTTCACAGCCTTACCAGAACTCTTGTCCCAATGACTGGGACCACATACCCATAACCTGCATCACATTTGTCTGCATACGTCTCCAGTGGAAACAAGAGGAAATATGAAGGGAGACAGACGGCAAGAGACAGGCAAGAGACAGCAAGGCAGGGAGGGAGTGAGACAGAGGACAAAGAGACAGGCAAGAGACAGCAAGACAGGGAGGGAGTGAGACAGAGGGAAAGAGACAGGCAAGAGACAGCAAGACAGGGAGGGAGTGAGACAGAGGGAAAGAGACAGGCAAGAGACAGCAAGACAGGGAGGGAGTGAGACAGAGGGAAAGACGGCGTGGGAGAGTGGCATTGATTTTTATCTCTATTTACATTTGGCTGATAAGTTGTCATTAATCTTGTGAAGCGGCAGGGGGATTTAGGGAACAGATTTCATAGCCTATTAGCATTGCAAGGTTCACCTGCCACCTGAGGCTAGGCTGTATAAGGGGAGATTCAATTAAAGGCCCGGATCAATATTTAAAGCCTTCGAATGGCTGACAGTGGGGGTTGAATGTGCTTCTCGTTGTGGTGATTAATAACGTAAATCAGTTGCTTGGTTGGTTCTGCCTTGGGTCGGTGTGAAGAACCGATGGTCTCCATGGGACTCCCTTTAGTTTAGTTGCCCTATAGACCTGATTTTGGGTGGGCTTCCCATTATCTCCCCTAATGGCTGCAGTTAGGATGTTGCCAGGGGGACCCTCCGTAGATAATGCTGATGTCAGAGGTCAGAAGGGAAACGGATGGGTATCTGGACATAATGGCTGATTGCTCACACAAGGTACAGTAATTCAATGATGAAAGACGGCATTTAAAAGGCTCCATTTAAGGTGACCTGTGTGGCACTCGCTTTATTCTATCGCTGATGTCATTATGTGTCATTAGCTGAGTTATCAGAAAACACGATTGATAAGTGTTCCTCAGTTAGATAATTGAGCGCCGTGATAAGCCTGTGCTCCGTTACTCAGCGAAATCATTCCATGCCTCGACGATCATCTTTCGTTTTCCCCCGGCTTTTCCTCCTCCAAATGTACCGTCCTTTGCGCGGGTTTGTTTTCTGCAAGATATGCCTGAATTAGCATAATTTGCATGTTGAAATGGAACACAATGGACAAGACAAACAGATGAAGAGCATAAATCAGGCTGTTTGAAGAAGCGGTATAATTATGTTAGAGCTAGTGTTAAGCAGAGGAGTGCTCAGGTCTACTCAAGGGGGGGAACTGTCAGCCTGCCAGACAGGTGTTTATGGATGGTTATCTGCTGGAGACTTAGTCTAGTATGCTGCTTAGAATATGCAGAAGCAGGACCATGATCCATGATCAACACAGCTAAAGAGTATTAATTAATGTTAGGTAGGCCTGATTCTAAGTCATTTGCTCCGAAGTCACTGATGAGTGTGTCACTGCAGCCTCGAAATCCGTGACACGATCTAATTGTGTCAATCTAATACGCTAATTGAAAGCAACCCATAGCCACTTTTCATCAGTGAAGACTGCACCTGTGAACTGATTCTGGTATAATTAGAACGCAGAGGAGGCTTCAATCACAAGAGGAAAACATTTTCTCTCTCATTAAAGGGTGCATTACAGATTCTTGTTCAGTGCCACGGTGTCTCTCTCTAATAAGATTTGCTAGAAGTGGTACAGAGTACAATTCCCTTCCTGTGATCCAAGGAGACTTTTATTTCTCTCTTCTCCTCTGCAGTAAAGTGAGTCTAAAGAGACCCCTTTGATCTCGGTTCATTTCTTCAACCCTCCAGGCTGAATTTAAATCAAAATACCCGACTATTCTTAAGAACAAAGCTTGGTTCGTGCTGAACAAGGATAAAGAATCATTTTGGTTTCTTTCTATACCATTATTGAGTGTGAAATAAGGTTGGTTATGCAGTAGTGGGGTTTGAATTCATATGGCCTTTAGGATGTGTTCCATGACAGATTGGATATACTGCATTGAGTGTGTGTAGAAACTCACATGTTTAGTGTTGAAAATTTACAGTTAGCTCACACCTTGCTTGAAGTCACCAATGGGGCTATCGAACTGGTTACCTAAAGCTCGGATGATTAGTACTCTGTGAAGGAGGGCGATCACATGCATGGCACTGCAGCTGGTTCAGTCCCATTGAGAGGCAGGCAAGCTGTGTAGGAGTCAAAATTGTTTGCAACAGGTTTACTTAACTACACAAGTAGTACCAGTTCAACAGTGGCAGCTCCTGATTGGCTGAGTAGCTGTGGCGATGACTGTTGTTTTAAAGTAACATTTCAATTTTTTTTACAGACATGCATCCACTAGTAATCTGCGTGTCATATTATAGTAACCAGCCTGAAAATAGGGCAGCTGTTTATTTGTATAGTAGCCACCTTCTTGCTGTTCGCTGTGTTAGCTGGCCATGACTAGCTTGACTGACCGCTCCAGATGTGTGTTGCTTGTATTTTTTTTCTGCGCTCTCTGCTTTTACACTAAATAAGGCTTGTGTTCATCCACAGCATCACCCTGTCTGCTAGTTGATGAACAGAAGTAGTATACTGTTTTCAGAATAAGAAACATATTATATGAAGAAAAAGAAAGCTAGAAAACAGGTGACAGTACTCACAGGTACACAAAGAACTGGTTGCTTTTGGCTCATGACTACCACTTAAAAAAAGACAGGTTGAAATGATACAAAAACTCCATTGTACATCTTTAATGCCAGCTGAAAATAGAACCCCCAGTGTCTACTCCTGCTCAACGACACATAATCTCTTTTGTTCTCAAATTGCTGTAATAGTAGGCTATTGTGCAACTGTTTCTGCAGAGTAAGCCCCCAGGAGAATGTAGAATTAAAAACCTCATAGGATAAATTCACCTCAAGCACACGGAGGTCCTTCACTATTCCAGTGGTTATCAGGACCAGAGATTATCTTGATTTTGGAGGATTGTCACACATTTCTATACATAGAATTGTTCTTTTGGAGAGTGTTTATGCATGTTTGACATTTGTAGCTACAGTAAGATTATTTGTGAAGGATGAGATGTTAGCTCTTCTTTTTGACTTCCTCAGTAGATTGGTGTTAATACATTGGTGTTAATACATTTATTCATTAAATGTGTTATTAGTCTAAAATAATCTAAAGATAATCTGTAAAGATAATCCATAGACCAATGTGCTATTATATATTTGTATTTATACACACACACACACACACACACACACACACTTCAAAACTACAATCAGACCTCACATCCTTGTCAGCAAGCTCTGTGGAAGTCTTGCCAAAACAATGCCTCATTAACAGGCTATTATTGGTCAGCTACTGGAGTTTTCTGAATGTCATTTGAACTTTGATCAGAAACATTTCTAGACATCCAGACATCTTATCTTAATTGTAGTTTTCGAGACTAAGATTCAACCAACTTATGTAAATCTCCAACTGTGATCCTTGGTGATTTCTTTTGCCGCTCAAACCACTTGTATCACTGAGCCTCGGGTAAAATAGATGTGGGCTCGTTCCCAGCTTCAGATGCTTCAGAGGATTTAAACTTCCTAATTATTGCGCCAATAGTGGAGATTACTTTTTTTGTTTATTGCCATGGACTTTTATGAAGTAAACAACCTTTTGTCATGTTTCATTGGTTTTTTCTTTGACCTTCCTCATGTCATGTTTGTCATCTCACCTCCTCATGTCATATGTGTCATCTCACCTCCTCATGTCATATGTGTCACCTCACCTCCTCATGTCATGTTTGTCATCTCACCTCCTCATGTCATATGTGTCACCTCACCTTCTCATGTCATGTTTGTCATCTCACCTCCTCATGTCATATGTGTCATCTCACCTCCTCATGTCATATGTGTCACCTCACCTCCTCATGTCATGTTTGTCATCTCACCTCCTCATGTCATATGTGTCACCTCACCTTCTCATGTCATATGTGTCATCTCACCTCTTCTTGTCATGTGTGTTATATTAAGAATGTATCATCTATATGCTCCTGGGTCAGGATTTTATTCCTATGATCCCTAAATCAAAACCCTGTTCACCTCTGTCTCTCTGTTGGTTCAGTCACTGTCTCACTACTCTCTGGGTCACTCTGTCTCTCTGTTGGTTCAGTCACTGTCTCACTACTCTCTGGGTCACTCTGTCTCTCTGTTGGTTCAGTCTATGTCTCACTACTCTCTGGGCCACTCTGTCTTCCTACTCCTGTCGGCTGTACCTCAGCTTGCTGCTCCTCCAGCACCTTCAGTCACTGGCTCATGAGTTTACAATTCATTTTCCAAAAGTAAAAACATACTTGAATTGTATAAAGCAGTCCCAGGGGTTCCATGGGTGGATATCAATGTATTTTTGTAATTATTTTCTTGGGCAGGCCGGAAAAACATTTAGGCGGCCAGCCCGAGGGTTTGAATGGCAGAAAATGTCCTGTCCTCATGTCATGTGTGTCATCTCACTTCGTCATGTCATGTGTGTCACTTTACCATCTCATGTCATGTGTGTCGCTTTACCACCTCATGTCATGTGTGTCGCTTTACCACCTCATGTCATGTGTGTCACTTTACCACCTCATGTCATGTGTGTCACTTTACCACCTCATGTCATGTGTGTCGCTTTACCACCTCATGTCATGTGTGTCACTTTACCACCTCATGTCATGTGTGTCACTTTACCACCTCATGTCATGTGTGTCACTTTACCACCTCATGTCATGTGTGTCACTTTACCACCTCATGTCATGTGTGTCACTTTACCACCTCATGTCATGTGTGTCGCTTTACCACCTCATGTCATGTGTGTCGCTTTACCACCTCATGTCATGTGTGTCGCTTTACCACCTCATGTCATGTGTGTCACTTTACCACCTCATGTCATGTGTGTCACTTTACCACCTCATGTCATGTGTGTCGCCTCACCTCTTTATGTCATGTATATAACCTCACCTCATGTTATGTGTCACCTCACCTTCTCATGTCATTGGTGTCACTATAACTCCTCATGTCATGTGTATAACCTCACCTTAAGTCATATGTCACCTCACCTTCTCATGTCAAGTGTGTCACGTGTGTATATTATTTTCATTGTACCTCAAATAAATGTTTGATTTTGCTCATATATTGTGTGTAAGATCAAGATCAAGCAGTGTAATTCTTATAGGCTTTTTTGCTGATCTTTACTAAGGGGTCCAATAATACTGGAAGGCAGTATATAGTATATTCATGCGATGAATAACATTACGTACAGGAACTCATTGCCGACCTGGCATACCTCACTATCAAATTATAGGCCCCATTAAATTCATCAGTCATTCTCACAGTGTTTTATATCTCTCCTGTGACTCCTTGTGTAGGTTGGGCGCCTGTGAACTCAAGGCCATAATCGGGAATTGTACATCAAAAAATTGTGGGGAGAAAATACAGGGTGAAATAAAAAAATCTCTAAAAAAGAAGCTGATTATGGACTTCAGGAGACAGACTAGAGGACACGTAGTTGTTGTTGAAAGTGTGAAATGTTCAAAACACACCGAAGCCATGAGGATTGAATAAGATGCAACACCATCTTTCAACCACAGGTTGATGAAATGAAATGTCCATATCCCAGAACTCAAACTTCTCTTTGGGGATCCCTAGATTTATTAACATATTCTTACTAGCTCACCTATGTCAACTATTCAAGTAGAATCAGGTGTGCTAGCTCTGAAAAGAGATCAAATGGAGCGGCTGGCAGGGCCCAAGAAGAGGTTTGAGAATCACTGAGATAATCGACCCTTTGAACAGATGTACAATACAATGGAGAGGTCAACCCAACATGCCATGCTTTCTGCCTTCATTACTGTTCAAAGGTTTGGGGGCACTTAGAAATTTTCTTGTCTTCAAAAGAAAAGCAAATGTTTTGTCCATTAAAATAACATCAAATTGATCAAGAATACAGTGTAGACATTGTTAATGTGGTATATGACTATTGTAGCTTTTTTACAATATGACTATTTTTTATGGAATATCTATATAGTACAAAGGCCCATTATCAATAACCATCTGTCCTGTGTTCCAATGGTATGTAGTGTTTGCTAATCCAAAGATGAATGAATCATTTGAAAATAATTTTGCGATTATGCCAGTGTAACCGTGGTTAGTTAAACCCCAGGTTATTTCTAATTTGTTCTAAGAATTTAGCTGCATATAATGTGTTTTTTGTTCTAAATGTCTCCCTAATTTAAAATGTATTAATATTTTCCATGAGAAGAAAGCACCAAAAGTACCAAAAGCACCAAAAGCTTAAGTTAAATTATAACTTGTATATGTGTGCAAAAACCGATAGTAGTATTCATCTTACCTGGGTACCAATCTCTGCACATTCCCCTCAACTGATGCGTGGTGTGTGTAGATGAGAAAAGTAAGTCAGAAATCAGAAAACTGACAGATAAGTTCAACACGGATTTAGAAGAGGCGATTGATGAGCTGCGACTTCAAGTAGGATGCCGTAGAACTGGTTAGAGTTATAAACAATTGATTTCCCGGTGAGTAATGATCGCCATGCTACATTAGCATGCTAACTCGCTAGCAAAGTTTTACACGCTGTTTAAAACGTGAAGATAAGCCTAGTACTCTCAATAAAACCAGTCGGGATAAGCATTATTGTCTGAAGCCTGTTTTTATGTGCTTTATGAATCTTGTGTTGTTATTATTACTGTGTGCGAAATGCTTGATAACTGCTTGGTGCAGGCTAATTAGGTATTGAGCTAGTGTTAGGCCAGCAGAAATGTCATGCAGCTAAACTTATGAGTGTGTTTAATTCTTTGGGTGATGTAAATAGGTTACAGTATAAACTGTATATTAAGGAAACACTTTTTTGAAATGTTTATGTGAATTCATGTTATGTATACTGTGAGTTATGATGCTTATTAAGATTTCATGTAAAACGAAGTAAAATGGGCAATGTAGAGCAGTACATTTATGTATATCCAAAAGGACCTTATGTGGATTACATTAATAATGATCTTGCCTGGCTGTCTAGGCTGTTTTTTTAGAGCCCTTCAATTGGGTCCTCCGTCCTTGGTTCCTCCACCATCTTCTGCTGTCATCCATCTGCATCTCCATCCTGGTTGCTACTCACATTCGGAAAAGGGATCATCCACGTCCACATCTCCATATCTTTACCATTGCAATACTCACCTTGGACATTCACTGTGGAAGAGGGTGGTCGGACTTTGAGCGCACTCATATTTTCCCTCACTCTTTTATTTTTTTAAATTTCATTTTATTCATTTGAACTTTCGGGAAAATTTCTTATTGCATGCCTGAGATCTCAGAGGCTTTTTAAAATCACTTTGGTTTACTTACCTTGTTGAGATACTGCGTTGTGAAGGATTTATGATTTTCTGATTACAGACTTCCCTTAAAATTGTCAGTCTGTTGTTGTGTGTGTTATTTGTGGTAGATATCACAGTTCTAAATCACCAATTAGGCAGGTGAAGCTCAGCAGTCTCCTCATTGAATCTAGAATTAAAGTCAACCCTCATTTTCCTTTTTGATATTTAGCACAAGTCTTCAAGTGACAGGTGCAGGTAGGGGTTACACCAGCAATGCTGAAAACTGTTGTGCTAATTAAAGAAGAAATAAAAATGGCCTTCTTCAGACTAGTTTGGTATCTTCAGCATCAGCATTTGTGGGTTCGAATACAGGCTCAAAATTGCCAGAAATTAGTAACTTTCTTCTGAAACTCTTCAGTCTATTCCTGTACTGAGAAATGAAGGCTATTCCATGTGAGACATTGCCAAGAAACTCATACGGCGATGTGTAGTTCTCCCTTCACAGAATAGTGCAAACTGCCTCTAACCAGAATAGAAAGAGGAGTGGGAGGCCCCGTTGCAAAGCAGAGCAAGAGTAGAAATACATTGAAGTGTCTAGTTTGAGAAACGGATGCCTCACAGGTCCTCAACTGGCACCTTCATTAAATACACTCTAATGTCTCAACATCAGCAGAGGTGACTCCGGGACGCTGGCCTTTTAGGCAGAGTTGCAAAGAAAAAGCCATATCTCAGACTGGCCAATATAAAAATGATTAAGATGGGCAAAATAATGCAGACACTGGACCGAGGAAGACTGGAAAAAAGTGTTATGGACAGATTAATCTAAGTTTGAGGTTTTTGGATCACGAAGAAAAACACTTGTGAGATGCAGACCAAATGAAAAGATGCTGAAGGAATGCTTGACGCAATCTGTCAAGCATGGTGGAGGCAATGTGAGGGTCTGGAGGTGTTTTGGCGGTGGTAAAGTGGGAGATTTTGTACAGGGTAAAAGGGATTTTGAAGATGGAAGGCTATCACTCCATTTTGCAAAGCCATATCATATCAATCGGCTATGCTTGATTGGTGCCAATTTCCTCCTACAATAGGACAATGACCCAAAGCATAGCTCCATACTATGCAAGAACTATTTTGGGAAGAAGTATGATGGATCCATGTTCTCATTCTGTTTACGCCAAATTCTGACTCTACCATCTGAATGTCTCAACAGAAATCGAGACTCATCAGACCAGGCAACATTCTTCCAGTCTTCAACTGTTCAATTTTGGTGAGCACGTGCAAATTGTAGCCTCTTTTTCCTATTTGTAGTGGAGATGAGTGGTACCCGCTGGGGTCTTCTGCTGTTGTAGCCCATCCGCCTCAAGGTTGTGCGTGTTGTCGCTTCACAAATGCTTTGCTGCATACCTCGGTTGTAACGAGTGGTTATTTCAGTCAAAGTTGCTCTTCTATCAGCTTGAATCAGTCGGCCCATTCTCCTCTGACCTCTAGCATCAACAAGGCATTTTCGCCCACAGGACTGCCGCATACTGGATGTTTTTCCCTTTTCACACCATTCTTTGTAAACCCTAGAAATGGTTGTGCGTGAAAATCCCAGTAACTGAGCAGATTGTGAAATACTCAGACCGGCCCATCTGGCACCAACAACCATGCCACGCTCAAAATTGCTTAAATCACCTTTCTTTCCCATTCTGACACTTAGTTTGGAGTTCAGAAGATTGTCTTGACCAGGACCACACCCCTAAATGCATTGAAGCAACTGCCATGTGATTGGTTGATTAGATAATTTCATTAATGAGAAATTGAACAGGTGTTCCTAATAATCCTTTAGGTGAGTGTACATATTACACATTATGGAGTCGTAAACAAGGCCTGGGTGAGACTCACCGGTGCTGATCAATTATGCTTTCATATACAGTGTCAAAGATATGTCAAAATCCTTATAAAAAAGGATCCTTCTCTTGTTGACTTTTTTGACAATCCAAAATATTTAAGTCCTTCATCATTTACTAACGTTGTTTACCTCTGAAAGTATTAATGAAACAATGATGGGTTGAACGTGTAGCCTATTGCCCATTTAACAACAGAAACATCCTTCATGTAAATGGGCTATGTTATATATTTATAAACTCATATATACTTATATGTTGAAAACTATATTTTCGTTTGGGTCTACTGTGGCATGTTATACTTCACTTTGGGGAAAAACATTGTATTAAGGTACTTCACAAAAAATCTGGCATATAAATTCCAATTCAGTAATATTGTTTGATTATTATTATTAATTTGAACACATTATTATTAGTTCAAATTAATTTGATTAAAGGAAGTTTTAAAATGTCGACTAAAGTTTTTTTTACATTGAGTCTATACCCAATGTCTTGTGACGAGACGATCTGTTTTTTGTAAAAAGTGCAATATTTCTGCTTTGATTCAAGCACCAAGCTAAATTGCTATTTTGCTGGACAAAGCCAATCTGACAGGCAGTTATCTGATTACAATATAATAACGAGTGAAAGTTCAAATCTCTCCCATGTCCCCTGTATCTTTGCAAACAAAACATGACCATGGCATTTTACTCTGATAAAAATGTCCGCTGATGAAAATGGGCCAGCTAGCGAAACTTCCAAGCTGTGTGTGGTGGCTACAGAAAATAGTTTGCTAGAGCCAGTTTGAAGTCACCAAATTCCGCCGTCTTTTTCATCAGTATACAGTATAAAAATCAATGCTAGTGTGACAGGTTACTGAATGTAGTTTGAAGTGTTTTGGAGTAGTTTTCCGCTTGCAATGCAGCTTTTGTAAAGCGACACGCACCGTTTCCATTCATGAATTTGGACGATGTTAATAATGCCAATTACAGACTGGGACAGAGAAAAAACTTTTAGAAAAATGACTCCTTCAGGAACAATTCCGGGTAAGTGGACTTTTACCCAAATATGAATCTGGGCCAAACTATCTCTTTGAAGTAAAAGGTAATTAATAATTTAGTCATCTTGCAGCGGAAGTTCAGTTCACATAATATGATTGACCTATGAATTTGGGATAACAATAAATTAATCAGTAATCTTGAAAGACATGTTTGGGTCTTCCAAGAATTGAGAAAAGCATTGGGACATGGTGAAATGCAGATATTTTGCACTTTATTTAAAGTTTTTCAAGTCTTTATTTTTAAATAAAATTACATCTGATTAATAATATTTAAAGGGCACTAAATCAGGCTTTTAAAATGTAATATTGGTGCATAGTTTCTTCTTAGACACCTCTCTCCCTGCCTGCCTTGCATGTGTTTATCTGCCCCTTTCTCCTGTCTGTTTTTCTGTTCTCCTGTCACTCCTGTTTGTTTATCTGTTCTCCTGTCACTCCTGTCTGTTTATCTGTCCTCCTGTCACTCCTGTCTGTTTGTCTGTTCTCCTGTCACTCCTGTCTGTTTGTCTGTTTATCTGTCCTCCTGTCACTCCTGTCTGTTTATCTGTCCTCCTGTCACTCCTGTCTGTTTATCTGTCCTCCTGTCACTCCTGTCTGTTTATCTGTCCTCCTGTCTCTCCTGTCTGTTTATCTGTCCTCCTGTCACTCCTGTCTGTTTATCTGTCCTCCTGTCACTCCTGTCTGTTTATCTGTTCTCCTGTCACTCCTGTCTGTTTTTCTGTTCTCCTGTCACTCCTGTTTGTTTATCTGTTCTCCTGTCTCTCCTTTCTGTTTATCTGTTCTCCTGTCACTCCTGTCTGTTTATCTGTCCTCCTGTCACTCCTGTCTGTTTGTCTGTTCTCCTGTCACTCCTGTCTGTTTGTCTGTTTATCTGTCCTCCTGACACTCCTGTCTGTTTATCTGTCCTCCTGTCACTCCTGTCTGTTTATCTGTCCTCCTGTCACTCCTGTCTGTTTATCTGTCCTGTCTCTCCTTTCTGTCTATCTGTTCTCATGTCACTCCTGTCTGTTTATCTGTTCTCATGTCTCTTCTGTCTATTTATCTGTCTTCCTGTTTGTTTATCTGTCCTCCTGTCTCTCTTTTCTGTTTATCTGTCCTTCTGTCTCTCCTTTCTGTTTATCTGTTCTCATGTCACTCTAGTCTGTTTATCTGTTCTCATGTCACTCCTGTTTGTTTCTCTTCTCCTGTCACTCCTGTCTGTTTATCTGTCTTCCTGTTTGTTTATCTGTCCCCCTGTCAATCGTGTTTATTTATCTGTCCTCCTGTCTCCTATTTTTATCTGTCCTGATAACTCTCCTGTTTGTTTTTCTGTTCTCCTGTCACTCCTTTCTGTTTCTGTCCTACTGTCACTCCTGTGTATATATCTGTCTTCCTGTTTCTTAACCAGTCCACCTGTTCTCCTGTTTCTCTTTCTTCCCTTCAGCTCTATTTCCCTGAGTCTGACCTGAGGAGTTTTGAGTGGGCTACTTTTTATGTTTTGCATATCACCATGGTTACAAATGGATTGCAAACTAAAATGTAGTTGTTGTCTTTGTAAAGGAATTCTGATATTGACATTGTCCAACACTTTTAGAAAAGGAAAAAAATGAATAGTTTTTTCCCCCATAGGTTTTTGGTTCCAGGTGTGGGGAAAAAACATTGTACTTCATTTGCAAGGGTTCCATGTATACACTTGTATTTAGAAAAGGGTTCCAACGGGGTTTATGTAGAGGGTTCTTCGAAGGAACCTTTTTTTACCTTTCTCCTAATTTTCTAATACTGTATTCAGTTTTCATAGTAATACATTCTAATAAAACATGCCTTTTCTTCAAGATTATTTCCCTGAGTTACTTCTGGACAGAGATAAACTCCAACCCACTTCCCATGACCTTTAATAATGTATTTCGTTTTGATCTCATTATTTGGAGCCGTGGCATACGATTTTCACTGTACATGCAACTACGTCTACAATCCTGCTCACGTGACAAATTTTCTTAACTTAAACTGATTATTCAGTTACCAGCCTGCTCAGTGTCAGCAGGATGCTGCTGAAAGTTCATTGTCGGTGTACCACTCAGGTCTCCTGTAACACTCTGATGCTAACCTCTTTACATAGACAAAACACTGCTTACATGTTTATTCCTGTCTGGGTTTTAGCCTGTATAAATGCCCGCTCACACTGTTCATCATTGGCCTTTTCAAAAAGGCAGTTTGTGTCAAAGGTAAGGTCATAGGGCTCTGAATGGAAAAACACTTCCTCACGGCCTCCTTGCTCCGCTTGCTTCACCTTTCCCTTCTCTCCTTAAGTTGTTGCATTGAAACAGAAACCCCCCCCCCCCCATCTCCCTCCATCCAAACTGTAAATATTTCAACAGATGGAAACTATAATGAGTTCGGTGGAAAAGGGAGAGTTGGTGGAAGGGAAAAACAATGTCTCCTCTCTCCTCTTCACATGGGGGCAGTGTTACCCTTCCTCTCTCCTCTTCACATGGGGGCAGTGTTACCCTTCCTCTCTCCTCTTCACATGGGGGCAGTGTTACCCTTCCTCTCTCCTCTTCACATGGGGGCAGTGTTACCCTTCCTCTCTCCTCTTCACATGGGGGCAGTGTTACCCTTCCTCTCTCCTCTTCACATGGGGGCAGTGTTACCCTTCCTCTCTCCTCTTCACATGGGGGCCGTGTTACCCTTCCTCTCTCCTCTTCACGTGGGGGCAGTGTTACCCTTCCTCTCTCCTCTTCACGTGGGGGCAGTGTTACCCTTCCTCTCTCCTCTTCACATGGGGGCAGTGTTACCCTGACGCTGAACACCCTCCTCTGCCTCTGTCTCCCTCCGCCGTCTCCTCCTCTGACATGATCTTCTTCCACCCTGCTGCAGAGCGGAGAAGCCTCCTCCCCACCACTGCCCACACGCTGCCTCCGGTAACAGTCAGCCACAGTGAATATGACAGGATCCCAGAGCCTCCACACGGCCCCCAACCCCAGTGGTGGAATGACAGAGTCTGTGCGCTAATCTCCCACTCTTCCCTAATCAACTACATGGACTCCCTCCCTCCTTTTCATGAGAAGGGTAGAGTTTAACTTCCTCTGCTCACCTTTCACTCATCCATTCCCTTATGGAAATAGTCTTAATCTATATGTAACCAAGTGTAGACTCTGGCTGACTTGGTTATAATATGGTGATATCTAACCTGTTCTGGAATAAATATAATGGAACGATTTGCAATTGGTGTGAAATTCCTCGTAAACAACACATGTTGTCATATTTCTATTTCAATCTGAATTATTCAGGCAAATAGTCCATGGCACAAGTCAGTTTTACAGTGATTTACTTTAAAGAAAATGTAACACAGTGGCACATTCATGAATCCATGACTAAATATTATTCGATATACCCAAAAGGAGAAACATGGACCAAAACGCTCCTTTGAAAGTATTCTGTCGGTTTTTAAGACAGACGACCCCACCAGCAGCAAAGTGCTTAAGATAGCATCAGTCAAGCTCATTTGGCCTCTTAACTGACATTTCACTGCTTCAAACTTGGCATGAGCAGAGGCTAAACCGTGATCAGATATCAATTCACAAACACATTTCCTAGGAAATTTGAAACAGCCTTAGCTTATGGAGGCACAATTTCTCATTCCGACCGAATTTATTTTCATTTAAACAGGACAACATGTCTCACCGAAAAGCCAATTTTCCACAGTTTTCCACCATGTGCTAGGAGGTCACTGGCAAGCCTTCCTCCATTATTTATTGATCTTTTACCAAAAGAATACAGCAATAACCTGATGCATGGATGCCGTGGCCTTAAGAAAATGCGGCTGAGTTATTTAAACCACCGAGATAGACAGATTCAATATTTAACGTTTTAATGCACGTTTCTGTATTGAAGAGCTATATTTAATCATTTTTATATATAGTTTGGTAGGAGACTTGCCATAATGATGTTAGCCAGCTTAGAAATGTTAGTAATTTCTATTGGCAAATTGGAATATAAACCCTATTAAGCCTACATTATGCTTGTGAATTGGTGTATTCCTTGAATTTAATTGTCTAATGACTTAGATGACAAGCTGCTATTATAGCGTTACTCCAAACTGTCTAGTGTAAAATGTCCAGGATTTGGGGTGTTCATGGGAACACAGCAGTTATCAGAAGCCCTGATGCAGAGGATGTGTGGTGTCAGTGTGCCGTTGTCTGCAGGTGTTCTCATGCTGTCTACCATGGCTTGTATCTTTGCTAGTGTTACTAAAGCTATGGCAAGTGTAGCTAATGTGGTTGTTTTATATCATTTAAATCTGGTCATTTGAATCTGAACAGGCCATCACAATCTACAGCATGTCGGCAGTAAACCCAAAAAATTCCATTGGCGATTGAAAAATAAAATAGTTTTTATGTAGTATTTAACAAATTGGTCTCACAGAGAGGGAGACATTAGGATAAAATGCCTCACTTAGGGGATGTATTTCATCTGATTACTGATGACCACATAAATACACATAGAAGTAGTTTTTTTTGTGTGTTTAACTATGTTTGCCTTAGGTGTTGTTTCGGTATGAGCCCTTGAGGCAAAAGGAAAAAACACACAGCTGAATGAGAAGTTCTGTGTGACAGAAGTGATGTGGTTGACAAACTGTCACCATGTTGTTGCCCCATCCCAGGTCCTCCTCACCTCTTGTCTCCTGGCCCACCAGCCTCTAATTCTTCTCCTTGGGGATGATACAGTACATTCCTGTGGTGAAATGTAACTTCTGGATCCCATTTCCTGCAGTCTCTATGTGGAGAACCCATGCAGACAAACACACATGGAGATTGTTATCCGGTCAAAAGGCCATGTAATCCAACCGCCCAGCTTTTTTCCTCTCTTTAAACTCTGACAATTAAACATACTTGGTTCAATGAAGGTTCATTGGCAATCTTCCTTTCCCCAATATACTGTGGTTTGTCTTAGTTTCCTCTGCTGTAATCTTTGAGCAGAATGAGTGTGTTTATCTATTCAAACAGATTAGTGAATTTGACCGTTCACATCCTCAAAGCATTCCGATGTATGGGTTGTGTTTGTAGACTGTTGCCATCTTGGGACTGAAAAATATTTCAAAAAGAGTTCACTCCATGAATAGCCAGATTGACCTGATCATGTAGAGCAGAGGTCTCAAACCGGTTCCACGCAGGGCCATGTGTCTGCAGGTTTTTGGGTTTTCCTTTAAATTGGTTCCCAGTTCAGACCTAAACAACCAGGTGAGAGTAGAAACGAACCAATTATTGACCTAATTAGTCAATAAAGTACAAGGTGAGAGCTAAAACCTGCAGACACTCGGCCCTCCGTGGAACCGGTTTGAGACCTCTGATCTAGGGGAACACAAAGTCTGGACCAAAAATGTGCTTTTTATTGAACTACTACTTGATCCACCACTACCCTACTTGCTCCAGTAAACGCGTTTAGCCATTCCATGATGTCTGTGGAGAACAGTTCTGCCTCTTCACAACTCGATCGCTTAATGCCTGGCCACTAGATCCACTTCAATTAAACCATTAGCAAGGAAAGAAAAAACCAGCTGACCCTGAACTGCAGAATATTACTGGCCCATCTGCTTTGTAAAAACACTATAACAACCGTTCAATTGTTCAATAGTGCTGCAGTCCAGAACCTATGATTACCAGCCACAGACACCTTCATGTAAAAAAGAGCTACTATGACTGCATTTTCCTCAGTTGATATGGAGCCATCAATCCTGTTGGACTGACACACACACACACACACACACATACACACAGAAACGGTGACTATGGGCAGGTGTGCATCTGGGTCTTCTTATTGAGCCTATGCAAATGAGTCCTGGACTGTGTCTGTTTTTAATCACAATCCCTTCAGCATTCTTGTGTGCTTGAATGAAACACGACGTTAACAAGCAGTAAAATGTTACGATGTAGCTGTTTCGCTTCTCCCCTGTTCCTATGCAGTGATTTGCTTGGTCTCTCTCTGTTTCTCTCTGTCTTTGTAAGCCTATTATTTCAGAAGATCCAGTGTTTTCAGCAGACTAAAGACATCTCCAGCCCCGTCCCTCCCACCTCAAGGTGTGGGGAGTGTGTTTTTCCACCTTGAAGCCTCCCAATCAGATAACCCTGGGGCTTAGGTTCCCCTCACCCTCCTCACCTCCTCAACCCCCCCCCCCCCCCCCCACATCACATCAGCCCTCCATCCCTCCAGTCTGTTCCAATGACTTAGTACCCCTCCAGGGACTAAGAAGAGAGGATTACAGCTTTTCTCCAGTAGAAAGGACCTAAGGCTCTTGTTCCATCTTGTTTACCATTAGGATCTCTTTCCTTTAATTCTTTCTTTGGCAGCATGTCATTTTACACCATGGCTTTTCATGGTGGGAGGGAGGGCAGAATGGAGTATGTTTGGTGTTGTGTTCTGAGGAGAAGTCGATCGACTCATCTTTATGTCTGCTTCCACCACTTCTGTCTGAAAGAATAGCAGGTTGGACATGCAGTGGTGAATAAGCGTTGTTTGCGGACCTTGTTCTTTCTTCGCTGTTCCCAAGACATTTGTGTTTGTCTCCAAACCCAGTGGTAAAACAGGTCAAATCAGTGTCATCGAGCGTTTCTAGCAAAGCTGCCTTTTAATTGTAGCGTTTAAACTCTGTCAGAGTCTCTACGATGGTACAGAAAGTGATGACAACGTGCAGTCTTTTGACTGAATTATTAACAAAAAGTATACCTGTATAAATCTGACTGCATGACTGGTGTTTAATAAATATGTCTGGACCGTAACCTCTGATTCAGCCTACCAAAAGCAAGCTGTACGTGATGTCATGATTCATGCGTTATAATACACGTGGTCCAGGCCTACATGCAATGATGGGAAATGAACTAAAAGGCTGACCATGCCATCATTTAGATATGAACTCAACATTTGATGCAGGGATGTCAAGCACATACATACTTTGATTGTTTCTGATAAAAAATGTGCCTTTACATTTCGTGTGTGTACAGTGCATTTGCTGTGTTCAGACCCCTTCCCTTTCTCCACATTTTATGTTACAACCTTATTCTATTGATTTACCCTATTATATTCTGTTGAATACCCTATAATGTTAAAGAGAAAATATATTTTGACATATGTATAAACAGTTAAATAACAGATGATGCACAAGAAAGCCTGCAAACAGTTTGCTGAAGACAAGCAGACTAAGCATGTCTCCAGACCTAAACCCTATTGAGCATCTGTAGGGCATCCTCAAAAGAAGCACAAAAACTCTAACCTCCACCAGCTCCGTGATGTCGTCATGGAGGAGTGGAAGAGGACTCCAGTGGCAACCTGTGAAGCTCTGGTGAACTCCATGCCTAAGAGGGTTAAGGCAGTGCTGGAAAATTATGGTGGCCACACAAAATATTGACACTTTGGGCCCAATTTGGACATTTTCACTTAGGGGTGTACTCACTTTTGGTGCCAGCGGTTTAGACATTAATGGCTGTGTGTTGAGTTATTTTGAGGGGACAGCAAATGTACACTGTTATACAAGCTGTACACTCACTACTTTACATTGTAGCAAAGTGTCATTTCTTCAGTGTTGTCACATGAAAAGATTTAATCAAATATTTCCAAAAATGTGAGGGGTGTACTCACTTTTGTGAGATACTGTACATAAATATTCAGATTTATGTACAGTAATATTCAAAATTATAACCACCAGAATTTTACTCATCAGGCCTTGATAGAATTCACTTCTCAGTACAGTGAGGAAAAAAAATATTTGATCTCCTGCTGATTTTGTACGTTTTCTTTTCAAGTAGTCCCATAAGCAAAAGGTTCCGTTATGTTTATGATGTTCTAAACATAACTGCACTGGTTTGATGAACCAGATGATGATCTTCTCACACTTAATTTTGTTATACTACACCCGACCTGTGATTGAATATGCACAAATATACAAGTGCACACCACACCTGGGTTGAAATATGTGTGTACTTGACTATCTGGTATTTCAAAAGAAAATGTTCTTTGTCCATAAGTATATTTTATACACAACCTGAAAACCAACAAAAACACAGATACAAAAAGGGCACATGTCACTCTGAGTCTCAACGTCACACCAGGTGAGAAAGGGAGCAGTCTGTTTGAGGTGACATTTGTGTTGTGTTTGAGGTGCCAAGTGATTTTTGGGTTAAAAGACACAGCTGCTGACTGACACAATGAGGCCCGGAAACATCATGAAGGGAACCGTCTGTGTGCTGTCTGTCTGTCTGTCTGTGTGCTGTCTGTCTGTCTGTGGGCTGTCTGTCTGTCTGTCTGTGTGCTGTCGGTCTGTCTGTGTGCTGTATGTCTGTCTTTCTGTGTGCATGTCTGCCTGTCTTTCTGTGTGCATGTCTGTCTGTCTTTCTGTGTGCATGTTTGTCTGTCTGTCTGTGTGCATGTCTGTCTGTGTGCATGTCTGTCTGTCTGTCTGTGTGCATGTCTGTCTGTGTGCATGTCTGTCTGTCTTTCTGTGTGTATGTCTGTCTGTGTGCATGTCTGTCTGTCTTTCTATGTGCATGTCTGTCTGTGTGCATGTCTGTCTGTCTTTCTGTGTGTATGTCTGTCTGTGTGCATGTCTGTCTGTCTTTCTGTGTGTATGTCTGTCTGTGTGCATGTCTGTCTGTCTTTCTATGTGCATGTCTGTCTGTGTGCCTGGCGGTGGCACAGCGTTAAGAGGTGTCATTAAAAATGTGTGTTTATTTCTCCTCCACTCAGCCTCCTGTTATCTCTCCTCTCCATGCTGCCGCTCTGCCAGATTGCACCTGTTGTTGGGCAACAAGCGGGAAAACACAGCGCACGTAGGGATGTGCACACGCATGCTCACAGACAAACATGCACATATGTTTTCTTAGATATCTGAATGGGGACACCAACGTTGTTTGCTCTTAAAAATCCTACATTCACAAACCCTAACCTGAAACAAACCTAATCTTTACCTAACCTAATCTTAACCTAAACGCTAACCTCACCCTAACTCTAATCATAACCCCAATTATCAAACGTTTGCCTAAATTTAACCTAGGACTAATGCCTAACCCTAATTCTAACCCATACTACAATTGTAACTTTTGTCTCTCAAGCCAGAAAATGTTCCCCATTTGTTAAGACAGAAACATACAGTCCAGAGTTATTTTAGAAATCTTACTGCCCCTTTCTGTCTTTGTCACCAAAAAAACTAATTTCCGAGCTTCTCATCTTATCTCAACAAGTCCTGAGTGTTTGACATTGATAGTTATTTCACTAGCACCTGGGAAAACATGTCTCCCAACCTAAAAGAGACCTCTGTCTTCAACAATTTTTGGAGCCCTAAAACAGTTCTAAGGAAACCTCACACAAAATGTCTTATTTGCAATGGTGATTTATGTACCAACACACAAAATAGGTATATAACAATAATCTGCACTGTTATAGTTCCCATTTTGGCATTTACATCTGTAACACACAAGTCTGACCACAGTTGTTTTCCTGACATTTTCTTCTCTGCCCGAATAACTGCCAGCAGGGAATGAATGCAGCTGTTTAGAGGACGATAGGGAATGAGGTGTTCTTCTGTATCACACTGCAGACAGGGCTGAGGTGAGAAATTGCTAAAATTACATCAAAGACAGAAAAAATGACCAGACTGAGAACAAGGAATAGAATGAGAGACAAAGTGACAGGGACAAAAAAAGAGAGCTCATTACCCTGCAAACAGCAGTCCAGGTTGTGACATGGTTGGACTTTGTTTGCAAGTGAAGCTGTTATACAGAGTGACAGAATGCAGGAGATGATTGAGTAGACGGCTGAGGGGGTGGGGCCAGGCTCTCTGCATGCACTGTCTGGAGCATAATGGGCAACAATAGATGCACGCATGCATCCGTGGACACAAATCAGTCTGGGGAAGGCTGAACCTGCCATTGTAGCAGAGTGATCAAGAGTGTCCACTGCGTTCATGTTACCGTGGCATGCACTCATAAATCCTGACCTTTGTCTTCTTGTTAGACACGTGAATTGCATTTTCTGGCTATGTAGATAATCTGCCTGGATGCAACATTGTTCTTAAAGCTATTGAACTCCCTGCGGTTGTCTGCATGAAGTACTTGACAGAAGCGACATCTCGTAGTCAGACTCAGACAATGACCAGTGGCGGGGTTTTGGCTGCAGAAGAAGTGGGCGGTATATTGGCTGGTGAACCAAAAGGTACATTTGAGGCCCTGCCTAGAAGAATTATAGGCTTTAAGGCTGCAAACAGTGTAAGAGCATAGATTTTCTTTGGGGGGGGACAGGTGGGTCATTACCCGACCAATATTATAGACCTGCCAATTTGACCCCCAGAAAGTGCTTTTACAACCTGGCTTAAACCCCAAGGGGCAAACAACAGTTATGTTGAATTTCAGTGGCAAGGAAAAACTCCCTGAGAATGTCAAAATTTAGGAATTACAATTGTAATAATTAATAAATGCGTGTGGGCTGAGTCTAGAGTCTATTTAAACTTAGTCCAGGTCAGAAGCATGACCAGATGGACAAGGACAGGGACAACATTGTCTCGATCAGGCATCGTCTTGATCTGCAACACAACCAAGAGGACTCTGGAAAGGAACAGCAACAGGTCCCCAAGCAAGGTACTCCGCAGATGTGGCCCAGGACCTCATGCCCGCCTAAGTACAACATATCAACAAGGATTTATAGTGGAAAAGGAGAATTTAGCGGCGAAGGAGAACTGACCCTACTCCCCCAGCACAATAATATAGCAGCGTAAGACCTTGGGACTGAGACAGGGGGGTCTGGCGACACTGTGGCCCTATCTGGGAGAGGCCCCGGACAGGGCCCAACAGGCAGGAAATCAATCCACCCACATTGCCAGGCATCAACCAAAGGGACACCCACCAACCGCAAATACCCTGAATGAGGGCAGAGTATTGCCAGCAGCGTACAGCCCAATTGCACAAGTGCGCAACAGAGAGACAACAACAAGCCAGTGACTCCGCCCCCGAGAGGCATTGGAGGGAGGGCATCCCAATGGCGATGAGAGCCCACCTGGCAAGACAGCAAGGGTGGACAGTATCAAGCCTTTCTGGTCACCTTCACGCCCCTGGGCCAGGCTACACCTAATCATAGACCATGCTGTAGTGATGAGTCTTTAGTAGACACAAAGGCCTGCATCTTGCGATCATAGGTTACGTGTAAGTAGGAGCAAGTGCATGTATTGATTTATACTCTCCTAGATGTGTTCGCTCCTCCCCTAGATGTGTTCAGTTCTCCCCTAGATGTGTTCAGTCCTCCCTTAGATGTGTTCAGTCCTCCCCTTAGATGTGTTCAGTTCTCCCCTAGATGTGTTCAGTTCTCCCCTAGATGTGTTCAGTCCTCCCCTTAGATGTGTTCAGTTCTCCCTTAGATGTGTTCAGTTCTCCCCTAGATGTGTTCAGTCCTCCCCTAGATTGGTTCAGTCCTCCCCTTAGATGTGTTCAGTTCTCCCTTAGATGTGTTCAGTTCTCCCCTAGATGTGTTCAGTCCTCCCCTAGATTGGTTCAGTCCTCCCCTAGATGTGTTCAGTCCTCCCCTAGATGTGTTCGCTCCTCCCCAAGATGTCTTAAGTCCTCCCCTAGATGTGTTCAGTGTGTGTTTGTGTATGGGCATGTGGGTTTAGGTACCACCCACTGCTGTGTAACACGCAGTGTCTTTATAGGACACAGCACTGATGGAAGAAAGTGACCTGGGAGCGTTTTAATTAGCAGTTCATTTCTAACCTGCTGTGACAGGTCAGGCTCTAACCAGTTACCAGTGGAGCTGCCCCCAACCCCCCAGGGTGTTAGTGATGTGTCTGGGGGGCGTCTGACAGCTCAGACAGCCACACACTATTCATTACCACTGATCTTTCTCTCAGAGGTTAAAGAGGTCCAGGGGCTCCGAGGGAAGAGCGCTGATGTTGTGTTCATCCAGAATTTGAGCTATATTTACATCTGTTTACATCCCACGTTTTTCTTGTGCTTTTATTCGTCCTTGGCTCAGAGTACTGTCTGGTGGTAGGCCGGTTTTGGCAGTGGAGGGACGCAGGGAGGCTGGGGAGTTCTGACCCCAGCTGCTGCTGCTACTGCAATAGATGGGGAGCAGAGAGAGAAGGAGGTGGACTTGGCCCCGCTTAATGGCCTTGACCCAACCACCTGGCCTGAGTTTACAACACTGTGTCAGAAGGAGTAGAGGAGAGAGATCAGGAGAGGCAGGGGGAGCAGGAGAGTAGAGGACAGAGATCAGGAGAGGCAGGGGGAGCAGGAGAGTAGAGGAGAGAGATCAGGAGAGGCAGGGGGAGCAGGAGAGTAGAGGAGAGAGATCAGGAGAGGCAGGGGGAGCAGGAGAGTAGAGGAGAGAGATCAGGAGAGGCAGGGGGAGCAGGAGAGTAGAGGAGAGAGATCAGGAGAGGCAGGGGGAGCAGGAGAGTAGAGGAGAGAGATCAGGAGAGGCAGGGGGAGCAGGAGAGTAGAGGCCAGACCGGATGTGGAGGATGAACGGGGTATTAATTGAGGGTAATGACTGAGAGCTCCCCTTTCCAGGCCTGTCTTGTCTGTCTGTCTGTCCGAGACTGGGCTAATGGGAGTCAGGTCAGGGAGCTCAGGACCTGCTTGTGCTGCTCATCTGGCCAGATTTGTGGATCCTGGCTCTCTATGACAAGATATATTTCCTCAGCAGATAGAGGTGGCCTGCCCGCACGAACACACCGCACTGTGCTCAGACACAAGATGCTCACATCACACGGAACAGATGGAGAGAACGGCGGACAAACCACGGATCCAGTCAACAGCCAACTGAATTCAGTGTTTACTTTTGTTGATGTTACAGAATGTCAAATTAGCGCAATTCGTTTGTAAGGAACATAAAATACCTAACGCTTTAAGAAATGTGAATCATTAAATCTTACAAAATTACAACAGCAGATAAGTGTTTACATCCCAAGTGATTTAAGTGACCTGAGGAGGGAAGCGTTTGTTTGTGGTTAGCAGGGAGCCCAACCAGAACATCAGCACTCACTTTGACTCTACATTTCATTCACCTCAGGGGCCACTGCACTTGTGAATTTTTTATCAGCAAGTGTGCTGAGAATTTCTCTTCTGTCGCACTCTATTAAGAAAACAATGACTTTGTTCCCCAAACTTAATCTGGGCTTTGAGGCTGTGGGCAAAGACGCCATATGGCATCAGTGAGAACTGTAGATCACCACAACATGAATACAACGTCTGCCCAGCCTCCAGCTACATGTCATCCTCCCCAATTCATCTGTTTTCATGGAGAAAATAGGACAACTGACTTCATTAATATGAATGTTTTCATGGAGAAAATAGGACAACTGACTTCATTAATTCGAAAGTTTTCATGGACAAAATAGGACAACTGACTTGATTAATATGAATGTTTTCATGGACAAAATAGAACAACTGACTTAAATAACATGAATGTTTTCATGGAGAAAATAAGACAACTGACTTCTTTAATACATCTGTTTTCATTGGGTGAATTGGAAAACTGACATCTTTAATACACCTGTTTTCATGGGGAGAGTAGGACAACTGACTAATTTAATACATCTGTTTTCATGGGGAGAGTAGGACAACTGACTTATTTAATGCATCTGTTTTCATGGGGAGAATAGTACATTTATACTGCTCCAGTAATACTTTCCATACTAACAGAAGCTCCAGCAATAATTTTCTACCTCTTATGTACCTGTAATAAGTACATAAGTCCACAATCTGTTGATTGTGCTAAACCCCAGTCTGAGTTATCTTCTGTTTCTATTATGAGTAGGGCTGGGACATCATTAGTAGTAACCACATTTTCATAACATCTTTGGCAAGCCTTTAACATCTTCTTTTACAGGCATGTAGCAGCTTTATCATGAACTACAGTAGTATATTTGGCATGGACCGTAACATCTTTGTCAGGGCCTATAGTTGCTTATTTAGAATGGCCTACTGTAGAATCTTAATCAGGGTCTTCTGTTGTATCTTTGTCAGGGATTAATGTAGAATCTTTGGCATGTTCCACTGTTGCATTTTTGTCAGGGCTTAATATAGAATCTTTGTCATGTTCTACTATTGCATCTTTGTCCGGGATTAATGTAGAATCTTTGGCATGTTCCACTGTTGGATCTTTGTCAGGGATAAATGTAGAATCTTTGGCGTGTTCTACTGTTGCATCTTTGTCAGGGCTTAATGTAGAATCTTTGTCATGTTCTACTGTTGCATCCTACCTACTGTCTGGAGCAGTTTCATCCAGGTGGGGAAAAGTGGAGTCAGAGCACCACCGGGCCTCCCTGCCTCCCTCCCTGAAACCTTGACGGGGGACTCAGAGGAGCGGGCTGAGGAATCCACTGAGGACCCAGTGGGGGATTCCATCTGCGCTCAGCACCGAGGGACTCAACCAAAGTCCCATGTGACTGTCAGTTTAACAGCCCAGCTGGTAATTGCTCATCCCCAGCTGCATCCTTCACTCCCACTGGGTTAGTCCAGGATAAACTCCCACTGGGTTAGTCCAGGCTAAACTCCCTGTTGGTTGGTCCAGGCTAAACTCCCAGTGGATTGGCCCAGGCTAAACTGCAAGAGAGGAGTGGAAGAGAGCATCATGTGCAGAGCGTAAGAGGAAGCAGGAATAGAAACAGTGTTAAAAGATAATAAAAGAGATGGATTTGAGGGCCGCAGTGGAGCAGTCCTCTTGTCTCTTCTCATCTTTGGGCCATGAAACATTGGCCTTGTTGGTGTGCCTGGGGCCTTTGCTGAGAGCACAGTGTGGTCTAGATGCAGTGGAGCGGTCCTCACTGCTGGACTGCTGAACCACAGCCTACCACCAATCTGGGTCCGGGGATCTCTGCTCAGTGGCCCTCATCATCTAATTGACCTTTTCTAACCTTGTTGTATGTTTCCATGCATCGGCCTGTGAGGAAACCTGGGAGGAAACGTCCCTCCACATTGACTCACTGTGCCCACGTTCTGTCATCTAAAGGTTTGTGAAATAAGACCTGGGTATAGACAGCAGGCTGGTGCATCAGGGCAGGTCTCTAGAGGAGAGGGATCTCCAGCTGGTTGTGATATTACCACTTTTGCCCTTCTGTTGAGTCTGCTGATGAACTAAATTTGTGGCTAAATGTCTATGGAATGTATAAACACCAAGCTTAAGTTGAAACTCCTGTAGTTATGCATTCATGCTAGCATAGGAACTACCTCTTAGGAATTACCTAAGTTGCTGTGCATTATTTTGTGTGTGGGTGTTTGTGTGTGAGAATTAGTGTGACTATTATTACTGTAATGCAACCTCAAGAGCCCCTTTATAACTTTATAACTCTGAGCGTTTAATGTTCTCAGCATGCCACAGATCGCACAAGGGCATGCACACTGGGATTCCAATATCACACTGCTGGAAATAGAACGTTAAGTGCAATGATCTTTTTATTATGTTTTGACAAAACGTCTTGGAAGGGAAATTAAGTGCTAGAGAGGAGTGTTCCACATCTTTACTCTGCATCGGCCAAGTCTTTCTGCTCATTCTATCCCGTCCGTTCAGGTCCAGAGGCAACCTCTTCATCCCAGTCCCATGAAAGCTCCCACTGTGCTACAGTGCTGTACCAACTGGAGATACAAACTGGCTACTAGAGACTTTCTAATGAACAAGGTTTTCAGAGATGAGTCAATAAATGAAGACTGGGAGATTCTTCTCTCTCCATCTGTTCTGCTCATTATATCTTACGCTGGGCCACCCAGCCCATCCTGCACACAGGCACACACACAAACGCAGTACACTAAAGCTCTCTGACACAGTAGCTACAATACACAGGGGAGATGATGATTACATGAAATGTAACCTTGTGGAAAATGACATTAGCAGAATGCAAGGGGATGGTAATGTGTTCTTGCATGGTTGACTGGCCCCAGCTAAAGCATGAGCTAACATGTGTTGGTAGAGCAGTGCATGTACTACATGCAGTGTGGAGGCCAACCCTCTACCTCCACTGTGTTTGGCTCTTTTGTGGAACGGCTGCCGTGGCAACAGCAAGTATAAGTCTGTGGGAGCCTTGGGGGATGGATGACTTAACAGAATGTGTGTGTGTGTGTTGGGGTGGGTGGGTGTACTGTGTATTCACTTTCTTGGACTTTTCCCCATTTTATTGTGTTATAACATTCAATTAAAATTGATTAAATGCAGGAGTTTATGACACTGATCAACACAAAAAGACCATAATGTCAAAGAATAAAGTGAAATCTACAAATTGTTGTAAAGTATTAGTAAATAGTAAATATTCATCCCTTTGCTCTGACACACCAGAATGTACTGTGGTGCAACCAATAGCAAGCACGTTTATTTATATAGCACAATTCATACATAGAAGCAATTCAACGTGCTTTACAAAGAACAATAGAAAAATACAATAGAATGAACACAAATACTAGAATAAAAACATCAAATAGGCAATTCAATGTGCTTTACATAGAAAAACAAAATTGAAATCGAAAAAAACATAGTCTTTTGAAGTAACCTTATTAGTCAAAGGAAGCACACCTGTGTGCAATTTTTGTATTTTCATGATTTCATGATTTATGCTCCTGTCTGTGAGGTTGCACTGTTGGTTTGTACAAAAATTACATCATCAAGATGAAGGAATACTCAAAGCATATAAAATAAGGTTCTTTAAAAGCAAAAATCAGGGGTAAGATAGAATAACATTTCCAAGGTGTTGAAGATCCCCTGGAGCAAAATGAGGATCAGGGAGAGGAGGACATTAGTCAGGGGGGCCATCAAGAGGCCTAAAGCCCTATATGGTAACTTATAGTTACAGCCTTCCATGGTTGAGCTGAGATGCACTGTGCATTCTCCAAAAAACCTGTCTAGAGTTTGTCATGTGGGATACTGAGGCCTCATGGGAAAACATCTGATGGTCTGATGAGACCAGCATAGAGCTTTTTAGACTCAGTGCCTCAAAACAAATTATTTGGGGGAAGCTGTCCACTGACCACTCACTTACCCTTTCTCCTGAGTCCTCCAATGTCATTTGTTGTGGTCGGTCATTCTGTAATGTTGCAGACAGGAGGCAGGACACAGGGAGAATGGATTACTTTTAATAAAAGAACCAAGACATAACAGAACGAAAGTAGAACAAGAAAATAAAACAGAACAACGGTATGTATGGAACGGAATCCAAATAAAGACCAACAAGTTACACGAGGGAAGGAGGAACTTATGTAGGGACGGTGATAAGCAACACAGTGGAGAGGAATAAACAAGACAGACCAAAACAGACGTCCGTGCTCCAAATTAGGGAGAGAGGCTGTTGGCCACAGCAAGCCTGCCAATGCCAGAATGTGACAAAGAGGGGTTCATCTGCATGGTGGCGGCGCAAAGTTGAATACAAAGAACTATACTTTTTGAGGAAATAGTTGTCATAATTAGAAACAATATATTCAATCAGAGAGTCTAGCCAAGTTCAGACCAATTTATTAGATTAACTGGCATCAGTGGTAAGAATATTCAAGAATGACAATAGGTAAGTCACAATGCTATACCACACTCTGTATAGAGTGCAATATACCTGTAACTTACATTATAGAAATTCCTTAGTTTTTGCAGTGATTTGCTATCTTGGAGTTTGATGGTGTAGTCACGATGAGATGGTGTTTGTGTGTATCTCCAATGTGATGGTGTTCGATTGTGCGTATGTCTGGTGGAGTGTGTGTGTATATGTGTGATAGAATGTGTGCGCAAGTATGTGGTGTGATGGAGTTTGTGTGTAAATATGTGTGATAGAATGTGTTTGTGTGTGAGCATGTGTGATGTGATGAAGTCAGTGTGTATACATGTGTGATAAAATGTGTTTCTGTCTGAGTATGTGTGATGTGATGGAGTTTGTGTTTGTATATGTGTGATAATATGTGTGTGTGTGTATGTTATGTGATAGAGTTTGTGTGTGTATATGTGTGATAGAATGCGCGTGTGTGTGTATATGTGGGTGTGTGTCTGTGTAATGTGATGGAATGTGGATTATGCAGGACGTGCTGTGATTGAGGATGTTCATCTGGCGTCAGTGTTCTGTCCTTGGTGGAGTCTACATCCATCATAGCATTAACCTTGTGAAATAAATCAAGGAAGAGAGGGAGACAGAGGAAGGGAAGGGGGAGAGGGACAGAGAGAAATAGGAAGGAGAGAGGAGAGAAGGAGAGAGTGAGAGAGAGGAAGACTCGAGGAAGTGAAGAGAAGAGCGAGAGGAAGGAGAGCAGGAAAGAGGAGAGGAGAAAGAGAGATGAGAGTGGATGGGGAAAGGAAGAAAGCAGTTGAAGGAACAGCGAAATGGAAATACTATATTTATTAACTTATTAAAGGATTTTTCATTATTTAGGAAAACCATTCATATATGAATTTCTATGTCCTGCGATGGGCTTACACCCTGGCTGGTCATGCTATCACTGGAATGTTACTTTGTTCCAGATGTATTTCCCATGGTCTGAATGCAGGACCAAAGGTCATGCCTTAATCACTCTAGCTTGAACATTTTGCCATAAGGCTTCAGGAAGCATATATTGGAATGAGTCCTTAGTCCAAGGGTTGGCAAACTACGGCCCCTGGTAGGCAATAAAACAGTTTTAACGGGATGTAAAACATAGCTCACCTGCCTATTCTTATACATCTGAATTTAAATGATATAGAAATTATAATGGACCTACTGTATAATTGTTTTTATTATTACCCTACATTTATGATTAACAAATTATTCATAAATGAGTGTTGTAATTATTGCAAATAATTTATGATTACCAAATTACAAAATATTTAATTTTAAAATCCTGATGTGGCCCCCGAGCCTAAAGGTTTGCCCTCCCCTGGGTTAACTATCAAACCCCCAGGACTTTGGTTTGGAGGATATAAGCCAGAGTGAGTTGTGGAAACGGTATCTCTTGCTTTTCCCCCAGACTCTCTGCATGCATCTTTTTCTCTTGCCATCTCAAATCTCCAGAGAACCGCTATCTCTCTTTACTTATTAAATTAATCTGCTACAAACATTTGTAGACTCCTTGGAGTCATCTATAAAACGCTTCAAAATTCAGTTCCACATTCAAACATTTTGTCGTGCCCCTCCGTACAAAACCAGTCTGAGTTAATAATTGTAATGGTGCAGATGGTGACAGGATACAGGCACAGGGAGAACAGATCACTTTAATAAAAGTACTAGAACGTAACTGAATTAAAAAACAGAACAAGTTAGAGGGGCAAAATCCAAACAATGACCAGCAAGACATATGAGGGAAGAAGGAACTTAAATGGAGACAATGATCAGGAACACAGGTGAGAGTAATATCAAGGAACAGGTGTCCGTGCTCTAAATGGGGGAACGAGGGAGTTGGGTTAGGGGGATCTCCTCCCAGAGCTGGATCAGGACATCAGTGAGCTCCGGCACAGTCTGTGGTGCTACTTGGCGGCGTTGGATGCACAAATACATAATGTCCCAGAGGTTCTCAATTGGATTCAGGTCTGGGGAATGAGAGAGCCAGTCAATGGCATCAATGCTTCATCATCCAGGAACTGCCTACACACTCTGGCCACTTGAAGCATTGTCCTGCACCAGGATGGTGGTGGCGCATCACAAATTAGTAGCAGCAGACTGCTGCTCTGATTACAATGCGAGGGAAACAGTGGCACAAAGAGGTGAGTTCCACAAGACACTGCCACACATCCACCTAAAAACACGCACACATACAGTATTCACAGCCAGCAGAGCCTGATGTTCTTTCAGATCCATTGCACTGTTAGAGTAGGCAAAATGTGGTTTCTAATTATTTGTACTATTACTGCAATATTATAATTATGTTTCTTTATATTAAAACAAATGTTACAATAAAACAAAAAAATATATATAATATATGTTCTGCGTTCATGTCTGAATTTCGCGATTCCATCCGCGTTCTCTGCAATGTGGAAATTACAGGGCCCTAGGTCTGATTGCTATGCCAGGACTTGACCATACCCCAGGCTTATTTTGCTCCCGACTTTTTAGAAAGCTATTTCAACCTTTCTGTAAGAACATGTAGCATATCACTGTACCACAATGTATGGTGATCTAGTGTAACATTATGACAATACAAGGTCAAGTAGCATATCACTGCACCACAATGTCAGGTCATGCAGCGATCAGTATCACAATTTAAGGTAATCTAGTGTAACATCATGACAATGTAAAGTCAAGTACCATATCACAGTATCCCAGTGTCAGGTCATGTAGCGTATCCCTATCAGAATGTATGGTTACACAGCTTATCTTGTCTGTAAGATCATATAGTTTATCACATTTGCGGACACAGTTGAAAAATATAGGAAGTTTCTACCACAAATACACACTGAGCTAACGTCTTGATGTCATGCTGTCCTGCGGGTGAAACAAAGAACTTATATGCCAAATTTCCACTGGTGCTTTACCCTGGTACCAGGGCTACATCTGTGATGTATGCTAATGTTGGCTCTAGACATTCCTGTTTCAACTATACATTTGGTTCCAAGGACTTAAGGAGGGCCTCCAGGGGTGAAAATCTGTTATCAACTTCGGAAGGGACAATTACATGACATTTTCTCAAGAGCAGTTATTGAGAGGGAAACCAAAAGTAGTGCTGTCATACTGTTTAAGATGGCCCCATTGGGTTGCTCACTACTGCCAGCTAAGCAACACTACATACATTGAAAGCTTTTCTCATTGTCTTGAATTCAAACAGCTGCAAACACTGGCTAATGATTCTGCTTGCTAGCAAACGTCAGGTAACTGCTAGATAACATAAAGGGTGACCTGTAATTCAATGCAGAGAAATTGAAGGCTGGTGAAGGTTATAAATGTGTTCTATTGTATTGAGTGGTAGAAGGAAAGAAATGCCTAACATATCCTTTGTTTGAACTACTTACTGAAAGTTAACCACCAACGATGTGCCATTGCTGAAGGCTGGGTTGGCAGTGGATCAAACCATTGGCAAAGGGCGGGGTGTCACCATCTTTTGAAACTTAAAAACACGCTATTAAGTATTGATAATCAGTATAGGTGTTTTCATTGCATTATAGTCAAAACTATCTACCTTTAATAGAAGGATTTGAGATCATTCTGAGGTAATTTTGTGTTGTAACAGGTTCTGCAGGCAGTGTCTCGGTCTCAGCGCTCCGTTTTTCTATTGAGTAAATTTTATCATGAATCTGTTTGTTAGATCGGATGAAAACCATTATGAGAAGCTTAAGACTAAGCAAATGATAAACATCGCAATTCGAATAGCACAACATTTCACAGCATGTTGCGTGTTGATGCTTTGCAAACCCCGCCCTAAGTCCTAAAGTCCAGGGCTTGGCACCAAGTGAGAGCCAGCTACTCGGCCATGGCCTAGTGGCCGACTGGCACTGGCACGTGTCAATGAACACATAAACATTTCTGGACTTTAGGGTAAAACACCAGTCTTTGGCTCCAGTGGAGATGAGGCATTAATGATCTCATGACAGCTGGGGGCAGTAGTCTCCAGTGACAGATTTCAGCTGCAGTACGTCTCCCTCGCTGTCCCTGACCTGTGGCTGACCATGTGTCTTCACACTGAGCCGTGCCGTTAAACTGTTTTCTAATCATGGTTTGATTAGGGGAAGGGAAGCTTTGCACGTCCCTCTCCATGGTGGGCGGGGTCAAAACCAGAGATGCTAAAGCCGTATGCCTGCCTGCAGAGCCTGTAATTGGGAACAGGAGCCCAGGGTGCTGGTGAATGAACCAGTGCACCAGCGTAGGTTAGTTTGCAGGCGCTGGAAGACAGCGCTGCTCTGCCTTGAATTCTCACCCAGAAACACAGTAACAGAAGGCACTGCGGGGCTGCCTCATGCTCACGCTTCTCACCCCTACAGGCACAGTATGGAATCGATCTCTAACGTTTATTTCCAACTGTTATTTCAATTGACTCCAGGGTGGACAGTTTTATCGCCCTTCCCCCCAACCTCATCCAACCTCACGTTCATGGGCGTGCACGTCCACGTGCGTGCGCATTCATGCACGTGCGCATGTGTCTGAAGCCGGTGGAAGGGACTGTATTCTGTCTTTGGTTGAAGACCCAAATGAAACACTGTGACAGATATGCTTGCTCTGTCGCTTCGGCTAATGCCCACTGAATGCCACTGCACTCTGGTTAATGTAAAGTAGACTGACATTTAAGGAGCTTGGACTGCATGTAATTGGAGCTCTGGCCTTTCTGAAGATCCTCTCCTCCCCTCGTTTGGAAAACAAAGCCAAGAGGTACACTCTCTCACCATCTCGCCGACACGAAAAACAGCCTACGTGCGTCTCTGTGTCACACTCTCTTAACAATAGTGTACTGGGCTTTGGGCAAATTAGTCCGAGTTTTCGAGGCAAAGAGGGACAGGCCTATCGGAGGACTTTACTTTGAGCTTAAAGTCCAACCTCTGTTGAGGAAGGTGACATACATTGAGTACAGGGCATTTGCCGCACTCGCTCTTCTATGCTACACACGATTTCACCAGCCAAGGTTAGTCTAACAGTGGACAGAGTGACTCACAGGGGCCTGTCCAACATGATGCTAAAAGACTTGTACAGTACCCAGGAGCCCTACCCATGCACCCACAGAGTTAACCCATTGCTCTCCTATCATAGGTTAACATCACAAGGCCACTCGCTGTGGGGCCTCATTTAACACTAGTCTCTTTTCAACCCGGCTTGATTTATGACCTCCGAAAGGAAGAGGAAAAGTGACAATGTAAAAAAAGGTTGAAACATTACATGAAATACCATTAAATTGAGTATTCACATCTGATATTGCTTGTGTGCCTGGACTGGATCCCTGTTTTGCGACGCGTCAGGGAGAAAGGGCACAGGGCAGCAGGGGTGAGGAGGATATACTGCTGCAGTGATAAAAGGTGACAACACTGTTCTGTTCTTCCTGTCTGCAGGCCACCACCAGGTCATATATCAGCACAGTGAAGATGTTGGAAGTGCCAAGTGAACACATCAAGGGCATGGATGATGATGATATCTACAGCAATTATCTTCCAGGCATTTTAGCATCTTATTTCCTCCACACTTCAGCACCGATGTTGAAATGATTTCACACTGTTACTGATATGTTTTATCTGAAATTTAGTAGTCAAAAGATATATATATTTTTTTACATACTTAAGTTCAGGTTATTATGTATTTATATTAATAGTTGTAATACAGCCTCCTGTATTCAACCATGTGTGTAGATGCTAGTCCCTCTAGCTTTTCTAGAAATTTCTTCCTTGCTCAAGTGGGGTACATACACTCAAGCAGCGTGGAATGTAAAAGGCTTCCTTACTTTCTTGACCTTATCAGCGGACATTAATAATTGCTCTGCTTGTAGGTTGGGTGCAGTGGTGCAGTGGATTCCTGCCCACTCGACTGTACTGCAAGGATAGAGAAAACAAGCCAAAGTCATTTCCTCTGACTGTCTCTGCAAAAAGGTCATATCACCTATGACCCCGCTAACCACCCTCTCTCTTTTCACCCACTGTTTATCCACAATCTTTCTGTAATCCTCTCTCAGTCCCCTCTGCTTATCATCCTCTCTATCATCCTCTATAATCCTCTCTCTATCCCCCTCTGCTTATCATCCTCTCTATCATCCTCTTTCTATCCCCCTCTGCTTATCATCCTCTCTATCATCCTCTGTAATCCTCTCTCCATCCCCTCTGCTTATCATCCTCTCTATCCCCTCTGCTTATCATCCTCTCTATCATCCTCTATAATCTTCTCTCTATCCCCTCTGCCTGTCATCTTCTCTATCATCCTCTGTAATCCTCTCTTTATCCCCCTCTGCCTATCATCCTGTATAATCCTCCCTCTATCCCCTCTGCCTGTCATCCTATTTATTATGCACTATAACCCTCTCTCTATCCCCTCTGTCTATCTTCCTCCCTCTCTATCATCTTCTATCATCCTCTCTCTATCCTCCTCTGCCTATGCTCTATCATCCTCTCTCCCTCCCCCTTTTTAAATCCTCCTCTATTTGACTCTATGATCCTCTCTATCTGTCCCCTCTCGTATCCATCTCTCTATCCTCCACTGTCAGTCCCTGGTTATATTTATTACTCTTTTATTAGTCTTCCTAATACCTTCTCTAACACTTACGCTCTCTGTCATCCTCACACTCTCAATCATCCTCCCTCTATGCCCACTGTCTATCATCACCTCTCTAGCATCCTCTTATTATACGTTTCAGTCTGTAATCCTGTCTCTGTCATCCTGTCTATCAGCCTCTATTATCCTTGCTCTGTTATCCTCTCTCTATCACACTTCCCCTATCTATCCCCCTATATCATCCTCTCTATCTATCCCCCTATATCATCCTCTCTATCTATCCCCCTATATCATCCTCTCTATCTATCCCCCTATATCATCCTCTCTATTATCCTCTTTCTATCACCCTCTAACTTTCTACTACCCTATATATCATAATGTCTCTACTCTTGTGCTCTTTAAGTCCAGTAAAATCAAAGTAATTACAATATTAGATACCTAAAATATACTTTTTTTAGTCGTACATTGAAAAAACCAGTGGCAAAAAAACTGAGCTTAGCTATTCCCTCCCGTAAGAGCATTAAGATGAAACACGTTACTCTGTTAAAGCGCTGATACCACGTGACAAGCAGGCCTACGCAAAACATATGATATTAAATGACTGCCACAAGATGGTGTTTTAAGTTGCCTGTCAATACAGCCTTCATTTTGTTGCTGAATGGCTGTCAGTAGTGTTAATGAGTCCAAGGGGACTATCTTCCCACATTAACAGTGGCAAGACAGATGAACTGTGTAAACCAAGTAATGAGAGGATCTCTTCGGGAAGCTCAGTGCTCTCTCTTTAGACAGGCTGGGAGATTCTTCACTGCACAGCCAGTCTATACCACTTCACCATCGAATCAAATGCACTCCCTAATAAATTAGAACAACAAGCAACTCACCCTGCATGACCAAATCAATAATGTCCCCTTTTGGCGGACTACTCAATCGGCTACATTGCCTGACCAAACAGAATGAAACGGGACTGTTGGGTTGTAGTGACACGGTGACCTTGCCCAAGCCAATAACAGCCTCCACCTCTCTCCCTCCGCCCTTTCCAGAGCCCAGAGCCAGGAAGACGTGGCTATTGATGGAACTGCCAATCCAAAGGAGGTCATATTAATAAAGGAATGTGAGGCCAGGTAAGGACATGTAATGATCCTATAAGACAACATTATCAATAGGAAATTCAATAGAAGCAGTTGTAGTAAAGTCGGAGACTATGTCGGTCCATTGTGCACCTAATGGGTATCACTTATACTACAATACCAAGGAACAAAAGACATGACTTCAGAATCAGCCCCACTCTAAAGCGGGGGGGCTTTTTCACTCAATTGTCTTCAGTAAGCCAATGACTGGTGTTGGGGTTGGAAATGTGACTTCAATGGACTGCATTCATGTTGGCTTTAAGTGAAGGAATATCACACTCAAGATGCATGCCATGTGCTGTATGGGTATGTTAGCTGTAGAGAAAACAAGCTTTGCCCGATTGACGTGTAGGTATTCAAAATGGTTAACCTGAGGCTTGACCTGAGAAATACCTTAATATTTCCATTCCATTTAAGCTCAAATATATAGTTCACAATAAGCCTAAGAGAAGCTGTCCCCTGGGTTGTGTATTTCTCTGTACCACAAGGACATTAAAGCAAGGTGCGATGGATTAGCAGCGTCGTCATTAACGTGATTCGCCCTCCTTGGAGTAAACCAGGCAGATAAAAGCCAACCAAAGGATGGTTTAGCAGGCGATAAAAGATGTTTACTCATCTTCCCTCCCACCCTGCATGCCAAGCTGCGTTTGTTTACGTTGTGTCTGCTTGTATTACAGCCTCTCTGCCTTGTTCTGCTTCAATTATACCTGTCTGTAATCTCATTGCCATGAAACTGATTGACACATGTTGAGGACACACACAACCTCAATGATAATGCTTCCTGTTGGGAGGGATACAGAGACAGAGAGACAATTAATATAATGAGGCACTAAATCATTTCTGATGCATTCTGGGAAAAGCGTTATGATATGACAAGCCTTTTGCATGTAACTAATGACAGTTGTCCCCGGGTCAGCTAGGTGGAAAAGGAGGCGGAGCAGCCTTGCTCTATTCCCAACTCCATGATCACATCATGACAGATGGCACTCATGGGCCTGGTTTAAGGGTGCCTTCATTTTAATCTAGTACTTTGTGTAGACTGTAAGGAATGGTTCAGGGTGACAACTAATCGAAAGCATGCTGACTAAAGGATACTACAAACAACCAATTGGCCCATCCATTCAAGCCAGTCTCATGACAATTCCTTGAACCGTTCTTTTACATGAATCTATAAAGGCTCTGATAAACTGCAGTTGTGCTTCTTCCTCTGCTCTTGGTAGGCATCACCATAACCTTCAACTGAACACCTCAATCCCTTACAAAAGTAGTGCTTATTTGTATGGGTTTATTCAATTTTTACTGTAAAGGAATGTGTGTCGTAATAATCATTGTCATATAAAAGCCTATGAATGACAGTTTATTGTCAGTGTTTGAGGCGGTGGCCTAGTTATGTGTATTTAAATGCTGTTTCCTACTGTGAAAATACACAGATCAGCCATAACATTATGACCACCAGCCTAATATTGTATAGGTCCCACTTTTGCCACCAAAACAGCCCTGACCTGTCGAGGCATGGACTCCACTAGACCTCTGAAGGTGTGCTGTGGTATCTGGCACCAAGACGTTAGCAGCAGATCCTTTAAGTCCTGTAAGTTGCAAGGTGGGGCCTCTATGGATCGGACCTGTTTGTCCAGCACATCCCACAGATGCTCGATTGGATTGAGATCTGGGGAATTTGGAGGCCAAGTCAACACCATTCCCCAAAAATGTTTGCTTTGTGGCAGGGCGCATTATCCTGCTGAAGGAGGCCAATGCCATCAGGGAATAGCGTTGCCATGAAAGGGAGCACGTGGTCTGCAACAATGCTCAGGTAGGTGGTACGTGTCAATGTAACATCCACATGTCAGGACCCAAGGTTTTCTAGAAGAATATTGCCCAAAGCATCACACTGCCTCTGCTGGCTTGCCTTGTTCCCATAGAGCATCCTTGTTTCCATGTTTTCTTCAGGCAAGCGTTGCACATGCACCCAGCAATGCATGTGATGTAAAACGTGATTCATCAGACCACGCCACCTTCTTCAATTGCTCTGTGGTCCAGTTCTGATGCTCACATGCCTATTGTAGGTGCTTTCAGCATGTGCCCCATGACTGGTCTGTGTCTACACAGCCCCATACGCAACAAACTGCAATGCACTCTGTGTTCGGACACCTTTCTATCAGTACCAGCATTAACTTTTTCTGCAATTTGAGCTATGGTAGCTTATCTGCTAGCCTTCGCTCCCCACATGGATAAATGAACCTTGGCAACCCATGACCCTGTTGCCGGTTCACCGCTTTTCCTTCCTTGGACCACTTTTGATAGGTACTGACCACTGCAGACCGGGAACACCCCATGCTCCATAACGAGATCATCCGTGTTATTCACTTCACCTGTCAGTGGTCATAATGTTATGGCTGATCGGTGTAATATTATAGTCTAGCTATATGAATGCATAGATTTAGTCCATTGACAAACATAAAGCTCTCGTGTACTGTAGAAGGTCAAAGCTCTGTGTGGGAAACCTTACTAGAGCACAAGTGATGTGGGCATTGTGGTGCTTTTTTTTCTTTTTTAGACTAATAAACAGGGTATGTGATCAGTGATGTGAAACATGTTTCACAGGATAAACTTGGCCTTGTGGGCCTGGAAGCAACTATGCTAGAGCTACACCATACTATCGAGACACAATGCTATGGGTACACTGTGCTAAAGAGACACTGTGCTACAGGGACACTGTGCTATAGCAACACTGTGCTAGGGGAAACTGTGCTACAGGGACACTGCTAGGGGGCACTGAGCTACAGGGACACTGTGCTACAGCAACACTGTGCTAGGGGAAACTGTGCTATGGGACACTGTGCTACAGGGACACTGTGCTAGGGGGCACTGAGCTACAGGGACACTGTGCTACAGGGACACTGTGCTACAGAGACACTCTGCTAGGGGACACTGTGCTAATGGGACACTGTGCTACAGGGACACTATGCTATGGGCACAGAGTGCTACAGAGACACTGTGCTACAGAGACACTGTGCTACAGGGACACTGTGCTACAGCGACACTGTGCTACAGCGACACTGTACTAGGGGACACTGTGCTATGGGACACTGTGCTACAGGGACACTGTGCTACAGGGACACTGTGCTACAGAGACACTCTGCTAGGGGACACTGTGCTAATGGGACACTGTGCTACAGGGACACTATGCTATGGGCACAGAGTGCTACAGAGACACTGTGCTACAGAGACACTGTGCTACAGGGACACTGTGCTACAGCGACACTGTGCTACAGCAACACTGTACTAGGGGACACTGTGCTACAGGGACACTGTGCTACAGCGACACTGTGCTGGGGACACTGTGCTATAGGGACACTGTGCTACAGAGACACTGTGCTAGGGGACACTGTGCTACAGGCACACAGTGCTACAGAGACACTGTGCTACAGGGACACTATGCTACAGGGACACTATGCTACAGGGACACTTTGCTTTGTGGACACTGCTATGGGGACACTATGCTATAAGGACACTAAGCTACTGCGACACTGCTACAGGGACACTATTCTACGGGGACACTGTGCTATGGGGACACTGTGATACGGGGACACTATGCAACAGTGACACTGTGCCACGGGGACAATATGCTACGGGGACACTATGCAACGGTGACACTGTGCCACGGGGACAATATGCTACGGGGACACTATGCAACGGTGACACTGTGCCACGGGGACAATATGCTACGGGGACACTATGCTGCAGGGAGACTGTGTTATGGGGACACTATGCTACGGGGACACTATTGTAAGGGGACACCATGCTACAGGGACACTATGCTACGGGGACACTATGCTACAAGGACAATATGCTACGGGGACACTGTGCTACAGGCACTTGTTCCTGTGCCCGTGAACATCCTGTGTGTGTTGCTAGTACACGAGCTGTGTGTACAGGACTGTGTGTTTTGTCCTGTGTCTTGAAGTGATATGTTTGACGAACAACCGATGATGAGTCTATGATGAATGGAATCTGCTCACCTACTTTTACATTTCTATATGCTATTTTTGTTTTATGTTTTTTTGAGGAAAATATATAAAAAATGTCCAGTCATGACAAAATAAAAGAAGGGTTACATTCATCAAATAAGATTCTCCTGAAAATGAGAGCCAGACATAAATGACTACCAGATTAAATGTATATCCATAAAAAATTTTTTAAAAATAATGGTTAACAATGATGGTGAAACACTGAGGCTTTTTTGAAGTGGAAATCCTCCTAAAATGGATGATACCAGATGGTACCTGACAAAATGCTGAATTTGAGCACTTTTGCAAGGCTTTATTCATTCTAAAAATAGGATTTATTAAATTCTTCATGCGAATGACATTAAAAATAACTTGATTTAATATAACAGGCTTTTAAACTGTCATATTGGGGCATATTTTCTTCCATCAAAGTAGCAGGCACCCATTTCGTCAAACGATCCATGTACTACTTTAAATCTATTCCTCCACCCAGGGAGAAAAAAGCAGGGCGGGGTAGAAAGAAATAGAGAGAGAGAGTGAGAGACAGTGGCCATCTCCATCCTCATTGGGCCCCAGCAATCATCTGCTGATTAATATTCATGAGATGGAGTAGCAAGTGCACCAGCCAGTCTTGTGCTGTACTGAGTGCCTGGAAGCTATTCTACTTGACATGGTGTTTTATGTAAATGCTTCCTTTTGAGGCATTTACATAAAAGTTGAGTATATATTCTCCGCTAAGTTATGTCATAATGTGAGTAGGAGCGCTTATTGTTTCCGTCATGGCATTCATTCTGCCTGCGTGCAAAAACCGTATCCTGTCCTTAACAGTGGCATATGTCTTTTAGCAAGCAAAGGGTTTGCTAAAAGACATATGCCTATCTTACAGCCTGCTTAATAGATATTATGAGGTATGTTTATAGAGCATGAACCTGCAGGAGCTGCTTTGACGCTTGGGAAAAACAAGATGATGTCCAGGGTTGTATTGGAAGTGATGTCACCAAGACGGGTGACAGAAGAGGCCCTAGAACAGAGCCCTGGGAAACAGCAGTAGTGACAAAGACAGCTCTCTGCTACTTTCAACAAACGGACTCTTCACTCGGTTCTCATCCACTGTAGAGCTCTCTGCTTTGTTCAACAAGCCGACTCTCTTCACTCTGTTCTCATCTTCCATAGACCTTCCATAGACCTATCTGCTCCCAACTACCTGGGAGGTGTACTGGAAGTAATGTCACTACAGAGATGTCACAAAGATATCTACAGTGGATAAGAACAGAATGGAGGTCAACTTGTTGAAGGTAGCAGAGAGCTCTACAGTGGATAAGAACAGAATGGAGAGTCAACTTGTTGAAGGTAGCAGAGAGCTCTACAGTGGTGAGAACAGAATGGAGAGTCAACTTGTTGAAGGTAGCAGAGAGCTCTATAGTGGATAAGAACAGAATGGAGAGTCAACTTGTTGAAGGTAGCAGAGAGCTCTACAGTGGTGAGAACAGAATGGAGAGTCAACTTGTTGAAGGTAGCAGAGAGCTCTACGGGGGATGAGAACAGAATGGAGTGAGTTGACTTGGACAGGGTGAAGAGCCGTGGTTTGATTGCTCAAGCACAGTTCGGCTGGGTCATGCAGTAAGACAATGGTCCTCGACAATGGATTGTCATACCAATGGCTTAAAAGCAACATATTAATATCCAGACATTGTGGTGGGACATGAAACGAGCAGTGTTTCAGTTGCAAAACTAGCTATTGTTTTTAAAAATATGTTTTTCAAAGAGGTTCGCACATGGACATTTCATGTTAATAATAAAATGTTTGTTTGCATATAATATCCAATAATGTTCAGTGTAAAAAGGTGCAATTGAGGGAATCAGAACGGTGGCAAATACATCTCATGGCACAGCATTTCCCAATCAATGCCACTGCCTACTTCTGCCTGGTTTCTATCTGTGCTGACATGGCTGGGAGTGTTTTTGCCGGACTGCGTAAGCGGAGCCAGCCAAGAAGAGCGAATGTCTCTTACTGAGTGAGTGAGTTGGTTGACTGACTGACTGACTGACATGTCCCGAGTTCGTATTTCTTCACAGGCGAAGCGAAGTACGCATTATGAATTATTCCGTATAGACGAAAACTTTGCTGGCTAAAACCGTCAATATGTACATTATGGTAAGCCTGAAATAAAACAGTTTACGGTTATATTGCAACTGTTTCTGGTGGATTTTCGAGGAATGCATCCGTGCATGCGTTTTGGGTCACGATAGACAAACACATTTGCTAGCTACAACATACAGTAGTTCCGTTATAGTAAGCCTTAACTGAAACTGTATATGGTTATATTGCGACTGTTTCTGGCATGGAAAAGTTCATCTTCAGTCTCGCTAGCAATTGCTCAGTTCTTATGATTATTCCTAAGAAGTTAGTAGACGGCCAGTGGCAAAAGCAATACAGTTCATAGACGCTATGGTGGAGGTAAACTTAATAAGAAACGTTAGTCAGTTTAACACAATCCTCAATGGAGTCTAGCGCCTGCTGAAACGTGTAATGCTATGGTGTAGTGGTTAAAGACAGTGCCACTCATGTGGAAGATCTGAGCTCTAATCTATTAAGAGCAACAACATTTATAAATTTTTTCTGGTAGATTTCATGATTATTTCATCTTTTCACTTGATGAAAAAGTTAGTTATCGTCACATTTATTGATAGTTATTGTATCAATTTCATTCATGAATGAAAGAAAGAAAAAAGGACGTTGTTTTCCCATGAAAGAAAAAAATACCTTCTTATGCCATGAAATGATATAGCTTTGGCATACTCGCTAGCAATTGCTCAACCCTTATGACTATTCCAGTAAATTAGTAGATACCGGTAAAGCTCATTACTGGCTAATACGCTGTTAAAACGGCCAGCGGAAAACGCCATACATAGACGCTATTTGTGGTGGAGGTAAACTTAGTAAAAAATGTTAGTCAGTTTCACTGTATCAATGTCATTCACAAACGGCCAATTAAGTGTTAAACACTCTGTTGTGGGCCGGCTGAACTGGTCTTGCCTGGCTTTTTGTTTATCTCCATTGTGGTTGTAGTCATATATGCTACAGTGGATGTTCACATGGAGCTGGGGGGACCCGTGTCTGTCTCTGTCCCCTGACTTCTGCTCAGTCACCCTCTATTAATCATGGCAAGCTGCTTTCTGTCTCTCTCCGTCCATCTTCCACCCTCCCATTCCTCTGCATGTCATAGCAGCCTCTATCTATCCGCTGAAGTAGGTGACTGTGTTTAAACCCCAGGCCTGGCTTGCAGTGCACATCTATAGTTGGATTATCCTGGAGTATGTTCCTTCTCTCACCGCTTGTCTGTCTCTCATCTCCCTTTGTATATTTCTTTGATCACCACTTCCTTCTATATTTTCCTTCTTTCTCTTCCCTCCCTATATGGTTCTCCGGGCCATGAGGCTAATTCCCTGCTCTTCTTCAATGTGCGCTTGTTTAATACGCTTTAACATCCGTTTGTGTTTTGCTGTTATAGTTACTCCTGCAGAATATGATGAGATGAGATACCATTTGACAATTTTATTTTATGGCAAAATACCTGTCATTTACACAGATGAAGACTTCTCATGTATTTTGATGAATTGATACTTTATTGTTAGTTGCCTAATCATTCAGTGTGCTGGCAAGATACATTAAACATTGTGCTCTAATTTCCAATTCTGGAGCATTTTCATGGCTTGTGTTCTTTGTGTGTAAGTGTGTTTATGCCCTGGGCAATGGATTATTGGTTTTTAGATTTACAACTACTCTCTTATTTGTACACAGAGTCTTTGTTGCATGATATTATCTGGAGAGTGAAGCAGTAAACCTACTGTAATGTAGCTTATTGTTAAAGCCCCATGCCAGAAGAAATCTACTTTTTTGGCCTGAAAGTCGATGGCCAGAGCTTACCCATAATGTTGTAAAATTATTTACATCAGTAGTTAATCATTTGAGTCAAAGTGTGATACACAATTTGGCCCTGGAGTGGTAAATCCGATTTTCCCTGCGTTTCGTTTAAGGGCTGCTTTTTATGTTATGACCCACCAGTGTTCATTAATCAGAAAGGGTTGTTCTTCCTCTGACAGACAGCTTTTTGCTGGCAGCCTACACTTAGTGTCATTGCCATAATGGGGGTTGCATACTTATGTTTTTGCACCTCTACTTATTTATCATCATCAAAATTATTTATCATCAATTTTCAATTATTATGAAATAGCCTAAATAAATATAGGACCATATTCTAGATGGTGTGATAATATTGGATTTTAGAACCCAGATCTCCATTGTCCCAAGATGAAGGATTTGGATGACTAATTTAACAGTAACATTCATTTTTTCCCCCTGCAAGCAATTCTTGCTAATTTTCAGCCATTCTGTTGGGCCTGTACAGTCAGCCTGGGACACCACAGGATGCCAGCCTAACCCCCCAATGGATTCAAGACTGCGATTGTTACAATGATAAGATAATTGATCTAGCTAGCTAGCTGGAATAACAACAAAGGAAAACAAGAATAGAATATTTGATCCTAATTAAGTATGAATCTTTAAGTTTTATATTGTATTTGAAACCTGTGTCAGTCTTTCAAGATGGAACCCAAATGAGAATTTCCGGTCTTAAATGGAATTACATGTCAGGACAGCCCGCTCTTAGGTGTCTTTTACAGTTGTTAGTCATGTAGATGATCTGATTAAGCTCCTGTGTGATCTGGGAGGCTGTTCTATTTTTAATCAGGTCCCTGTGCCATCTGCAGAGAAGACATCAGCAGTGCTCATCAGAGAGGTTGTTTCACCAATAGAGTGACCTCCGTCCCTTTGGTATTTTAAGTATATAAATTTCATCAATATTGCATTTTATATTAAATGCCAACAGTCATTTTGACATCATGTCCACCATATCAGTACTATTAGGTGAACTGAACTCTCAGTTTAATATGGAAAACTGTTCCCTTTTTCAAAAGAAACATTCGTCATACAGTGTAATAGTGAAATTGGAGAGTGAATTAGCAGGTGAGCTGGGCCTTCAGTGTTTTGTGGTGGAGAGATAAGTATGTTGGGCAGAACCCCTAAATGCTGTCACTGATAGATGGGCTAGCAAGGATTGTACTATAGTCATTGGTTTCTTGAGATTTCTTGTTTCAGATTTGTTTTAATTACACACGCACAATTACTTTTATGAATACATTGAGTGATAGTTGGATACTTGGAAAACAAATGTTTCCGAAGATGAACATACTCTTAATGACAGAATATTTTAATTAGGTCATAAGTTGCACTACCCAAAAATAATAATGAAAATATTTCAGTATATATTTGTCTTGATTCACTCATGTATGAGTTTGGATTAAATGCATGTGTTTAATGTATGACTTTTACATATTCCAATGCATCTGATTGGTGGAATGAACCAGGCACCAAATGTTGGAAAACCAACTGAAACAGGGAGGGGCCTACCTGGAACACCGTTGTTATTATTTTAGTTTTTTTTATTCCCGATTGACTTGCCATTATATGGCCTCATGAACCTGACTCAGTCAGTAGTGTACATTGTAATCTATCCATATTGTCTCAAGTCCACGACAATTAAATATATACATACCAGTTGCTGATGTAATGTAATGACACAGAGTTTATAATGAAAACTCATTCAAAACATATACGCACATCTATCATGAGGATGTCTCAACATATACAGCTAAGAAGAGTGAATGTCTCTGACTGACTTAATTACTGACTACCCTTGTTAAGTAGCATAGTGGTTAGAGACGAGGGCTTGCGTTCGCATCCCGTTACAGTCAAAACTTAGCTGGCTACAACTTTACGCAGCTATGTAATAGGAAGCCTAAAATAAAACGGTTCTGGTGGATATTAGGATCTTTTTACTTGACAGAAAAGTCTGTTATCGTTAGTGATGGCCATTCGAGGCTTCATTACTGTTCTTCTAACAGCAGGATATTATGCTAGCAGTGTTAACTCAGATTTTCTTTTTCTAAATAAAAGCCATAATTTAACTATGAAGGTTAATATTGTTAACAATCTTGTCTGTACATTTTCTATTTAATGTCCGTTCCAATGTTATTCTTGTCTGTTCTTTTTCTCAGACTAAATTGTTAACTATATTGCCATCTACATTTCAATTATGGCTTTTATTGTGATAAAGAAAATCTGAGTGCTGCCAGCATAATATCCTGCTGCTAAAATAATGCTACTGAAGCCTCGAATGGCCATCACTAGTTATCGTCAACTATATTGATAGATACGGTATCTGTCATTCACAAATTGCTAATTAGCTGTTAAAACGGCCAGTGGCAAAATAGGATTTGTTCAAGATGGACAAAAACCTTGCTGGCTAAAACCTTGAGTAGACACGCTATGGGAAGCCTAAAATGAAACTGTACTATATTGCAAATATTGCATATTTCTGGTGGATTTTTGAATTATGTCTCAGGATTTGTTCAGGATAGACAAACACTTCGCTGGCTATACAATTTTCTCGTCCTTTCACTTGATGAAGAAGTCCGTTGTTGTAGTTATTGTATCACAGTCATTCACGAATGACTAAGCTGTTAAAACAGTGACATACAGTTCATAAATACTATTTGTGGTGGAGGTAAACGTAATAAGAAACGTTACTCAGTTTAACTCTAGTTAATGGTGTCTAACAAAAAATTCTCAGCATACGTGCTGTTCAGTGGCGTAGTGGTTAACGAGAATGTCTTCCATGTGGGCGGCCTGTGTTTGATTCTCGAGAGGGCAGCCACGATTAACACATTTATTTGCGGCCCGGCTGAACTAGGCTTGCCTGGTTTCTTGTTTGGAAAGGAAAGAAAAAGTTGCAGTAGTCTCTTAATTTTTTCCCGAGCTGTTTGTTAATATATAATACTTTTGTGTGGGCATCCCTCAAAACATTATAATTTCTGCCATCTGTTTCACATACGACTAACCGTGATCTGTTGCTACAGAACGAAGAGTTCTTAACCAATTGTGAAGTAGACAAAATTTGCAACAGACTTACGAACATACCGTATTTTATTTCAAATCCACCTCTGTGAGTCCATAGATCTGAAAATTCACAATCAGTAACGATTTAACTAGCTCCAAAGTTTTGGTTGTTGTGTTCCAACCAAGTGTTACACATTTGACTGTGATGCCATTTGAACATTCCACCTCCCTTGTTCATCAGCATTTCTGTTCACACAGAGCTCTGGGTTAAATAATAACCATCTTACTCTCACATTTCTGGAAGTGCCACGTTTTGCTTAATTAACCTTTTGACTTTAGCTACCCTCTAAACTGCCTGTGCTATTTTTTTAATTTTTGGACAGCAAGGTGGAGTATGCTTCATTTCTTGGCTTTAATACATTTAGTGTTTGTGTTCTGACATTCAACATAACATAGTTCTACTTTATGTATGCAACATGTGCTATTATTAGAAGAGAAAAAACACAGGTTTTGGTTTTGTCATACCTGTGTTATACAGCCTTAAATGCCATGGCCTTCAGCTAATTAGCATTCAGGGCTCCAATCTCCTGGTTCATAAAATAGTATACATTAACACTCATAAACATTTACTGTAGTATTTACTAAAGGGAAACGGCTTTCAGGGGGGCTATTGTGTTTTTATGGCATATCCTTTGACGTTAGTGTCAATGGTGATGGTGGATGTGTACTAGGTGCTGACCAGGGACTGGCTGCAGGTATCTCTGGGGGATAACACTTGCTGTTGTGTATAGATGTGGTTTGTGTTAATTCTGCTACCAGCCCAGCTTCCAGTCTGTTGTTAATTCAGTGACCAAACCAACTATTGACAGCTCTGTACTCCACATGCACTGTATCATACGGTATCCAGTTGATGATATTTACACATATATCAGCTACTAGACTCAACTTAATTTACATTGAACAGCACTAGTACAGTATAACGGAATGCAGTTAGCATCTAACCAGAAGTGCAAATAGGGGGCAGAAAATATTAAGTATATGTATATTGAAATGCAAGGAAAGCAGCGGTGAGGTTCCTGATGTAGACATGTACCTGTCACAATGGAAAAACTTCCATTACCAGGCTTTGCAAGGCAGTGTCAGAGTAGTACAAGGGAGTAGTGCAACAAGGTCCCTGAGCGGCGGGAGGGGTATGGTAAGGGATGGGTCAAGGAGTTCACAGAGTTCTCTGGGTCACAGAATTCAGCAGGGTTACAGTGGATGAGAAGAAACTGTTCCTGAGCCTGCTGGTGTGGGACCGAAGAGACATGTACCAGTTTGTGGCCTGGATGTGAAGGGTCCCTGATGATCCTGCGTGCCCTGCGCTAACACCGCTTGTGATGGAGGTCTGTGATGGCAGGAAGCTGGGCACCAGTGATGTGCTGGGCGGTTTTCACCACCTGTAGCGGGCCTTCTGGTCGGCTATGGAGCAGCTGCTAAACCCACATGGTGGCGCAGTGAGTCAGAATGCTCTCGATAGTGCAGCGGTAAAAGTTCACAAGGATCTTGGAGGACAGACAGGCTTTCTTCAGCTTCTTCAAAAAGTACAGGCGCTACTGCACCTTTTTGACCAGAGCTGAGGGGTTGAGGGACCAGGAGAGGTCTTTGGAGATGTGGACACCCAGGAATTTGAAGCTGGACACACACTCCACCCCAGTACCATCGATGATGACTGGGGCGTGACTGCAACTTTTGGACTTCCTGTAATTCACAATTCCTTGGTTTTCTTTGCGTTGAGGGCCAGGTAGTTGTCAGCGCACCATGCCACCAGGCGCATGAACTCTTCCCTGTAGGCTGACTCGTCATTGTCACTAATCAGGCCTTGTATTGTATAATGATAATTGTAATACGTTAAAACATTAAAACATAAAACATACGTTAAAACATGGATTTCAGGATAGGATGCTCACAAAACATTTTGTGCAGTTAACTTGAATTCAAATAATTTTCAGTGACTAGAAGACTATAGTCAGGGGCTTTAGTTAGAATAATGTTGTCTCCTAAACAGCTACAGCAGCTGGTGGAGATGTAGTTTCCTAAGGGCTCTCTTGCAGATATGCATTCATAGCCCAATGTGCCACAACTTCCCGAGGTTCCACGTCTAAATGAGTTGCCTGGTAGAATTGAGAAGGTGATGCCTAAAACTGGACAAATTCCAATTTTGTATAATGGCTTTTGTTTGCTATTGTTTTCTATTATTTGAGGCTTGCTTTGGAGGCTCAATGGCCACTGATTTTCTGCCAGAGCCCATCAGATTAAATAGGTTATTCTCCTCCTATCTCCTCCAGATAACGGGCCTTTCACTGGGATTTTAAACACTTCTATGATGACTTATGTACAGTATGGCCTGTCCAGACTAATACATTACAGAACCAACTCCTCTCGTTCCCCCTCCAAGTCTGTTATTGATAAAGTGCTGTAGTTTTATATGAGAAGCAGGGCCAGAGGAAGCAGGTTTTAAATGAAATATCTTGCTTTATACAGAGGACTTTAGGATTTTTTTAATGATGTTACGTTTTCTGATTTTACAAGGATACCAATGTCATTTTCTCTCTTCATCTCTGAATTGTCACACAATGTATAGCAGTAATATTTTACCCTCTGATACAAAGACTGAATGCGTCATTAGATTTCTTACAATTGCAAGCGGACCGTGACGTAACCTGCTGAAACTCTTGGGATGTCATAATGACACATTTTCCTTTACAGGGTGGTTTCTAATGTGCTTAATAGAGCATAAGCCTGGGATTTCAAGCCTTTCATCAGACACAGCAGGCCTTTATTGACATTTGGCGGTGCCAGTCAACTCGTGCAGTAATGACGACAATACGTCCTATAATGGCTATTTTACAGTGTCCAAATATTATTGCTGCGCTAGTTGGCTGTACCTGCACACAAACTCCAGGATTTATAGCTTGTTCTCCATCTTTTTAAAGTCGACTTGGGGCAATAAAAACTGTCAGAGTGTCCAGCTTCCTGCTACTCACAAACTCCTCCAGTATATTTATACACTACTACATTTTTTTCTTTCGGTGGGAAGCTATTCAAGCTTGGTAAGAAATTTTACTTCTCAAGGCAAATTTCTTATTCATCCATTCTGTTTTTAAAAAATAGAACTTGTTTTTAAAAAAAGAACTTGTTTTTAAAAAATAGAACTTGTTTTTAAAAAATATTTTAAATGACGGATGGTAGGATGGTGCATTGGTCATTTATACATTTTAAAAATGTTTTTTAGCAATACTTGCCCAAAGTCAGTATACTTTTAGCACTATATTTCATAACTGATCAAAACATTTTGACTCTCTCTTGGCCCTCTGCAGCAGACATACAATGAGCAATACATTTACAACAATGAATCACAATAAAAGCACAGTAAAGGATTACTCATTAAAATCCCCACGTATCAAATCGGCAAATATTATTATAAACTCTCTGTAACTATAAGGTTGTAATAATGTGGATCGTGAGTGCTCTCACATAACCGGAGAAACCGGAGAGAGACTTGGTATGTCAATTCAGTGCCTGATAAAAACCACCTGCTCCTTTGACGAAGAAGAGCATGACGGTGCAAATCTGAAGAGACACGCTTGCTGTATCCAATCTGCTGGGCCATCCCATGCCCTGGGCTGTACGGCAGGACTGAAGATTACAGCAGAGTTGATGGGGAAAGTGTAAGGTAGAACACCTATCATTAACACCACTTTAAACTGCAGTCAAGGCACTCAAGTTAAGGCACCGAAGCTTGTCATCTGTGACAGGCAAATCTCATGCAAGCTCTGTGGCACAAAATTAGTCTTGCCGTGATGTAAAGAGACGGTGAGAGAAATGCAGGGTGAGAGCCACAGACAGACCTAACAGGCGTAGACAGTGGTCCAGAGAGGGGAAGTTTTTCTGGCCAGTAGAGACGATGTTGAGCCCTGTCTTAGAAGAGGTAATTCTATTATCTGGTGGAGATGGAATAGATGTACCAGCCGCTAATCAGATTGAGGCCCTTTTATTACCTGCACTGTAGTGATGTTGAATAATGGATGGTGGATCAGCCTACACAAAGCTACACAAACCTCATGCCCTGGTATACTGGCTCTCCTCTCCCCCAGGTGACAGTGATTTGGCTTTATTAGCTACTAATGATGGACTTGGCTCTGCGTGAGGAGTGGGGCTGAATGGAACAGGAGGCTGAAGAGCCTCAGAGGTTCTCCATCTGCCGCCCCATTGCTCTTTGTCTTTTCTGTCAACCAGAGAATTCCACCAGCACAAAGTCACCAAATAATAATACGGCCAATTGCCACTCAGACAACCATAGGAGAGGAAAACCACATCTATTGCCGGCTGCTGCTTGATGGTGCTTGGCCATGGCCTGCAGTGAGAGGAGTTGGGGCAGTGCCATGTTTGCACACTGGCAGTGAAGTGGGAACGAGTTGAGGGGGTGATAAAGATCTTTGAAGATCACCCCAAAAGGAAATGCCTTCAACCTTTCAGTCCTGTATCCACAGACGACCGTGGCAACACAGCACATGCCCAAACATTTGGGGGAGTTCTGGGGGCTCAATAGCGTGACTTACAAACGTGGTTTTGTTTATAGCGCGTTTCAGCAAGCTGAACATCAATAGCACCCATTCAAAATAGCTAATTCACACTGTCCGCCTGCAGGCTATGTCTTTGTGCATGTCTGTGTTTGCGTTACCTCTGTGCGCTCGAGTGCGTGTGTGTGTGCGTGTATGTGTGTGTGTGTGTGTCTGTTCCCCCTCTGTCGTGGAGGCAGACCACCAGTGAGACATCAAAGGACCAGGGCAATGTCGGTCACTCTCAGAGAAGATGTGAGGACTCATATTGGCCTCCTCTCCCTGCAGCCAGCCAGTCCAGTCAAGCCACGACGCCTTCAGGCCAATGCGACATGGTCATGCTCCAGGCGAGGCAGTGTTTAACCTGGGGGAGATGGCTCATCACTGTGGACGTGCCTCTCATTTTGGATAGCGTGTCTAATGTCATTACAGCATGTTCCAGTTCCTGGCTCCCAAACTTAACTATTTCTCCCTCCTTCACTCCATCAAAAACGTTCTCTCTCCCCCTTTACCTTTATGACTAACTCTCTGTCTCCCTCCTTTCCTCCCTCTCTAATTCTAACTCTCTCTCCTACCCTCCCTCTCTACCTCTCTTTCCTTCCCTCCTTCTCCCCCTCTCCCTTTTTCCTTCCCTCCCTCTCAAACTCTCTCTTCCACCTTCCCTCATCAGTTAAAGCCACTACCATGGTGATTAGGAGAGGGTACAAGAGCACTAGTTTATTCTCATATTCCAGAACACCAGCTTTCAATTCTAATGAAGACTTGATTGAATCCAGAATCGGATGACTGATGCATGTCGGCCTGTCTGTGGCTTTGACTGACAGAGAGCAGCTTTTCAGTCAGCATGGGAGAAATTTAAAGAGCATGTTTAACGCTCCGTCTGGGAAACAAGAACTCACTGTAATTGAAATTGATTGCTGAGGAACATATCACTTTCCTTTTATGTGTGCACAGGAGTCGGTTGCACTAAAATGTATAAAAAAAAGGAGAAGTAGCTACTGTATATATTTTTATTGCATTTTTATCTCCCTTCTGGTAGCTGGAAAGAAAAGAGATACAAGTATAATATGGAGTAAAAGAAAGGGTTCTCCTTAGTTCCAGAAACTGTGGATTAACACGTTTCTCACTCTTCCCTTTGCAAATGGGGCTCCTAATGAGTAGAGGCAAACTAGTAAATTACCTTGATTTCTTCTTTGTTGTTGTTTTTATCCACATCCTCCAGGCACCATTTAACATGGAAAGTCTAACTCCCAATGCAGGCTAAATGAGCCTAAAAACCAGCTGATAGATCTATGCGTTATCTTGGTTTCTCAATGTTCACATTGTTTTCTCTGCATTGATCTTAATAAGACATGTTAAATAATATCACATGTTCTGGCATGACCTTCCACTATAAGAACCTCCCATGACCTTCCACTATAAAGACCTGCCATGACTTTCTGCTATAAGGACATGCCCTGATCATCCACTAAAAATACCAGCCATGATTTTCCACTATAAACACCTGCTATGACTTTTCACTGTAAGGGCATGCCCTGATCATTCACTATAAAGCCCTGCCATGACTTGCCACTATAAAGCCCTGCCATGACTTACCACTATGAGGACATGCCCTGATCTTCCTCTATAAAACCTGCCATGACTTTCCACTATAAGCACATGACCTGCCACTGTAAAGACCTTCCATGACTTTCCACTATAAAGACCTTCCATGACTTTCCACTATAGCACATGATCTTCCTCTATAAAACCTGCCATGACTTTCCACTATAAGCACATGACCTTCCACTAGAAAGACCGGCCATGACTTTCCACTATAGCACATGACCTTCCTCTATAAAGACCTGCCATGACTTTCCACTATAAGCACATGACCTTCCACTAGAAAGACCTGCCATGACTTTCCACTATAGCACATGACCTTCCTCTATAAAGACCTGCCATGACTTTCCACTATAGCACATGACCTTCCTCTATAAAGACCGGCCATGACTTTCCACTATAGCACATGACCTTCCTCTATAAAGACCTGCCATGACTTTCCACTATAAGCACATGACCTTCCACTAGAAAGACCTGCCATGACTTTCCACTATAGCACATGACCTTCCTCTATAAAGACCTGCCATGACTTTCCACTATAGCACATGACCTTCCTCTATAAAGACCTGCCATGACTTTCCACTATAGCACATGACCTTCCTCTATAAAGACCTGCCATGACTTTCCACTATAAGCACATGACCTGCCACTGTAAAGACCTTCCATGACTTTCCACTATAAAGACCTTCCATGACTTTCCACTATAGCACATGATCTTCCTCTATAAAACCTGCCATGACTTTCCACTATAAGTACATGACCTTCCACTAGAAAGACCGGCCATGACTTTCCACTATAGCACATGACCTTCCTCTATAAAGACCTGCCATGACTTTCCACTATAAGCACATGACCTTCCACTAGAAAGACCTGCCATGACTTTCCACTATAGCACATGACCTTCCTCTATAAAGACCTGCCATGACTTTCCACTATAGCACATGACCTTCCTCTATAAAGACCTGCCATGACTTTCCACTATAGCACATGACCTTCCTCTATAAAGACCTGCCATGACTTTCCACTATAGCACATGACCTTCCTCTATAAAGACCTGCCATGACTTTCCACTATAGCACATGACCTTCCTCTATAAAGACCTGCCGTGACTTTCCACTATAGCACATGACCTTCCTCTATAAAGACCTGCCATGACTTTCCACTATAAGCTCATGACCTTCCACTAGAAAGATCTGCCATGACTTTCCACTATAAAGACCTGCCATGTGTGACTTAATTTATTTAAGCTATCCCTGCTAAACCTTGAAAATATGAACTTTATAACAATTCATGAAATAATGTCACCGTTAGTTGTTCCAAGGTTACAGGCTTATCAGTTCTGAGAAGTATCTCTCCACTTCACTGGCTCTCTGTTCACACTGAACCTGGTTCTTACTTTACTGTATCTGCTGCTTGGGTGAGTTACAATGAGCTTCTTGAAATCACACAACCTACTGTAGTCGTTAGTCTGGTTATTCAAGACAAAGCAACACTTCATACTTTATGTACATTTTGTTCTATATGCTTATTTGAGTCCAAAGATGAACTTGACACTTTTGTAAAACCCAGTGCACTGGTCCACGTGTCATTTCAGTGGGGACTGGGAGTTTCTTTTCCAATGCTAGTGAGTGCCATCTTTAGTTGCAACCAGTGGGACCGCCATGTCAGAAAAATGCACCATGGATACTGATATTCTTCAGAGATAACATTATCCCTCAGGATCACTCTGAGTGGACACATTTTCAATTTCCAACTCATTTCTTTATTTACTTTGGCACAATGAATGGTCGCTCTCTCCCTCTCTCTCATTTGGCTCTTAACAGATAAGAGGGAATTTGTCTTTTCTCTTTGTGGAGTAAAAAAAAAAAATGATTAAGTCAATTAAAACGCAGCCAAGCTTTTCTCTGTAGAAGAGCCTTTTGTTGCGTTCAATTATGAAGTCAAGACCTAACACAGACACAAAACACGCCTGGTCTGTCCCTCCATGTTAATTTCCATTCTATTATTATCCACTGTGCTCTTCCAAACAGAAGCTTGTCCAACACTGACATATGGACTGCTAATATAAATGCATGCAGTTGTCTCACATTAATCATTTAACTGTTGTTATAATATATCCAGTTTATGTACCTTACTGTTCATGCAATTATCAATGAACTCTGTTCTATAGCACAAACATTATATAGTACTGTGCAAAGGCCACCTGAGAAAATTGTTTATTTACCTTAGTAGTGTGTTAGTTTATTTGAAAAAAAACAATACATTAAAAGTTAACACAAAGAAACATTAATCCAATGAAAAACAAAAAAATATATTTCATGCAAAACCGATGCAATTTATGTTGTAAGACTGTTTTTCGAAGGATACTCAAGTTCATGTAGGATTGACCATAATTCTTCTTTTGACTTTTTGTTATTTTTCTTGTCCAAGTGATCGCACACAGCTTCAATTATATTGAAGTGATCAATCTAATACCGTAAGAGTTCCATCTTTGGACTTTAGTTGTTCTTAAAGGTCTTTACAGAGTGTTTGGTGTCATTATGATGCCACTCGTCAAAGATAACCTTCTCTTTTAAGACTTCTCAAAGCCAAAGTGTGTACTTTGGTGCCATATGATTCTGCCAGATGCTGTGCAAACACTTCACTTGATTTTCTTCTGTCCCTCAAGGAAGTGCCCTGTAAGTACTGTTGATGAGATGCAGACAGCTTTTTCTGTGTTTTTACAATAGAGCCGTTTTAATTAGATGAACAAGACTTCTGCTGCAAGAAACAGCGAGAGTTTCTTGTTGCTAATGTGAATCAAAATGGTCACCTACGTGTTATGTTAAGGTTAAGTAGAATGTTGTCACGACAATTGTTGTAGTCTAAATGATTTGTCTACTATTGTGTAGATAGCTCTCATTCCATCTTTTACCCTGCCTTCTGTTTCCTGTCAGAGGTGGTTTAGAGGCAGAACCCAGCCAGGGAGCCATCACTTTTTCAGACAACCAAAGCTGTTTGTCCCAGCGATCGTGTACACACTCTGGGGCCTCTGAGCCAGCTTCACCAGATAGACATGTGATCGCTAGCAGACACTGAGCAAATGATGTTAAAAATATGTAGTTTTTGTTGAAAAGAAAACGTTCAAGTCATAAGCCTCAGTAGGTGGGTTCAACTGCTCTTTGAAATCTTCTCTAGCATGCCTCAAGAAAGGGTTCACAGTGTTTGGAAAATGATATTGGTCCATTAAACCGGGCAAGATCAAGTGTAGAGAAGGAAAGGATTTACAATAGTATTTGAACTGAGGTCTGATAATTGGTGCCACTCTGCTCTCTGTTGAAAATCCCATACACATCCAGTCCTCTAGTGCCTGTGTCTGTCCCAGAGCAGACTGACAGTTTCTCCATGATGACCACATTGTGTTGGGAGGAGCTGCACACTCTGTTCTGAAGCTGTCACCTGAAATGTTGAAATACTGCCAGAACAATGTCACTCACAGTGTTTAGCTTGATATACTTAATACAAGTGTTTGTTTTCACTGTCGCTGTCAAAGCAATGTATTTGACATCGCATGTTAGCGATGTTTATACAGATTTTGCTGATTTCATGTCACCACTGACAATCTCTTCATTAGATTGTTGGTAGATTGTTTCTAACAACTATCACATCACGGTGCAACAATAACCAAGTTACTTTTTTCTTTGTTAAGTTGTTGTTCCCTGGATAGTGCAAACAGTGGATTCCCTTTAAGTATGAAATAGATTTAAGAATTAGATTTCGGAGCTTCTTTAAAAATAATCACATTTTTGCCCCAGATGAATTCATCTTGGGTCTTATTTCCAGTGACTAATCACTAGCTCAGGTTATTCTTGTGATGTTGGGTATTAGACCATTTCTGACTAATTACTCTAGTTGTTATGAGCGACCCACCTAATTCATCACTCCTCTGAACATTTAATTAGCTGGAAGGTCCAGTGCAATTAAGCACTGAATTAGGACAAATTTAACTCCAAGCCTGGCAGCTAGAAGTATTATTTCAGCTAGGAAAACCCAGTAGTAGCTTGACTCAAAGTCATAAGAGCCAGATGGATTGTGTCCATCTTTTAAAGTCCCACACCAGTAGAAATAATAGCAATTCATTCAACTATCTACAGAGCTTTTCATTGCAGAAATAATCTGAAAGTGCTTTAAAAAGTAAACAAAACAATAAACCGACTGTGATTGAGTTGTTCTGGACTAGAATGTTCTGCCAGAGAAAGGGTTTTTAGTTGAAATCCACTTTTTAAATATGTACATTTGTTTTAAGCCCACATTCTCTTACTGCATTGGGTTGTACGAACCACCAGCATGGTGATGTTTAACACAACAATCTGTAATAGGATTGTGAAGTTGCGTAACATTTGACCAACCCAAGTTGAGAAAAGTCACAGTCTTTTCGCAGCTTTACAATTGTACATTAAATCCAGATCTTTTTCATTTAATTTCCAGCATAGCTATTGCTGCCGTCATTTTCAACATAGTGCCTCATGCTTAGCAGTTTAGCAAATAAATTGTGTTTGACTAGAAATCCTTGCAGTTGTTTACCCAACTTCACCAAATGTAATGACATGATTCTAAACATTATTGTAATAAGCATGTCTTATTGCCAGTCTACGAACCATTCAACCATTCAAGAAAGATAGTATAGAACTGTGGCTGCTTTTTTGAGTCCATTATAAGAGGGTGGATTTGGCAGTGGCCCTGTCTGGCATTAAGATAAAAGAGTTCTGGAGCACTCAGAGTCGGAAGCCGTCCCAGTTAATTCCCAGGTTTCCGCTGTGCTTTGAAGAGGGTTGGACTAATGAGTGCAGTGAGGAAATGAGAGTGTGTCCTCACCAGTTTGTGGCCTTCCACCAGGCCTGCTCAGGCCATCAGTGTTATGGAGGTTTCATGTTAAGCCCTTTATTTGGCAATCTGCGAGGCAGTTATATGCAAACCCACCGGGCCTTCTACCAGGGCTACTCAGGGGCCTTTAGGACACAGTGTTAGGCCCTCTAAGGACCCAGGTTAGGAGCCTATGGTGGACCCCAGACAGCCCAGTGGCCTGAGTTTGGTAAAAGCAGTGTGATTGAACAGTTGCTAATGCGTTTTTGAACGTATATGAAAAGAGAATGCTAAGGGACTCTACAGTCCCTTAGCATTCTCCCTATTACTAAGGGACTGTAGAGGGAAGGGACTGTAGAGGCTGATTCGCTGATAGTAGCCAATAGATGGCCAAACAGGAAATGATGATGTACCCAACTAGGTAATACAAGCAAATGTTGGCCAAATATGCTACATTGTATATCTGACATATATTCTCTGTTACCGTTCATTCACAGGTGTTCAGTCAATGAACCTGCATCGCCCGCTTCCGCTCCTCGCCTGCCGACCAGTGTGTAGTTTCAGTATGAACAATGCGTGCGCTTTGAAATTATGCAAACTTTGGTGTAATTAAGTACACGGTCCTCGACACAGCAAACAGCATCGAGCATTGATTAACAATCATGCAAATAAAGGAGCAGAGATGAATTTAGAAGACATACAGAATAACGAATGCTTCCATTTTATGTCACGTTGTTTATATAAATAAATAATTCTGATGTTCTGGAGTGATTCTAGGGCCGGAAATGTTGGAAATGCTCGGTATCCCTTTTCCTCTGTTAACCACTGGTTGAGACCTACGCAATAAACTATGGCCGTTGTAATTTTTCTGGATTTTTTTGTTAAATCAAAGCTTTTCGACGACTCATACTCGATCATTTTAATGCGAATTTCACATGAATTTTGGTGTGAGTCTAGTGAGAATTTATAACATGCTTGGTTGGAACAATTTCCTTAATTACCCTGTCTCCGTTGGTAAATCTGAAATCAGGCTGTGTGATGGGACATTGATAATGTGAATTAACATGCTAAGATGAATACTTCCAGTTTCTCCAGACTCCATTGAACTGTGTAAGTGATATGGATGCTGGCACGGAGACAACACACAGCTGGTCATCTGATTAAGAAGTACAAATAATTAAAACAATATGCTCAGAAAACCAGGGGGTTTAAATTAGTGCATGCTTACACTGATTGTGACCTTAAGCTAATTAAGATAAGCAGAGTAAAGTGTTAACATACTCAGCTTACTGCAATAAGCACTTTAATGTTGAGTTAATTGTGTGCATGTAAATTTGCTCAGTGAATTGAGATGAAGAATTGTCTGAAAACAGCTTTTTCAGCAGAAAACATTAAACATTTACTCTCGCATCTGGGCCCGAAAGTAAATGAAAAGGCAGTGTACTGTAGACATAAAAACAAAGTATGTGTAAAGGTGTCTGCTAAACAGACAAGTAAATCATTTTTGTCAATGAAATGGTGTTCACATAAATTGTGTCTAAGCAACAGACGACGTTATTCATTCTGAGGTCCCAGTCGTTCCATCTGTGTTCTCTTCTTAGAGTCATTCACGCACTCATGCAACTCTTCCTCATATTCTTCAGCATGTGTTTGTGATAGCTGATCTAGGAATTCAGCTATAAGTACCAGGGCCCTTTGGAAGATGAGATGGGGGTGATAAGAGGAGTAAAACCAGTCATAATATCACACTAAACATTTTGGAACATTTTAGCTTGGTCAGGAGGTATGGAAAGTGGACAAGATTTAGTTTTCCTGTGGCATTGGGAGTTACATCTGTGCTCGATGTTCTCCAGATCTCAGTTGAACCATCTGCAAGGGTTTTTCAAGTGTTTCCACAGAGGCAGAGGCTGTTTTCATTCTTCTTCAGCGTTGTGGAAACGGTCACGAGGCGGCCAATGATGATCCCAGTACAGAGCTGCGCTGCGCAGCCTTGGAGATGGTTTGCTAGTAAGTTGTGTGTCTGCTCACTGCAGGAGATAGGCTTGAGGCCCACTAGACCAACAGGCAAGGGTGGTGGGGTCTGCTGGAAAGGAAGGGTTCGGATGAGGTGTCCGTGCCTTTAAAAAGACATCCAAGTACACATCCAAAACAATCCCAAACAAACAATTAACTACAAATATGATTAACCAAGACAAGAACAATGATAGAAAAATTATTTTGATATCTTCTATGAAGCCAGGAAAACTACAGCAGAAATTGCAGGCATATTCTTTCCACCGACATTTCCAGTCCTGGCCAATAATATCTATAATTCTATGCACGTATCACCTGTTTCAGCTTAATCTACCAGCTGCATCTCCTTTCAGGCATCACTCATCTGCATTTCTCCTTTCTCTCTTCCTGAACATCCAATCCTCCATCATTTTTTAGATATAATTTACCTGTGATAGCCAGCAGGGACCCCAACCCTGATTTTCATTCTGTTGTTACATTTGCACATTGTATACATTGAGAGGGAGAATTAATATAATTGTATAATTTCACCAAAACACAGCCCAATCTCAGTTAGTAGAGACATAATGAAACACACATGATTGTCTCTAAGACAGAACAATAAATTAGATGAACCCTGAATGCTGATTCGCTAAAAGCAGTTTTTTACTTTATGTGCTGATAATTGATTTTGATAATAGCAGTTAGGCATCTTGGGAGTATATGGTGCAATATATTGCCAATATACCATGGTTAAGTGCTGTTTATGTAAGCTGTGGTCATTGCTTAGATATAACCTACAGTATTTCCCCCAAAGAATTCTAAATGCTCTTTTCTGCTTGTCAAACAAGGCCAGAAGAAGAGACAAAAAAAAAAATCACAAAACATTCAGTGATTTTAGCTAATGTAGCTAGCTCAAAACCTATGTAAGTTGTACACCGATCAGGAATAACATTATGACCACCTGAGTAATATTATGTAGGTCCCCTGACACGTCGAGGCATGGACTCCTGTAGACCTCTGAAGGTGTGCTGTGGTATCTGGCACCAAGATGTTAGCAGCAGATCCTTTAAGTCCTGTAAGTTGTGAGGGGGGGCTTCCATGGATCGGACTTGGTTGTCCAGCACATTCCACAGATGCTCGATTGGATTGAGATCTGGGGAATTTAGAGGCCCTTGATCTCATTGTTGTGTTCCTCAAACCGTTCTTGAACCATTTTTGCTTTGTGGCAGGGCGCATTATCCTTCTGAAAGAGGCCAATGCCATCAGAGAATACCATTTCGGTGAAAGTGTGCACATGGTCTACAACAATGCTCAGGTAGGTGGTATGTGTCAAAGTAACATCCACATTAATGGCAGGACCCAAGGTTTCCCAGCAGAACATTGTCCAAAGCATCACACTGCCTCCGCCGGCTTCCCTTCTTCCCATAGTGCATCCTGGTGCCATGTGTTCTCCAGGTAAGCGATGCACACACATCTGGCCATCCATGTGATGTGAAAGGAAACGTGATTCATCAGACCAGGCCACCTTCTTCCATTGCTCCGTGGTCCAGTTCTGATGCTCACATGCCCATTATAGGCTCTTTCAGCAGTGGACAGGTGTCAGCATGGGCACCCTGACTGGTCTGCATCTAGGCAGCCCCACACGCAGCAAACTGTGATGCACTGTGTGTTCAGACACCTTTCTATCAGTACCAGCATTTACTTTTTCAGCAATTTGAGCTACAGTAGCTCGTCTGTTGAATCGGACCACACAGTCCAGCCTTCACTCCCCATGTGCATCAATGAGCCTTGGCCACTCATGAACCTGTCGCCGGTTCACCGCTTTTTTTTCCTTGGACCATTTTTGATAGGTACTGACCACTGCTGACCAGGAACACCCCACAAGGGCTGCAGTTTTGGAGATGCTCTGACCCAGTTGTCTAGCCATCACAATTTAGCCCTGGTCAAAGTTGCTCAGATCCTTATGCTTGCCCATTTTTCCTGTTTCTGACACATCAACCTTGAGGACAGAATGTTCACTTGCAGCCTAATATATCCCACCCACTGACAGGTGCCATGATAACGAGATTATCAGTGATATTCACTTCACTTGTCAGTGGTCACAATGTTATGGCTGATCGGTGTCTCAGGACATCTTTGATTGACAAAGGTAGAAAGAAAAATACTCTGCTATTCTTGAGATGTGTGTACCAAGAGGATTCATACAGGTCTAATGTTTCTAAACTATTTAAATTAGTTTGAACTCATTTAAATTCCTGTGTTGTATTAAATAAAACTGTCAATATCAATGACAGTGTTTTGGGACAGCACATATGCATAATGTGTGAAAACAGGAACAAGTGGGACAAGGGACCAGGACGCAGGTTTGCACTGAACGTCCCCGATTTGTGATATAATGCTGTACACTGGATTATTAGCTAATTATTATCTAGCTTATTGTGATTACAGGGTTAGGCTTGCATTTCATCAAAAATTATTTCAACTCTGAGATGATTAACAGATGAACAAGAAATGCAATGTTGTTGCACTGTTTACTAGGGTTTAGTTCCCAATACTTACCAGTTGGATTAACTCTTACCAAGTTTATCTCACAGAAAGAACGATTGTATTGAATAATCACTTAGAAACTTACAAGCTCTTTCAAACAACTGTATTTATTGTTTGAAAACGGCTAGGTAATTTTGTCATTCAGGAATCTGAATCAAAGATGATTTTTAACAATTGCCTCAGTAAAATAACATGTACTATCTCATGTGTGAGACATCGTAACATCATCAAACAGGTAAATCATCTGAAACCACCGGGTAACATGCTGGTTTTCGCAATTTTTTATGACTTTCTGAGCATGAGTTGCATGCAAATTCATGCAGAGTCCTTGGCAGCTGTTCTCCAAAAAAAGGTTGAAAACAAACAGGGTTGGACCTACAAACACATAAACACCCTCTTCAGTATGGTTTGCTTTCCAGCCTATCTCTCCATGTAAAGGTAAGCAGAGTGCCATTGATGTAAACATTTGTAAAATGACATATAAAAGACCAAAAAGTATTATTACATATTTTTCATATTTACTGTAACAGGCTATTTCACAGTAATCTTTACTCATTTGTTAGTTTTTGGGATAGATGCTGTAGCGATGGCAGTGCAAAGATAGAGTCAGACAGGGAGTGTGGCCCAAAGGCATTTATTATTAACTTAGCACAACCAAAAGGAGAAAGGCAAAACCAACGAAAAGGTTTAGGCCGCTCTACTGGCTCAGATGGTTTTTCCTTTGGACTGTTTCCCGGCAACATATGGCTGTCTCTGCAGTCTGGGTATATGGAGGACAGGCCATTAATCCCATTTGTCTCCAGTTTCCCACGGGGTCCCCATCTTTACTGTTGCTGTAATCATCCACCATAAAAGGCAGGTGTGAAAGGGTGGGGCTACCTCCAGGATGATCCAGAACATTCCGGCATCCTCCCCTAGTGCGCTGTACCTCTGTGGACAGCAAGTACACTCTCGGTTGGGGTCACACTACAGAGGTCCTAAAAGTCCATATCACATTCCTAAACGGTCTCTTTATGGTTTCTTTATCTTGAAACAGTTAGCCTAGTACAAATTACTGGAGGCAAACAAGGGTAATGTGAATTGCCTCTGTACTCTCTGGGTCAGGAGAGCGGTTGTTGGCTAGGAATGCCTTGCCAAACCACACTTTAGCATATCCTTGTGGCTAGTCAGGTGCCTGCAAGCTAATTCTGGTAACTGGACAAGCGTTGTCCTGCAATGCGTTGTTTATGGCTGACTTGCCTATTGAGCAAGCAGTTTAATTTGGCCACCAAATGCAAACATTCCTGTGAGAGCTGCCCAGCGATTATCTCTGCAGTTTGCCTTTACCAAACTGTTTTTTAGTGATTGAGGGGCTCATTAAACCTGACTGTCTCTGAGGCAGTTTGAGACAAATGTTGGATAAGCATGACACATACGGCGAGCTGGAGCTGAAGCAAGTATGCAATTACTGGGCCGGCATGAAGTCGGTGTAATAAAACTACATTGTTCAAAAGGAAATAATGGATGTATTAACTGGCAAAATGCACATAGAACATATAACAATATAACTTTATTCTCCATTCAGGATAGACCTTTTTCACTGACATCAAGGCCATTGAAAAAAAAACATACAGATACAATACTTTCTGTCTTCTCACACATTCAAACCATCAAGCAGTCATACTGTGCAAGCAAAACATTCAGTTAAAACACCAAAAGACATTAACATATTCATTCACAGCTGACCTGTCCTAAATGCAATGTTAAAACAGCCTTTTAAAAATAGTCTGAATTCTCTTTAGTAGAGTGGCAAGTTGCAGTTAATTTTTAAAACTGATTTAACAACTGTTCTTGTGAAAAAGCACCGCTAACCTGTTAACCTGTTTAAAATAGTCCCCATCTTGTGTATGGCATTGCTAAAGATTCCACTTCTTTCACATACTTTAAAAGGCTCACATTATTTCCATGTCATTAATGAAGATTGATAACAACAGTGGTGAAAGAACACACCCCTTGGGCATACCTGTATTCAGGGTTTGTTCATCAGAGAGAGGTCACAAGGACCCTCTGTGGGCAGTCACTTAAAAAGTCCTTGATCCAGTCTACCAGATCAAAGTAGACATTCAGGTTAGGCAGCTGTTTCAACAGTGTGTTTCTTTGCATTGTATGGAAAATGTAGAAACAAATCAATAAATAAAATGTGTACGTATGGTTTTGTGTATTGAAGGTGACTGGCAGCCATGTTCACATGCAGTCACTCTTTGTGCCTTATTGGCAAACTGTAACAGGTCCATTTGATTGACTAGTTGATCAGAAGTTGATACTTTACTCCACATACAGTAGCCAGTATTATTTACTCATTTTCTGTCCAAACAGCGATGAGGAAGAATAGGATTTCGGATCACTTTCAAATGCAACACACACACTACATAGTACTTCAGAAACTACACACGACCAATGTTGAGTTTAAAGAATTATAAACAATGAAACAAAAAACTCATGCAGGTGTGCAGTAGAGTTGAGCCGCAGTGCTGCTCCCTGGGAGAACATACTATAGTTTCATATTTCCTATGAATATACTGGAAGAACCTACACCACTCATATTCAGTTACTTGAATGAGATGCTAAAAAATAAGAGACAAGCCATTATTTTGCCTTTTAATAGTAAGAAAGCTATGCAAGAATGCACTATTTGCAAAAAGAAGAATTTCCATGTGATCCAGTTCAATAATCACCTAGAAAAAGATTTGCTGGCAATCTTGAGACAGTGTTGCTATTGATGGAGCCAGTGCTGCTAATGATGGAGCTAGTGTTGCTAACGATGGAGCCAGTGTTGCTAATGATGGAGCCAGTGTTGCTAAAGATGGAGCCAGTGTTGCTGATGATGGAGCCAGTGTTGCTAATGATGGAGCCAGTGTTGCTAACGATGGAGCTAGTGTTGCTAACGATGGAGCCAGTGTTGCTAATGATGGAGCCAGTGTTGCTAAAGATGGAGCCAGTGTTGCTGATGATGGAGCCAGTGTTGCTAATGATGGAGCCAGTGTTGCTAACGATGGAGCCAGTGTAGCTAATGATGGAGCCAGTGTTGCTAATGATGGAGCCAGTGCCAGTGATCTGTTCCTGTTCCTCTACCACCTCTAATGTTAAACCATCTGTGATGGATGTGTCCAGTTCTCAGATAACAAAACAACAAAACCTGCCATCCAGTTCTCCGTAGTCCCTAACAGCAGCAAAGCAGAGAAAAATAGATGAAGAGTCAGCTAAAATTTTCTCCACTGACTTCCAACCACTTTCAATTGTTCAGGGACTCTGAGGCTACTCTAATGTTCTCAATATAGCAACCCCCTCAAATCCTATCAAAAATAATAGTCCTTAAATGGATGAGAAATTACAGGCCACACTAGAGGAAATTCATAAAAAGATCCCAGCTGTTTTCTTCCCTACAGACTGTTGGACTAAGTCTACTTGCAATATCATGTCTGTTCAATGACATTTTGTAGAGAACAAAAAAGTAGACAGCTAGAAACATGGCTAGGGAACTAATCAGTGTTGCACTATAATGGAAGTTAATGGCCAATGTGGTCAGTTGTGTCAGTGACAGTGCCAGCAACATAATGGAAGGTAATAGATAAAGTGGTCAATTGTGTCTGTGACAATGCCAGCAATGGAAGGTAATAGACAAGTTTTATTCAGTTGTGTCAGTGACAATACCAGCAACATAACAGGATGTAAAAGAGAAGTTGTGATCAGCTGTGTCCTTTGCTTAATTTGAGCCGGATCCTGCAAGAACAAGATCCGGCACCTCTCAGATTTGTCTCAGTTTGCTCCGGCACCATTTCAGTTTCTGTATCTGCGCATTATTAGAATGTTTCCATCATCATGTGCGCTTTGCACGGTAAACATTCTAATAAAAGAAATCAGAGAGCATAAAGTTGACCCAGCAGCACCTGACATCATTGTGAAGGTTTTGTATTGTCTGCTATTCGCGTTACCGATGTGCTTCATTTGCGACCTTCCCCGAGTCAAGCTGTAGTAACAGGTGAAAAGATCTGCCCTGCCCCACCCCCGCTCGCCAAACAGGGCTACCGTTTCCACCACCTCTACGCCCACTGAATCAATCACTCTCTTGCGCTCTACTGTCTTCTGGCACCTCCTGAGTTACAAATTAAGCGCTGGTTGTGTCAGTGGCAATGCCAGCAACATAACAGAAAGGCAGAGATGCCCTGGAAGGGAGGAGATATCAAACCCTATGTGGACAAAGTGGAGGCAGCACACCAGGTGCAGAGAAATGAAAGGAAACGCAACATCAAATGGTGCCAGAGTTGCAGCCTAAGAAGTTATTCCCAGGCAGAAATTGAATTTACTACAGAACATTTAAAAATAAATAAAGGAATCCAAGGGTGCCATAATGTCGACTCTGGGCTTTTCAAATGCATCAGTTGAGCCCGTGGTCCAAGAGGTATGTCAGGTCTTCCCACGCTTTGAACAGGTCACTGCTGAACTAACTGAAGAGAGGTACAGTATGTATTATTATTAGCAGTAGTAGTAGAAGTAACAGCTGTAGTAATAGTTATAGCAGTGGCAGTAGTAGTAGTAGTTACGATTAGTATGCAGATGTATGCTGGAAATGACCTAGTGCATTAACATGATAAAAGTTGTCATTATAATGTCACAATAGGATGTAAGGCAGTCTGATCAAGCATGTTTTCCTCTCCTTCAAAAATGTAAACCTCACCCAGGGTCTTATGCACGTCACTGCTAACTTCAGAAAACCCATAGCAATCACTGAGTGCCATTCAATCAAGGGCAGAGCAGTTGCACAAGGCAAATTCTCCATGGCAAGAATGATCTAATCGGATGGGTCCCAGAAACCAATAGGCTGGGCCAGATCCAGACCCATGCCATTGTTGTACGTGGGTAAAGCAGCATGTAGAATGCCATTGGTATGGACTGTTGTACACCTCTCATTTTGACATCACTTAAACGATTGCGAAATAAGGAGTCTTGAAATATTTTGCCAACAATAATTGCAGTGGAAAATATTAGTTGGAGTCGCCAGGCATCTGTATTTCTGCTTTTACTTGCTGTTTGGGTCTAGTCAAGGTTACTGTGAAAGCAATGTGACAGCTTCTAGATGCAGAGCTTGCAGTTGTTATTCATTGCATTGCACAATATCATCACCACAGACAATCCACATGTATTTCAATATTGCTTCGTAATGAAGATGATTCCCGTCCTCTCTTTGAACTTTCCCAGTGTGAGCTTGTTCTGAAATCAGTCATTCTCACAACTCCCTGAAAAAGGAAACAAGGCCTTAGAAACTTGTAATTTATTTATTTGATCACAAATAATGTCATTCCTGCCAGCCTCCACCACTCCAAAACAGCTCCTTTCAAAAAGACAAAAGGCTACTTAGGAAGCTCTTGGAAGAACTGCACAGGATTTGTATTACAAACATCTATTTCCTTAAGCCAATCAGGACATACTCATGGATTCAACAACACTTAACATAACAACAAACTAGGCTGCAGGCAATATCTTTACACAAACAGTGCTTGTAAAACTAGACTTCTTAAGTAATGTATGCTTGGGGCCAGCTTTTTGTGTCTGCTTGCTTAATGTGGGGTCCTGTGATCACTTGAATAAGATGTTCACTGATAAATGCTTGCACATTTTTGAAATTCCACAGCTTCTTTATATATTATAATACATAACATTTTACAGGCAATTTTATGAAGAACTAAATGTGCTTAAATAAAATATTTGTATTTGCATTGTATGTGCATTGCAATGCAATTGCGTTTGGGGGTGGGACTTGTAGTTAGCTTGAACTGTAATTGGAATGCAGTGTTGTACACTGAGAACATTGTGATTGGACAAATGGCTTTTCAGAAAAGCTTTGTGGCTCTTACAGTAGCTGATACATGATATACAATGTAATACATTTCTGGGAATGACTTATTAAAACTACTATTAAAATAACATTGTTAGTGTGGGTTGTGGACGCTACATACTTGTTTTGTACACAGGTGAAATAGAAAAATATACTTTTAGAAAATGTAGACTAGTCAACCCAAGATTTTCTAAATACATTTGATCCCACTTACATGTTCTCACTAACAAACGGGCAATTAATACACATTACCGACTTCTTTACCCAGGACAGTTGGCTGTAGCAATATAGAGGATGAAATTGCATAGCACTAGTTGATTGACAGCTTGCATGTATCATGTATCATGTATCTCAGCATACAACACTGCAGTCCAATTAGAATAGCTCAACTTAACTGAAAGTTCCAACCCCCTATTGCATTTGCACTGTGATGCACACACCCAATGCAAATTCAAATGTCTATGTATTTATATATCTCTTTAATAATATGGCACATTTAGTCCTGATCCTAAGTGTATAATAGATTAACCTTCCAAAGTTATAGGAATTTTTAATTAGTGGTGCCATGTAGTAGCTTGTTCATTTCATAGTGGTGCTATGTAGTAGCTTGTTCATTGCATAGTGGTGCTATGTAGTAGCTTGTTCATTGCATAGTGGTGCTATGTAGTAGCTTGTTCATTGCATAGTGGTGCTATGTAGTAGCTTGTTCATTGCATAGTGGTGCTATGTAGTAGCTTGTTCATTGCATAGTGGTGCTATGTAGTAGCTTGTTCATTGCATAGTGGTGCTATGTAGTAGCTTGTTCATTGCATAGTGGTGCTATATAGTAGCTTGTTTCTTGCTTAGTGGTGCTATGTAGTAGCTTGTTTATTGCATAGTGGTGCTATGTAGTAGCTTGTTCATTGCATAGTGGTGCTTTGTAGTAGCTTGTTCATTGCATAGTGGTGCTATGTAATAGCTTGTTCATTGCATAGTGGTGCTATGTAGTAGCTTGTTTATTGCATAGTGGTGCCATGTAGTAGCTTGTTCATTGCATAGTGGTGCCATGTAGTAGCTTGTTCATTGCATAGTGGTGCCATGTAGTAGCTTGTTCATTGCATAGTGGTGCTCTATAAAGTAAATCCGCATGCACCCATTTGACCTTGACCACCACATAATTTCAACAGATTCAATAATGTTAAATAAAACGCACGTCTGCATTTATAAGAAACAAGCAATACCACCGCCACTGGTCTAATCACCAGGCTAATCTGAAATACCTGGCAGATGGCCGACCATACCCAAATATCATAATTCATTGTGGAACCAAGGATTTAAAATAAAATGACCTGAGGATCTTTTGGAAGAAGGCCCATGTTTACATAGTTAATTCTATGTTTTAGAAATGTTAAAAGACAATGTGTATTCTTTGCGTTGTGAATAACTTCTCTCTCTTTCAATGAGAACGTATCATTACATAGGGAATAGTATAATCTGAACAATGCCCCAACCTTCCTAGTTGTACAAAAGAGTTATCCATCAATAATCAAACAATATATTTAATTCCCTTTGGAAAGGGATATTACTCAGGGCTGGGCACACCTTGCGCCAAGGTGCTCTTTTCGACGGAGCCACACAGGACAAGGCATCCCTCCTCATTCTGACAAGGGCATGGCCACATAAGCCTGCTGCGCCGTCCCGTGGGATCTCATTTAGGATTTAAAAGAATTGTGAGCCCGTTGATGGGCCATCGGAAACGCTGTGATGGATCTACAAGGCTCAGAGAGTCCTCCATCATCCAGGTCCCCCAGTCCCTCACGGTGAGGATACCTGTCCCCATACCACCACAGAGCACCCTCGCTCCCACTCCCTCTCTGCCTCTCTGCTCTGTCCTCACCTTGATTAATGTTATAACTGATGCTCTAGGACGATGATCTCTTGTGATTATGTCATCCCATTGTTATGTGCACTGTTCTCTTTTAGATTAGATCATTGACTCCGAGCTTCATTTTTAATATGAAGTCATCATGAGAAACGTTTGACACCGCCTGAACGGGGATTAATTCAGAGAGAGAAGAGCTCAGCGTGTCAGCCGGTGCCCTTGAGCACTATGCAAAGCAGAAGTAGTATTAGATTGAAGCAATGTCTTTAACACTGCTCCATATTCCCCCTCACATATTTTCCCTCGGAAAATGCTTCGTTACGTGGCAATTAGCTTAGATAAGTACCATTGTTTAATTGCAGATATTTAATTGAAGTCATTCGTTTCCAAAACGAGAATATTTAAATAGACTGAACCGACGGCCTTCTGCCATCTTTTTCTTTCTTTATCTAGGAACGTTGGTTGCTTTGTACAAGGAAAAGTACTTTTTTCGTTGGAAGATTAAGTGCAGCTAAGCCCTTGAATTTAAGCACAGCCTTTTAGGTTTGTTTATAATAGGTTTATTGATGGGCTTTTTTCTGAGTGAAAGCGATGAGACATCATCCCCACCAGGCATGTACTGTAGACCTTTAGTGCTGCTGCAGGCTACTACTAAAAACCATAAGTCATTTCAGCAGCTTTCATAGGGGGCGATTCAGAAATATGCAAATACATACTTCACTTGCTCCCTGCAATACCTTTCAAATGCAAATCCCATCCCTTCTACGGTGGAGATAACACCAGGTATCAGATGGAGTGTACGCAGAATAAACGTCTTTAGGTTTAGTGACACTCGGCGTGGCTGGCTTGTGGATGTGGTATGCCTGGCTGCCGCTGAGTTTCTGTCGTACTTATCGACACAAAGAGAAAGTGGCATTTTGGATGTCCTTGATGTCTTAGAACAAAGTGGTTATTTTGCTGGATTCAAACTACCCACTTATGCCATTGTAAGAAACAGACTGCAATAACAATGCTGAAGAAATAATTTGTATTAGGAAAACAATCGTTACTGTCTGGTAATACACACTTAGAAAGAGAACAAGAGAGAGAATTCAGTTACAGAGCACTGTCTAATGTGTTGTTTTCTAGGAGAGGTATCCTGTACTTTTCCTTTTCCTTCTTCTTCTTCTTCATTATCTCAACAGCCGTGGGTTGTGTTGAACGTGTTCATATTTGCATACTTGATTACCTATGCTCATATTGTTTCTAGATGTGATGAATGACCTTCAGGCTGGTATTAATTACAAGCAGTAAGAGGAATCAGACAACAGTGTTTATCTTGTAAATGTCACAAGGAAGTGACCGGTTCTTTAACAACTAGGTTGAGCAGGCATAATGAAGTTCAGACAAAAATACAGAGAGACAGTTAACATTTAAGTTGTGATTATCAAAGTTTTACTTTCTCAAACTGGGCTTCCTTACTGGGCCAGTAATATGTCTAACCCCCCCCCCCCCCAGCCCAGTAGGGAGACGGCCATGTTGATTCCAGAAAAATGCACATTAATCCATGACCCCATGCTCTTGACAGCAACCATACCACTGGACTGCATCTTGTGGCGTCTGCCCTCAAACGAAGAAGAAACAACTTAAATTTTTACATCAGCAGTTGTCACAAAGTCTTGAAGCTTTGGCTATAAAGAAAAACCTATAAAAGATAACCCAGAACAGGCCAACCAAGCAGGACATAACCATTCACTTTGTCAAACACTATTTAACACAGAATTTCTATAAAAATGAGACTTTTGAAAAGACCCTGTCATTATTACACAAAATTACCAGTTAGCTTTTGGGGGTTGTATAAGGCAATAATTTAGCAGGCTAGGACCTATGAAATTGGACAGTCCTAAAGCAAAGGGAAAACTACGGGATAACTTTGAGCTCAAATCAAAGTTTACTGTGTTATTTTGCGAGGTGGCATCAGGATGACATCAGAGGGGTTACCATATGGTATGTTTTCTGTTTCCAGTATTCACAGCAACTCAGGCCAAGGGGAGTCATCCAGTATGTCTACCAGCTGCAAAATAATTCATTACATGTAGAATTCTTCTGTGAGAGCTCTTAAATGGAGACTTTGCCCCCACTGATTTGTGGCATAACTCAATTTTTCAGCACTCAATTATTGTCTGTTACCTTCCACAAAACAGCTCTTCTGTGTATGTGAAAATGACCCCCTTTCAACACACACAAAACTCACATCCACTCTAGATTTGAGTGTGTGCTACACTGCTTTGTGTAACATTTACAATCCTGCATACAATACCAAATACACCACCCTCCTCGCCACACTTTTCACAGTGCTGCTCCTCCAAGCCAATTACACCTGAATGAGTTTTGAGCTCCGGCATCTGGGAGAGGGTCAGGAAACCATTCAATACATGCAAGCAAGCCCTGTGTGTTTGTGTGTGAAGAGCTTTGTCTATATTCTGTGAGGCTAATGCTAGTGTTAGTTTTGTCTGGTTGTTTGGTAATGGTACATCAAGGCAAGACATGGGCACGGTAGGTGCTGTTCGGCGTGGCGTTACAGGTAGACTTTCAATTTAATTGGAGTATTTTTTCGGAGAAATATCTCCCCGTTTATACGGACACCTGTGTATCCTCTCCTTTTTGGAATACGTTTTAAAAAGACATTGCTGTAGATGTGAATAAGGGAATTTGAACCCATGCTGCAGCAGTACATGTGTATGTGCAATATATGTGTATTTATTTTTAAAAGTGTGTTAATCTCAGTTTGTAAACATTTATAGTTATACTAAGTAGCTATTCCAAATATGGCCGAGGCACACTTAATTTTTAAACGTTTTCAGAACTGTCCACACACTCTAGCAAATATTTATAGCATAGCATAGCATAGCATAGCATAGCATAATCTTCCGCTTATCCGGGGCCGGGTTGCGGGGGCAGCAGTCTAAGCAGGGATGCCCAGACTTCCCTCTCCCCAGACACTTCCTCCAGCTCTTCCGGGGGGACACTGAGGCATTCCCAGGCCAGCCGTGTCCTAGGTCTTCCCCGGGGTCTCCTCCCGGTGGGACGGGACCGGAACACCTTCCCAGGAAGGCTTTCCGGAGGCATCTGAAACAGATGCCTAAGCCACCTCAGCTGACCCCTCTCGATGTGGAGGAGCAGCGGCTCTACTCTGAGCTCCTCCCGGGTGACCGAGCTTCTCACCCTATCTCTAAGGGATCGCCCAGCCACCCTGCGGAGAAAGCTCATTTCGGCTGCCTGTATCCGGGATCTTGTCCTTTCGGTCACAAATATTTATGTGTAGTGTTATTGTGTCGGATAATTTTGCTCTTATATTTTACATCAAAACGACATCCTTGTTTTGGGTTTTGGAGTCAACCTAATCCGCTGAAGATATTAGCTAATATATTATGCCATCAAGCCCATGCATGGTTGAGATATAATGAAATAAAAAAACTAAAATTGCCCTGTTAGAAGTTTGTCACTCGCCACAGAGGCAAAGCAATCGGTAATCTGTGTTGATGAACTTGCCTTTAAGTCTGTGATTATTAAGAAGTCATGAAAAGGTGAGATGTGGTTTGGCATTTTCTTGCTGAAATAAGCAAGGCCTTCCCTAAAAAGATGGCAGCATATATTACTCTAAAACCTGTATGTATTGTTCAGCATTAATGGTGTCACCCATGCCATGTGCACTATTGCACCCCCATACCATCACAGATGTTGTCTTTTGAACTGTGTGCTGATAACAAGCCGGGTGGTCCCTCTCCTCTGTAGTCCAGAGGACGCGGCATCCATGACTCCCAAAATTAATTTCAAATTCATTTTTGATTCGACAGGCCTCAGGACAGTTTTCCACTTCGCCTCCGTACATCTTAAATGCGTTCGGGCCCAAAGTAGGCGCTGACATTTCTGGATCTTGTTTATATATGGCTTCTTCTTTGCATGGTAGAGTTTTTATGTATTGTGTTCACAGACTGGTTTTTGGAAGTGTTTCTGAGCCCATGCAGTAATTTCCACTACAGAATCATGTCTGATTTTAATGCAGTGACTAATGAATAGATCTTTCAATTTGCCTTGATTGGACATTTAGAATGCCATTTAGAATTGGCATTTGTACCCTCCCAACTATTCATTCCACTTGTAACATATACTATACTTGTACATTTATCTGCCCTCCTCTATTTGCCTTAATTGCTCATCTATACATTCCATTTGTAACATACATTATACTTAATACTTAAATTTCTGCCCTCTTTTATTTGCTAACTGTATTTCATTGTACTGTACTTGTACTTGTTCAATGACAATAAAGTTAAATGTAATCTAATCTAATTAGATCAAAACACATTTGTATTTACGCTTGGGTCTCTTAATTGTATGATGAGTGCCTGCGCTGTAAAGGGTGGTGTACATGTAAGTGCTTGGTTTGCTCTCAGACGCTACAGTAATTAGTATCTCTCAGAGTACGATAGTGAGCACTGCATTCACACTGGCTGTTCCCAACAGCAAACGATACGTAGACGGTTTTAGTAGAAGAAATACAACACCACCCTTCCATGTTGACTCCCCTGTGGTTATAATTGTGGAGCACGGTATAACCTGACCCCTCCTCCTTCTTCACCCCACTGGTTTTCTAGCAAGGTCCGGCCTGAGAGGTAGAATGATGCCTGGTACAAAACTGGCTCCAGGCAGCAATCCACTCTACAGCTACAGCCCTCACATGGTCACGCAGTCAGTGTGATTAAGTTAATACGATTATCACCTTATGCTTTTTACCCCCCACCCACCCCCGGATTATTGTGTTGGACAGCTGTGTGGAGGGAAACATATTTCAGCCCTGCTGATTGAGGAGATTATCAGATCCAATGTGATCTAACTCAGTAATCTTATCTGATTACCTTTGGATTGAAACGTTCATATTAAGATAAACAGGAATATAGGCGATTAAACAACACCTATCGCTGGATCAGTCAACTCTAGAGTTTACATACTTGGGCATATATAGCCCTATGGATTGTTCATTTTTCCTTATTGGTTATGGGCTGTGTTTGTGAAAAATATTCAAACCTCTTGACTTTCTCCCTATTTCGTTGTATTTTGAACTAGGATTATTCATTAAACAGAAAAAGAAATACATGACATAAGGAATTGCTTTCTACCTACATACAATACCCCAAAAAGAGAAATTTGTGCCAATTTATATTAAAAAGAAAAAACCTAAAGATGTTCAGACCTTTTGCCATGACACTCGAAATTGAGCTCATATGTATCCTTTGTCCTTGTCCTTTAGATTTCTCTAGAAATGTGGCAAATTCCATCGATAATAAAAAAAACAAAAAAAACAAGTAAATTAAATAAATGGTAATTTCTGGAAAAAGGTATTCACATCATTAAATATAAAATAAACAAGATATCCTTAGCTTTTCAAGTGTACATTTTGAGTTATCTGACATTATGACCCAGAACGACCAACATTGTATAAAGCTTGCAGAAATCTCTGGGATTCGTATGAACATGCGCAAACGTGAACATGGACACTGAAATATATTTTACAGACGAGAACAGAACCTGCAACAATTAGGGTCAACAGCGATTCATTTTCTAAAAGCTATATTCATAAATAAACTGTGATTAACACCTGAATCCTTGTCTTAAAGTCGATGTCATCAGCAGCCAATAATCTAACTTTTTTAAAGTCCAGAACAATCATTTACACAGTTAAGGTGTGGGCATCAAAAGGAAAGCATGATTGGTTATACCTAGGCAAGAGTACTACCTCCTCAAATATCGTAATAAATTCCATAGAACATTTTATCTTGAAGGCAGCGCCATGTTACAGCTATTTGTAGGCAAATAGTAGCCTACTACTGTTACCCTGAAATCGGAAAAAGATAAAATACCAGGTATAACTGTTATTGAGAAATATGCTTTGGTAATAGATTACTAAACCAAATTTCTATATAGGCTAATATTAACATAGACATACTGAGTTTTTACCAGCCAAAACCCCAAGTGTTCCGGTCATTATTCCCACTTATCTAGTTATGCACGGCCACCTTTTCATCCATGCTGATCACACACAACTCAGGCACACAACACAAGGTGACCGTTTCGAAAGGCTCTGAAGACTTTCCACACCCACTGTATCTGTTAAGTGTTACCACCCCAACCAAGCACACAAAGTTGGCCCAGTCCGTCTCCCATCCCTGTCTAGTGACGTTGACCACTGGTCGTCTGCCTTCTCCCTAGGCTTTCCCATGCAGTGAGGCATGTCCATGTCATTACTCACATGGCTGCTGGATGAGACCAGAGCAGAGGAGTTATAGACACACTTTACACACACGCTTGCATCTGCAGTGAACTGGACCCCCGCCATTACATTTCCCATTGAATATCCAACATCCTGCAGGGAGCTCCGACTTCATGCTCATGCTTCATGAGAGACAGAGGGCCACTTTGAGTTGAGGCACCTGTGGCACCTCTGGCTCAGGTACGAGTGACGCATGGTACGTTTAAACATTGTAGGCTGATTTAAACATTGTATTTAAACCCCTTGTTTTTGTGTCTGGGGGGGGGGGTTGCCCACAAGAAGCGGTGCATTCTGGATTCATGATGAAGCCTGGTACGAGCAAGGAGAATGACATGTTGGACACCGGCCTCCTGGACTACATCGCTTCCTGTGCCCCTTCTGTTTCGGTTTATTGTACTGGATTAAATGGCATGTGTTACCTAAATGTTTAAGTAACAGTGTGGAGATGTATAGAAAACTGTGCCTTCATTAAATTATTGTCCTTTGTGTCTTAGTGCCTACTTCACTTGTTCAACCTTTTAACACATACTAACACAGGCTAAATTACTGATTTGGTTGTCTGTGAATTTCTCACTTAAAAATCTACATGGACCTTCACATAAAGCCCCAAAATGGCAGCCCCTTCCTTATACAACTGGCGGCTCTTCGATGCCATGCAACAGGAGGTTAAAGAAAAATACTTATGAGGGAACCAATCAAAACTCACACCCAGTTCTGTGCTAATATTGACCCAACAATGGGACCACAGGAGTGGGTCTAATGGGGCTCCTATCTGTCACCCCTTGGTGCCTTGTTCTAAGAGCACTTCTTGATTCCTGTTGTTGTATCCAATCAGTAGCCTTGCGGGCTGAAATTTAGGCACAACCCACACATGATCTCCACTTTGTTTTCACACTAGGAAACAACCTATTATGCAAAAATCTTGAAATTGCAGTCAGTGTGGGAATGATTGTGTGATTGTGTTCTAAATTATTCTGTGATTGGGTTCTAAACTTGAATACGGTAAGATATTTTTCCCAAACATAAGCTTGATTGAAGCTCCGTTTAGATAGTTGAATCCCTTCCAACATACAATATGCTTTTCTGGAAAATGTGTTTATCTGAAAGCGCCTAACAAAGCCTCCATGAATATAAAGGCTTACATTACAATGTATTCTATAATAATGAGAGTGAGATAAATAAATGCAATAAATACATGTTTACAGACATTTCATTTGTGGGCCAAGACCTCTAATTAAACAATCAATTCCTCCTCAGTGCTCTCTCACCCTGGTTTGGCATCAGACATCCCAGAATGATATCTGTTTAGCCAATACCATTGACAGATAGATTAAAGTTGCCTTATTCAATTATTCATGTTGGAAGCCACTGTATTATGTGAGCCTTTAATCTTCAGTATGTCTCTTTTGAATCTTCAGTATGTATCTTTTCAATCTTCAGTATGTTTGTTTTTAATCTTCAGTATGTCTCTTTTTAATCTTCACTACGTCTCTTTTTCTTGCAGTTGCCTCGCTTCTGTGATCTCTACTTTCCAATGTCTATTTTTCTTCCTGTGTTTTTTCAGAGAGTTGCTCTAGGCAACCCATTCCTCACAGGACAGGGATGTGATGGAGAAGAGGAGGGCTGAGAGGCGATGGGGGGAGAATGACAGATCTTTAGCAAAACAGAATATAATAATGGAGAATGAAATGCCTGTCAGACCAGACAGGATAAGGAATGGCTTTTCTCCTTCCTTACAGATGGGGATCTGTTATCACAGAGCTTCTGTCTTCATAGCACAGGCAGGAAAGATGCTTGTTGTCAGACACAGAGAAAGGTTAAGGTGCTATGCTCTCATTCTTCACGAGAGCATTGTGCTGAATGCTTATAGGAGACAGTCGAAACATGCTAAACAATCTCTCTCTTTCTTTTGCTCTACCTTCCTTGGTTTTAATAACCTCGCTGAATAGATTGGCTCAGGCTTGACATGTCAGAGATGATCCAATTGCACTGTGGATCAGCAAGATTCTCTCACTTAACAGATGCTGGTTCAAATCCCTGAGTCGACATGGTGAACTGTCAATCTACCCTTGAGCAATGCACTTAATCCTAATTGCTCCAGGGATGCTTTGAATTATATGAGAGTGGGATTTACATGTACATACTGTGTGGGTGTGTGTGTGTGTGTGTGTGTGTGGTCGAAACAGAAGAAGTATAAGCACAGCATCTTTGAGACGACTGCATCAGCCTTTAGTATTTGCACTGAATTCAGTCAGTCTGAACAACTAATTCCCCAAGTCAACCCTGCTCCCTGCAGCATCTGGCTATTAATTGTGTTTATTAATTTTCTTGTTTGCCTTGGCCCCTGTTTTCTCATTATGATGAAGAGAGGCTCCTTAACCTGTGTTTAAGGAACATTATGTATCGCCAGCATCACACACCCACACACGCACACACAACCACAAACACACCATCATTAGCATTCCATAGTGTTTCTAAACACAGTGATTAAAAGTGTCCTCATCAGACCAACTGACGTACACCAGGGATGCCAGAGTCATTAAAAGGTCTAATAGTATATAATTCACTCCAGATAATCACACTGAATAATGGAGTCAGTGGTAAAGGCCACTGGCTAAGGTGGTATTAATCAAGCTGTGAGGATGTGATGTGTCTACACCTCCTAGAGATCTCAGGCCTTTTGAATGACCTGAAGGGTTGTGCAGCATGACAGAGATACTGTACCACTGTAACTGTAGAACTCCTCTGTTAAATTCATCACGTTACATGTTACTTTGCCATTCATTTATATTTCAAATCCCCAACCCTGGCCGAAATCAAACCCCCAACCCTGGCCGAAATCAAACCCCCAACCCTGGCCGAAATCAAACCCCCAACCCTGGCTGAAATCAAACCCCCAACCCTGGCGGAAATTAAACCCCCAACCCTGGCCGAAATCAAACCCCCAACCCTGGCGGAAATTAAACCCCCAACCCTGGCTGAAATCAAACCCCCAACCCTGGCTGAAATCAAACCCCCAACCCTGGTGGGAATCAAACCCCCAACCCTGGTGGGAATCAAACCCCCAACGCTGGCAGAAATCAAACCCCCAACCCTGGTGGGAATCAAACCCCTAACCCTGGCGGGAATCAAACTCCCAATCCTGGTGTTACTTTACAAGCACCATGCACTACCAGTTGAGCTACGCAACACATTTAAAGACTTCATCTTGTAGACTGGATCAAACACTCATGGTGTCACAGCGTGTTCTACCCACTCTGACTAGCTCCATGATTCCTTTTCTACAATGGACATGGGAAAAGTGCTTCCCTCAGCTGGTGTAGCACTGTGCAGCAGACACAACAGGCCAGCAGGAGCCCACACAGACCTGATTGGCACCAGGGCTTATTTTAGTCATGTTGGATCTAACAAGGCTTTTCTCCAATAGAAAGAAAAAGAGAGAGATCAAATCCTATCTTTTTCTCTCCCTATCTCTCACTCTTTCTTTCTCTCTCTGTCTCTCATGGTGGGTGGCTTTTTGGCCACAGCGCTGGTGTGATACCGCAGGAATGTAATGCTGTTCTGCTGATTCTCCAAAAGAGGGGGTGTCTCAGGGGGGGAGCTAGGATATGCAAATAAAAACATTTCCATTTAAAGGGCCATTTCACCCTGGGGAGCCTAGGTGGTTTGTATCATGTTTGAGAGATTTCTAGGTCAGTGAGATTTGCTTCACACATAATTGTCTGGAAGGGGCGCAGGAATGGGTTTTGGACGCTAAATAACAACATGCTAGAATGTGTATTGAAAGGCGAGCAAGGCTCATTTACATTATGAGAGAGTGAACAAAGCAGTAGATGAACTTACCTTAGTCTACATTATCATTTCCACAGGCATGGTGGAGACCAGTTGGTGTCATTAGCCCCGGATCTCAAATTGACCAGAAAATTAAATAATAAAAAAAATAGCCCCTGAACTATTCATTTTTAATTCTGATCGCTCATTATGACAATGTAGATGTGTAGGCCGCTACATGGGGGGTGGGGGGGGGGGGGTTGGGGGGCATGGTTCAAATCAACTTTTGATAGTACAGGAGAAATTCTGGGCGAAGAGCCAGCTACTTGCCAGAAAAGGTGGAAGCTGATGAGGGACAAATATGTAAGACTAAAGAAGAAATTGAAGAGTCAAAGTGGAGATGCAGGAGGGAAAAAAGCACCTCCATTTTATATAATGCGTTCTTGGCTGTCCGGGCACATAAAACACAGTGAAACCAGCTCAATTTAAGTTCAGTTTTATTAATTGGTTAATTCATTGTTGATTACTTCGACTACAAATTTGGCTAACTGGCCAGTAAATATTAAAGATTTGTATTAGCAACACAGGAAACAAAAACGAAACTTAGTTTTTCTCAATACAATTGAGTTATCCCCATGAACTGGGAGTAAACAACAATTTTAGTCGCGTTGTCTGAGAAACTAAACTGCAAGTACTAAAAGTGTATACTCCAGTGATTCTGTTGCGTTCATTTGACCAGTTGTTTGTTTGCATGGATGCGTTAATTAGCTAACTACTCAGTTAAATGTAGTTATATTTAGATATAGCTATCAATATTGCTGCCACAATTTTATCTTTAGAAACCAACGTTTTGTGTAAAGCAAGTTTGGCTATCCAACAACAATAGTGCTATTTTGCCATGCTTTAGGTAAAGTAGGTTTGACTAGCTAACAATAGTACTATTTTGCCATGCTAGCTAGTTATTCATCCAACATTAAATGCTAAGTAAATGTGTCAACGTGATTTTTCTTCAGATGAGTAAATAGTTATAGCCAAAAGTGAAAGGTGGAGCAGGGACAAATGTCAGGCAACTTTAGTTGAATGAAATTATGTATTTACTTGAACATGAATAACCTTATTAGGAGAAAATGATCATCTCTTAAAGGTTATACTTTGTGTAGGGACAAGAGTCTTGGTAGTGAGGGACAGAATGGTATAGAGAGCCAATAGGGGACATGGAAGAGGAGAGTAGATCATAGTGGAACAGAGGATAGTAGACAGCAGAGAGAAGAGATGGAGATAATGATTAAATAAAAAGATTACTTTTATACAACAACAGTGATAGTGTGGCATAAGTTTAAGGTTACTTGGAAGCAGGCACATGCCTGTTTATTTTCAGTCATGTACTTCAAGCTTATGTTATGCCCCCTTTCCCCCTTCAGGTTGAGTAGCCCTGTTGAATAGTAACATGTGTTGTCATTGCAGATGGAGTACACCAGCAGCTCATCAATCCTACACTCATCTGAAACTGTCCTGGACTCAAATGTAACTTCACCTGCTGCATCAGTTGACTATGAGGCTGAGATCAGACAACCATTAGAACCTGCCATGTCTAATTACCAAAGACCTGTCCACCAAAAACAACTCTCCTGCCTCGACTCCTCTTCATCCTCCTAGAGAGCACCAAAGAAAATGAGGAAGAACGATGACACTACGGCTCGACTTAACCTTCTGGATCAGCGCAGGAAAGAGGGAAGAGAGACATGCCATGCTCACTTCAGAGTATGATGATGATATTGCAAGATTTTGTCACCCCATAGGTGAACTGATCCGCAACTGCCACAACATAAAAGATCTAGCCAAGTTCAAAATCCATCAGCTTTTATTTGAGATGGGGAAAGAAAGTGCTGAAGACACTGTTTGAATACACACCCCGATGTGGCTAAAGTAATCTTTTTCAAAGTGACTTAATAACATTTGTTTGTAATTTGAGTCTAAATAATTTGCATACTTCATGGATGTTGACCTTTGTGTTGATTCCATATTGTTTAATTTTATTCATTCTTTGATTTAAAATGCAGAGTGTATGTTTGAACAAAATACTTGAGTGCACTTTCTCTGCATTTTAAATAAGTTCTATGTAGTCTGCTCTTTTCACTGTTTGCAATAATTTGCTACACCTATATTTATACATACAAATATTTGACAAAATAAAGAGGTTTTCTTTAAATGTGTATGTCCATTATTCACTGAGAGTTCATTAGGCTAGCCCTCAGCACCGTATCCTGCCATGGCACATGAAAAACCTCATCAGGTCATTGGGGACTCCAAAAGCTCTCAACCCAATCTTTGGGATGTGGTGGAGCAGGACCTTCGTGCCCTGGATGTGCATCCCACAAATCTCCATCAACTGCAAGATGCTATCCTATCAATATGGGCCAACATTTCTAAAGAATTCTTTCAGCACCTTGTTGAATCAATGCCACATAGAATTAAGGCAGTTCTGAAGGCGAAGGGGGGTCAAACACAGTATTAGTATGGTGTTCCTAATAATCCTTTAGGTGAGTGTACCACTGACTAACTGCATTTTGTTGTTCTGTACATGTACTGTTCAATTACAAAGTTGAATCTATTGTCAGTGAACAAGTACAGTACAAAAAAATGCAGTTTGCATCTAACCAGAAGTGCAAATAGAGGACAAACTATTTACAAGTATTAAGTATATGTATGTACAAGTAGTATGTACAGATGTGCAATTAATGCAAATGCACTACATATGGCAATTCTAAATGTGCAATTGAAGCAAAAAGAAGGCAGAACATTTACGAGTATTAAGTATATAACCCTATTATAAATCTAATGTCTGCTTATGATTTAACCCTCCAGATATTTTCAAAATATCAATTAACAATTGCTAACTTTGAAAGGGCTTCATCAGATTTACATGCAATGGAAAATCAGCATCTCCAACGATGACATGGGGATGGTGACTCCTATCCCAGGAATGTTTGTAGGTGGAGGGATAGCAACTGTCCCCTGAAGCAGGATTGTGTGAAGTGGGTGGCTTGATGTGTAATAAAGGGTTTCAAGTGATGGAGAAGATTGTTGGAACGATTAGGTGACATGCTAAAATATTTTAAACACGTTGTTCGTGCATATTACGCATCTGCTGAACAAGCACACTGTACTCTAGCTAGATAGCTATTATATTGTTTACCAAATATACAGATACTTCTTGTGTGACATTTTCCTTCTCTACAAGTGAACAAACCAGGTGCCAAGCATCTTCTCTCTTTCCTTATTCATTTAATTTTACTTGTTCTCACAAACACACCATTCCTGAAACCGTTTTCCCCCGATCTAGCAAGTTAGCTACCTATTATATTGTTTACCAACTATACAGTTACTTCTTCTGTGACGCCTTCCTGCTCTACAAGCGAACAAACCAATAATTTGCGAGACATCGCCGCCTAGTGCAAAGAAATGTAATGGCTATCTACGCAACAAGGACACACAAGGCCGCACAACTATAAATGCTGGGCATGTCTGCGTACTGACGCACATGACATTAACAACGCAGATATGCCAAAGTATAAATCAGGCTTTACCCTGCTACCAGCCACCATAGTCCAAACCCTCTTTACCAAAGTTAATCAGTTCAGCACCAAGCCTGGCGGGCATAAATAAAACAGATTAAAAATAACTTAACTCCCCATTAGTATAGGTCCTTCAAATTCAACTCGCGACCCGTTCCACTCCATTTCTTCATTTTAACCCTCTAATCTGGTACTGGGTGCAATTAATGATGAGGTAGAACCGAAAACCAGCAGGCTCCAGACTTTGTATTGTAAGAGTTGAATACCCCTGGTATAGTGTGGATACTGAACATCCTTGTCAATGTGAATGTCAATGTCTTTCCACTCATTCACTAGCTGTTGAGATCTCTCTTAAGGCCAGCTGCCCCAACGGGATGTTGTGTAAATGGAGTAGAAAAACATTCAGGGAACAAATTCTTGCATATTAGCAGTAGCGGCACCAAATGTTAGAGCAGGTTTGGACATAGTCATTAAGCCTGGCATGGTTTTGTGTTTCATTGACATGAAATGTTTAGTTGGTCACTTGTCAGTGTGTTGTGTAATACAAAAAAGTACCCGGTGGAACATCTCACAACTAATTAGGTTAATTGTCAACCGGTCAGTAACATGATTGGGTATTAAAAGAAAATCCCAGAGAGGATGAGTCTTTCAGAAGTGAGGATGGGGAGGGGTTCACTCTGAAAGACTGTGTAGGCAAATAGTGCAACAATTAAAGAATAATATTTCTCAACGTAATATTGCAAAGAGTTTGGGGATCTCATCATCTACAATACAGAATATCATTAAAAGATCATTAAGAGAATCCAGAGAAACTTCCACAGGCATGGTGGAGACGCAGCTGAATTCCTATTTCAAGCAAGAATGGGAAAACATTTCTCCTTAGTTCCCAAATGCTTACAGAGTATTGTTAAAAGAAGAGATGATGCAACACAGTGGTAAACATGCCCCTGTCCCAACCTTTTTTAAACGTGCTGCTGGCGTCAAATTCAAAATGGGCATGATTTTTCTGTTTCAACATTTTATGTTTTCTTTGTACTATTTTCAATGAAATATAGGGATTAATTATTTGCACATCATTGCATTCTATTTTTATTTGCGTTTTACGCAGCGTCCCAAAATAGTTTGGAAACGAGGCTGTAGATTACACAAACAATCAGTTTTTACATGATTTTGAGCTGTTTTTACCGGAGACCTCGAGGACCACCCAATGCTGTGGTGGGTGAAGGGATGACTGGTACGCTAGTGCGTAAGATCTGTTCTAAGTACACAGAGGTTCATTGTGGTATATGAATACACAATATATATATATATTTACACAAATGTATCATTGTTAACATTAGTAATTAGTATATTAAGTAGGTGAGATATTGTCAAATTTCCATTTAATACAAGCAGATTTGAACAGGATAAATGTAACTGTTGGCCTGTTGGGCTCATAATGAATCCTTGTAGACAAAGAAATAGCCATGAGAAAAAACATCTAGTCATATGGTATTACTGTATCTCTGCTGGAAATAGCCATGAGAAAAAACACCAGGTCATTTGGTATTACTGTATCACTGGATGAAATAGCCATGAGAAAAAACATCTAGTCATATGGTATTACTGTATCACTGGATGAAATAGCCATGAGAAAAAACAACTGGTCATATGGTTATATCTCTAGATCAGGGGTGGGCAATATTTTTCACTGGAGGGCCACACTGAAAATGCCAGAGAGCATCATGTGCCAGATTACTTTTTTAACCAACCTAAAAAACACACAACATAGGTAACTCGGTTAACTTGCATATTATATTTATTCATATTTATTTCCCATGCAACATCGTTTTCATAATTTAACTTAATTTACTTTAACAATGTTTTTGTATTTATTATTTTCTGTTAACAACTGTTATTATGGCAGGCAAAGGCCTAAAACAATCCCTTTTAAGGGTTATTACTCAACAGAAATGTTGCAACACATATTTGCCTTAAAACTTAACTTTCAACTCAACAGAGTAAGCTACATTACATAAGGTTTAGTGTATAACAGTTATATAGGTATAATAGTTATTAGGGCAGATATAAGTCTATGAAATCACTTCTGAAGATTTTCACCCAAAGCAAATGTTGGTATAATTGTCGTCATATAACAGTATATTTTTTGTACTACGCGCTTTTAACGACAGCGATTCCAGCAGCCCAGACCCAAGAAATCTAAATTCTAGGGCAACTCACTCAATATTCAGGAGAGCCTCGTATGGGCGTTGACAAGTGAGGTGAAGTCAGGAGTCATATCTGTTGAAGCAGGTTCTATTAAAGCAGTGTGCGGTAATGCTGCAAGACGTTCATCGGTGAGACTGCATCTGCGCTTGGACTTGTTGAATTGTAGCATCGGTTGACAGTTTATGTATTTCGCTGCATGCTTGCTCTGGAAGTGTACTCTTTAAAAACTGTGACGTTAGCTTAACATATTAAGCAAGTTGCTTTACCTGCGACATATGCAAATACATATTTTACTGTCAATAGTTTTTAAATACCCTGCTTTTTTTTTAGGGTAATTTCCAGATATCGCTCGCCGTCAATTGCGTATAGTACAAATGATCACTTCCACGCGTGGATTGTGGTGCTGGTCCCTACGTATCATAGCAACGCAAAAACCTTGTTTCAACTTAAAGGTAATTTAAACAGACAGTATGATACTACTGTAGTTATTACTGGGAGTGCCACAGGACTTTTAATTTGAAAATAAATAAATATGCAACAGTAAATAAAATAAAGTAATCTGCGGACCTCGTCGGGTATTTTTTATTTTGTGTTATTTATTAAGTTTTGGATGTATATAATGACTCAACCGCCCGGGGGCCTTATCTTGCCCAGGTCGGCTCTAGATGAAACAGCCATGAGAAAAAACAACTGGTCATATTGTTATATCTCTGGATGAAATAGTCATGTCACTATGTCATTCCATTGGTTATATAGTAGTATTCTTGGATAAAGTCATGATGTCACCATCTCATACCATTGATCAGATTGTAGTATTCCTGGATAATGTAATGATGTCACCATTGCATGACAATGATCATATGGTAGCATTCCTGGATAAAGCCATGATGTCACCGACTGATACCATTGATCAGATTGTAGTATTCCTGGATAATGTCATGATGTCACCATTGCATGACAATGATCATATGGTAGCATTCCTGGATAAAGCCATGATGTCATCGACTGATACCATTGATCATATTGTAGTATTCATGGAAATAATCATGATGTCACTATCTCATTCCATTGATCATATTGTTGTATTCCTGTAAAAAATCATGATGTCACCATCTGATGCCATTTATCATTTGGTAATCTTCCTGGATAAAACCATCATGTCTCCTTCTCGTGACACTGAATATGTTAATGTCCTTGGATGTAATCATCATGTTCCCCTCATTTTATTGGGATGTCAGACAAGCTCTGATCAGAAAACACAAAGCCGACCATAGCAATGCTTTCAATTTGTATGGACCAAATTGGACCATCCCATGACATCAGAATTGAAAACTTTATCAAACAGCTTGTTTACAAATTTACTTGAGGTCAAGTTACCTTTGAAGGTGTAGCGCTCCTTCCTTTCATTCACATTTTGTGAGTTCACACTCCTGACTCATGAGAGATTCGCTATCACAGAAAACCAGTTTGTCTGTGTATTTAGCCTTTGAAGTTCTCATTAAGAATGTAACAGGCAGACAGCTATATGATGGGTTGATCTTCACTCAGACGATAACACTTTATGCACCTTGCTCTTTCATGTCAGGCTCAGATTTGGAAACGAATGATTGATTTCAATAAAGCTTTTATCACAGAAAATGTCCTTGATTCTGGAACGTAAAAAATAATAAGATGAGAGTCTAATTAGTCAGATCTTAAGTGACCCCTGAACTCTAATGATAGACCTGGCTTAACCATATGTCTGACAAGCTTCTTTACCTGAACTCTGACATCATTCACTGGAAGACCAGACATTGTGTTTGAAGAGAAAGGATAAAGAAGTTGATAGCGTAATGAGGATAGATTCAGTTAGTTTTAGTTATATCCACTGGAAAGAATTATAGACTCAAAGGGCAGTATTAAATCTGCAAGAAGACCAATATTTCATTTACATTTCCAAGGTCACATTTTGGATGATAATTTAAATGTACTGTAAAGTTAATGTTTCTAGGACAAGCTGTGTATATGAAGAGTTAATGTTAAGGCTTTGTGATTTGTAGGCTGCTGGGATGCCTCTCAGAGTAGACATGAGCCTGTCTGCAATCCAAAACCATTAGCCAGCTCACAATAACTTAAGCTCTAAACTAAACTGCGAAACTTGGTCCTGTTATATCGATTGCTGTACAATGATCCATTCATTATCACTTTAAATTGGATATGTGTGTTTTTCCATTTGCAATAAATTTGGTGACAATACAATAATTTACAATAGGCCTAAATCTAAACATACATTAAATATCATTAGGAATCCGAGAACACACTCTATAATTTTGTCTCTCACTCACATAGCTGCCATTACAAAATCAAAATTTCAGAGCCAACAATTTCTGTACTTAGAGGATTTTGATAGTGCTATATTAATCTGGTGTTGTGTGATCTCGTAGCTTAGAGTGCTGTAGCTGTCTGAGCTGCTTCACATGTACTGATGCAGTATGGGTACAATTCCAGCCTACTGCCATTTCAGCACACTCTCTCCTCTATCGCTCCCACTTTCTTTCTATAAATAAAGGGCTTAAAATGCCTAAATATGTATACCATGCTCAATGTGAAAGGTTGTTTTTGGAGCAGAATGATTTGAAAATAGCCTATGCTATTAGTGTAATGGAAATGGAACCATCTGTGTTAATCCAGGCTGGATCACCAGGATGGCAGGGTGTGAATTAATGTGACATATAAATGACAAACACTGATGTCCTAAAATGGCTGAAAATCTATTTCAAATGGGCAGAGCTAGGAAGACCTGTTTTGACCCACATTCCCATCATCCCCGGCAATGTGGCTTTAAATCCAGTCCAACCCCAGGGCTGGAATAAATCTGCATTCAATTAAAGGATTAACCACTGTTTAAACATGGCTTCCTCTTTTCATTGCTAATCTTCAAAGTGGGTGTCCCTTGTCTGTGGCTCCAACAGATGAAAGTGTGCTGTTTGCCCAATAATAATTTACCAGTCAATCAAACGTAATTTTTTAGCACATTTTCTGCCACTAATAAACTTATTAATTTCAAGGTGCTTAAAAATAAAGAAGATAAAGCTAAATAATACATAAAATGTAACTTATTAAGAAACTATTGGAAGCAGAATAACATTAAGATATTAAATGTGATTACATTTATAAAATTAGATAAAATTAATTAAGTAGATTTCGTGATCGAATTCTAAGTAGCCTAAATAATAAGACCTGAACCCAAGCTTAATTCTAACCTCAACAGTGACTTTTCTAATTCTATTCTTTAGCAGGAAATAGCATTTTCTTACACGCATATTTGTTTTTCTATCATTTTCTGGACGAGAAACATAGAAATCCATGTTCCCCATCCCCTAACCCTAAAACTAACCCCTAAACCATATTGCCTAAACCTAAAGGTTATCCCAATTCTAATATTATGCTCAGTGGTAGGTTTCCACCTAGCCTCAAGGCCTAAGCCAGAAATCACATTTCCCAGACCTCTATAACCATAACCCTAATTCCACCCTTAACCTCCAACCCAAAACATAAACTATAAGCCTACAAAATAATGTTGAAAACTCTGGTGTTTATGTTTTAATGCATTTTTTAAATGTTTTGCCCTGAAAAGGTAAGGAAGTGCACACACACTGACCCTCATATCGTTGGCCCACGTATGAAGTATTATTCTCACAGTATGTAACATGTTATTGTATTCCTGTTTTCCATGTTGGAATCGGATAGAGACATAAAATGTGTTATCAGAAGGCATACGAAAAGGCCTCTTTTAAACTAAACAGCATGACAATCCACTCACAGAACTGTCTGTTCCCTACAATTCACTCACAGAACTGTCTGTCCACTACAATCCACTCACAGAACTGTCTGTCCACTACAATCCACTCACAGAACTGTCTGTCCACTACAGTCCACTCACAGAACTTTGTCCACTACATTCCACTCACACAACTGTCTGTCCACAACCGTCCACTCACAGAAGTGTTTGTCCACTACTGTCCACTCACAGAACTGCCTGTCTACTACAGTCCAATCGCAGAACTGTCTGTTCATTACAGTTCACTCACAGAACTGTCTGTCCACTACAGTCCACTCACAGAACTGTCTGTCCACTACAGTTTACTTGCAGAACTCTGTCCACTACAGTTTACTCGCAGAACTGTCTGTTCATTACAGTTCACTCACAGAGCTGTCTGTTCACAACAAATCGCTCATAGAACTGTCTGTCCACTACATTCCAGGCATAGACTTGTCTGTCCACTACAGTCCACTCACAGATTTGTCTTTCCCCTTCTGTCCACTCACAGACCTGTCTGTTCAGTACAAGGCTTGTCTGTGAAAGACGCTAATCTTGTAAAATGGTCCACAGATTTTATGTGGCAGGCAGAGGAGTTAATTTCGGTCTCTGTCATTCATATTGACTACACAGACTAACATACAGTTGAAACCCTGGCGCACTGACATCACTGTGAAATCTCCAAGAACACAATGTCTGGTTGCTCCTCTAGAGATTTGTTTGTGTTTACTATATGATGTTGAATGGATGAACTGACACAAGAGAGCTTATTTATAATTGCATTCTGTTTGTTGTTTGCTGGTTTGTTTGGATGTATGTGTGTGTTTAGGTATGCATGTCTGCTTGTGTATGTGGAATATGTGGGCTGCATGTGAAGACAAACCAGGCTGGAAACTTTTTCTGTGTGTGTGTTTTGTGTGTTTGTGTGATGTGTGGGAAGTCTATGGGCTTATTTACATTACAATGCATTTTCTGAGACATTTTAAAGAAGACTCGAGAGGCTAGATCATTTTGTTGTATAAACCTGCAAACACAAATAGCTTAAGAAGCCACACTGTCCAAGGTAGCATGTATCACATTTTAAAAGACAATTGTGTGGGAACTGTATTGTTTCTGGATAGTGCTATTTATGCACACAATCCTATGTAATACATCTCAGTGTAAATTTTCTATGGAAATTATTATGAAAACTAAGATAAGTCTAGGTACTGTTTTACTCTCTCTCTATGGAAATGTAATTTCTGGAGTAAAGGTGTCATTTTGGGGGGAAAGCACAATTGGGCATATTGTTAGAAGTGGGGTTACTTTTAGGTTTAGGCATTACCAGTTAAGGCAACATTTTGTTCAGGCCTTAAATGTTAGGTTATTAGGGTCAAGGTAAGCTGTTTAGGTTAGCTATTCGTTTATGGAAAGGGATACAGATATGGCAAGAGAAAAAGGAACTTAGACTAGTTGCATAGTGTTAGAGTTTGAGATTTAGGTATTATGGGTTAGGTTTAGGTGAAGCAGTTAGAGCTAGGTTAAGTTTAGGAATAAAGGTTAGGACTAAGTTCAGACATACAATTGGGCATTATGTTAGAATTTAGGTTACTTTTAGGTTTAGGCATTAGAGCGACGTTCATTATAGGCATAAATGCAAAAATATTGTAAGGATTGAGTCCCCACAAGGACAGGAAAACAAAAATGTGTGTGTGTGCTTGCATGTAAATTAATGCCCCCTGATCATTTAATCACCATGCCGATGAGAATCCATGGTGCTGTCCTGTCCTTCAAGTTGAACAGCATGACAGCATTTCATTAACAGCTAATTAATAGGGCCCCTCGTAAGCATGTCTACAATCCCAGGATGGAGGGAAAACTGTGTCACGTTGTTTCTCAATCAGAGTCCCTGTGGTGCGAGAAATGAAGGCCATACATTCACAGTCCTCCTACAATATACTACCTAGTGGGTCTGGGTGTGTGCATACACTCCCTTTGACATAAACCTCTATTTTATATAAATATAAGCTATTGATAATGAAATGAGAAACACACCAGGATATCCAGAAAAATTTATTTGACATGAACAAAGCCATGCGTGTGTGTATATATATATAAATACATGCAGTGGATATAAGAAGTCTACACACCACTGTTAAAATGGCAGGTTGTTGTAATGTAAAAGCATGAGAAAAAGATAAATCATGTCAGAACCTTTTCCACTTTTAATGTGACTTATAATGTGAACAAATCCATTGAAAAACAAACTTGAAATCTTCTAGTGGGAAATGTTTTAAATAAAAACCTTACAATAACCTGGTTGCATAAGTGTGCACACCATCTTATAACTGGGGATGTGGCTGTGTCCAGAATTAACCAATCAGATTCAAATTCATGTTAAATAGAAGTTATTACACATCTGCCATCATTTAAAGTGACTCTGATTAATCACAAAGAAAGTGAAGCTATTCCAGTAGGATCTTCCTGACATTTCCTTAGTTGCATCTCAAAGCAAAAGCCATGGTCTGCAGAGAGCTTCAGCATCAGAGGGGTCTCATTGTTGAAAGATATCAGTCAGGAGAAGGGTATAAAAGCATTAGATATACCATGGAACAGAGTGAAGACAGACATCATCAAGTGGAGAAAATACGGCACAACAGAGACATTACCAAGAATTGGACGTCACTCCAAAATTGATGAAAAGACAACTGGTCAGGGAGGCTTCCAAGAGGCCTAAATCAACATTAAAGGAACCGCAAGAATTTCTGGCAAGTACTGGCTGTGTGCTACATGTGACAACAATCTTCCGTATTCTTCATATGAATGGGCTATAGGCAGGACGGAGGCCTTTTTGTACAAAGAAAAACATCCAAGCCCGTCTGAAAACAAACATCAAGTCTCCCAAAAGCACGTGGGAAAATGTGTTATGGTCTGATGAAACCAAGGTTGAACTTTTTGGCCATTACTCCAAAAGGTTTGTTTGGCGCAAAATCAACACTGCACATCACCCAAAGAACACCATACCCACAGTGAAGCATGGTGGTGGCAGTAACATGCTTTGGGGCTGTTTTTCTTCAGCTGGAACCAGGTCCTTAGTCAGGGTGGAGGGAATTATGAACAGTTCCAAATACCAGGTAATTCTGGCACCAAACCTTCAGGCGTCCATTAGAAAGCTGAAGATGAAGAGGAAGTTCACCTTTCAGCATGACAACGACCCAAAGCACACTTCCAAATCCACAATAGCATGGTTTCACCAGAAGAAGATTAACATTTTGGAATGGCCCAGCCAGAGCCCAGACCTGAATCCAATTGAACATCTGTGGGGTGATCTGAAGAGGGCTCTGCACAGGAGATGTCCTCGCAATCTGACAGATTTGGAGAGCTTTTGCAAAGAAGAGTGGGCAAATATTGCCATGTCAAGATGTGCCATGCTAATAGACTCCTACCCAGAAAGACTGGGTGCAATAATTTTGTATACAGGTTTGTATACAGTGCCCAAGCCGAGTCTTCCAGGGATGCTATGAAGCCATTGAAATGTATCACTCAGGCATTTGGAAAATCAGGAGGGCAGAATGAATAGCATCAGGAAGTTATTGTCATTTTTATATTATTTAATCTTAAATAATATCTCAACTGCATGTATTCCTTTATCAACATCCCTCCCGTGTTATTTTGTCACATTACCTTCTAACGAGTCCTGCGCTACCTGAGAACGGTGTTGAGGGAAACACAAGCAGTGAAGTGTGTTCATGAAAGTCTCTTGATTTCTGTACATTACATTTGATTAAACGGTTTGAACCATAACAGAGGTCGGGTTGTTTATTAAACCTATACCTATTTTTCTATTTTTACAGCATTCTCCTATTTCTTTATAATACCACAGCGGGGACAATGGTAAAATTAGCATTATGTAGAGATTGTTGGACTTTTGTTGCGGTTAGCAGGTTTAATCTCTCATTCAGTGATTTTAAGTACAGGGCCTGAAGTAACTGAGACCTTAATGGGTAGGTAGATACAGTATGTTTGAAGTCTTAGGGCCCCAGTATAATTCGGTCGCATGGCACATAGAATTTCTTTTCTTTGGTGCATTTGAGTGTTGCATGTTTCACATCTTTCTCTTAAAAAGGTGGGAGGGGTGAGAGCGATAATTTCCCCTGGGCAAAGGGAGCTGCGCTAAATTCTGACCAATCAGAGTTTGTGAACTTAAGTGAAAGAAATCTAATAGAAATAAATAATGAACGGAACCTGCTGAAATCCACTCTGTGGAAACTCAGCCCCCCCAAAGAAACACATTAAGCAATGCATGCAGAAATGGTGACTATGCATACCTTCAGAATGCAAGCATAAAATACATTTTACTCAATCTGATTAAGGTGACCCCCTACTAAATCCCAACCCTATGTGAATGTTGGTTAATACAATTGTAGCCATATTAATGTCATTAAAAAGTAAGAAAACATGTCAATTACAAATGTGCTTAATATATATATTTTTCCTTAATGCATTCTGGTCTTGCCCTCTTTTAAAAATCTAAAACTTTTCTAATAGAACGTGACACCATGTATTGGCTGGCTTGATGAGTTCAAAGACCTTTTATCACTGATCAAGGAGAGCGTGGTGAAGACAGAGGTCCGTCTCTGTTCTTGGATTTACTCTACTCCTCCAACAGGACGCCAACAGTGGCTAACACAACACAACTGGGATGGACATCTCTATTCTAAAGCATTAGAAGAAAAAACTAATTTCTTTAGCCTTTTGCAATATTCCCCTTAAAGAGAGGGATCAATGGCTCAGCGGTTCTTTATAATGACCAATCAATAGGAGGCAATGGAAAAGAGTGATGGATGAGCCTGGTTATAGGGGCAGGGCTGCAGCAGGCAGATGAGGGAAACTCCTAGTCAGTCCCTTTCTGGCTTCAAATAGTATCCGATTTTTTTCAAATCCTTTGAGCGTTTTTACCGGACAGGCACGTTTGAAACTTTTGGTACTTTTCCAGTGATTCCAATGTGCCACATAGCTTGAATTCAATTTAGCCACATCATGTCAAAGACTTGAATGTCCCTTCATGACATGAATGCCCTCTTTCCATTGCTATTCATTTCAGATCAAATGTTTTGGCCAGTATGTGTAAATATGGGCCGATGATAGGCTCTTTTGTTCCGTAGAGGAGCCTGCGGTAGCCTACACAGCCCCAGTGCAGCATTCCAAACAGCTCCAGCAATCAGTCAAACATTAAAAAAGATACTGTCATGCTGATAGTAAAACCTTTGACTGGACTCCTAATGTTTGGAAAAATAGATGTTCATGCCTAGGCCTATTTACACCAACACTTCCTTGGGGGAGAAGGAATAGGATCTAATTTGGCTCAGTTGGTAGAGCATGGCACTTACAATGCCCGTGTTGTGGCCAGTATGAAAATGTGTGCACTTTCAACTCACTACAAAAGATGGAGAGGGTCCAGTGTCAGCTCACTATAGCAAATTGAAAGCAAGGGGGTCTAACAATATTGATCCTTTGAAAGTGAAGCCTTTTTTGCTTTGTAGAGTGGTTTTTCATGGTTTATGAACCAATTTTTCACTTAGCATCTAAATCAAAGCATTACAAAATGCACAGCGGTTGTCAAGAGTGAATAAATTTTTTCATAAATGGTTCCGAGTTCGGTTTGATATGTGGTTGGGTACATCAGATTGCCATTCTCCAGGCACTCCTGTCAGATAAAGGCTGAAAACTCTTATCTCACAGCTCTGACAGGAGACTGTGTGTATAATATGTGCGTGTGTCCTTGTCTTTGTGTGCACCAGTTTGTTGTCGTTGTATGTGCCTAGATGTTTGGCTGTACAGGAACATTACAACTAACCATGCAGCCAGGCACAGAGAGGCATTTGAATCCTCAAGCCCTCATCAACCAGCCTTCTATGTGTGGTCAATTACATATCACCCCTCACTTCCTCGATCAAGAACTTCTCTATAACCTGCACAAATGGCGTAGGTATGAACCAGGTAATGCTCACTGGTACTGTACCTCCCAAAGGGAACAGTAATTGTAGCCATAATTGAATGCTCCTTTTCACACTTTCATCCTGTAAAACAGCCTGGGTATGCACAATCACTCCCCAAAACAGATCAATAGACACCAGACCCAGACGGCTCACAGCCGATGAGAGGAGCAAGACGAATCGCCGCCCTCTCCTGATTTTCACCACACCAACACACCCTCTTCCCTCACAGGCGACGGCATACTATACATCCTATTAGAAGCAGTGCTGTCCAGAGGACACAACCTCAAACATGTATGTTGACGCCCGACTCATCACGGTGTTTGAAGCACTGATAAGCTGTCAGGGCCAGATGAGACAAAGGCTGCTTGTCTGGTGTTCAACCTTCCTCAAGATCTGAAATGTTGCCCTGCTCCTCCGTAAACGCTGGCTTCCAGGTAAAGCTGAAATCCACTAAAAGTCCATGGCGCTTGCTTACAGAGCTGCAAGGGAATTGGGGACTGCCTCTACATACCTTTTGGCAATGCTCGAAACCTACCTCCCCACCCAAGACATTAATTTCACCACCTCTTGGCCGCCCCAGCATGAGGGAAGCTCAGCTCAGACAAAACTCTTCTGCCACTCGAATGGTGAAACCAGCTTTCCCTTAAGCTCAGACAGCAGAGTTCATGTACAGGACACTTTGTGCATGTCGTAAAAATCACTCACAATCTACAGTAGATGGAGTAGATATTCCCAAAATTGCCTTAAATCTTGTTTATATTATGTTCTCTCATTAGCTGGGAATGTCGTTGGAAGTTGAAAGATCAACAAGTTGATATCATTATAAGACAGACAAGAAAAAATATTACAGCTAGCCATTCGCTAGCATTGATGAGAGTAAGTTAGGTTTGAGTGTAATGGAGTTGACTGGAGGTTAAGATGTTAATGTAAATCAGTTATTATACAAAGAAGTATGTGAAGTACATGTCGTTGTCAGTTAAAATCAAGCTTCAACTTATTTTGACTAGAAAAGATGAGACCTTCTTCAGTCGTGCCAGTGCATGGGGATTTTGTAACAGAGGACATAAAGTGAGTCACATCACCGCTTTTCCCTATAAAGCTCTTCACAGAGGCCTTGCAGACTAAATGGTTGCTAAAACATTTGGGGGGCCCTTTCCTTTTGGCTGGACTTTACAATGTCCAAGCCCATTCGTTTCAATCCTTCTGACCTGAGTGCCACAGTTGACACTGCCATGAATAAAACACATAAGATACCCGTTGAGAGCATGTAAATTCAGAATGGGACGTGACATAACATCAGTTGAAGACAAGAACATACTGCCTTGTGAAAAGCCATCCTGGACCTCTGACGAGGAGACAGCCCTGAATCAACACCTTTGAAAGAGAAAAGCAATTTCATCTTTCAGGATGGCTCGACAACTCTGTGAGTATTTACACATGTGCTGTTGTAACAAGTGACAGACTCAAAGGGAACTATTAAGCTTATTTAAATGAATAGCTATTTATTGTAGCTGGCCTATAATGAGCCATCGTTGATTCTTATCAGAGAGGCGCTAGCTTCAGCACTAATGACACTCCTAAAATTGTAATGAGGTTAATCTGTAAGAGACATCTCGTCATGCAGACGTGAACGTAACAATGACAGAGGAGAGACAAGCATTAGATAAAAAAAAATGGAATGCTTTATTTAGACAGATTAGCATCAGGACACAGATAAAGAGTGAAAGTCAGACAGGCAGAAGAAGAAATTCAACCCTTGACTTCTAGGTTATTAAGATGGTACAGAGGCTCTGAAGTGCTTTCTTCAAAACTGTCTGGGTTTGTGCGGACAATTTAGTTTGTTAGTGATGTGGACACAATAGGGGTGTAACGGCACGCTAAAGTCACGGTCCGGTACGATTTCGGTACAGTGGAAAAAGATGTGCAAAACATAACATCTCTTGAAATGTATTAAGAAGTTATACATTTTGCCCATTGCCACTTTAGTTAAAGCTGCACTATGTAGGATTTTTTCAGTAAAAAAACTATTACAGCATTTTGCAAAAACTCACCGGTGAGAAAGTGGTTCCGCACCAATGCAGGATATAGAAGGCATTTCCGAATAATAATGTGAACAATAGAATGACCTTTTCTTAAATAAGTGCTACCTCAGAGTTCAATGTTATAGTTAGCCTTGCTAAGGTTAGCTTAGGGTTCCTGGATGCAAGCTATTGAAAGCTAGTCTAAGTCTGTTGTAGTGGACGAGGAAGGAATTGGCTGTTTGTCATCCTCTAGCTCAGGGCTGGCCAACCCTGTTTCTGGAGAGCCACAGTCCTGTAGGTTTTTTCTTCAGCCTCATTTGTGACTAACCTGAGTCTGCTTTTCATCCAACTACTAATTAGAATCAGGTGTGCTGTATAAGAGTTGGAGAGAAAACCTACAGGACTGTGGCTCTCCAGGAACAGGGTTGGCCAGCCCTGCTCTAGCTGACATTGTAATTTCTTACAGTAAGCAAACTACGCTCATGGGCTAGGCTACTTCAGCTAAGTTCCATTTCTGGGGGAAACTCTGAGTTTAGAATGTTAGACTATATTCATTCGGAACACAATGCGTACCGAGCCGAACGTCCTGTGCTGAACGGTACGGTACGAAAAGGTGTACCATTACACCCCTAGTGGACACTGAAGAATTGGAAGCCCTCTAACCACACATCACCATGGGCTACCCTTAAAACTCACTCAACAACAACCCGGTGAATTACCTCTTCCTCCACCATCTGACTAATCCACACAAGAATGACCCCAGAATGCTGCTTAACCGTGACCCACAATATCAAGGTCTTTGCCCTTCCCTCATTTGTAATGCATGAATACTTTGTATAGGTGGATTAATAAAATATTCCAACACCAACACACAGGGAGCCATATGTAACAGAATGAGGATGTCTCGCCGAGGATGTCGCACCCAATCTCAGCAAATGCAGCTGAACTAATTTAAAGACAACAAATACTTGATGTTCTGTATCTCTCTGACACAATCTCTCTAGCTTCTTGGAAATCTTTATAGAACTTAACTGTATGGACTGCTTGAGAAAAACAAACACTGTAATCCAATACTTTAACATAAGAGCACAAGACAGAAAAAAAAAAACTGCGAGACATACAGTACACATACAACACACAGACAGGCACAGATTTCCCTTAGAAAATTAGATTCAGCCAATGTTGGAGGGAGGGAGTGAGTAATTGACTCTTCCCTGGCATACAGAATGAGAGGAAAACTGATAGCCCAGAGAGCTTTAACATTAAAAACCACAATGTCACATAGAAAGAAATATGTGGCATGTCTAATTAGATTACATTGTTTTTGTTTTCGGTTGTGGGTTATGAAATCCATCCTGTCTTACTGGGAGAGATTATGGAGTGCCTCTGTCAAAAGAAGTGATAAGGCTGTGTAAGACAGATTGCTCCCTCAGCAGTGAAAGAGAAATAGGGGCCTTCGTTTGTGTCTGTGTGTGAGTGTGTTTGTGCAGGCCGGCATGTATGTGCCACTCAGCTAGACACATTTGGTCATCATCTGTGTGTGCTTATGATCCACAGAAATAGTAAAAACCCAACAAATCATTCTACAGAAGATCTTTTGGCAGGTCCCCACCAGATAAAATCCAAATTCTGGCTTAGGGGTTAGGTTCAGGGCAAAACTTACAATTGGGCATATTGTTAGAATTGGAGTTTAGGTTTTAGGTTTAGGCTTAAGGGCTAGTTTAGGTTCAAACATAAACATAAGGTTATTGAGGTTAAAGATAGGGTTAGGTTAAGATCATGGTTAGGGTCAGGGGACAGAGTATAGGAATTTCTGGATCCCCACAGGGATAGAAAAACATAAATTTTTGAGCATGTGAGTGAGAAAGGAAAGAGAGTATATCTGTGTACTGTAATTGTGGTGGACAGGGAATGGACACAGTGCTAGCGTTCTGGCCCCTGGAGGGCATACAAATTAAAACCACAGCATACTAACTAACAGCATCCTATCTCTGTATTTGGTATTCCACTCCCAGAAGCTGCCATCCCGGAGACCTTTTATCCTACTCCTGAAGAGGCTAGGTTCGGGCAGGTGTGCCTCATCAGGTGGTGGCAGCCGAGCTGCGTTTAAGGCTAGCAGCCGAGTTGCGTTCAAGGGCCCCATTATGCAGCCCTGGGCCAGGTTGTTCTCCCTCGGGCGTTGACCTGACGCTGATACCGGAGAGGGTGCGTTCACACAACAGTGCCTATATATTCATCCTATCATGTGTGTCTGTGTATTCTCGCATATACAAGGAAGAATGTTTCTGTCTCTGTGATGCCTGGCTTGATGTTTTCTACATTGGGTTTCTACATGTGGCCATACCTATTTAGCACACAGACAGACATAAAGAGAGAATAAGTATAATCACTGGCTCCATGTAATATCAGACCAGTTTGATCCAGAGTGGCATATATAGCTCTTTGAGGGAAAATTACTTTCTTATTAGCTAGTTGAGTCAGCCTGTAGAGAGGCAGTATTTGATGAATAGTCCCTGGAGTGTTCCTAGGTGTGTTTGAATTATAGAGGTCTCCTCAGCTGGCCACCTATGTAGTGTGGAGAGGAGAAGCATATTAAAAGAGATGTAAATGCTGATTAATCTGTGTGTTTGTGTTTCTTTCTAAAGATGAAAGAGTGATCCTGCTATCTGCAGCATGACTCAGTGGTATTAAATATGTATGGATTACATTGCGTATAAAATCATAACTAGCTTAGTTTTGTCCCACCCTCTTGAGAATCCAACATTAATATTCTGTATTCAAATGACTGTATAATTCATCTTATGGCTCAGAGTTTTGTATTTTGCCTACACCGAGACTGCCCAGGGGCACCATGGTTTCTGGATATCATAATGTCTCATTAGCATTGGGTACACAGCTTTTAAAATCAATAGTCACATTCCCCGACATTGAGACTGGCTCAGGAGAGGATGGAGAAATAACAAGATGGAGAAAATACAAGCTCCCCTTTTGTTAGGGTGCCAATATTCACAGTTGCAGAAAGAGACAATGGTCGGGATGAATTTGCTGGAAATCGCTCAATGTTTGCATGAGATTCATGTCTAATTAAATGTGGTCCATTGATTTACTCAATCCAAACATTTTAATTAATGCAGCCAGAAAGTGTTGGACATGGAGCGATTCATCTTTGACATTACGAGTTCCTTAATCGTCATTCGTCTCTGTTGTAGTGACCTCGCCAGGGACAGAGGGAGTACGGGAGAAAAGGGGGAAGGATGGGTGAGATTGATTGCCTGCATATTAACTCAGCTTCAGCAGAGCTATTTGAAATGGTATTACTTTGACTGGCCCAGAAAAGGAAAACAACTGTAGAAAAAGCACTGTATTGATTCCATTTCCACACAATGTCTACTGTGTGTTTTTGAGATCTATAATAATTAGCCACTATATTGACACAACCACTGATTTATTATTTTAATAGTGATGGCCTTGTGTGTGTGTGTCTGTGTGTTCCATGTGCACGTCCATGCCTGTGTCCGGTGTGATCTAATAACCCTCTATGACATGATGTGGCCCAGACAGCTGCCCTTCTGTCTCTGACAGGGGGAGGGGGTTTTAATCTGACAGAAAGGACTGTTCATTCATTCTGTAGGGCTGGACCAACCTGAGGTCATGAAGAAAGGCCTTGCTAAACATTTTCCTTTGCTGCATAGAGGCCCATCACCTGCTTATCGATTCCATCGGTTCCTGATGAATGTTGTAGCGCTGACTGGAAGGTAACTTTGCAGTAGAGCTGTTGGTCAACAACTCAGGTTTGAATCAGAGGTTATAAAAGGTTAAAAAAGTTTTTTCATAGAAGTTCTGAGCTTTGGTACAGTAAAAACAAAATAGTTTATCCTCGTATGATATTTTGTTATACATTGCCAAAATGACAAAACTAAAATGTTTGGAAGAATAAAGTGTGTGGTATTGATTGGGGATTCTTTTTTTCATTGGAGAAAGTGTGTTAAATCCATCTATGATATAAAGAAGGATAAAATGTGTCCTTAGCTTAATATAAATACTTCCAACAAAATAATAGCTGCATAACGGCCGCTCAACTGCAATGTAAATAGGCAATATTCATTAGCCTATCCCTGGTGTAGCCTCCATCTCCCCTGACATGCATTGTGCTGATTGCACAGTTGCGTTGCTACTCCCAAAATGTCTCAAAAATGTTAAGTCATAAAATGAAAACAATGCCGAATAGTGTTCACATCAGACGAAGATCAGAACTGAGGAGTAAAATGCAGCAGATTTCAGATAGAACACTCCAGGATCCCCCCACTGAAGGCATCATAGCAGTTATTGCTGTTATCCTGCACTGTTGACATGCTCTGTGATCTCTTTCTCTCTCCATCCCTGAGGCATAAAATAATAATTTGCATTTTGCCTTCAACCATTGGAAGACATGCAAACAAAAAGCGTAATTATTCCACATTTCTATTGAGTAAAATAATTCAATAGGCATTGTCTAAAATCCTACCTCAAATGTTTACAAGACTAAATTTAAACAATAAGAGGACTTGTCTCCTCCCATTCCCTTACTGAACTAGACCGGAATAGTATTTACTGGGGAGGTATTACTGTGAGTGTTGTGGAAATTCTTTAACTGATGTATACTTGGTCCTATACATGTATAAATGGGTTACTAGTTTAAGGTACTGAGTCCTCATGTTTGGATAAGGAAAGGAATGTGGTAGAGAGGGATCTGATATTTGTTTAGGGAGGGCATCCTTGACCGGCACCAGCGGATTAGAGGGTTACTCGTAATTCGGTAAATCTGTATAACCCATTATTGTCTATCTGTTGTTTGTCCAGACACTGTGAGTCCTCCTGAAGAGTTGAGAAGGTTACCCATGTGGAGGAGGACAGCCTATCCCTTTGTTTAAAGCCCAGGATATGTGATGGAACAAGGGGAATGTGTTTTATTGACATAAGACAGATGGGCAGCATCTTACCACACCCCTTTTTCCACTATAAGTACTGATGACTGTTCATGTATTAAGTTAGAGACTCCTCGGATGATTATGTTTGTAAGCATTTGACGCGTCTCTCTATTTGCAAATAAAGTATTAAATTGTGCAAGAGAATTTTGTCTCTGTACTTCCTCCTTTAAGAGTTCTGATCGATGAAATTGCCATCACAGAGTGAGGAGACTACACATCAGTGCAAACTGATAAATGGACTGGTTGAAATGGGGAATATCTCAACACAATTTTATATAAAAAATATATTTGTATAAACACAAACTGAAAACATTACCTGCAGTTGTTTTCTGGTCATTTATGCCTGTTTTTATACTGTTAGATATGTTAGATAGTATGTTACATACTGTAGTAGTACAGTATCTAACGTATAGCCCCTTCACCAAGACTGATTTCATGTGTAGCCAGGTCTATATAGAAGTGTTGCCATTCCATATATGGGCAGGCTTGGGCATGGCCTGTTAACAATATTCAAACCCAACCCTGTATCCCATGGTGACGCATGGTGTTTGTGTGTGAGATCAGACAGTAAAGGTCAAGTTTTGAGCAGTCTAAAGGTTTCAAATTTGAAGCCGTCTCTGAGCCTGTTGATATGAGATCTCATGCTTGGTTATCCTGGCACCACAGTGTACGTTTACTTATCTCCTCCCAGTAGGCTTCCTAAATGCTGTTGGCACTGTTGTCATGTGGACAACCATGGTGGCATCTGTGATTTGATGATGGGTGATTGTTTTGCAGAGCCACATATGCATAGGTACCCAGGAGGCCCCACTGTTAACAGTCAGGGAGTAAAGCAGAAGGTTGAGGACACGCCCCTGGGGAGCCCCACTGTTAACAGTCAGAGTGTAAACTAGAAGGTTGAGGACACGCCCCTTGGGAGCCCCACTGTTAACGGTCAGAGTGTAAACAATAGGGTTGAGGACACGCCCCTGGGGAGCCCCACTGTTAATGGTCAGAGAGTAAAGCCAAGGGCTGAGGAGAATTTACAGAATTTGTTTGTAGTAAATGTCACATTTTTCACAATAAAAAGTAGCCCAAACCACAAGTAAATAAACCACAGATCAATCCATTCTAATTTTATTTTAATTTTATTTTGATGATGCAGAACAGGGGTGTCCAAACAGTTCCACGAAGGGTTGAGTGTCTGTGGGTTTTTGGTTCCCAGTTCACACCTAAACAACCAGGTGAGGGTAGAAACTAACCAATTAGTAACCAAATTAGTCAATGAAGTACAAGGTGAGAGCGAAAACCTGCAGACACACGACCCTCTGTGGAACTGTTTGGACACCCCTGATGTAGAAGGTAAAATAAGTGACATTATCAACCAATTTGAATAGATCAGAGGATTTAGCCTGAACATGATTAGCCGTATATAGGCATAAAGCACAGAAACTTGATGAGCATGATAAATTGCAAAGGATGAATAACACTTGTTTACATGTTTTGCATGTAATGTAATAAGCAAATATTTGATAATATTTTTTCATGTGACAACACTGAAGAAATGACACTTTGCTACAATGTAAAGTAGTGAGTGTACAGCTTGCATAACAGTGTACATTTGCTAAAAATAACTCAACACACAGCCATTAATGTCTAAACCACTGGCAACAAAAGTGAGTACACCCCTAAGTGTAAATGTCCAAATTGGGCCCAATGTGTCAACATTTTGTGTGGTCACCATTATTTTCCAGCATTGCCTTAACCCTCTTGGGCATGGAGTTCTACAGAGCTTCACAGGTTGCCACTGGAGTCCTCTTCCACTCCTCCATGACGACATCACAGAGCTGGTGGATGTTAGAGACATTGCGCTCATCCACCTTCCGTGTGAGGATGCCCCACAGATGCTCAATAGGGTTTAGGTCTGGAAACATGCTTGGCCAGTCCATCACCTTTACCCTCAGCTTCTTTAGCAAGGCAGTGGTCATCTTGGAGGTGTGTTTGGGGTCGTTATCATGTTGGAATGCTGCCCTGCGGCCCAGTCTCCAAAGGGAGGGGATCATGCTCTGCTTCAGTATGTCACAGTACATGTTGGCATTCATGGTTCCCTCAATGAACTGTAGCTCCCCAGTGCCGGCAGCACTCATGCAGCCCCAGACCTTGACACTCCTACCACCATGCTTGACTGTAGGCAAGACACACTTGTCTTTGTACTCCTCACCTGGTTGCCGCCACACATGCTTGACACCATCTGAACCAAATAATTGTATCTTGTACTCATCAGACTACAGGACATGGTTCCAGTAATCCATGTCCTTAGTCTGCTTGTCTTCAGCAAACTGTTTGCAGGCTTTCTTGTGCATCATATTTAGAAGAGGCTTCCTTCTGGGAAGACAGCCATGCAGACCAATTTGATGCAGTGTGCGACGTATGGTCTGAGCACTGACAGGCTGACCCCCCACCCCTTCAACCTCTGCAGCAATACTGGCAGCACTCATACGTCTTTTTCCACCTATGGATATGACGCTGAGCACGTGCACTCAACTTCTTTGGTCAGCCATGGCAAGGCCTGTTCTGAGTGGAACCTGCCCTGTTAAACTGCTGTATGGTCTTGGCCACAGTGCTGCAGCTCAGTTTCAGGGTCTTGGCAATCTTCTTATAGCCCATGCCATCTTTATGTAGATCAACAATTCCTTTTTTCAGATCCTCAGTGAGTTGTTTGCCAAGTTGAACTTCCAGTGACCTGTATGAGGGGGTGTGAGAGCGATAATACCATATTTAACACACCTGCTCCCCATTCACACCTTGAACTTGTAACACTAACGAATCACATGACACCGGGAGGTACAATGGCAAATTTTGTCCCAATTTGGACATTTTCATTTAGCGGTGTACTCACTTTTATTGCCAGTGGTTTAGACATAAATGGCTGTGTATTGAGTTATTTTGAGGGGACAGCAAATTTACACTGTTATGCAAGCTGTACACTCACTACTTTACATTGTAGTCATTTCTTCAGTGTTCATTTCTTCTGTGTCACATGAAAAGATCAAATATTAGCAAAAATGTGAGGGGTGTACTTACTTTTGTGAGATACTGTATATTATATCCTCAACAATTCAACAAATGTATTTCCCGTTACTGTTTTTTATTAGGAGAGAAACAAAATATCAAACATCCATTTGTTTCAACAACAATTCATTTGTTGAATAGTCAAGGATTTTGTTTCGTGAATATTTATAAATTGTAATACATTAGCTGAATTACATATGAAGCTGAATCTTCTGTAAAATATTCAGCCAATAGACACATATTGATTGTATGTGATTTGAAGGCAAATATTCATAGACACATATTAGTCCATGTTTGATATTTTGTTACTATCCTAACAAAAAACAGTAACATGTAGCCTAATACACATGTATTTGTTGAATTGTGGAGGCTATTTTTAGTATTATGTTCCAATAATAATTGATATGCTGAATAGTCAAGACTATCGTTTGTATTTGATTTCACTAATAATTGTTTTGTGTAATACATCTGATGAAAAAATATCTGTATCAATCAATCAAATTCATTAAAAAAGCCCTTTTTACATCAGCAGTTGTCACAAAGTGCTTTTACAAAACATCCAACCTGAAACCCCATGGAGCAAGCCACAACAGTGTTGAAGCACAATAGCTAGGAAAAACTCCCTAAAAGGGGCCAAAGTTTAGGAAGAAACCTAGAGAGGAACCAGGCTCAGAGGGGTGACCAGTCCTCTACTGGCTGTGCCGGATGAACATTTTAAGTAAAAATTGTACTCTTAATTAATTATGTAGCGGAATACATTTGATGAATTACATAAACAGCTGAATCATTGGTAAAATAATCAATGCAAATTCATAGACAGATTATATTTTGTTTCTCTCCTTTTGATAAACAGTAACTTGTGATTTGCAGAATTATCGAGGCTTTTGTTTGTATTTATTGTGTAAGTTAATTCAAATTGAACCAAGGCTTTGATCTTTTATCTGGGAGTATCGCCCATTCATCTACTGCCCATTCATTCAGTGAGGGTTGATTAGCGCCTGGGTGCCAACGCCAAGTGACGTATACAAACTCAAAATTCCTGTCTTTCACTCTCTCACTAGTGTCAGAGCAGGCTAGGTATAATTAGACTTTCTATATAAATACACATGCAACACAATTGTATGCAACACATATTCCAACAACAATTTTCCAATCCAACAAGTAATCAAAAACACCAAATAACTGCATACAGGGCATTGATTGCTTCAATATTAGCTCATCACACTATACATGTATGTCAATCCAGACATAATGGAAATATGTCTCTAGTGTGAACCCATTATTATGGACTTGGCAAGACATTCTTAGAATGTTATAAAAATTCTACATCAGGCTCCAGAAGAACACTGGGGACATCACTCGTCTCATACTGTCTAATGTCGTAATGCCCGGATGTTCCCAGACACAGCTTCTATACTTGTTAATATTGTAGAGGAGTCAAACACACTGGGACCGTCACTTGTCTCATACTGTCTAATGATCATTAGTGCTCATAGAGCAGAGACAAATTACAGAACGATAAATGGTGCTGTCACAACCCAGCACAACACATCCGCCAGATGATTTACTAAAACATATGTCGGGCGAAGAGAAGACATAACATGCAGTTATTGATAACGCCAGGCTCTGCACATAACTCACTGAATTGTTCTGTGTACATTACAGACTTAACGATTATCATTTTATTAACGTTTATGTTCCATGCAGTGCAGCAATGTTTTGTTTTGTTACAAGGGACTCAGATAGAAAATGACCCTCCAAGTATCTCTCTCTCCCCTCACTTTAAGACAATTACACGGTTGTTAGATCTTTATTTGTTTTGTGTAAAACTAACAAGGAAACTTGATAGGAAATTTAACAGTCCCCCAGTCCTACCTCTTCCAAAGAAGCCCTTCCTACTAGTGTCAACTTGTATAGCAGCTTCTCCTTTTATAAGGGTTTCCTCTGTGGCTGTGAAGCCTCCCATCCTTTTGAAGAGAAAAGAAAGACAGAGACAGAGCAAATTCAGCTCAATCACAGGGGCTTTTATTTGAGTGTTAAAACTATAGCGCGATCTCCCGCATAATGTTTTACTGCACCTTGGCCGGCTGGCCTGTTTCATATTTCAAGGCCTGTGATGGATTTATGGCACATTGGCACAAAGAGGCTTTAGGGTCCACTGGCACTTTTAGCAATGCTCCAGTTGGTGAGTGCAAGACGATGTCTCATAGCAATTGTCTGCCATTAAAAGCAGACAACAGCAGTGGTTAGATAAATGTGGTTGGGCTCAAAGGATTGTTATGTCAAGACTTTCTCTCACCCCTTCCTATCTTCCCTTCTTCCTTCCTCCCTCTCCCGTCCTCTCCCGTCCTCTCCCGTCCTCTCTCGTCCTCTCCCATCCATCTCTTTAGGGCTTGGCACTAGGAAAGGGGGGGGGGGCACAATAGCTGTACCATCGAGTAACAGCTTCCCTTGTTGTGCCTTTAGCCCACAACAAGGAACAAGTCCTTTCGTGTGCCCTCATAAAACATGAATTGGAGCTGACATGCGTACAGAATCTCATACACACACCTGCGGGTAAAAGGACCTGGAAGCTATTGTCCTGAAGCGTCTCAGAGCACTGCTGATCTAGGATCTCATTCGTGGTGATTCAAAAGCCTGATCCTAGATATGAGCCACTATGAATACAACCCTGCCCTAAGGTGGGAATGACTGAGTGGACATTCACATCACAACTGCCATACTGGGCTGAGCAAGTGGTTTATTGTCCCTTTGTCCATCATCACAATTTAAATTCTCCTTAAATGATTCACTCTTGGTTTTACTCTTTATATTCAGCCCATATTGCGGTGTAAACTCTGTGCAACCTTTTCCCCCTGTGCCTTTGTTCATAAAATACATTATTTATCAGCCCACACCCCCACATCAAAGTTATTGTTTGTTCTATTAGACTATAAGATCAGCCAGTATAGGACTAGGGCATAGGTTCTTCTTGTATTACCCTCTATATAATAAGAAAATATTATACTGTTTATGAGATGGGAATAAAATGATCTAATCTGTGAAACTGTACTGTTTCCTCATGCTCTCACAGTGGAACAGTGTGTATCGGGATTTAACCTTCATGATACACATGCAGGATGGAAATATCTACGGTAGTTATACATAATTATAGGACATATGGATAATGGGACATAATAAGGCCATCTCTGCATACATAAAACATTGCTTTGTATTTCTTTCATATGCCAAATGCTTATAACGTTGTTTATAGTGTAATTATTATGCAGAATAGAACTGACAGAGCATACATCAGTTGTAAGGGATTGTGGGCTGATCGGCTCAAGAAATTTGACATTCATTCTAATGCTGCTTACATTCGGATGCCACTTTATTTTCTAAAGTAAAAAATACTTTAAGCCGTTCTTTAGAGTCGTGGCAGTCCTGAGTGCTCCATTGAGATGAAGGTTCTCCTACAGAGTGGGCAGAAGAAGAACACTTCACATTTGATATTACCCTACAAGTGTTTGATAGTTCAAATCCTCTTTTGAGAATGCCACTGAAATAGAATCAAATATAAAAAGATCCACTGTACTCTGACATGAAGCTTGCAATAATTCTTTATAATAATATTCTTGGGGCCCTCTCAGCTATGGCAGCATGCAGGAACTCAGGGGCAGACTTTGTGATTTGAAGGCAAAAGGCAAAGGCACGTCCAAGGCAGAGGCCAATCCAAATAATGGCAAAGAACCTCCCTTTAAAATAGTTAATAAACACTATTAAACCTGTATACAATTGAGAAGACTTCATGTTAAAGGCGAAGTCTAAGCATTTTTATACATGTTTTAAACCATCCTCTTATTTTCATTTTACACTGTACACTGTAGAAGGTGATGATTTAGCAAAATGAGAAACCAATTTTCTCTGTAAAGAGAAAATATACAAGGAAAAACTTGCTAGATAATCCAATGCAAGCACAGAAAGATTGAAAGAAATGCAACATATGAAAATCCCAATAGAGCTCAATATAGGATAAAACCAAAACATATGTAGACTACCAGCGACCGCTTTAGCCAATGCTTGTGAGCTGTGATGTTGTGCAAACTTAGCTAAAACTTTAGGTTGAACCTAAACCCATCAAAAAAAAGACAAACGCTGATCGGATTCCATCAAATGTTCCACACTCATACAACAAACAGTTGAGAAAATGAGACGCTGAACAACCTACTTCAGTGGATCATTTGGTTTGTCGTTGGGAGGGCGGGTTCAGTGAAGGATGGGGAGGCATCCAGCTGGGAATTTCATGAGGCTCCTGAGAATGTAATGCCTCAGGCCTATTTTATCTTATGGTAAGTCTTCCCCTAGCTGATGGTCAGCGGGAAAGTAGTGCAGCCTATTGGGAAAACCAGGAAATCCTGGCTACTTTGTGGAGTGTTGTCTGTTAACCTTGGATTAACCCTGGGGTCACATCCATGGTCCTACATCTGAGATGGAGAGAGCAGCCTCCGGTATGTCCACCAGATCAGTGTTAGTGAGATTCTCTGTCAGAGCTGTGAATGGGTAGAAAGGTAATCTCCAGTGTTATTGATCTGCAGTTTGAGAGGGGAAACCAGACACAAAGGCAGCTGTCCCCATGTCTACAGCTCTCTATCTCTGGACCCCAGAAGACACACTATACATCCAGGTCCTTATATAGGCCAGGCAACCACAGACAGTTTCAAAAGTTTTGTTCAGATCTGCCAGTCAACACATCTGACGGAAAGCTTTATTGATGCTTTAAACAACACAATAAAATATAAAATATTTTATCACATAAGTTGTTTTTTACAAAACAACAGTTTTCCGAGTCTAATTGCTTTGCGTAGGAAGGTCCCAAAACAATAAATGTCATGTCTTTTAGAACAGAAATAGCAAATTTTTGACAAAGAGCTGGGGGTGACAGCACGCAGAAACTTCAATGAGGCCATTGATTAATATGTAATCAGTCAGCTGGTGGCAGAGTGATAAATACAGAGCCATGCCTATTAGACCTACAGCAGTTAATTAGTCGTCATAAATAGTTCATAAGTCATGGACGCTGGATAGACCCATTTAGCTTTATGGTGTGTTCAGTCAGTGGGGGAGTAGATACTAGCTATTCACCACAGGAGGCCCTTACTGTATGTGATCAGTGGACGGAAGAGAAAATGTTCACAGAGCCGGTTAACAACAAAGGACAAGCTAGGCATAAAAATGTCCCTCACATTTCGATGCTGTCTATGTTCAAAATGTATTATTCATGACTGGCTTGTTCTTTACTCTCTGTTCACTAAAGTGGTCAATACCAGTGCAGGATAACACTGAGCATTATTCTATTCCACGTTTCCAGACAATTGGACAGCGATGCCCTTGCTTTCCTTGTGCTGATGACTGGATGTCTACTCCAAGCCCCTCCTATAGCTTGCCCTGCAGTACAGACAGGAACTTGGAGCCTCACATCAGTCTGCCTAAATGAGTTTGACAACTGAATTACGCAGATACCCGATACGGACAACCCCAGAGCGGCGCCCAGACACACAGGCAGAGAGGGAGCGTGTTGAAATAAAGATTCAAACGCTCCCAGATAACATCATATTTATCCTCACAAAAGGTAACTAGTCCTATTTTCACAGCTTTCTAAATCAACTTAACTATTCTCGTAAAATGGCAGTTGTTATATACTTTTGATTGGCTGATTGGCTTCTCTTAAATCTTTTTCCAATAATTTTACAGGAAACCCCTCCTAAGTCACTTTACAACAGAAACATACAGCATCATCACGCTCACCATCACATTTACTGCAGAACCAGCCATGAATTCTCTGAGTGTAAAATTACAGTACACCTGTGTAAAACTCTTGGCTTCTTTTCAGAATATAATCTCTGTTGTTCAATATCCTACATGCAAACCATTAGATTACATTCAATGAGGGAATATATTCTCAGTATATACACATTTCCCAAATACCCATGAAATGCTGAATTCTGGTTGACACTGTAGAAACGGCATGCAATGTTTCATAAAACATACCACGTAATGAAAACTAGTCCGACAGCATTGCTATAACTACTTCAGATAGTCTTCACGAGGACTGAGCCTTCAGCTTTGCAGCCTTAACAAAGTAAAATAGCTGTTTACAGGGAGAATAATAGAGCCTCACAAGTGGAAATGAGGAACAGAGAAACGACAGAGAAAAAGAGAGGAATAAGAAGAGAGGATGTGAAAAGAAAACCAGAGTGAAAAAACAGTGCACCAAGCCCATGCTGTAACAGCCTCTTGATAAATGAATTGATCCTGCCTGCTAGCCTGCCTCCGCGGTGGACAGAAAACCTACAGGGTAGCAAGAATGAGGAATCATTACTATGGAGACACTTTAGACTGGTATGGTGTCTGATTTTGTATTGCCCTCCTCTCCCTGAGGATTCCTATTCAAGCTGTTTCCATTAAGTTGCCTCTTGTATCGTGTCATTACGGCTGTTTGTTCTGTGGAGTCTGGGTCAGGACTTGTAAGGCAATGCTGGAGAGATTCTTGATTTTCCCTATGAGGGTTGACAGGTCAGATCAAAACAAAAACAGAATATGTCTGGTTTCAATAACACCTCAGGTTCAACTGCCAAGTAGAAGATGGCAACATGTCGAGTTCTTCTAAAGGCACCTGAGTAGAATCACTTCAGTAAACTCAACAAAGGGCATGTTAACAGCATTCCCAGGTTTCTTCTTTTCTTCTCTCCCTCTTTTCCCTCCATCATTCTCTCCCTGGGGAATAATCTATTGTAATTTAGCTTGAAATCATGGCACTCACATTTATTGCTGATTTTATTTCATTTTAACTAAAAGTACTGAGCACATTAATTATCAAAATGAAATTGATATGAATTCTAAACAATGTGAAGGCCATATTACATGGTGTTTTGCATGGTTTATTAATAGGCATGTGGCATGGTGTATTAGACTGTGTAGACTCTACTAGATGGTGTATTTGGGGTATTTCAGAATGTAGGCTATACAAAATGATGTATTACATGGTTTATTAATGTAGGCTATACAAAATGGTGTATTACATGGTTTATTAATATGGTGAATTACATAGTGTATTAGATATTGTATTACATAGTGTATTAGATGGTGTATTCAATGGTGAATTCGATGGTGTATTCGATGGTGTATTCGATGGTGTATTCGATGGTGTATTACATAGTGTATTCAATGGTGTATTAGATGGTGAATCATATAGTGTATTTGATGGTGAATTACATAGTGTATTCAATGGTGTATTACATAGTGTATTCGATGGTGAATTGCTAAGTGTATTCGATGGTGAATTACATAATGTATTCAATGGTGTATTAGATGGTGAATCATATAGTGTATTAGATGGTGAATTACATAGTGTATTCAATGGTGTATTACATAGTGTATTCGATGGTGAATTGCTAAGTGTATTCGATGGTGAATTACATAATGTATTCAATGGTGTATTAGATGGTGAATCATATAGTGTATTAGATGGTGAATTACATAGTGTATTCAATGGTGTATTACATAGTGTATTCGATGGTGAATTGCTAAGTGTATTAGATGGTGAATTACATAGTTTATTCGATGGTGAATTGCTAAGTGTATTCGATGGTGAATTACATAATGTATTCAATGGTGTATTAGATAGTGAATTACATACTGTAGCAGATGGTGAATTGCATAGTGTATTGGTGTATTATAAGGCTTATTAGATCATGTATATACTACAATCCGTTACATGGTTTATTAGTTAGAACATTCCTTGCCCTCCAAATAATCCTTCTTGCATTCCATACAATCATTATAATGCCCTTTCTTTCAAAAATGTGTCTTAGGTTGAAAAAGGTTCTGGGTAGAGCTTCATGCCTCACAAAGAACAAATGTCTTCTAACAAGTATTGTACAGATGAAAATGTTAGAACCCCATCCCTCAGCGAATAGCCCTTTCAGAACCATTTCTTCCTAAGAGTGTACACAAGGCTCTCGTACGTCTCCCTCTCTGACACAGCTGTCAGACTGCCGCTTGACTGGGGAATGAAGAGGACTGCCTGGGGGAGATCCTCTCTGTGTGTCTCCCAGCCTGTTCCAATGCACTGCATGTGTCAACAGGGAGCTCTTTGTGATCTTCTGAAAGAGGCGTTAAACTGAGCTTTTTAATGTGGTTCCTGGGGAGGCAGGGAAGCAGGCAGGGAGGCAGGGCCTGATCTCCTTAGAGTTAGGAGGACATATGATGTCTGAGATATGAATACATTAAGGAACTGCTAGAGCTGTATCTCTGTTGATGCACATGGAGATAAAATACGAAGCGGCGCTTCAGTTTCGTCTACAAATTCCCCAAGGTGTGAGCAATGTGAGCCGTAGCAAACTATTCATCTCAGTGTATAATCAGTGCTGCCATTCTGTAGTCGTTTATTTTCATCTGCTTGGCTCTGGGTTATCTCCTTCTCCTGCTCTAGGTAATGTTCATGTCTGTAATGGAACCCAAAATACAGCAGCATCGACACAGAAATGTAGCTGCTTCAGACAAGAGCAGGAGGAAACTTTGGCTAAACTTAGATTAATACAACAAACATGACATGTTAACTCAACTATGTAACACACCCACGAAAGTAGAGGATACTCTCATTGAAGTATGGTGATCCATGAGGGACAAAACCATTGTCCAGCTTGTATTAATGTAACGTGCCAGATGGGAATTATGCCATTGTCAGGCATTCATTTAGGTGACTGATTATTTACCTGCAATCTCAGGTTGTTAGCTGCTGTCACAAATATCCCCTGACTGTTGTGTCTAAATCTGCACACGTTTTTTTACACAATGAACAATGTTTAAAACAATCTCTCTTTTTAGTGCTATCTACGCAGTGTCTTTAAAAAGTTATTGATGCATATATTGCTGCATATTTGCACTCTAGTTTATTAAAGTAACCTGGGATTTGAATTTCTAAGTTTTCCATCTGATGTTTTCAGATGTATGATTTGTCATTAATTGACAGTATTAATTAATTGACAGTAATATGGATTACAAATACAACTGGAAACAGCTGTTGCCAGTTCCCCCCTCCCTGAACAAATTGGCACACCTCAAGCAAGTTAAAAGTGGGATGGGAACACACACATGTGCAACAGTACAAGTTGAAAGCCTCCAACAGAATGCCATGCTGCTCAACTGAACTTACTGCCCTGTTTGATGCCCACTCACTCTTGCAGGAAATCACCTCTTTCAACGCTCTCAGTATTATCACTAAAGGAAAGTCATCACAAAATATGATTGCATATTTTGTTGTTACCCAGCCAAACGGGAATGAACTGATACCTCTCCAGACGCACTGTACAGCGGCACTGCCACAGAGTCATGGAACACTTTGCTGGCGACCGACCACCCGATCAGAAGGAAATCCACCTGTACCACGCTCACCATGCTGCCACGGGGAAGGGAAGTGCTTATTCCTTGCGGCTTGAGTGAGTTTGCCCCAATGTTTTCTCTAGTCACTGATTGCGGCCCTTTTGTTTCCCTGCCAGCTGTCACTCGAAAACCATGTCGACATTTCTGCCACAGAAAACAACCACCTAGGAGCTCAGACAAGAAATCAAAGTGGACAGCTTAAGAAGGTTTTTGCACTACGATAGGTTTATTTGGATGACCAAGATTTGATGCCAGATTTGTGTGAGAGATAAAAATGTTCACTGTGTAAACAGATGAAAACGGCAATTGTTACGTGCCACCATCCAAGGTAATGCGGAACACTATTCCAACCGATACACCCTACAGTTTAAAGACGGCGTGTCATACGAAGTGGAATCCTGTAAGCCCTTCCAGCTCCGTAAAAAGCATCAAAAGAAATACAAAACTGTCACAGAGAACTAAAAACATCTCACATCGGCACCATAACAATTTTAGGCTACTATCACCAGCAACAGCACCTGAGTCCATACTCCTTCCTGGTAAGTGTACTAGCCAAAGCACTGCAGGCGTATGCATTTTGCTTTACAGAACAGCGTGAGTCGCTAGTGTGAACTGATAATTGTATTTGCATGTTATATTAATGTTGTTTAAATTACATTGTGTTCACGACAATTGATATTGAGTAAAGAGGCTCTGAGATAGAAATGTACAGTGGTTCTATTGTATCTATTGCATTGTTGAGACTTGTTTGTACGGTTAATATTATGGACAAATATTTTATCTGTAACATGGAGAGTTACCCACACCCATGATATACCAAAACAATGTTTTAGTCTAGAGCTTTTAAGAGATTTCATAGGATTGATAGTCTCTCTATAATGGCTATCCTTATGAATTGATTGTGTTGTTCAAATGTTTTTCTACCATGCTTGCCTTTGACAATAAAGACTATTGATTGTAAATTGCCTCTGTTTGTTTTCTCTGGGATGTTGGAAACACTGTTTGGGACTGCAGGTTAAAAGCAGCACACTGTTTTTGAATTTGACACCACATTCATGTAACTTGGATGAATGTAATTAGATTTCTCCCATTCTGTAGATTTTGTCTCATAAAAAAAAAAAAAAGAAGATTGTCAAAGAAACAAGGGCACCCGCGGCGGTAATTTAGGAAGGCCGCAGATGGTCACTGTGGGTTCTAAAAGGTTATTAAGTATGATTACACAGGTGCTTCAATACCATGAAGTAAATAAAATAAATGTTTATGATTTCCTGCAAGATAAAAATTGTATTCAGTTTCAGCCTGTTAAGATAAATAAATTATTAGCGTAGCCAGTTCAGCCAGGAAGCCCAAGTGGTAATTGGTCAGCAACGCAGCAGCTGATGCAGAATCACTCCTATCACATGTCAGATTGCAACCTGTCTATATAACCAACAGGTATTCACTCAGTCAGATTTTAATGCTTGTACTAGCATGCGGTTCTGTGTTCCTTGTGGGGAGGATCGGTACTGCGTACTTGCTCATTGCCATGGGAATTGCATAAATAATAACAAAGGTATGTTATTGTGGTAGTATTGTATACACAATCATGTGATGTTACCCTAAAGGAGCATAACCTAATGCCAAGACTTGCATGTAAAGAAGTTCTCTAATAAATGGTTAAACTTGTACGTGGTGTTTTCTGTCTGAATTGTGGTGGTGTTGGCAATACCAGAGCAAAACACCCAAAGCTAAATAAGGGAAAGGTATTGCAACCATCTGCACATCCACAGAGTAATGTTGTTCCTGTTGTGTTGGTAACATACTTTACCATTCTCAGGTTTTACATGTCGGTCAACAGGTTTGTCCTTGACATTGATGGATCAAAGGGTGCCATGAGCTTGACAGTGCAGGTTAAAAAGTTCTTGCCTTTTATGTTATTTCTCTTCCGTCCTGACTGAGTGTTAAATACCTTTTGAATGCATTTAGATGTATTTTTCGTAGGCTACAACCCAAACAGTAGCCACTGGGAGATTTGGTAATAAACCGTTCAATTTCAGAACTCTGTCCTGTTTGTGACATTATTCATGACTGTCTGATGAAATTTAAGAGTGAAATAGGAGTTAAAGTAAATTTCTTCTCATCATTCATCTTATTGCCTGGGGAAAAACAAATGACCATAGCTCACAAACTAAAATAATGAATGAAGCGAACAGCAGGACAGGCCCAGATTTAAAGGATCATTTAAATGCTTAATTGATATCATTGGTTGAATCAACCTGCTGTTTGATCAAGAAATATAACGCATGGTAACAGTCATTGAGTGTAAAGACATTAGTATGGTCAGTTAGGTTCAGTCAGTGTGCTCTTATGTTCTGCTTCATGTAGTGATGGCCAAATGAGGCTTCATTAGCGTTATTTTAGCAGCACGATATTATGTTGGCAGCACTCAGATTTTCTTTATCACAATAAAAGCCATCATTGAAATTTATAAGGCAAGGTTAACAATCTAGTCAGTAAAAATTAAAGGAGACAAACAATATTGGAACGGATATTAAACATAAAATCTACAGACTTAATTATATTGCCCTATATATTTCAATTATGGCTTTTATTTAGAATAAGAAAATCTGAGTTAGCGCTGCTAGCATAATATCCTGCTGCTACTCTAGAAGAACGGTAATGAAGCCTCATTTGGCCATCACTAGTAAAGACCTGATGTTGATTCATGTTGATTCAAGCCCTCATGTTGATTCATTTCACCTCTGTCCTGTTTAGTCTTGCCACTTGTCTTGTTTGCTCCAATTATCACTTGGCTATTTAGTTACCCTTGTTCCTTGTGTCTTTGTCGATCACTGTTTGATGTTACGTGTCTTGTTCTTGGGTTTTTGCAAACGTCTTTGGATGAAACTATGTTTATTTATATACCTCTAAGTCCTGCTACCTCCACAAAACTACACGGCTACAGACTCTCGAAGGTAATGGTGCCAAAATGAGTATATGTTTAAGTTAAAACAGGGCTTTTTAAATCAAGCTTTGTATATTGATGGCATTGGAACAAACTAGACCTGCAAATCTGAAGCATATCCAAATACTCCAAAATACCACCTACTCCTTCAAAGGTTCAATTTCCAAAGATGATTACATGGTCCATGACATTAAATTGTCTCCATGTAACAAGGTCAATCCTGACAAGTGGTTTTACATACAAACACCCAAAGAATGGGAGTGTTTCCATTGTGCATTTAGCCAGTGTGACAATGTTCCCTTACTGTAGCAATGTATTAGAATATATATATTTTTTTTATTTAAACCACAAAGTAATGGAGTGGCAGAAAATAATTGGCAGATCAAAACACTAAAACATTTTAAAATGTCATATTAAAAAGACTAAGCCCCCCCCCCCGCCCCCCACCCAACTGAAACGATAAAAGCATCCGCTAAATTACAAAATGTCTCCCTTTCCATAAAACATGAATCCAGAGGGTTAATTGCGCTCCCTTGAAGAACAGGATCTTGCGTAGGATATTGTTCAGTGTGTGTGTACAGTATAATGTACCAACTTTTAACAACGTAGACACACAGCACCACCTCTGGGTGTTTCTTCTTAAAGTTGTTTCACTGACGAGTTGGGTCCTAAAGAAGCAGAGGCCTCTCATCTGTAATGACAGTGGCGGTGGCGTGGCATTTGGATGGCTTTGGTTTCCTGAGAGAGGTGGGGGAAGCGTCTGTGTGCGGGGGGGGGGGGGGGGCACAGCATCTGCACAGCATTACAATTTCAGTGTTGGCTCAGCTAAAGAAAATGTATGCAAAGCTATTCATGTGTCGCTGCAGTGAGTGCTGCTCCAGAGACGCGGAGAGAGAGGGAGCCCGTCGCAGGCAGGCCCTCACAGGCTCACCAGTCTGCAAACACCAGATCAAGGTGCTTACACGCAAAGTCAATTGATCGCACTTGAAAGTGCATTGGATGATTTCTGGGGATAAGGCCCTCGTGTGTTAATCGTTGCTGACAAGGCGTCGGGGGAGATTTCCCAACACACACCATTTACTTGTAGTTAAAATGTCACCCCAGTGTGCACCAAGCGGTACCCTGAATCTGTATATTAAACAGGAATATAATGTGATCTAGATGTGTAAGAGCCAGGGAAGGTCTGCTGTTTTTCAATTTCAGATTAAATCAGATGCAGTGAAAAGATTTCTATCGAAGATTATTCGGCCTAGTGTCTTTACAGCAAACAGAATACATCCTAAGGATGTCCAGGGGGCCATGATGCAATCTCCTGTCTGACACAACCTCCAGGGATGTCCCACTGACTCATATATTTTTGCAGGTTTTTTAGGTCAGTGTAGCTGGGGGATACATTATATTCCTGCATTAACATACAGACTCAATCCCTCTCTATCCAGAGACATTTTTCTTCTGTCAGTTGGTAGTAGTTAGCTCAGTAAAACGCCTCTCCTGTACTTAAGCCCTGGGAGCCATATTGCACTGTAGATAATAATTTGATATGGCCATGATGAACTGTAGTTAAAGATTTCTGTGAGTTTTGTTTTGAGGGAGCTCTGTTGCTCTGTAGATAAAGATTTAATAAAGCATTGTTGCTCTGTAGATAATGATTTAATAAAGCCTTGTTGCTCTGTAGATAATGATTTAATAAAGCCTTGTTGCTCTGTAGATAATGATTTAATAAAGCCTTGTTGCTCTGTAGATAATGATTTAATAAAGCCTTGTTGCTCTGTAGATAATGATTTAATAAAGCCTTGTTGCTCTGTAGATAATGATTTGTTGAAGCTGTGTTGTCCTGTAGATAAAGATTTAAGTGACTCATGTTCTTCTCTGGAGATTTGTGGAAGCCATAACTTATTGTAAATAAAGATTTGTGTCATAATGTAATGTAGAAAGAGATTTTAATAAGCTAATGTAGATAATGATTTAATGAAGCCTGCGGATAAAGATTTGAGGGAGGCATGTTGTACTGTAGATAATGACTTGAGAAAACTGTGTTGTAATATAGATGATAATAATGATTTGAGGGATAGCACCCTTGTCTGGACATTGTATTTATGTATGATCATCAGTCTTTCTCCAAAGCAAATAGCTCTGTTGTTAAAAACACTGAATGTGACATTTTTCCAAATCCAAGGATTATCCACTAAGAGACCTATCTACATGGTTACCAACTCTGGTGCCTCCTGAAAGAGTGAAAAGAACCCTGGCATGGCTCTGTGCAACACAATGTTGTTCTCTGCATACATCAAAGCAGTGACTCAGTCCTGCAGTCGTATTCTCTATGAAACTGACATCAAACGTGACAGAACAGTATAGCTTCACCCCTGACAGTTCAACTCGCCCCGCATAGGATGCCCTCCTTGAAAACGTGCCAACCGCTTGAGCTATACAAAAGGTAACTGTGGTGTGAGCCCTGTTGGTGACCTGTCAAACTACGATATGTTCTTAATTAACTCTTACATCTGCAACATAGAGTAGGACCTCACACAGGAAGCACCACAGGTCCCAATGTAGGCACTTAAGTGGCATCAAGTGATTGTTGGTTGGGCTCCCTGCTTGTGCAATCAAACCCCTGGACCTTATGAAGAACCCTGCCGCCCATCTAGTTCAACCTTCCCAGGTTTCTCCATGTCATCCACTCCTCCATTCTGACCCCTGGCTTCACATCAAAACTTGCATCCACTATAAGAACATGGTGTGTGCCTACAAAAAAGACAGGGGAGCTACTCCTCCATATCTTTAGACTCAAACACAAGCTCTTTGGGTTGCAGGTGCTGTTGTAGCCTCAGCACCCTCTGACAATGTTCTGAAAGTCAGTTTTATATTTTTTACGCTATTCGCGCTAACGATTCCCTCTGCTTCCATTGTGATTAACTTTGCCAGGGGCTCTGCGCTCATGAAACCAGCGTGGTGCGATATAGAAATATCTGTTCAGCCCCATTTACGAATATTTCCAACCAAACATTTATCATAAATCCAGCACTTTAGATAGAAACGATTCATGGTTTAAGCTCTGATAAATACTTGATAAATGAGCCCCCATGTGTCTTGCCCATCCCACCTGCACTTAAGCGTAACTCTCGTTCAGTGCACTTAACCCTCTTTCCTGTCCTAACGATAGAAATAGCCTTAACTAGAAGCTAGGACAGTATGTTACCTGTGCATTTTGTTTGGCAATTTTCAGAATCATCTCAGTGTCACAAATCCAATTAGTCAAGATACTAAAACAATGGGGTTACTTTACAAATCTTTTGGAAAACTGTTATGTGCTACATTTGTGTAGCATAAAATGTAGCAACCAGCCATTATGTCTCACAGCACGGCACTGTCCGACAACAGTGAAACAACAGCCCATAAAGAGGGCCACACAAAGAACACTTACAGTTAAGCCCAATGCCAAATTTTGAGCCACAGTGAATTTTTATACGACCAATAGGTTTCTTCTGGCTGGAAATGACATAAACAAGTGACAAAACATGGTATGACACTGTGCTGGAGATACAAATGAATAACGTAACTATTTCTGTTTTAAGCCATGACTTGCAGTTGACTAGTAACTGATTAGAGAACTACTGCTGTTCAGGTGTTCTCAATTAATAGGTGAATAGAATGCTCTCTCATGGTGGAAATTACCAGACCATTTGGTATAGATGGTATAGAAACTTGCATTTTCTTAAAAAACTTGCAACAATTTCAAGGGGTAGGAATAATGTTGGACATGGCACTTTTCGTAGAAATGTGAAAAATACAGAAATAGTTCAGTTTTTTCATTTGTATCTCCACCACAATGTCTTACCTTGTTTTGTCACTTGTTTAAGATATTTCAAGCCAGAAAGAAACCTATTGGTCAAAATAAATTCTCATGCTTTGGCAAGGGTATGAACAGGTTCGGGCTTAACTGTATATATGGAACCACATGGGTGTCCTCAGTCTCCTGCCGACGATGAGGTAGAGTGCTGGAGGCAGAGGCTCCACAACGCCATGCGGAGCAGGTGCTACACAATGTACATGCCAAACAGATTGAAAAGATATATACTTACATCACTCTGTAACCGATCACACTCGGAAATATGGTTTCATGTAGAATGCTTATTGCCTCCCAAAAACGGTTCTAAGGATGTTAAGGTTTTAATTAGAATTACTCGTCTTAACCAATTCGTTAGACAAGTACATTTATTTTACAAAGCCCTTTTTACATCAGCAGTTGTCACGAAGTGCTTATACAAAACACAGAGCCGGGTCTCACAAAGAGACATTGGTGCCTTTGGATCCAAACAGTACTTACAATGAGCGTAACTATCGGGGGTGCAGGAGGCGAGGTTGCGATGGGTGGGGGGGCCGAGCTGGGCTTCTATGATGAAGATATTCTTTTTTTTGTCATTTTACATCATGTGTTTCTATTATCATAATCAGAACCCAATGCATGGACCGCAGGACTGGGTTCAAATGCGTTTTTATCGGTTTCTAAGTTTGTGCCGCCGGGGGGCCTTAAGGAAATGTTGCACCCGGGCCCGGCATCAACACGTTATGCCATTGGTACTTACATCTTATCCCGCAGTAAAGATATTTTAGAACCTTTTTTCTATTTGGGTACACGTCAAAGATTTTACTCAGCATAACTTGTCAAACTGGCTTCCTGAACAAAACATCAGGTTCAGACTAACAGAATGAAATGCATCTATGCTACAATGAGTTGTCAAACAAAATGTTCCCCATGATATTTATGTAATGTATATCCTTGCTTTTCTTCCACTGATATTGGATTTGTCTTATTGTGCCACACGGATTTGAGTGACACATTTTACAGGCCTTCTGTCTGACAGGGTCAGGTGCTCGCTGTGTGTTTCTGAGTGATGTGTGTCAACACAGTAATAGGTATCAACAGTAATAGGTATCAACAGTAATAGGTATCAACAGTAATAGGTATCAACAGTAATAGGTATCAACAGTAATAGGTATCAACAGTAATATGTATCAACAGTAATAGGTACACCATGTGTTTAACTATTCACAGAAAACTGTCATCTTCCCCATCCACTGTGCTCTTTCCTAGGCCAGCAGATGAGAACCTAATATATCAAAAAAATAAAAAAAAAATACATTAAATAGTTGACATCTCACGGAACAGTTTGATGGTTTGAAGGAGTCACCAAATGTTATTTTAATTTACTTTAACAATATTTTTATTTTTTTATGAATCACATTGAGATCACCACAGTTTACAGATGAAAGAAACCTAACGTTTGTGATAAAAAAAAAAAAAACTATTTTACACACAGTTAGAGCAAGTCTAAACAAGTATTTTGGATTTTACCCATTTCTCCCCTGGCAGCTATTTCCAATATGTCACCAACGAGCTGCATGGGGCTAATTTGAACATAATTCACATAACTTTATCTCCATCAGTAATTATAGATATACCACAATACACTTAAAACCTGAAGTATTCTTTAAGGTATGTCATATTAATGTATTTCTGGGAATAATTGTGCACATACATATTGTTGGCACATCACCCAGAAACAGACAGTGAGCAGCCCCTTAAACCTGTCAAATAGAAGGTGAAAGCTCATTAGTGCCACTGCAGCTTGGTTGACACACATACTAACACACACATACACAATATGAATGCATTGCTCTCACTCATGGGCTTGGGGAACCTTTGACAGGAGACAGTGGGCTGTTGCTTAACAGACAGGCTCTAAAGCGCATTGGCAATGTAATTGCGGTGAAGGGATAATTTGACACCCAATTGGCTATGATGGCCTTCAATTCTCTGGCTCTTCCTTAACCTACATGCACACATGTAGGGCGTGGAGACTGTGCCGTCTCCACAGAGCTCTCTTCATATGCAGCTCTATGGCAAAGCTTCAATGCGAGTTTACTGCCTAGTCTCCCCACAATCGCAGTTATTTCATTAAATCTATATCTAGTATAGGATTACATTTCTGTATCAAAACAATTCATCATTGGAAGACTTAATGCCTTCACATGTGGATATTGTTTTTAGAGAAAGTGTTCATTTCTGTATACTCGATTCATTGAGACTGACAATTTGTCACTTACCGTTTTGCGAGAATCACATTTTTATTTATTTTTTAAGAAGAAAGAGAGAGCATCATCGCTCAAGGGCTAAAGCAAAAGGACCAGATACCACTGACACATTGAAATGATTTTTCTTTTCTCACTCTACTGATTTATTTAGAGAAATGAAACTACTGTCTTGGTTCTATCTGTCCCTCTTTTTATTCAAGTCTCTTCGTATTTTCATAGACAGGCCTGAATAAAACATGTCTGACATCTTGTAGACACAGAAACTAGAATCTTAAAATGGAAAAAGGAATGGAATTCTGTCCTTCATACATTTGTTTTAGGTCTGTGAGTGTTTATGTCAGTAAGCCTGGTTGGACCATGATAGAGAAAATAATCCAGTAAGACTCACTGACTCACTCCAGATGTCATTTATTGTATATGCCTGGATCTCATCTTTCAAATTCTGACAATGATCCCAAACACTCCTTAGTCTCAGAGGCCTTCCTGTGATGTCTGTCTTATAGTCTATTCAGAGTTCAAGAGATACAGCAGAGGTTTTCCAGAGAACACCCTGGGCTAGACATTTTAGGGCAATTTAAACAGATGGGTGCGTAGCCAAATGGTCTTACAGAAAAAAGTGTAATAGCAAAGCAAGTCTGTTTCAAAAATAGCTTAAACATATGTATATTGTTCTGAATATTTGAGAGGTTTTAGTTGCTCACTTGACCAGCAAAAAACTAAACTACGCTAAAAAGAGAACAATTCAATTCACTCTCAGTATTATGCAGGTATTGCTAAGTCGTTTTATATCGCACTGCAATCTTGACCAGCCTGCTTAATCAGGCCTTATATATAATTTGAAGTCTCTGCTACACTAAAGCTATCTGACATTACGTGGTTTCTTCCTGTGAAATCAAGGAAAGAAGCTACACTGTCTACATTGTATCCAATTGCAACCTCTCAGCTTTAGAACCGCAGGGGGGGTCATGCTCCATGTCTGATGTACACACTAATTCTTCTAATCTTGTGAATTTAAATCACGACAAAGATGTTTTTGACTGTGTTTAGTTTCTGGTGTAACAGGTAGAACATTACATTGAGAAGACGCCAACAGCAACACACAATCTGTGTAGTCTAGCCTTTCCTGTACCTGATTATTTTTTTCTTTTTACTCATTCTCAAATTCCCTTATTCCCCCCTCGGTTTTTCTCTGACTCTGGTTTCCTTTCCTTCTCTTTTACTATCTGTTTTCCGTGATTGTGTCGGATGCATCACACTAAGACATATCTCCTCTCCCACATTCTGCTCCAGCAGTGTTTCAAGTTGCTCTGACATGATGTATTACTTGATCATGGCCCTAGACCAGCCTTGCAGCCCCACCGCCACATGCTGCAATCATTGAAGAGGTAATGTCATAACCCATTGGCCTGGCCTGTAGTACAGTAGCACATAGAGATGTCTGGTGGGCGGGGCCATATTAACACAACCTGTTGGTATATAGTGCCCGCAGGTGTTATGTAAGCAGTTTACAGACTCACTGCAGTTAATATTCATAGCTTCCAAACGACGATTCTCCTACATGTTTCTAACCTCATGAATTACACGTTACCTGCTTTTCTCCAGTTATTTCCAGTGCGGTTGGATTTTTACATTTAAATAATTTAACAGGCATTCATACACATCGACTTACGATGGTGAGTGCATACATTTTGATCAGCGGCGGAGCATAGCTTTCTCTCCCATGTGTGCGAACCTTAGCCGTGGAGGCCCCCTACCACCAACCCCCCCCCCCCCCCCCATCGCAAAAGTCTTGTTACCTGATTTCCCAACTAAAAGATAGGCAGATAGTATAAGTATTAAATGTTATTCTCACAAAAAAGTACGTACGTTTCACGTAACATTACGCACAGAGGCTTGTTATTAGGATACAACAAAACGTACCTGCAGTCACAAAACTTCGCTGCTAGATGCTTTTGGACCTGGATCAAAACAGTAATCCAGGGACGTAGCCAGAATATTTTTTTTGGATAGGCCTAGAGAAAATTGGATAGGCATTTTTTCTACGTATTTAATTTATTTTGCGACGTGCAACATATTTTATTTCGTAATACAATCGTTTTATACCAATGCACAGTACTTGGAACAACCTCGTTACATAAACAAATAACCTATCCCAGCATTTTAAAATAAGACAGTAATGTTTAGACCAGTTGCCAAAAACATAAACCTCATCTTCAGATGCACTTGAATCTCGATGGGCAAGCAGGCCTATATTTGATGTTGCAATTGATACCACAGCAGGCAGGCTAGTATTATAAGATGGTACCTTACCGTTAGTGGACGTACCATAAGGCGTGACCTACATCACAAGTCGCGACCTACATCACAAGGCGCAGACGGAAAGGCTATGAGTTGAATATGGTGATGATTTCATCATAATCCAGTGTGTCTGTCAGTTCACGCTCAAAAGATAGCAAACTGAAGTGGTTCAGGGGGGCGCTTGTCATTGATGTACGAAGACGATATTTTTATCCTTGTCGTTGTTGAGAAGTCTCTCCACACTTAATGATGTCATTGGAAGTGTGACAATGACCCTTAACAGGGAGTTGCCCCAGGGAAGTGCCTACAAAACTTACAATAAATTGCATATTTTGCTTTACTATACTCAATCCACAAGAACTGGTCATACCACCTTGATGAGAAGCAGCGTGATTTGCCATTTATTATACTTGTGTTGTGGAAAAATGTATCTTCTTGCCAAAAAGCCTGCATTATCCTTCACCTCCTTCCTCAGCTGTGTGAGTTTGATCATAGCTTGAGTAAAGGAACCATCCGGGGCAGTGTTGTTTGGAATGAAAGTACAACACTGTTCTTTAAACATTACACAAACTCCAATCTAGTGCCTGCCTATTCTGCCATGTCATTGTACTTGTAGCTTGCAGTTGCTCACCCAGGGCTGTCAAAGCTGCATCTGTATAATTGATAAATCGCTGCTGTATGTAATATATGTAATTGAGCCATTCTGCATTTTTAGCTGGTGCTATCCATGGAATTATAGATTCGAAGCCTGCACTGATCTCACTCCTTGCTTTAAACTCACTGGGGATTCCTCTTGGCTGACCTATTGCATCAATGATAACCTGCAGATCTGGTATGTAAGACCTCTTAATCCATGACCTCACTAGTTCCTCCTCAGGCGGCTGTATATCATTCGTTTATCCTCGAACCTGGAGCTGGAAGAGTAACCTCTGCCTTTTCTGAATTTATCTTTACGTCTAATGCCTCACACTCTGATGTTATCAAGAAGTTACACTTCTTCATTTCTGCTTGGATCTGTGTGCTTCCCCAGCCAAACCAAACACGTTACAAAGCCCGGGTCATGGCAGCTATCACCGTCGACTCCTGCGTGCCATAGCCTACATTTTTCATCTAAACACTTCCTAACCTTTCTCAATAGGCACCACTACCATGCCTCCATGTCCTGCTCTTGAACACACCAAACTATTATCTACGTTGTGTTGGTTGGCCGTATATCTGTACCAGTCATATTTTTCAGATGCTTCCATATGGTCCCTCTCTACATCTTCCGCTAATTCTGCAGTGGTGACCGGGTATGGTACTGTCACTTCCATGGCTGCAGGGATTAAGACCTGTGCTGGTGCTGGAACCTCATCCTCTTTCATGTGCGCCAACACAAGCAGTTGTACTATAGTGTGCGCCTGAGTTAGTAGTTGTTGCACCTCTCTCGGGGTCTGGGTCAGCGTGATTGATGTCTCTACACTTCCTGCACCCATATCATCATGCCACCAATCTATCCCTTGTATCTTATTCCCGCTCAAATAGTCAGTGATAATTAGTTCAAGGAATAACCCTTTTTTTACCCTTATCATGTTCAACCACTATCCTCCACTTTCCCCTTACCTCCATGACCCTGATCTGGCAGGTACCCCCTGACCAGATTGCCTGACCATACTGAGCCTCATCTGTCCAGCTACAGTTCTTACCCTGATGGACCTTTGCACTTCCTACTTAGTTTTCCTCTGAATTACCACCTCCCTAGCCTCAAGTATATCTTTAATGCTCACAGCCCTTCTCCTGCGCTTTGTTTCTCTCTCTTGGTCCCACGGTATGTAATTGTCCAATTCCTTGCTATTTATGTCTCTATCCCATAATTGCCCCCATGTTTCTCCTTAAATTTCTACTGTACTTCTTTCTCTTACTATTGCTGAAGGTGCTGTTTCCTCAAAAAGTTATCTTGTTTATTTCCAGTCCTGTCCTGACTGTTTACACAGCACCTGATATTCCCCATTTTGTACCTGTCTTTTTCGGGGTGGGCCGCACATGCCTGTCTCACTGCGAGCCTCAACATCCCATTGGGACTTTCCCCATTCTACATTTCCCAACCAGATTGTTTGGTTTCGATCCCCAAAGTTGTCTGTACTAATGAAAATAGTTACCCTAAGTCTTACAGCAATCAAGCGATATGGCATGATTCCTGCTAATAGTGCTGCTGTGCATACCTCATTCCTTCTGTCCAGGTCCGTGTCTGAGTCATTCACATCAGGTAGGAGTTCAGTCACAATACTCCCAGTCCAGGTCTGCAAGGTTGATGGTAGCAAACTCTTGTTCAGGAATAGGGGTGCCTGGTTCTCCTCGTGTACTTTCTGCAGGTGCCTCCCCTGGGCTTCGTGGGCTGACGGGTTCCAGGGCGCGGGGAGTTTCCCCATCATCTTCCGCCACATCTCTCCTTGGGCTAACAGCATCAGCCATAGCGCACAGTTCAGGAAAAGCAGACAGACCACCATCATGCCCCATGCCCAAGTCTGACGTGCCCTCTCCCGGCGATTCCGATCTTTGTGGAACCTTGGTACAGTGGTTGAGGTGGTACCAAGTGTTACTGTCCTCTACTCGTATCGCTGTTGGCGTAGCTTGAACTACACGGTTTGGTCCTTCTCATCCCGGCTCGTCCCACCTTCTCCTGAAGACCATTATGTAGACTTGATCTCCCGGTTCCACTGCCCGAGGTTGGGTGTCCTCTGGCTTTGGTACCTGTGCGCTTTCCTGTCAATAGATAATTTCATGTATAGCAGTTAGTTGTCGTACATATTCTCTGAGTTCCTGTTCTAACTGTTCCAATGGAGGCCCTTCATAAGGACACCTAAGCACTAGTGCTGGCATGTGCCGACCCGTAAGCATCTTATGCAGTGTTAGATGGGTTATATTGTTAGCCTGCATGCGGTAGCTCATCAGTGCCAACGGCAAAGCATCAACCCAATTCAACCTAGCGCTGGCACATATCTTGTTGATCTTAGCTCTCAGTGTTCCATTTACTCTTTCTACCATCCCTTGGGACTGATGATGGTAAACACATCCCAACCTCTGCTTAATTCTGAGCTGCTGAACCACCTGTTTCAAGGTTTTCTCAATGAAAGCAGAACCATTGTCCAAGCTAATCTCTGTCGGGATGCCAAATCTTGGCATTACTTCCCTAGTCAGAAACTTTATCACCGTTCCTGCTCCTTGGTCTTTTGAGGGTACAGCTTCCACCCATCTGCTAAATCTGTCCATTACCACAAGCGTATACCGCTTTCCGTTGAAAGTTCTTAGCATATCCACATAGTCTATCACCAAATTCCTAGATGGCACTTCTGGAACATTGTTTTGTGCACATACTTCACATTCCACCAGGGCTGCATCTACCGTCGCCTGCATGTATGGTGACCAAAAACCCTGTTCCTTAACCTTCTTTGCCTCATGCACAATGGTCAAACCCGTGTGCATTCGTGATCAGGATTCAAGGTTCTCTCTCATAACCAAGGGGAACTCTTTCTGCTGGGTTAATTGTTGTACATCGTTTGATAATTATGTCAGGATATGTCAGCAGAGGCAGATAATCTGACAACCTTGAATTCGTCAAAACCAACTTCCCTTGCTCTGTCATCTCTGCCACCTTGTGATGGTTGTGGATGATCACTGGGTATCCCATGATAGTCGAAGTCTTATCATGTGCATATTGGACTGCATATCCTGTTTTATTTTCTCAAAAGCAGTCAAAGTATCACTGTTCCAATTCAACTGCATTGCAATCCTCTGCATTGCAATCCTCTATCCAGTCTGAACTGAACCCTGTCATCCCTAGAAAGGTCATCATTTGCCCTACCATCTGAGGTAGCGAGGCCTTGCTCACCCCTTCTAGTTGAGCTGGGTCTATGGTTTCTGACTGATAAGCCACAGTCCTACCCAAATATTCAACCTCTGTTTGGCAATACTTTAACTTTTTCTTGGACACCTTGTGTCCTCCCTCAGCCAATTTCTGCAGTATTTTTGTGGAGTCTGCATGGCACTGCTCCAACTGCATTAATGTTCCCTCCAAGACAAGTTTCTCCAAATCTACCTTCAACACCTGGTTGAAAATGTACGGGGAGTGTTTGAAACTCTGGGGTAAGCGCGTGTATCTATATTGCTTCCCACCATAAGTGAAAGCAAAGTGTCTACACTGCTAAGCGGACACTGAAAAAGGTGCCACACACATCTATCACTGTAAAATACTTGGCGTCAATTGGGATGTTTGTCAGCAGCGTGTGTGGGTTTGTTACCTCTGCTTGGCAGTCCTGCACAATCTCATTTATCGGTCGTAAGTCGTGGACTATCGGTCGTAAGTCGTAAGTCGTGGACTTCTTCTTATCTGCTTTTAAGATGGGGAACAGTGGGGTATTACAGTTACTAACTGTCTCTTCCAACACATTGGCTTCCACCAGGCCCTCGACGGTTGGCTTAATGCCTGCTTCTGCTTCTGGCTTCATATAATACTGTCTTTTCCACACAGGCTTATATCCGAGCTTTACCTGGATGTATACTGGATTCGCTGATTTAACCAATGTCTGTGTCATGTTGTGACCATACCTGCTCCGAAATCACCTGTTCCATCTCTTTCCTCAACATCCCTTGCTTATCCATTGTTTCTGCTACTTGCATTTGCTGGCCTGTAGTGATTTCCTCTTCCTGTGGTTCTCCAATCATTTCTGCAAAACAGAGAATCCTGATGAAATCTTTTTCAGGAGAGCGGAGGATGAGAGGGTTATCTGTTTTCTCCCACTGTTCCTGCTTTGCTCGTTTCATCATTAGACCCAGATCTTTAGCCCTGAATCCTTTATTTATCAACAAAGTGATGTGTGGGTCTGACCCAGGCACATCAAACCATCTGGAAATCAATTCTGATCCCTGCGAATCACATATTTCCATTGTTGTCCCTTGTTTACCTATCACAAAATATTGTGATGTAATAGGAGCTGGTTTCCCATTTACATTAATCAGCCACAAATGTTCCAGAAATATGTCTTGGTGTGGGTCATATCTAAATGTACAATGGTAATCCATTGAGGGCCTTCTTGCCTCCAGCATCTGTGCCTCTGTATACGTCCCCCATTTGGAAATAACCTTCCTGACTTCCTCCTCTATGTCTCCTATCCAGTAGACATTTGCTCAAGATGCCTGTTGCATCCTCATCTGCCTTTTGCTCCCTGTTTCCTCTATTATTATTCCATCCGGTGAGCATTGAATCTGTAGTCCCAATTGACACAATGCGTCTGTTCCCAGTAAGTTCATTGGGGTATGTGCTGAAACCAAAATGGGAAGTTTAGCTGAGCGTCCCCTCCTGGCTAGGTGTACTGGTGCAGTCATGGGTATCAGCTGCGTTTGTCCCGAGAATCTTAGTATATTTTCCTGACATAGGGAGGTGTGAGGCATAATTTGGACTTACACAAGTGTAAGTAGCACCAGTATCTACCATCACTGGTGTGCCTCTATTGTTTACTTGAACCTGCAGCATTGGTTCCTTATCAGTTTGTACTGTTATTGCTGTAAACTGACCCTCCCCTTCAGGATTCTCTGGACACCCAGAGGTTCACAGGACCCTGAGTGGGTTGAGACTGTGGCTGCTGCCATGCTCTATACCAATTATTTGAGCCTTGGTTCGGCCCAGTTCTATCAGGCCATGGGTTTGTGGGACAGCTTACTCTGTTGGGCCCTGCCTGGTTACATTCCCAGCACATACCCACTGGGCCCCTCTGCCCTCTAAACTGATTTCTTGGCACATTACCTCATCCCCTACCCTGCCCTGGGGGCTGGGTGTACACATTCACTACTGGTGTGGTGGGTGACCGTGGGGCCTGAGGCTGTTGTGGTGGTTGTTGACCTCCCTGGAGGACAGGTGCCATGGTGCATTCCTCGATGCCTGTTACAGTGGTCACCGGGGCTTGAGTCTTTTTCTTTTTTGTCAGTTCATCCAGTTGCAGTTGGGTGAGCTTTCTCTGGATCTCTTTCCCCTGCCCAGCCATGTTTTTCTCATTTTTCCTGTATCGTTCCACAGCGTGGGTAAAATAGTCTCTGAATTCCTTGTGTGGTTTAGATTTCATCAGCGCCACTTCATCTTCTAGCTTAGTCTTTACTGGTGTGGGCAGCGCATCCACCAATGCCTTCCTGAACATGAAGGACACTAGATCATCAGTCTCTGGGTCTTTCTCAGTCTCCAGCTTACACCTCTCCAGCTGCTTCAGCAAAAATACAGCTGGGTTTTCTGCCTCCCCCAGTAGTGTTCCTTTCAACACATCGGAGTCTATCACAGCCGGGTACTCCTCCCTTAACGTCCTCCACAGCTGCTGTCGGAATGGGTCAAAGGACTGTCCATCTCCCACGACTGTCCCTATCATTTGTGCCAGACCGCCATCTCTCAGCATCACTTTCATTTTGGTCATCCCTACCACTCTGGCCAACAAAGTCTTCAGGTCCCCCACCACCAGCAGTTTCCCCATGGTCTGTTCTTCCAATATCCTTATCCATTTCCCAGCCCCAATTATGAAGATTGGGTAATTTAGCAATCAGCCCCTCTAGGTCCTGTGTGGCCCAAATCAGATACTGTGGGTTACCCACTTTTATCAGAATTGGGTGCATCTGTGCGGGTGCTTCATCCTCAAAAGTCTATGCCTGTGTATGACTTCGCAATGAATATCCTTTTGAGACTACTTCTACTCCTTTTGCCCCTTCTACTTTTGCCTCTATTTCTTTATATACCCTTAACAGTTGCTTCTTTGCCCATTCTGTCGTATTTTGCCTTTCTTTATCCCTCTGCTCACGCATCTCCTCTAGCTCCCCACTAAGCTGTCTAAGCACTTTCTCATAACGGTAACTCTCCTCATCCCTTTGTTGCTGCGATTTCCCAACTTTTCCCCTCAATTCCTGTTCTTTGCTCTGCTGAAACCAATCTGCGTCTCCCACCTCCTTTCCTGCTAGCCTCTGTTCCCCTTTTCCTTGCCCTTTTGGTCTCAACAACTCAATACACCCCTTATAGCAATCCACATCTAGTGTAGGTTTTTTCTTCTCTTCTCTGTTCCTGCCTGGACTGAAGGCTTTCGCAGGTCTCTTTTCCTCATCTATCTCAATTTCTCCTTCGACTCTCACCGTCTCTGTCACCATGGGACACTGTATTCCTTTATATGGTGGAGGGTTGTCAGTCCATTTTACCTTTTCCTCTATCTTCTCCTCGTCTTTCTTTAGCATACTCCTGGCTCTGGCTATACTAGCCAACTGACCTTTTCCTTCTTCTAGGAGCAGTTTATTCACCTCTCTCTCCTTATCTCGCTTCCTTTTTTCTGTGATGTCATTACTCTTATAATTGTTTATGATAATATCCATCTCTTCGCATAATGAAACATCAAATGTCCCTTATTTTGGCCACTTTGTTGCCATTTTCCTGGTCCTTTTTTCTAGGCCCTCAGAAATGGCCTTAATCTCTTCTCCACACAAGGGAAAGAGAATGTAGTGACTGTAATGTTGCTCCCACTTCTTTTATACTTCTGTGAAACTATATTCCTGTATAATCGCTGTCCATCCTTCTCAAAGAGTGTTTCCCATTCACACTCCTGTGCGTCTATTCCTCTGTTCCATATATCCTCAATGTATCGTCCTTATCATGCCTTGTCCTCTTTTCATGTTTCCTAACAGTCAATCCACTCATTCCTCACACATTCACTAATCATATACTTCAGGGCGCCTTGCAGCCCGCAGCTCACACACTCCTCACAGCCTTGGACAACTTTCCACACTTACTCTGCATTCATCGGCAGACCAACTTTTCAATCCTTCATTTCATGCACTCATACACTTGTATACCGTCTGTTGACCCGTCTCTTCCAGGTCTGCAGGTAGCCGTCACTCCCCTGGTGTGCAGGTAGCCGTCATCAATACAGAAGTGTCCAACACTGCCACACCGCCTCCATACCCCCAGCAGCCCTCTATCGGGTTGGGTTGGCATCCACGGCGCCCTGCAATCCCACTCCCTTGTGGCTTTCCTTCTATCAAGGTGGATTTGGGGACTTCCTGTCGAAAGCAGACCCCTTCTAGGCGACCAAACCTAAGGCGGTATTCGACAGACCTCTCTTAGTTGCAACTCCCTGACTTATTTACAAATGTTATTTACAGGGTGTTAGTAGACATACACGTTACTATGAATTAAAAAACTCCATTCTTTCATAAAACAGTTCGTTAAATTTGGAGAGGCCTTAAGTGGTGTGTCTGCCCGGGCTGGAAGGTCAAGTCACACAAACTAATACATTTAGAGCAAGAACATGCTTACTTCTTAGTGTGGCCACGCATTGTTTGTGTAACCCGACCCTCAGCGCCTCTGGAAGCCGTCACATCTGGCCCCGTGCCCAATCTCAGCAGTGCCTCCAAGAATATGTAGTGAAACAATCTTTCTTCTTGCCAAAAATAATGCAACAACTCCGAAAGATGCAATAACTCAGGAGTTTTTGGATTCAAATGAGTAATCATAAAAGCGGAGTTGACCTGCAGGAACAACTGTTTTGCCAACTCTGGACACACATTTATACCGTGTTATCTTGCATAACCTTCCTGGCCATCCCCATATGCTAATTTCTGGGTGGATCTTTCTCCCCATCCGCCACCATTGTTTCGCAACTTTCCAAGATCCGTTCCTTGTTAAATATTGGTGGCGCAGGCTCTAGAAACTTGTATAAAAATAATAGGGCCCTTTACATTGTTACTTGATTATTGTGCTTCTTGATTATTGTGCTTATTACTCATACATCATTTGATTATACTGTTGTGTTTATATCCCGATACATTGATGATTATACTGTTACCATATTGGTTAATTGTATATGCTCAGGTGTTGATTATACTGGTACATTCATAAAGGGTGAAAGTTCAGAAACACTCCTATGACAAACCTCTTCTATACTATATTTGAAGGGAAATTTGCTAGCTTTGATTGACAGGCTGGTTCATCAATGTCAGACAAATCTGTCGGTGGACCTAGTCCAGGTTCACCCCCGCATGCAGCTTCAAGTAGAGGAGACGGTGGGGCAGGAGTGCATGGCTGGCTCAACGTGGCATTTGCAGTTGTGATGGCAATTGTTGTTTCTGTTCTGGCGCCACCTGTTAATGTCTCATTCTGGAAGTTGTTGAATTGATCCACATTATTTTCTGGCACACACTCCTTTTCCTCCAGACATATTTTCTTGAAAAATCGAGCGATCGACATTTGATTTGCTCTTGCTAAAACTACTACATTACATTAGCTGGAGTCAGTTCGAATAAGCCTGCTTGGTAGAAAGTTTAGCCAAGTGACATTGCCAGGTTGTTGAGGTAAACCCGGTCTGAAAACAATTCCAAAGTAACCAATAGTGGGAAGCCAACTTGATTGTTTTTCCCATACTTTCCCACAACCATGGAGTTGTAAGTACCACACTCTACAAATGCATCACATTTGATTGTTGATTAACATTGTTCTGAATACTGATTAGATGATCAGTGCCTGCTGTTAAGACACTTATGGCCTCTTGGCCAACGTGGCCTCAGAGGCAGAGCATCGACCACACCTCTCAACAACGCATTGCTTAGTAACGATACTAATTGTCAGAATCGAGTCTGAGCAGATGGTTGCAAGCTACATTGTTTGTTCACGTTCTCTTATCACCTGCCTGCTGTCAGGTGAAAACGCAGTCTGTGGAAATGTTATTGGATTAAAGAAAGGTATGTCAAACACCTCAACTTGTCCCCTATCACAATAGAAAGATTATATACATAACTGACAAAACAGCTATTGTTACGTTTAGTAACCTGCATTTGTTGCTACTACGTTTTAGATAGCTAGCTTACGTATTAGATTAGCTATTTGACTAGCTAAGGTACTATTTGTATTATTTTAAGATCAATCTGATTATATTAATTTGTTTACAACAGGAAAAATATGAGTACATATGAAACAATCTGCTGCTGCTATCCAAGGCCAAGGGACAATAATTAAGTTCATGAAAAATGTTCAATAGCTTGCTGGTCAGTTGTTAAATTAAGACTGATGACCTGGTGTCGTTGTGACGAAAAGAGAGCTGAGCCGGAAGGCAAAGCTCTTGATATACCGGTCAATTTTCCTTCCTACCCTCACCTATGGTCATGAAGGCTGGGTCATGACCGAAAGAACAATATCGCGAGTACAAGCTTCTCCATGTTTGGTTTGGACTCTACTAGCTGAACTGTGTCCATGGATCTAAGAGCCCTGCTTGGTTTATATTCTTCAAACATATCAGAAATGTATTTAGGGCCTAAAACATTCAGAAAAGGCCCCAATATGTCCTAAATTGTGCCTTGACACACTTGGACCTGTGGTGCCTCATCTGCTATAAGCACTTTCATTTGGAATTGTCCCATAGCTATCCCCCTGACCTGGATTTGGCAATGGTATATACAGTGGGGAGAACAAGTATTTGATACACTGCCGATTTTGCAGGTTTTCCCACTTACAAAGCATGTAAAAGTCTGTATAATAGGTTTTGTATAATAGGTGCTCTTCAACTGTGAGTGACGGAATCTAAAACAAAAATCACTTTGTATGATTTTTAAGTAATTCATTTGCATTTTATTGCATGACAACCTATATAAGGTTTCAAGTAGTGTTACAAAGCATAGCTGCAGCTGAAGGACAGAATTCACAAACGTCTGTTGGCAAATTAATTAGATCAAGCTAGCTATGTAGCCTATTAAATCTTTCTTCATACATAACTAAAAACAACATGTTAAGTTCTTTCTGTATAAAATTACTAGCCATCTAGCCAGCTACCTTATATAGCTAGCTGACATGCCTGTTTGCAAGGTTGGCAGATTTCAGAAAGCAAGTATTTACTAAAATCTGGGCAGTAAGCCTCAAACCTCCTCATAACCACCCAGCTATCACGCATCATCACCTACCCTACTTTGACCCCTCACATTTTGGGGCTTCCTGATATTTTCTGTGGGTAATGGGTAATAACCCACCTCTTGGTTAATCCTCCTGTGTGACCAGTCATTTGTAGGGTTTGGGTCTTTCAGACAGCCCTGTCCAGTGCTGTGATGCATCTGCCAGCAGCATGTCAACTTGGAGCGTTTTATTAGCATATCTGCAGTCAGTCTATCAGCCAGATTGGCCACTCGTCTATCCATCTGTCATCGTCACTCCATCAATTCATCTTCCAGCGTGCCATTCCATTCAAAGTAGTTGTTTAGTCGTTTCTCGCACAGTGCACCTACCAACAATAGAGGCTCATAATATAACTGTCGCAACGTATTTAGTAGGCCCATTCCATGTCTTCATTCCCAAGTTATTCATTATGCTTATACAGTCAGTGCTGTCAAAAAGAGGAATAGTGGTATCACATTACAACTAAGCTTTTCTAAGAAGCTTGCATGTAATAAGGCCCTTAGTGTGATCACAACCTACTACCAGCTCAAGCTACAATAAAGAATGCGAAAAACTGTGTAGGAACTCAGTTATATCACCATGGCAGCAACAGGCACATTTTCTTCTCAAAGAGCTCTTTAGAGAGAACTAACCATGCATATATATTTTTTCAAATCATTTCTTTATGCAAAATTAATCACTGTGTTTGCATAGGGCAGTTTTTAAGTTTAATTTAAAAAAAATCCTGAGAATTCTTTGGCCCTTGAAATGCTCATTCTGATTGTGTGGGGGCGTTATGTAATTTGAAGATTTACATACACAGACCTGATTATCTTGTTGGATGGTCTTGAGCCCATTCTGTACCCAAATTAACAGTCATTGATCTATAGTAATCAAGTCAAATATGTTGACATCATGCAATTGGCCAGAAGTACCATCCCATCCAAACAGAATGACATTTCAGGTGTTCTATTATTTTCAAACAGCTCTTAGGTAAAAAAGAAAAGGAATTCATATTAATTTTCACCCTTTTCATACCTTTTATGGGCAAATATCAAAAGAAATGTGTAAGTACAACTTTTAGACTTATTTTTTTGTACAGTTTTTAATTAGATTCCAAACTGTATTACCTGGCACATAAATGAATCGTTGCCCTCAACGATTCATTTAATAAAACACAGCTGCCAGAATCCTAACTAGAACAAAAAAAATGGAACACATTACTCCAGTACTAGCCACTCTACACTGGCTGCCTGTTAGGGTTAGGGTTTTATTGTTAACCTATAAATCTATACATGGACTTGTTCCTACTACCTCGTTGAAATGATCCAGCCATACATACCTACACGTAACCTTAGATCGCAAGATGCAGGCCTTTTAATTGTACCTAGAATTTCTAAACAAACAGCTGGAGGCAGGGCCTTTTCTCATAGAGCTCCACTACTATGGAATGATTTGTCTATTAAGGTTAGAAATGCAAACTCAGTGCAAACTTTCAAGTGTCTACTAAAGACTCATCTCTACAGCACGGTCTATGATTAACTGCAGTCTGGCCCAGGGGCGTGAAGGTGAACAGAAAGGCTTGATACTGTCTCATTGCCACTGGGATGCCCTCCCTCCAATGCCATTCCGAGTCATTGGCTTGTTGTTGTCTCTCTGTTGTGCACTTGTGCAATCGGGCTGTGCTCTGCTGGCAATACTCTGCCCTCATTCAAGGTGGTTGTGGTTGGTGGGTGTCCCTTTGGTTGATGCTTGGCGATGTGGGTGGATTGATTTCCTGCCTGTTGGGACCCTCTCAGGGGCCTCCCCCAGATAGGGCCACAGTGTCACCGGACCCCCCTGTCTCAGCCCCAAGGTCTTACGCTGCTATATTATTGTGCTGGGGGAGGTCAGTTCTCCTTCTCCACTATAAATCCTTGTAGATCGAAGAAATGCATTTTTTTAATTTTAGGAGGACATGAGGTCCTGGCCCACACCTGAGTCCTCCTGGTTGTGTTGCAGATCAAGATGATACCTGACCATTTCAGCTGCCACTGTGCTGACACCTCCCCATCCCCCGTGTTGTCCCTGTTCTTGTCCATCTGGTCATGCTTCCGACCTGGACTAAGTTTAAATAGACTCTGGACTTGGCCCACATGCTTTTATAAATTATTACAATGTGTACTTTTAATATATTCACCCCTCTGAGCCTGGGTCCTCTAGGTTTCTTCCTAAATTTCGGCCTTAGGGAGTTTTTCCTAGCCACTGAAATTCAACACTACTGTTGTTTGCTCCTTTGGGTTTAAGGCCGGGTGTTTTGTAAAAGCACTTTGTGACAACTGCTGAGGTAAAAAGGGCTTCATAAATACATTTGAAAAGTCAAACAAAATCATTAAATTCAATGACACTGCTGAATATCCATTCCACACTGCTGAGAGGAATTGAAAATGCTGTAATAAAAATGTATTAATGAATCAATACTCATAATGTGTTCCAGAATTCCCTCTATGAATTTTGCATGATATTATGGACAGTAAATTATGTCTAGAGAAAATGCTGAAATATACAGACCTTACAGAAACACTGTAATTGTTCATTTAGTGTGTTTGCTAATGCTTACAGATTCAGAGTACAGAAAACAAGGTTGTCAGCACAGAAATCAGACTCCTTTTTAGTAAGTAACCTATTTTAATTTCTGAAAGTCTAAACAATTGATGTAACAGTGAAATGGCTCAGGTCTGACTGTACTCTCAACCCTCATTTTCATACCAAGCCAACATTCTGATTGCTTGTTGACTAATTATACTTAGTGTTTACACCTCTACAATGGTTTGATGAGTGTTGCGATGAATTGAGGTTTGCTACTAAAAGGCAATGTTTTCTACATGACAACATGGTGACAATTGTACTTAATAAACAGAGCTGGGTGCAGACAAAAAATGTAGTGAATGGAAAATACATTTGTGTGAAAGCAGGTGAACAGTGCTTATGGGCGGGGGTAAATGGTGTTCCCTCTGGAATTAACAGTGTGAAACTGCCAATAAGGCAAATAATTTGTGTATTTGTATTTTCTGTATACTTAAGCATTCTCTCTAGACATAATTTACAGTCTGTAATATCACACAGTGTTCACAGAGGGAATTCTGGAACACATAAGCATTGATTCATTAATACCTTTTTATAACAGTGTTTTCAATTCCTCTCACGCCTGTGCCATGGCTATTCAGTCGTGTCATTGTATTTGATGCTTTTGGATTTTCTTATAGTGGTCAGACACCTATACCACACTCAGTATTTCAGGGATATTAAATAGATTTCTTTAATATCCAATGTGTATTTATCTTAATCTGAAAACTCACCCAAATGTTCGAAGAAAACCCAGTCACATTGTGCTGTGGCAATAGAACAACATGAGAATATCCCTTTAGCTGTCCTGTTAGGCATTTTATCTTGCGTGAAGTGTTTGTGCAGATGACACCATGAGAGATTTTCATTTGATTTTGTGGATTCAAGCAATGGTTCCACCCAGAGAGCAGCCCTGCTGAAGTTACCATGTTTAACTCGCCTTGCCTCACCTCACCAGCAGAAACCTGTGAACCGTGTAGCCAGTTCACTCTCCATGCTACAGGACTTACTGTTCCAAAACCCAAGGTCAGGGGAACTGTGCTCTAATGGTTCTACATCTAACACAGTGTTACTATCACCGTAGAAACAGGTCTACGTCTGAGAGTCTATTACAGTTTTTCATTTCCTGAATGTGTACTACATTTCTTTTAAATATAAACATTCCAACATATTGAACAAAGCTAAGACTGTGAGAACTCTCATATTATCTGTCATATACATGAAACTTCCACACAAGTTATGGAAAAGAAAACCATGTCTAGAAAGACAAGGGGGAGAAGGGCATTTTGACACAGGTAAAGGGTTGCTGTAATAAAAAGAAATGTTCTTCCTCAGCATCCTGACTGCTGTGTGTCATCACAGGCTTTGATTTCTCTACCCAAGGAGCAGGGATTTTTTATGCCTTAGCATGATCATCATGGTGGAAACTTACATTGTTCAGAACAAAAACATAAAAGTGCTTCTCTGGCTGCACTTATCCTGTCTTTCTATGGTGGAAAAAAGCTTCCTATAGGCTGTCAACAGATGCCTGGTTTTATATGGGTGAAGGATCCCATGGTTGCTGATGGCGGTATAAGGCCAACCCTAACAGCAGCTCTTCTACTTTAATTTCTCTGGAATGGAACCAGGTACACCTTTTTCATTAGCATTTGGTTGAGTTGATGGATGCAATTTACTGTGGATAGACAGACTCTGTATACCGCTGAAAATGCCATAGTCTTGAATTCCTGATTGGATTTTTTTCCTAAGCTGTATAATGTTGTTTTTGACAACTATTTTCACAATGGCTGTTTCTTGGGCCTCAGAAATCATTGAAGAAAAGAAGGTGTTTTCGGCTACCATATACATTTTGTCTCAAGTTCGTCATTCTTTTTTGTACTCCTATTTATGTTAATGCATTGTGTTTCAGTAGAAGAAACAGGTCAGTCACAGTAGTCAGAGAAATTAAAAGTTATCTATTGTCAAGTCAGCATAGTTGATGCAATGGTGAAATGGCTCAGGTTTGTCTGTACTTTCAGCCCAGCTTCCCTTTGGCATACTATGTACAAGTACCTGCTCTGGTATAGTGACATAAATGTCATTAGAGAATGTTGTTCTTCTTCATCTACTTTTTCCATCTCCTCTCATTCTCTTCCTCTACCCCTTTCTGATGTTGTCAGCCAGTGTTTGATGACTGATTATGCTTGTTAGTGTTTACACTGGGATACCTGTGTGTTGAATGTTAGCATTGCAGTTGGTAAATTGAATGGCACTGTTTTCTACATGACAACAATGGCACCTTTGCACTTTAAAAAGAAAGTTGTTTAGTTTTGTAAAAAAGTCATTGATTGAAGTGCCTGGGGCATTATGATAAAAAAAAAACTGACCTGTATTTGTAACATCTTGCTGAGACCCTCACACATCACATGAACATATTTCAGTTGATGAGAGTTTTGAATACAGGCACATCATTGAATGTCATCTTTCGTTTTCAGCATGTTACACTACCTTTGTAAATGTTTTTAACTACATTTGTAAAGCATAATGGTTCCAGTTAAAATTCACAATGCCTCCTACAAGCACCCCTGCCTGTTTGAACAATGTCATATTTTTATAAGTATTTGTTTGTATGCTGTCTGCATGTTTCATATTTCTGTTTAGATTTTATTACATTTATTTAAGATCTTCTTGGTCTTTTTTGCTCATGAGGGGCAGCTAATTTATAAAGTCAAATTAATCTTTGAGACAATACTGCCTTAAACCATTCTTAGCCCCTTATACAGATGCCAGCACTTGTCTGACAGCCCACCATTAGAGAAATGGTAACCTCTCTCTGGAACCCTGTGACTCCCCTTTCAAGGAGTATCTGACCCTGGTTAATGCTACTGTGAATTTGGTTAATTCCTCTAAATGAACCACATTTAAAAACAGAATCTGTTTCATCCCTGCTCCTCCACCCTCCCTTCCCTCACAGTGTTTCCTCCTGATGCATGCTGGCATTCTACTCTGTGTGACTCAGAATGGGACTGAAGTGGATAATTGGAAGTGCATATCATTGTCATGGAGTGCTCGTTTATCTTGATAAAGAAAGCTTCATCTTGAGAATACTTCTGTAAATGAATGGCACAGGAAACTGAACAGCTCTGTTGAGACAGACATGTACAGCCAAATGCTACAGTTCTGTGCTGTCTGGCCCGGCAGGCACACTGAGATATTGATTGAACCTCTACATACTGTATGGCAATGGGGAGGATGGGGCAGCGGGCCATCACACTGTGTCTCTGCCTTTTGCCTGTATCGGGTTTGTACACACACTGGACCAATCGGGCCTGGTAATATTGAGCCGGCACCCATTGCTCCATGTAAATAAGGAAACAAGGGAGGACAAGAACTTCCTGCTATCACATAAATGGGGCCAAACAATTCTCCACTTCCTCATTATTCCTCCCTGTCTTTAGACACCAAGCAAACTGACGTTAAACAACAATCTCCGAGCAGGCAAACAGCAAACCATGGTATCATTGTTTGCAACGGTTTATGTATTGGGTATTCTCCAAAATCAAGTTGACGCAATACTGACAGGTTTAGTTTATTAAGCAATTCAGCTTCAGTAATTTAGTATTTTATTTTTGTTAATTGAATTTGGGGATGAATAGTGAGCAATTTGCTCACCATTGAGTTAAGGACAATTTAATTAAGCATTTAAAAAATACCATAGTTATGTACTGTATGTGTTTCATTCTACACTGTAGAATGATGGGAGGAGGAAAGACTAAAACATCATTAAAAATGTCTTCAGTTTTTAGGTCAACCTTCATCCTCAATATTCACAATGCAATCTACAGTTACCTGAGCGTTGTGTATTTTGGTATCATACTGTTGAAGACATGCAAGCAGATGACGAGAGGTTTTTGTCAGTGTATTTTTTGTCCTTGTAACATTTTATCTCAGGCTATATTTGGAAGCAGTATATTTGCACATGACAGATTTGGGAAATGCTCCAGGCTGCTAAGACCAAGTTAAAAAGCACACTGCATACATGTATCAATTCATCTGTGGAATTGAAAGAAAACACATTTGATTAAATTATCTTTTAGATTCTGAGTTGTCTAATTAAATGCCATTCTCAGCAGACAATATGAAGAATAAAGTTCATAGAAAGGGCTTCAAACAGACTCAAATAAATTCTTAACACAAAGTTGCAGTGCTTGCTATTGCACTATTAGAGTAGATTGTTGTTCACTCTTAGTGTTCTCCTCTTTCTGTTGCCATTTATTCTCATACTGACTCTTAAGAGGATAGACCAATGAACTTCAAATGAAAATGTGATTGATTGTGTGAACCAAGGGAAATAACATGAGGAAGACGATTTTGACAGGCCCCATACATTAAACTCAGGGAGAATGTCTCACTATGCCTGTTAGTGTCACTGGTACAGGTTTCACAGTGTTCAATCATATTGATTAATATGGCTGACAATTCGGTCTTCATGGAGCATACTTAATTTTACAATATGTAGCAGAAAGGGATTGTAGTTTTCTGCACTTACAATCTGTAATCTGATGAGAGTGGGAGAGAGAAAGAGAGATTGTGTACAGTACAAATCTTCTCCCACTGAGCCATACATCGAAACACCACTCAGTAAGACCTATGATCAGCATTCATTAATCATTACCGCTTCATATGACTTTCATATTCATATGGCTTTTAATAACTGTTAATTAGCCATAAACTGCTTATGGTTTTGCATGCAGTTTAAGGGCATAAGGCACTCGTTAGACATTAAGGATCATTTATACCATTGAAACCACTATCATAGCAGCAGTAGTTTATGGTGAGTGGCATTGTGCACCTAGAGGTACAGTGATAATGCTTCACAATACAGTTCAGTATGCATACAGAGGTGAGCATATTCCATCTGGCATTCAATAAGTGTCATATATATTTAATTGTTATATTTCTTTACCCAACTCATCTCAGTCTCAAATGAGAATCCTGCTGACGAAGAAGAGAGAATGTGGAAAGTTTAATGAGAGAAGTGCGACAAAAATATACATCCAATTTGTAAGTCTCATTTACCTAATTGTTAACTTCAGCTGTGTGGTTGCAACACTGCCAGGGACAGTTTGGATTTCATGATGGTTTGGCAAAACAAATAATGCTGTTGATGTAAATGTTGATGTAAATGTTTTGCTCTGAAATGCTAATGCTCAGTGTTCACAAAACAGCATTTAGCTTAGTCTATCTGATGTATAAAAAACCTCCTCAGGTAAATACATTTCCAAATGTATGGGATGGGGTGGTGGTGGTGGCTGGGCTGTGGTGGTGGTGGCTGGTCTGTAGTGGTGGTGGTGGTGGTTGGGCTGTAGTGGTGGTGGTGGTGGTGGCTGGGGTGTGGTGGTGGTGGCTGGGGTGTGGTGGTGGTGGCTGGGATAGACTGGACACTCTTTGAACCACACCACTGTGCATAGCTGCATCATTCTGCCTGCAGGCAAAAAATGAACTGGCTCTCCTGATTCATAATACTCAAGGCCAGCCCACTTCCACCACCACATACTAACACTATCATTATGGAGTGGGGTGCCACCAGCTTTAACCATGTTGAGATCAGATATATTCTGATGTTATCTCAAGGTAATGATATTCTATTGTCATTAGATATGTTATATTTATTATGATTGCTAGTATGAATTACTATTATTTGACAATTTTGAGCCCATGACTGGCTGGATCAGGGAATCAATATAGTTCAACTGATCCAAAATGAAGGATGAGGCATTCAGCCTCGAAAAATAGACATAGGGCCACATGGAGGGACTCATTAATGTATCATTAATTTATGTACTGTAATTGGAACCGCAGAGAAATCTTTAAGAGCTTTCCCTTTTCCAAATAACAGATTGGACATTTGGGTAATCAAGAGTGTGAACAATATTGGCTTGATTACAGCTGAATGAAATAAGTAATGCAAGTAAATGCTCTTAAGTAATTATGGTTTTCAGAATCAATTTCAAAACCTTAGGGAGATCAGAGAAAAACTTGGCTTGCAGAGCTCCCACTCACGTAAGTTAGGACAAAAGGCACTCCTTCCCCAATAATGCATGAATATGTTGATTCTTTGTTGTACATTGCAGAAAATGATACATTGCACAGATCTGGAATGACTAAAACCTTGAATATTTATGTTAGGGACTTTCTAGGAGTAGAATATCAATAGAACAATTACTGCGAGCCATAATGAAGCAGGTGCTTGAGAGATTCTTACCATCCACGGTTACCCCAAGCAAGCATGAAATATGTCAGTCAATCATTGGAATAAAACAGACTAAAGCGTAAGACTTTCGTTTAACCCTCATGTGTTATGTCAGTAACTTCGAAATAATTGTTATTTTAGCACGTCAAATTTGACCTGAGATGATAAATCACATCATAAATGACATTATACCCTCCAACAATGTGTTTTCCATCAGTAATCAACTCATTACTAATCTAAAATTATAACATTGATGTTGTTTTTTTAATTGTTTAGTCCATAAAGACCACATTTATCTTGGAATATTCTACTTGTTTTAGATCACAAATAATCACATATTTTATAAAGTGTGCTTCATTTGTTAAGTGTCCTGGGAAATGGTTTTCAACCTATATAACCTCTCAAACATGAACTGACCATTGCAAGCTTTGTTTGCACCTGTGTGGTTGTATGCATGCACATTTGTGTTCAGGTGTAGTGAGACACACCACACTGTAACTGCACTCACCTGGGTTCCTAACCACCACTTCAAACTATTTTAATTGGTCACCATTTCATGATTATGTACCTAACGTTGAGGATGTCATCAAGTTTTATGCAGAACAAATGAAATAGTTTTTCAGACATGTCATACTTTAAAACAGGTCACGGATGACCCTAACATATCTAATGTACCAAGAAATGTATGTCACCCACTAATGACCAAGCGCCTCAGTTCAGTTATGTTTGTCACAGCTCTGTCATGAGACAATGACTGTGAACAGTGTGAGTTGTCCTTCTGACCTTTTCCTGTTACATAACCTGTGAGATAATCTGACACCTATGTTCATGGTGTGTCTGTAGAGGATGAATCTGTCAATAACACTGAATGGCTGTCTGGGTGATAGTGGCGAAAACCACATGGTGGTTGGCAGATGCAGGAGTTTGGAAGTTATTAATTGATTCATGTACATGTTGTTTGGGAAAGGCAACAGGATTTGTTAGAAGTTATTGACACTTGACACTTTTGTGCACCAGTATTTTGGCTCCAGAGTAAGTAAAATGTAAACTCAATAAGAGGGAGATTTTATTTATTTAAATATTATTGATAACATAAGTAAAGTGATGCCCTGGCGGACAGAGAATTTAGTTGCACTATCCAAATTTTGGGTGGGCCTAGACACTGTCTTTTTGTGTTGTCATAGAGTTTGCTGAACAATCAAGTACATTTACGTATTTTAGCAGACTCTCTTATGCTTATCAAATGTTTACGTACATTTTCATACATTTTTTGTATAGTAGGCTATCAATCTATCTAGCTGAACAAGTCGTTGGTCCTGTATAACCTTTACTTACTTAATATATAATGTGATGGTGTGAGTATAACGAGTGTGTAAAAATTAAAAAGTCACAAACAGACATACAATAATTTGTGAGGTGCAGAGGGTGAACAACAGAATATAAACACAACTAGACAGCTGGAAACAGGTGCGTCACTCTCCTGGCCGGTCCATGCAGTAGGACCGGAGGAACCTTCTCGGAGATACCTGGATGTGAAGCCTGGACATGAAGGCTTTCCATACATGAGATGTAAACTGGGGGCCGCGGCCCGTCACGATGTCCTCAGGAAGCCCATACAGCCGGATCACCTGCTGGACCAGCACCTCAGTGACCTGTAGAGCAGAGGGGAGACCGGGTAGTGGGATGAAACGGACCATGTTTGAGAACCTGTCCACTACCACGGCGATGGTGTTCTTCCTCTCTGCGGGCGGCAAGTCCGTAACAAAGTCCACTACTGTGGCATCTACTGTGGGTACTCATCCCCCTTCCTGCTCTGCGTCGGGCCAAGGAACACCACTTACGGAAATGCCCCTTCTCTCCGCAGAACAGGCTCATCCCAGGACGAGTGGTGTGGAGGACAAAAGAAACAGGAAACAACTAACAAAGAAAGCCAAAAAAGAACGCAAAGAAGAAGTGCCTTCGGGGTGGACGAATTATTCTGTGATGGTGCGAGTGTAATGAGTGTGTAAAAGAAACAAAACAAGGGATTCAAATGTCTTTTATGTAAGTTATTTTGGTTTGTAATCACAGGCAAGCACTCCAGCACGGTCAGAAACAGACAAACAATAATCCGTGAGGTGCAGTGGGTGAACAACAGAATATAAACACAACTGAACAGTGATTGGAAACAGGTGCGTTCTCAGGATGCACTGCTGCCATCACTCTCCTGCCGGTGGTCAATATACTGGGGAGGTGGAGTGCCGGAGAGGAAGGGGAGCGGCGGTGCCACGTGGAGCAGACATTACATATAATGGGAAAACTCTCAAGAAGATTCTCTATCAGACAAATGCTGTTGTTCAAAACCTTGATTGTGGACCTGTAGGTTAAATATCTTAAATACCTGTAGAAATTAACTATTTTCACAAGTGCTTCTGAAAGTTAGTGACAAACGTATATAGTTTAATATAATCACACATTGAAAGCATCAGTTGCAATTATAGTTTGAAATCTAGCAGAAATGTCTTTAACATTGGAATGTTGGTACCTTAGCCATTGAGTCCAAAATGATATGAAAGCTATGTTTATGGATTTTCAATGGGATTTAAGTCCAGAGGCTGAGACGGACATTATAAGACATTGATTGAACCATTTGTGTGTTAATTTTGTTTTATGTTTGGGGTTATTGTCTTGTGGAAATGTCTATTCCAGATCTAGATTTTACAGCTCTTTCCCCGTCCTCTGTCTTTCCCCTGACAAGGTCTGATTGTTAACAGCTGGACAGGCGTAGGGCTGGCCCTGTTTCTAGAACATGCCAGGATTCGTCCTTGAGAGCATTGTTGAGATGCTGATATAGCAACGAGGGCTTGTTCACACCACAATAAATATATAGATGTATATATAGGGTTAGGGTTATACACTATATACACTCACCTAAAGGATTATTAGGAACACCATACTAATACTGTGTTTGACCCCCTTTCGCCTTCAGAACTGCCTTAATTCTATGTGGCATTGATTCAACAAGGTGCTGAAAGCATTCTTTAGAAATGTTGGCCCATATTGATAGGATAGCATCTTGCAGTTGATGGAGATTTGTGGGATGGTCAGAAACAATGCTCAGGTAGGCAGTGGCATTTAAACAATGCCCAAGTGGCACTAAGGGGCCTAAAGTGTGCCAAGAAAACATCCCCCACACCATTACACCACCACCACCAGCCTGCACAGTGGTTACAAGGCATGATGGATCCATGTTCTCATTCTCTTTACGCCAAATTCTGACTCTACCATCTGAATGTCTCAACAGAAATCGAGACTCATCAGACCAGGCAACATTCTTCCAGTCTTCAACTGTCCAATTTTGGTGAGCTCGTGCAAATTGTTGCCTCTTTTTCCTATTTGTAGTGGAGATGAGTGGTACCCGGTGGGGTCTTCTGCTGTTGTAGCCCATCCGCCTCAAGCTTGTGCGTGTTGTGGCTTCACAAATTCTTTGCTGCATACCTCGGTTGTAACGAGTGGTTATTTCAGTCAAAGTTGCTCTTCTTTCAGCTTGAATCAGTCGGCCCATTCTCCTCCGACCTCTAGCATTAACAAGGCATTTTCGCCCACAGGACTGCGGCATACTGGATGTTTTTCCCTTTTCACACCATTCTTTGTAAACCCTAGAAATGATTGTGCGTGAAAATCCCAGTAACTGAGCAGATTGTGAAATATTCAGACCGGCCCGTCTGGCACCAACAACCATGCCACACTCAAAATTGCTTAAATCACCTTTCTTTCCCATTCTGACATACAGTTTGGAGTTCAGGAGATTGTCTTGACCAGGACCACACCCCTAAATGCATTGAAGCAACTGCCATGTGATTAGTTGATTAGATAATTGCATTAATGAGAAATTGAACATGTGTTCCAAATAATCCTTTAGGTGAGTGTATATGTATATATTACACTATTTCAAAAACAGTTGGGATGCTGTGTAAAATGTAAATAAAAACTGAATGCAATGATGTGCAAATCATTTTAACCCTATATTCAATAGAAAATAGATCAAAGATAACATATCAAATGTTGAAGCTGAGACATTTTATTATCCAAAACAATACAATTTCTCAGTTTCAAAGTTGTATATGTTGTCTTTGTAATATTTTTTATTAAATATAGGGATACAGTGGGTATAAAAAGTCTACACACCCCTGTGAAAATGCCAGGTTTTTGTGATGTAGAAGAAAGAGACAAAGATAAATCATGTCAGAACTTTTTCCACTTTTAATGTGACCTATAATGTGAACTATTCTATTGAAAAACAAACTGAAATCTTCGAGGGGAAAAAATAAAAACCTTACAATAACCTGGTTGCATAAGCCTGAATGATGGTTGGCCACAAACAAATACTTGTGTCCATGGGCGGTAGAATTGGGAGGGACGGGGTCATGAACCCCTCAATAATACAGACAGGTCAATGTGACAACCCTGGAAAAGAGTGAAAATCCTGGCATCCATTTACCTTGACCCCTATATTATACAATATAAATATATGCCGTTACTTGTGTCTTTATGAAATGTTTTTTCAATTCAACCAAATGCACAAGGTAGGCTAGTTGTGTAATAGGCAAAGGGTAGGCAATGTGGCTAGATATTTTTTATTATCTTAAAACAATAATCAGGAGACATCTGAAATGTATGAAGACCATGAAGTTGTTAGTCGCGGGCATTTCATCGCATCACTTTTTACTGCTCTGTGTCGGTAACCAGTTTATAAAGGCAATAAGGCGTCTCAGTGGTTTGTGGTGTGTTGGCCACATACCACACCCCCTCCTGCAGTTTTTTGACATATACCACCGCTCTCAATCCGCATTCGGGATTCAAACCTCACCTAGTGAGCTAGTGTATGTACGTATATACACCAGGTTATGCGGGTTATTGGTCCGCTCAAAGCTGCAGCTTCTGGTGCGCATGTACTACTTCGATATGGGTTTGAATCTGACCTGCTCTTTCAGCAAAAACTCTTACATTTTCACATCTTTCATGACCATTGAAGATGACATGCCTGAAAAAAAGGTATGTTTTATTCGCTAATTTCTGTAGACGTTATTCGTCTTCCAACTCAAAATAAGTGTAAGCACATTGAAAAAGTATACCTGGTTATCCTATGAATTTTTTTTTTTTATAAAACAGTGGACCATAACGTCCCCAATACATTACAAATAAGGACATATGAATGCTAATACGTGTTCACCTGTGGTTACACCCGCAAACCATTTTATAGTTCTTCTAAATTAAGAGCAGGTCTGCACTGAAAATGATGTTAATATCTTTAAATGACCCAACAATGAATTTACATTGTATTATAACTTATTACTTCCCTTTAAATATCCTAAGTGAGCAATAACGTGATACTGATATTGTTTGTCATCGGGTAAAATCCAGAGAAAGAGAAAAACTGATAACTTAGCGTGCAACTATTGCCGAACGGCCATCACACTTTAAAACTCTTTGAGACATGATACAAGTCAGTATGATACATGGTTGGCCGTGTAAGCAAAACGGATCCCTTTGGTTCATCGACTAATCTGCCTTATTACAGTGTCAACCAACAACATTACTTAGGCATAGCGGTAGACCTTTCCTTCTTAATAGGCCTAGCGACTCATACAAGGTTCCACAGACAGCACTATTTGCGCCGAGGAAGCGCATACACTGTAAAGCAGCACTGCGGCATTGCCATATCAATGCGCCCGGTCCCTTCTCCGGGATCCTGAAGCAAAGACTGGGAGAGAAGACCCCCTTTGCTCCCTTGCCGGATTTATTTGTTTGTTAAAAATTCCTTTTGTTTTTGTCTTTTATTGATCACTCGTATCTGAATGCCTGCGACTTATCTGGACCGTCCCCAATTTTAAGGGTTTGCATTTCTTGGTTTTGCATTACGTGTCTTGGAGGAAAAGAGGCTCGCTTTGTGTGTTAGTGAAAATAAAGCGAAGAGCTGGAGCAAGAGAGGCAGTGCCAGTCGCTGTTGTGGGCTGTACTGGCCGCGGAGCGTGAGATTCACTGACTGAGGCAGACAAAAAGGACTGAACGAAGACAGCGAGATAGAGTGTGATAACAGGAGGCAACGTGAAAAGGCAGGGTGAAAGAGGCAATACTTATTTTGAACGATGTACTAGAGCTATGTTGTATGCATGTCATTATTGAGTGCTGGCACGGGGCATCAGGTTCAAGTAATAGGGCTTGTGACCGTTATTGGAAAAGCTTCTAGGGGTAAAATAACGCAACAAATTTGAGGCAAAGGCAAGGCTGTGATTTTGGATGCTTTAGATGCTTATGCACCATCCGTTCAAATAAGCCACGTTTGCAAGCCATTGTAATGTGCTGATGTGCAAATTTTGCCACTTGCAGTCTAGCTCATGCCACCTTGCATTGCAATCCTTGGACAATGACATCATGTAAAGTTGAAGATGGTGGTTGTCTGTAACAGATTCATATGATGGGTCTGGTGAGGCTGGAGCTCAGCGAGGTGTGTTCCCACTGTCTGTAGAACTGTTCACCAGCAGTATTGGGAGGGGGTGATGACATCTGGAGTGGCTTGAACATGCCTCTACGGTTTGGTGTATTCAATGATGGATTTGCTACCGTTTTGATGATGTCATCATGTACACTTTGTTATCTGGAAATATCCTGTAGGCTAATATTCACGGAGCATTAAAAATTCTCTATTTTTGACATGCAAATACATACAGAGGACTTGTAGCCAAACATTTTGAAGTGCATAGGAATGATTGATATGACAATCAGTTGAACAGGTTGCCTGTCTGAAACTCAAGCCATTATATTTATGTTGCATGACAAGAATGCCAAAAGGTTTATAAAATAATTGCTTATTGTCATGCTGATCACATGAGTTATAGGACTTTTAGAATGTCAAAAGAACTTGGTTCTCAGTCCAGGAGTTAGCATTGGTTGACAGGAACTTAATTTCAAACTCTCGATGACTGAAGTGATTGAATGTCAAGATTACATTGTGATCAGTGTGTTTATATCGCTTCGATTATATATAACTGATTGCCTTGTATTACATCATTTCGTGCTGTGACAAGAAACATGTGTGTTCTAAGAATGAATTAACTTGTAGAGATAGTCCAAAAGACACCATTTTTATTCATATCACTCCAAGAACTCCTCCAGCACATCAGAATGTGGTAAATAATTTGACGGCTTTGGCCTGTATTGAAATGAAACCTGGTCCTACACAATGACACACTGAGAGAAATGACAATGCTGCGTCACACCTGATTCAAAAAAGTATTTTCCAAGCCTCTCAACTGACGTTACGGTGTAAGGCTTGTTCCCTGGGTGTGTCACAGCTGGCTGTGCCCAGGAGCCCCAACAGGTGGTGCAGGTCGGAGGACATGAAGTCATTATTGGCAGGGGTTTCTTTGTTATTGTGCTCTAGTGACTCCTTGTGGCCAGTTGTGCACCTGCAAACGGACTCTGGTCGGCAGTTGATGCGTTGGTTTCGGCTGGTATCCTGATTAGTATGTTGAAAAGCATTACAGTTTGACGGAGCATGTTATGCAATATTGCATGTCCTGATCTTCATCTTCCCAAGCCCATTAGTAGTTGCAGCAATGAGACGTGGTTGAATCGACCCACTGCATACAGTTAAACTTTTGTCTAATATTTGATTAACACACACACATACAGTATACAGTGCCAGTCAAAGTTTGGACACTTACCTATTCAAGTGAGTGTGTCCAAACTATTGACTGGTTACATATATGTATATATGTATGTGTGTATATATATGTGTGTATATATATACATATATATATATATATATATATATATATATATATATATATATATATATGTGTGTGTGTGTCATGTCATTTTATTTTGTCAAATGAATAAAGATTTTAGGAACGTGTGTGGGAGTGCATAATAAAGCTGGGAATGGAAGTGTTTAAAAGGCAAGGAGGTTTATACTAGATTATACTAAAAGAGCAATCCTACCTTGTCTCACCTCTGTTGAATGCACAGTGCTTTTGGAAATTGAGACATAATGGTGTGATGATCAGACAAGCCGATTCTATGCAGTGAATTGTACTGTAAGAAATTGAGATAATAACCACAGCAGGCCAATGTTTAAAAGATCCACATATGGCTTAGCCAAATTCCCATGCATTATAAATGTTAGAAAACGCTTATTTCATTAAAAGTACAGGATAGGGTAAAACCACGGGGGAGAACTTCAGAGACGGTAGTAGAGATGAAGCACTTTAAAACACATAATGATCTCAGCCAAGGGCCTAATGATTACACATTGTAATAGCAAAAAAGGAAAATACAGTGAGCAGATGTCTACTCTAAATCTATAGCGTAATGAAACATTCATTTATGATGCATTATGTAGACTGGTAACAACCCTTTGTACGTATAATCGCCCTACCCTTAGAGGAGGCACTTTGACTTAATGCATTCGATAGTAAGGCCTGCTGACTGAACTTGTTGCAAATGTATGCTCTCTATCTCTTTTGACTTTCAGGAGAGAGAGTTGGCTGACATGACGGAATGTGAAGATCGGGGATTCCTTGAGGAGGATCAGGATGTGGCTTTTCACAGTTGGTTCCCCAGGGCAGGGCATGTCCAGTGATCAAACATTCTGTTCCTGTTAAATATATATTTTTGGAGTTGACAGCCTGGTTGCCACGTCTTAAAGACTGAATTACCCTTTTTCTGTTGGTGGATTTCATGAACAACCATTGGGGATCTTTGCTTGGAACCTGCTGCGGTTCTTTCAGTGGCTCGATGCATTCTGTACTCCAGCTTATGGCCGTTGGATATTATCTGACTCCTCACTTTCTGTTGGATTTCATCCACTAAGTGTCTATACTAACTGCTTGTTGGATATTGTTGGAAAATATCTCTTGGGATTTCTTTCTGCTGGAAGTTCGACTGTGCCAGTAAGTGTCCTTTACAGGGTTTATTCTCTGCTAGAGGAGTCTCCAGAAGGGCATTTCCTCTGAGGAAATGGATGGCCCTAGGTCCAGTGGTCTCCGCAAAAAACGGAAGTCTAAATCTGAGAGGGATCGTGGACGGAAGTCAAATGGGATAAGGAACAGCAACCACACGAGGGGGGGCTCAGTGGGTCTCTGCTATTCCTCTGATTCAGAGAGGGAGGAGGGAGGCAGGAACCCCTCTTCCTCACGTCCGAGACCCCCGAGGAGAAAAAGAAAGGAGTCTACATCTGCTGAGGAAGACATCGTAGACGGCTTCTCTATCTCTGGTTTCATGACGCTGGAGGCGTTGGAGGTGAGTAACTGCAGGCTGCTGTTACTGATGCTTTTCTACCCCGTGGGGGTTTGGTTCAATGTGCGTTTTTAGCATTTAATCTATGTGTTTTACCATTCGACTCCAAGTCTCTTGACACTGTGGATAGAGGGTTGCTATTGTCTTCTGCCCCTGTGTCTGTATTGCTGGGCTGGCCTTGCAATTGGCTGAGCTCTAGCCTGCATATGTATGTTGTTGTGAATAGCAGATGTGGCTTTAAAATTAGGTATTCAGCCAAATACCTCCAGTATATCCCTGTCAAAGAGCTTGTGTTGTTGAGAAGGGTTTGGGATTTCTTAAAAGAACGTGCCAGACTGTAGGAGGACTGGCTTCCCATAGATTCTGAAAGGTTTCCGAACCCAGAACCGGACAGAAGTGGATCTCTTGATTAGTCTTACAATTAAAGATTTTTCATGGAATGGATTTGCCTTATGAGTCTGTGGAATAAGAATTTTACATGCACCACATGTGTAGTCTTATCATGAACTTATTAATCATTAATTAAGATTGCATTCCACTTTTTAGAGCTTACATCATGTGTTACAATGAGACTAATTACCTAACTGCCAATTGCAGATTACTTCATCTCTCTGTAGGCCTTTACTTATGTTGTGACATGTGAGTCTTCGATTCATTTCCAGCTGCTGTACTCATCTGCATTATGTATTTCTTACCAAACCAATTAGCTTTGCCATGCAAATAAAACACTATACATACAGCAACAACATTAGCTTTACTAAGAGGTTAGATACTAGTGTAAAGTAGGTTGTATGAAGGGCCTCCAGTGGTGAAGAATGACAATGGTGATATTGTGAGATTGATCCTCCAGCTGATTGCTTTTGTGCTATTCTTCATTAGAAGCGCTTCTAACAGAAGGACATTTTACTCTTATTCAGTACCAGAGTGTACCACATCAAACCTAATCGATCATGAGAGTCAATATAGCATTGCACTCCCTGTCCACTGGCCTCTGTATAACTGCAGGCCAAATGCTTTGTCTATGAAAACCCAAAACTGACATTTTAAGTCAGAAGTATGGATTGGTCTGAAGCAGAAAAACAAAGGAAGTTCAAATGAGCAGCATAATGCCTAACCCACCCATTCACTACCAAGGTTTTCCAACACACAGCACTGACCCTCTATAGTAGCTTTGCTGTACTATTGTGCCAGTGTGTGAATGCTGCTTAGAGTTCAAACCTTCCCAAACATCCTTTGACAAACTCCCCTGGAGAGGCACTGGCAGCTAATCAGGTTGTTTTTTTAATGAACATCCCCAGATCATTCCACCCCTGATGCTCTTATTTTACACTTCAAAATGATGTTATGATATTACAGCTGTTATTATTGGCAGGTATCACTGATGAGTTGGCTTGTGCTTGCAAATTGTCTCCTAATCTATTCATCACTATCATGTATAATATTGTTTTTGATTTGACTGATGGGCTGTTGTCAGAACATTGTGTTGCAAAAATAATATCACAAGACTACTGTTTGATGTAAAATGTGGAATGTGTGAACAATGGTTGCAGTGCCATTGTACTCAGCTCTATGGAATGATGTTCAGAATTAAGGTTATTTGCATTAAAATTGCAAGCATTTCTGTTAGCTTAATTGAAGAAATGTGTAGAATTGCAGGAATTTGGCTTAAGCTCTGGCTTCAGGGTTTCTAGCCTGAAACATATTTTGGTTTAGCACCTTTTCTGCACAAGTTCCATGTGGACTTTTGAGTCAAGTCATGACTCCTCTCAATGTACATACCTTTACTCAACTCAATCAAATCAAAGCTTTTTTTACATCAGCAGTTTGTCACAAAGTTACCGCAACTGCAAATTCTTATTTATTGTTATTAATGTTTGATAAATGTTCTGAATTTGGACATTTTTGTAAAGATTTCTATGTATGATAATGTTTTTGAGTTGGTCACCTAGATTCACTTTAGTGAATAAAAACGAATTATCAAATTGTTTTACTATTTATTTTTTCTCAGTTATGAGAGCGCTGCCATGTGTGGTTTGCATTAGAACAGTTTTTCTTCTATATACATTTTGGAAAATATGTTGTTTAAACTGTTTCCTTTGAGGACACAAGTGACATGCTTATGGTTAAATTGTAATGCCTAAGATATTAAGAATAAAAAGAAGATTATGTTCAGGTGTAGCAAGGAAGGACATGCAAATTTCAGTTGAGAACATAGCTATTATATGTTTTGCATTTAGATAAACCCAGAGGGCGAATGTCAGTAAGATGCATATCATTCTTGGAAAGAGTTTATAATAAGGTCACACCTGTAAACATTTTATAAGGCGTTTTAGATACCTTATTTAGGGTGTTTTAATCATTTATAAATCCATAATGAATGTATGAACGGTTAAACCATATTAGTAAAAAAAGTGCAATTATTAGTCAGTGTTTCCCAAATAGTGAGCTACCTCCAGTTATTAGCTATTTGGAAAATGCACTTTATTTGGATTAGATGGCTTCTGTATCATCAGGCAAACTTTTATTCATGGTTGCACAGTTTAACCTTTGTTACTTCATCACTTCTGGTTGTGATACATTGGTACTCCCAGGAACAGAATAGTTCGGTTTTTGACCCACATTCGAAAGCCTATTGTCTTATAATCACATATAAATTGTTTATATTGGGTTCATAAATTATTAAATAACTCTTCATCAGATCTTTACAGGTGACCTTTTTATATAGTGCTACTGCATTCACTCCTGGCTCAGAGGAGAGGAGAATATGTTTTGTTATTAGTAGGAATTGTGTTAAGGGTACAGACCTGTCTGTTCAGGCAGTTAACACTCACCCAGGACACCCATCATTACAACACCAGACATGTGCAGAAGGGAGGCTAGGTGGAGAACAGTACTAAATAGAGCTATGACTACATAGAACTCTTTGCCACCCTGGGTTACCCAAAGAAGCCACTAAAAACAGATTTACAAATCAGCCAAAAGAACACCTTTCAGTGAAAATGGTGACAGGAAAGAGAAAGAGGTGCATACAGATTTTGTTGTATGATTGATATGTATATGTAGTTGTGCTCAAGGGTTTGCATGCCCTTGGAGAATTGGTAATATATGTACCATTTGTAAAGTGGGCAGGCCAAACACGTGTTTTATGTCTTACGGGATTTACGTTCAACTGTAGGTCGTAACAGAATGGTGCAATTATAAAACAAAACATGGCAACAAAGAATTTTTTTTACTGACCCCTGTTCAAAAGTCTGCATACCCTTAGTTCTTAATACTGTGTATTGCCCCCTTTAGTATCAGTTAGAGCGTGCAGTCTTTTGTAATAGTTGTCTATGAGGCCCCATATTCTTGCAAGTGGTATAGCTGCCCATTCATCTTGGCGAAATGCCTCCAGGTCATGCAAAGTCTTTGGTCGTCTTGCATGAACCGCATGTTTGAGATCTCCCCAGAGTGGCTCGATGATATTAAGGTCAGGAGACTGTGATGGCCACTCCAGAACCTTCACTTTTTTCTGCTGTAACCACTGGAGGGTCAACTTGGTCAGTCCCATGCGCAGCATTCGTGCAAAATAATGCAAATTGACTGCCAGTATTTTCTGATAACATGCTGCATTCTTCATACTATCAATTTTCACAAGATTCCCCGTGCCTTTAGGGCTCACATACCGCCAAAGCATCAGTGAGCCACCACACTGCTTCACAGTGGGGATGGTATTCTGTTCACTATAGGTCTTGTTGACCCCTCTCCAAATATAGCGCTTATGGTTGTGACCATAAAGCTCTATTTTGGTCTTGTCACTCCAAATTACAGTGTGCCAGAAGCTGTGAGGTGTGTCTAGGTGTTGTCGGCATATTGTAACCAGGCTTTTTGTGGAATTGGCGCAGTAAAGGCTTCTTTCTGGCAACTCGAAAGGCTTCTTTCCATGTAGCTCATTTTTGTTCAAGTATTGTCGTATTGTGCTCCTTGAAACAACACCATATTTTTCCAGAGCAGCCTGTATTTCTCCTGAGGTTACTTTTTCTTTGTATACTGAACAATTATTCTGACAGTTTTGGCTGAAATCTTTCTTGGTCTACCTGACTTTGGCTTGGTATCAAGAGATCCCTGAATTCTACATTTCTTAGTAATGGATTGAAAAATACTTCATATACTTTTCCATCTTTATAAAGTTCCATTTCCTTGTTACGCAGGTCTTTTGACAGTTCTTTTCTGCTCCCCATGGCTCAGTATCTAGCCTGCTCAGTGCATCCATGTGAGAGCTAACACACTCATTGACTGATTATACACAGACACTAATTGCAATAAAAAAATCCACAGGTGTGGGAAATTCAACTTTAATTGCCATTTTCTGTGTGTCTGTAACAAGGCCAAACATTCAAGGGTATGAAAACCTTTTTATCAGAGCCATTGGGGTGATTTCTGTTATCATTATGATTTAAAAAGGAGCCAACCAACTATGTGATAATAGATGGCTTCATATGATCTAACTTTAATAAAATACTGTTTTCTTGCATGATCAGTCATATTTTCAAAATGAATGCCAACATTTAACAATTTCTTCCAGGCTATTCAAACTTATGAGCACAAATGTATTGTGTAGAGATTCTTTTGAGAAGGGTTATTTTACTGTTCTGTCTGCCTGTGTGTTCAATAAAAAAAAAAAAACATTCTGTGCTATTTTGAAATTAAATTGAATATAAACAATACTAAACTGAACTATAGTCATTGGATAAGAGCAACTTCTGCTTTGGTAGCACCTAATGGGGATCTGAATGAAATGCAGAAAGTACTTATGCTGGGTATTGCCTGTAATGGTCTCAGAGTCGAGGGGGCTCAAAAATGCCAGAAAGTTCTTATGAATGACTCACTTCACATACGTCCTGTATGGCAAAAGGCCTGGCATGTTATTCACTGTCTGAGGGACGTCATGGTTGTATGAGCCTGTGACTCAGCCCCTGTAATAGGGTTATTATGTTCTCGTTGTAAGCACACATTGTTGTGTAGCCTATATGTCATTCTGAGCTTTATTTCTTCTCAGCAGCCCAAACTTTTTTTGTTTGGCAGTGGCTGCAGGTCTGACTTTTCTCTCAACCTGCTGTGGACTTTTTGTAATGAGCCAATGCTGTAATTGTGAAATGGACAACAGCAATTTGGGAGGGGACAAAAACTGGAGGAAAACAGTATATGAAATAATGTGTCCCCAGTCCTTCTCCTTTCACAAATGCTCTCATCTTTATTCATGACTTGTTTGAGAACATCTCAGTTTCTGAATAGCAGAAAGACATGCAGCTATTTCAATTAACATTTCAGTTATCAATATGTTATTTTTATAGGATAATTTGGGGTGTAGTCTACAACAGTCTCTTATTGTTTTTATGGCTTGTGCGTACAAAGTGGGGAAATCGCATGCCGTTCTGCAAAGGACAACCTGAAGCAGCTACAATCATCCCGCCTCTACTGTTTTGACCAATCAGTTACTGTTAGGCTGGTTAATATTTTATGCAACTGTGGGACTACACAAATGGTCCTGCCTTATAGCAATGGGCCTTTCAATCCTCCCCATCTAGCTACAATAAAAAATAATTCTTAGAGCAACAGTTTATTGCTGTAAATACACTGGACCCCAGGAGAATTGGCGCCCCCGCTGCTAACATACAATCCTATAGGATACACTGACCTGCACATACAGCCACAGCAGCTGTCCTTTTGAAGGGAACTATTAGGAATTGCCTGTTGCCTAATGGCTACTGTGAGAGATAGGAAGAGGTAGTAGGCCTGAGCTAGTGGACGTGTAACAACAAACACTGTGAGAAGCTTCAATTATTGAGCCCCGTCTCTAAAACCCTGATTCCAGTGCACTAAATAACTGCTGTGTAATTGTTCCCCGCTATTCTGTTCTTCCCCCCATCCCAAGTCAATATTACCTAATGCTTTGCACTACCAACTGATGCTGTGAAGCCACATTACATGTTCATTGTGTTGTCAGCTTTTCAACCAAACACACGATAAGCTTCATTTGGCCAAGAGCAATAGGTCTCATATAAGCCAAAAAGACTGGTTGCCAGTAGAATGCACCGCTCCTCTTCTTAAAGAACTCATTGTAGACACTGGACTGGTGTCCTTCTCAAACACCTCATTTGACTTTTCCATTTAACACTGGGTATTTTTGTAATCAGTGGAAATAAATCATTGTAACATCAGTACTGTTCTTTTTAGCCATGTTGTAATGCTTGTTGTTTTAAACAGCCGTGAACACAATGTTTATGATTGAAAAATTCAGATGGTACAATTATTCCTTGCCGTATCTTGTAAAAATGTTTCCTGACATTAACACCACTCCAGCGACTTTGTGTCGATTTGTAGCAACCACAATATAAAGTGATTTCTACATTTCTTGCTTGCCCCAACCACAAAATCAAAGCAGTGTCACCATTTTGGCAACAAGCCCAGGCTGGGGGTAATAAATCAATAGCCAAATATTACAGCCAATTCCAACACTAAGTCATATGGGAAACCCCATCATCGCACTGATTCTGCAGAAACATATATTATGGACATTTTCTGAAATTACAATGCAGCTATTATGAAATACGTAATACCTTTAAGGGAAAAGAGCATTTGGTATTGAACAAGACGCACCATTTTAATACTGTATACTGTAGAAAACTAACATTCTACATATTGTTGTGCCCTCAATAGTGTGTAGTTCTTACTGTTTAAATATGTTTAATGAGATGCAGCATGCCATAGAATGGTACAGTTATTTGCTTATTTTTTATAAGAATACAAACACCAAACAAAATGGATAAAACTACATAAGAAGATATGCCTTACAGAGAAAAATGTACCCTCACGGATGTTTCACCCTCTGTTATGGATGTCACAGTTTTTTACAATGTCCTTTTTGCCGGACTGCATAAGCAGAGCAGGCCAAGAGGAGCGAATATATCTTACTGAGTGCCTGATTGACAGGCTGACTACCCCTTGTTAAATAGCATAGTGGTTAGAGATGTGGGCTGCCATGTGGGCGACCGGTGTTCTGTCCTCACCTCTGACAGAACCAAGTATGCATTAGGATTTGTTCAGGATAGACAAAAACTTTGCTGGCTTCAAGCTACAGTAGCTGTGTTATAGTATGCCTAAAATAAAACTGTTTATGGTTATATTGCAACTATATCTGGTGGATTTTTCTAAGTACGCATCAGTGCATGCTTTTTGGGGTGATGTAGACTACAACCCCTTGAACAGTAGAAGAGGGTGGGGTTTCCATGAAAAAGTCAGTTATCGTCACCAATATTTATAGTTATTGTATCAGTGTCATTCATGAATGAGAAATTAATGTTATTGTGCCATGAAATGAAATAACTGTGGCAATGTAAAGTTCATCTTCAGTCTCACTAGCCCAATTCTTGTGACTATTCTAAGTAGGAAGTGGATGCTAGTAGGCCTATTACTGCTAATAAGCGTTAAAACAGCCAGTGGCAAAAGCCATACAGTTCATAGATGCTATTTGTGGTGGAAGTAAACTTAATAAGAAAGGTTAGTCAGTTTAACACAATGCTTAATTGTGTCTAGCTAAGTATTCAAACTTGGCCTGATGTTAATGTGTGGCAAAATGATCAAATCTCGAGACGCAGTTATGAGGAGGTAGTATGTCCCAATCGGTCCCTACAGCATTTAACGCATTTAATGTAGTGTATCAACTTTGTTATACCTGTTGTTGGTTTAGATGTTAGCCAATGTAGGGGAACTAGTTTCAAGAACTGTGGAGTTTTGACTAATTGGTTTAACAATGCAGAACACTTTTCACATGTATAGCTTAGTGGCGTAGTGGTTAACGACACGGCCTGTCATTATAAGAGACCCCGGTTCGAATCCAGCGACAACGTTAATTCCTTCTATTCGCCGGCTAGCCGAACTAGGCTTGCCTGGTTCCTTCTCTTGTTAGGTAATACATTTTTATACACCGATCAATCATAACATTATGACCACCTGCCTAATATTGTGTGAGTCCCCCTTTTGCTGACAAAACAGCCCTGACCCGTCGAGGCATGGACTAGATCTCTGCCATCAGGGAATACTGTTGCCATGAAAGGGTGCACATGGTCTACAACAATGCTCAGGTAGGTGGTATGTGTCAAAGTAACATCCACATGAATGGCAGGACCCAAGGATCCCCAGCAGAACACTGCCCAAAGCATCACACTGCCTCCGCCGGCTTGCCTCCTTCCCATAGTGCATCCTGGTGCCATGTGTTCCCCAGGTAAGTGTCGAAACACACACCTGGCCATCCACGTGATGTAAAAGAAAACATGATTCATCAGACCAGGCCACCATTTTCCATTGTTCCATGGTCCAGTTCTACTGCTCACGTGCCCATTGTAGGTGCTTTCAGCAGTGGACAGGGGTCAGCATGGTCACCCTGACTGGTCTGCGGCTATGCAGCCCCATACGCAACAAACTGCGATGTACTGTGTGCTCTGACACCTTTCTATCAGTACCAGCATTAACTTTTTCAGCAATTTGAGCTACAGTAGCTTGTCTGTTGGATCAGACCACATAGGCCAGCCTTCACTCCCCACATGAATCAATCAGCCTTGGCTGCCCATGACCTTGTCGCCGGTTCACCACTTTTTTCCTTCCTAGATAGGTACTAACCGTGCCAGTTTTGGAGATGCTCTGACCCAGCCTTCTAGCCATCACAATTTGGCCCTTGTCAAAGTCGCTCAGATCCTTACGCTTGGCCATTTTCCCTGCTTTTAACACATCAACTTTGAGGACAGAATTTTCACTTGCTGCCTGATACATCCCACCCACTGACAGGTGCCATGATAATGAGGTTATCAGTGTTCTTCACTTCACCTGACAGTGGTCACAATGTTATGGCTGATCGGTGTATCAGTGTTATTCACTTCACCTGTCAGTTGTCATAATGTTATGGCTGATCGGTGTATCAGTGTTATTCACTTCACCTGACAGTGGTCACAATGTTATGGCTGATCGGTGTATCAGTGTTATTCACTTCACCTGTCAGTTGTCATAATGTTATGGCTGATCTGTGTATCAGTGTTATTCACTTCACCTGACAGTGGTCACAATGTTATGGCTGATCTGTGTATCAGTGTTATTCACTTCACCTGACAGTGGTCATAATGTTATGGCTGATTGGTGTAGATGCTTCAGTCTGCGTTTACCTCATCAGGTTAGTATATGTTACAGAGTTAAGAAGGTACTGTAAGCTCACAGCTGTATGGGCACTGTATAAGAAATACTATAGTATTTTTTTTATGTAAAATTCCATGCTAAGGTCAGTCTGATCATTAGATTAGAAGACTGAAGTTTTACTAGTGTATTTAGGAACCTGTATTTTTGGCCAATATAGAGTAGGTGGCCTTTATTATTACAGAATTGTTGAAGGAGGATCAACAAACCAGTTGACGGTTGGGTAGGGAATCAAAAAACATATAGTTATAATATGTCTAAACTACTAAATATGGACAATTTTCATCAATTTACTATATTGTATCAATTTATGTGTAAATGAATTTGTCCTCTGGCAGGTTGAGATGTTAAGATTATGATGTATTACTCTCCAAATTAACAAGAAAAATATTTATATTGATTACCACATGCTCGATCAATGGATTTTGTAGTACTTTGGGGCAATAAAAATAAAATAAAATAATGTAACTTTGCAGAAAGCTTACAGTTTAACCTAAAAGCTTACAATCTCAGCCTGTTATAAGGAGTGGATTAAGTTACTCATGGCAATGAACTGTTGCCTCAGAGCTGTCTAATGGAGTGTCTGATTAGAGCTGATGGGAAAAATGTATTAGCACTTCACTGTGAAGAAGAATGTGAAACTAAATGTATTGACGTACTGTTGGTCTGCTGTGTTTCTACAGAAACCACAGAAAACGTCAATTCTAAATATGAAGTTGTAAGTATAGACTACAGGGCATATTGACTTTGAATAGATGGACGCAGCTGCTAGTTTGAAAGAGAACATCTCGAGAGATGTTTTTAATGTGGCCAGTCTGCTTGTACTTGACAATTGCACTGCTGCCAGATATTTCCCTCTTGTGACAAATATATTTTTTAAGCCCTCAATTAATTTGCCACCTTACCTAACGGAATTTTCTTTTCTGTTTACTGGCATTTACGGCAGACTTTAATTTAGCCTGATTTTTAACCTGTCACAGCATGATGGATGATAGGTTAATGAGCCTAGTGAGCTGAATGACTGCCATATCAAATCTGACATCCTGTCTGTCCTGGTTGGATGTGTAGAATGCTACCCTGAGATTATCCAGCTATGGGATTTTGGATGCTTCCCGTCACCCTATTAAATCTTGTCTGTGCTGAGTGAAAAGGAGGCACGTGCACATCACACGCTCACACAAGAAGACACGTGTTTTTTTGGATCCACTGATTAAATGTAGACTCACATAGGATTCAAACATGACAAAGGTTGCTGTATGCATTGGTACTGAACATTGCAAATAGCTCCTTTCTCCACACCGTAAAGCTGCCAATGACCTCATCATACCCAATTAACTTAATTAGTTTTATGATGTTCCACCAGTTTATTTTTTGCATTTTTCAACATTTCCAGTCTTTTGTTGCCCCTGTCCCAGCTTTTTTGAAATGTGTTCCTGGCATCAAAATCAAAGTTGGCGTATATTTTTCAAGTTAAAATTAAATTTCTCAGTTTCAACATTTGATATGTTGTCTTTGTACTATTTTTCATTGAATGTAGGGCTTAAATGATTTTGTCAAGGTGCGTTGAGGATCAGTGCCACTGTCCCGTACACCTCCAGTTCCCATCACTCCACAAACACATCCCGGACTTGTCTTTGTGTCTTGTCTTCGACTATTCACACCAGGTCCCAATCATCTCGTTAGTATGTGTTTAAATGTTTCCCCTCTGCTCCCCACATTTGTTGATCATTGTTGCTGTCTGTTTGGCTACTTGTAAGTAGTGTGTTGTGTTTCGTTTGCTGTTTAAAGATTCAGCTACTTTATTTTCCTCAAGTTTATTTTTGTGTGCTCTGTGTTTGTTTTCATTAAATGCGACTACATCGAATATATCCGCCTGCACCTGGTTCCTCCACCACCACCACCACCACCACCACCACCGTTACAGATTTGTACATTTTTTACACAGGGTCCCAACTTTTATGTAAAAGGGGTTGTAGTACCATTATTACAAAGGTGTTGCCACAACCTAAGCTTTATCTAACCCTCAACTTAAACTCAATAACCAAACATTTATACCAAGACTTACCCTGTCACCTAAATCATAATGTAACTCCAACCCTATTCTGAAAAGAGTAAACAAGTACACGAAAATGAACTGCAGCTATGATAATATCCACCCTGCAAAAAGGGAGTTAACCACAATCATTGTTTGCTCATGTTTGAATACATTGGGAAAGATTGGCTTATTAATCGCCTATAGTCAGTTTATTTCTGCACTGCAAGATGAAATGACAGAAACCATTCAATTTACATTGCATTCAAGTGATACAGACTATATTCAATAGAATACTCCACCAAATACAAATGGTCTCCATTCAATTCTTGAGGTCACTTATCGTTGCTGACACTTTCCACCCAACGTCAATGTTGCCATTTCTTTTTTTCCTGCACGGAAACTGGTGATTCAACAGAATGCAACCTTCCCTTTTGTGTTGCTCACGGTTCACCCAATCTGGCAGTCACAATACAAGCAGAGAGCATGCCAAGACCTAGACCATTATTACGTTTGTTTTACTGGTTGCATACACGTTACAGCAGATGTTGTTGCTGGCGTATCAAAATGCCTAAACACTGCAGTCAATAAAATAAGGTACTGTCAAAGGTACCAGTCCAAGTAGCCCTGTAGAAGACATAAACACCAATACCAACAGAGTTGGTAATGAAGTAAGAAAGAGCAACACCAGATATTCAAATAAAAGTCAGGGGCAAACCAAGAAGATAAAGGAACGAGTGCAGGTTAAAAAAGATTTAAACAAATTAAAAGTACAGGATGTAGGGAAAACTTAGGTGCCTATACTGTGTATAAGCAATAAGGAACAAGGAGGTATGTCTTATGGCCAATATACCATGGCTAAAGGATGTTCTTAGGCATGAAGCAATGCAATAGAACTGTAAAAATAAATGTCACACCTGTGATTAACAGTCTCATAATGTGATGAGTGGCTGAGGTCCATGATGATCTTTTGGCTTGCCTGCTAGCCAGAAGTTTGTCCTGTGCAGGTAGTGTTCTCCGATGGTGAGTTGGGTTGACCTCACCACCCTTTAGAGAACCATGTGATGTGGGGCAAATTACGTACCAGGTGGTGCACTTCTGTATAGTTAAGTGAGGGTCCTTCAGGGCATGCTGCATTTTTTTTGAGGTGCAAACTCACTCCCCAGTGCCAATGTGGTTGGAATATTTCAGGTCCTCAGTGATGTGCATGTTGGGATCTTGAAGCTTTATACCCTCTCCACAGCCATCACATAAGTGTGTGTGTGTGTGTGGGTGAGGCAGAACTGGAAAAATACTCCCACTTGCGGATCTGCACATGTTCTGAGGACAAAACTAGGAACGCTGTTTGGGCCAGCAGCTTAGCAGGATTGAAACTCATGGTTGACAGGGTGGAGACTACTGAATGTATTTTGTAGACAGAACATTATTTCCAAAATGGAACGGAATGGCTATTTGAAAGGGATCCACAGCAGTGAACTGGACTGTCCTCCTGCAGATTAGCTATGTCACTGGCATCCAAAACAGACCCTGAATAACAAATTGTTTTACTCAAGCAGATTCTGCAGCCAGCTTATGTCACACCCAGAACTGGTAAAGAACAATGGATAAATGGGTGTAAAATGTAAGTCTCCCAGACACTCGTTAATGCACTTCTCAGCTGGCACAAAAGATATAGTGCTGCCACATCTTAACTGGCTGTATTAGCAGAGACTGCAAATTACAGTTTTATTTAAATATAATTGGCTTGCCTAAGTTGGTTTATAATATTACATTTCATAGGTCTGAATGTCACCATCTCCTGGAAACCAGGCCATTTTTCATTATCTGTCGTCTGATGGGCCTCAGAGAGGGATGAAGAGCTGGATGGAGAGGGATGGAGGGAAGAAGACAAATGTTTGCAGAGGCTGATTGTCAAATGGCCTCCCTGAAGTATGGCCCTGTCCCAACTCAGGGTGAACCACTCTGTCTTTGGTGTGTAATTGCCCTCATGATGATGCATTTCAGCAGATTGTTTTCTACTGTTGAGAGAAGAGGACCCTTTTCCCTGTCTGCTTGGTTGCTCAGAGCAAATGGTTTGGGGGGGGGGCAGCCATGCCTGTGAGCATGCGTGTATTGTGTGTGAATGTGTGTGTTGCCAGTTGGCTCATGGACAAGCATGAATCTACGCCACAACGGCAAAACCATTTTATATAGAGGGTGTATAGTCCGAGTTTTACTCTGTTATTGTCAACATTCACTTTTCAGACATTTGAGGCAACCTAGGTTCAATGTCTGGTGCACACCCCACCGTCCTACTTGGCTAGAGAATGCTAGCTATAAAAAAAAAAACAGTTTTAGGAGTATCCTTTCCCTTGAAACTTGTGGGGTAACATCTATAACTTCTTGGAAAAGTGTACAAATAAATCTTCAACAGTGTGCAATACACATGCACTAAGATCACAATTTGTGTGCCCACAGTATGCTCTGTAAGATTTCTGCCAAAACTGCCAGAGGAATTGGTCGGGATACAAAGAAAAACCCACAGGTTACCTCAGGGGAAATACAGGCTGCTCTGGAAAAAGACGGCGTGTTTCAAAGAGCACAATATGATGATACTTGAACAAAAATGAGCTGCATGGTTGGGTTGCCAGAAAGAAGCCTTTACTGTGCCAGTGTCACAAAAAAGCCTGGTTACAATATGCCTGACAACAACTTGATACCCCTCACAGCTTCTGGCACACTGTCATTTGGAGTGACGTGATGAAAATAGAGCTTTATGGTCACAACCATAAGCTCTATGTTTGGAGAGGGTTAAAAAAGGCCTATAGTGAACAGAATACCATCCCTACTGTGAAGCATGGTGGTTGCTCACTGATGTTTTGGGAGTGTGTGAGCTCTAAAGGCACGTGGTGAAAATTGATGGCAAGATGAATGCAGCATGTTATCAGAAAATACTGGCTGACAATTTGCATTATTTTGCACGAAAGCTGTGTATGGAACATTCTTGGACTTTTCATGACATTGATCCTAAGCACAAGGCCAAGTTGACCCTCCATTGGTCACATTAGAAAAAGGTGAAGGTTCTGGAGAGGCCATCACAGTCTCCTGACCTTAATATCATCGAGCCACTCTGGGGAGATGTCAAACGTGTGGTTCATGCAAGACAACCAGACTTTGCATGACCTGGAAGCATTTTGCCAAGACAAATGGGCAGCTATACCACCTGCAAGAATACGGGGCCTCGTAGAGAACTTTTACAAAAGACTGCACGCTGTCATTGATGCTAAAGGGTATGCAGACTTTTGAACATGGGTCAGTTCATTTTGGTTAAGGTTTGGTAACGCTCCCGTTTGGTTAAGGTTAGAAAACCGAATATTTTGATTTGAACTTGCAAACATTGGAGTTTTCCACAGAGTCGGTGGCATTTACACCAGCCAACCATCCTCGACCACAGATCCCTAAGCAAAACTGTATTTCATTTAATTTTAATCTACACGCACATACTACTGCCCCTGGTGGCTGTACTAAACATACCATAACATGGCATGGTAATGGAGGTAGTTTGCGTATCCATCCAGTATTACACATGCTAAAATCAACATATATTTCTATATATTTGCCATTAGTGTGACTGGGGGGATTGTACTTCATTTAAATGTTTTACTCAAAGAACCCTATGGACAGTCTGTTTGCAGAAATTATATGGTTCTTTGAGGAACCATTTATAAAGGGTTTCTTGGAAGAACATATTGGAGTTCCCTCTCAATTTCAATTTGAAGAATCCCTCAAGCACCCTCTAAGAACCTTTTATTTTCAGACCTTACGACTTGTTAAAAACAAAAGTATTGTTTGGCTCTGCTGTAACGTTATCAACTTTTTTTGTATGCCGCAAGTAATGTAGGCTGACAAAAGGCAGCAACCAATCTCATGTAGCTAGCTAGTGCCAGCTAACAGTAGCTGACACTAACAAATATTACAGATGTTTCCCGCTGTATTTTAACAAGAAAATTGTGGAGAAGCAAATTCAAAAACAGTTTCTAGACTAGCTATCCTTATAATGACCAAACACAGTAGCAGCATCAACATTTGTGCATTGTAGACAACTGGAGTAGATCGCCAAATGATTTTTTTCTCTTTCCAGGATATGCTTTTCCCAGAAAATCTTGTTGGAGTGTTTCTGGTATATACATTTTTTTTGTTCACCTGCTTGGTAGTTAGATTTTTAACTGCAACTGCTAGCAGAAACATCAGGTTTCTACAGTACAGGCAGATACAAGCTAGCGATTGGCACCAAAGAAGGGGACAATTCTCTCAGCACAAGCAGTGCTGCTGGTAGTCACAAGATTTTGGCGAAATTGAACAAATACCAGTATCAGCAAAGAAAAGTGGCCTCCTGACTGTATGGAGACCATTCATAATTGGTGGTGTATTCTATGTAAATAAAGTGGTGCTTTTATATACATTATTTAAAAACATTACCCAGCATTATATATTTTGTGATGTAATTAAAGGAAAGGAAAATCTCAGTAGCTCATAGATATTCAGGCTATTTACCTGCATCTTTGGCTGTTGAACCAAAAGGTTAGTTTGTATCTAGCTACAAATTAAGCAAAGACTCTTAAGTTTTTCCTACTAATGTTGGTCTATTGTACTTAAAACAATATGTGTACCAGTAACTGCCTATAAGCAGATTGCCTAGGATTGATGTATTTTCAAACATTTATACCTTTACACCTAATTCATACTTTTAGTGAAGGTGTTCCCACAATAATATGATTGACATATGATATATTGAATTAGATTCCCTACACCACATTAAGATATCAATTATCTTTTTAAGCATTCAATTTTTTTTTGCTTTTATTTGTGATTTCAGTGGTCATGTTATGGACGTTGCCTCCTTTTTTTTGATCCAACATATAGAATATAAGCCTGTTTTGGAAATACTATGGTCTGATGGACCTATTGCTGAGGACACACTAAAAACTCTGGAATGGATTTACGAGTTCCAAGGCAAAACCTGTTGAGAACCACTGATCTGCACCACAATTATTTAATCCCCTGCTCTGTGTTTGCTTATATAAAACATTAGCTTATCAAACACACCATCTCTTATTACATTTGTTTGCTTACATACCCAGATTATCAAAGATGGAAGCAGGAGGTGAGAATGAGCCTGTTAATTCAGGCATGCTGACACTTTATTTAAAAGGCATATATTCAGTGACAAATTTCTGTCTGCTGCAGGTGGATTCTTAACAATGTTAGCTGAAATGGTCAGGGTGAGGTCAGAACTTGTGTACGACACGTGCATTTACGTGAGTGTTTGTGTGTGTGTGTGTATATGTGCGTGTGTCGCTAATTAAATGTCTCTACCATTCATCACGCTGACTTCATGCATCCTATTGCCTTGGATGATTGCTGTTTATTTCTTGTTTTTCCATCAAAACATATTTATTTGAAAGCCAGTCTTAAAGAAACACATGACCACAAAGACTAAGTTCACAGTCATTTGTCTTTTGTGTTCAGTTGTTTCTCCCTTGTGTTTTTGGGGTTGCTCAGTTCTCCGGTCCACTGTTTGCGTTGGTGTGTTTTTGGACCTGTGCATCCATGTGTGTGAGTGACTGTACTATTGCTTAAAGGAGTTGTTCTGCTACGCCCATATTACAACACAGTCAGGTGGCCTGAAGTCCATCTTTCAGCAACTTTGTACAAGACAACTGCTTCCATGCGACCCTCAACACGCACAAGCGCGCACACACAAAGCTTGTGGACTGTCCCTATTCACTTCAAGCCACAGGTTTTTAATGGCATTCAAGTTTGAATACCTGTGATCATTGACCATTTATTTGTGCTTGGAGTCAGTGTCTTCTCTGAAGATCCTCTTGCTGCCATGTTTTTGCCTTTTGGAAGGCAACCAGGTGTTGGTCAAAATGCCTGGTCACGTAGGAGTTCAAGATGTCGTTGACCTTAACAAGCGCCCCCTCCAGTCTAAGTCAATTGACAAATCCCTATTGCTCAATCCAAGTTGAGTCAGAGTGCGTGCGTCTTCCTTTTGACACCACTGCCGGTGTGTGTGGCCAAAAGGTTGACCATAGCACCTGGTTCCAATACAGGTGTTAATGATGTTAAGCAAACTCCAGTCACTTTCATATGTTGATTGTAAAGATTGTGCTCAATAAAGGATTTGTTTTGGCAACCTTTCCAAATAGTCTATTGGGATGGAGGTGTAATTATATATCTGGGGACTTTGGGATCCCAGTGATGCAATGAAGTTCTGTACCTATCCAGCCATGGCCCTTCAAAACCAGCTTCTTGCTGTGCTTATGTTTTTTACCAGGCAGGTGTTCTGTACCACTGGTTTGGAACTCCCTAATTCCAGTGGTAAGTTGCATGTGTTGGGTTTTAGCAAATTTTGTACCGATTGACTGATTTATGAAGGTCAACAACCATTTTTGTCTTGTTTAATTTGTGAGTTCTTTGCATTTCCCCATGGTGATAGAAGACAAATGGATTTCACAAGCTTTATCAGATTTGTTATACCCCAGTGAAACAGGAAACTATGGCAGGCCACAATAGGATTGAGATTTTTTTTATAAATGTAGAATGTTAATGCAGATTGGTTTTTGTTTGTAACCCCTAAAGATTCTTATGAATACAATCAGTAATATTTTATTCTTAGGAATGAATAACCTTTTTTGAATGTTGTTAATATTTAACATTGTTTTTCCATATTTCTGTGTATATAATATACAGTGGGTATAATAAACAAAAATCCTGAAAATCAATTTTTTAAATAATTAATTTGCATTTTATTGCATGACATAAGTATTTGATCACCTACAAACCAGTAAGAATTCCGGCTCTCACAGACCTGTTCGTTTTTCTTTAAGAAGCCCTCCTGTTCTCCACTCATTAACTGTATTAACTGCACCTGTTTGAACTCGTTACCTGTATAAAAGACACCTGTCCACACACTCAATCAAACAGACTCCAACCTCTCCACAATGGCCAAGACCAGAGAGCTGTCTAAGGACATCAGGGATAAAATTGTAGACCTGCACAAGGATGGGATGGGCTACAGGACAATAGGCAAGCAGCTTGGTAAGAAGGCAACAACTGTTGGCGCAATTATTAGAAAATGTAAGAAGTTGAAGATGACAGTCAATCTCCCTCGGTCTAGGGCTCCATGCAAGATCTCACCTCGTGGGGCATCAATGATCATGAGGAAGGTGAGGGATCAGCCCAGAACTACACAGCAGGACCTGGTCAATGACCTGAAGAGAGCTGGGACCACAGTCTCAAAGAAAACCATTAGTAACACACTACGCCGTCATGGATTAAAATTTTGCAGCTCACGTAAGGTCCCCCTGCTCAAGCCGGCGCATGTCCAGGCCCGTCTGAAGTTTGCCAATGACCATCTGGATGATCCAGAGGAGGAATGGGAGAAGGTCATGTGGTCTGATGAGACAAAAATAGAGCTTTTAGGTCTAAACTCCACTCACCGTGTTTGGAGGAACACCATCCCAACCGTGAAGCATGGAGGTGGAAACATCATTCTTTGTGAATGCTTTTCTGCAAAGGGGACAGGACAACTGCACCGTATTGAGGGGAGGATGGATGGGACCATGTATCATGAGATCTTGGCCAACAACCTCCTTCCCTCAGTAAGAGCATTGAAGATGGATCGTGGCTGGGTCTTCCAGCATGACTACGACCCAAAACACACAGCCAGGGCAACTAAGGAGTGGCTCCGTATGAAGCATCTCAAGGTCCTGGAGTGGCCTAGCCAATCTCCAGACCTGAACCCAATAGAAAATCTTTGTAGGGAGCTGAAAGTCCGTATTGCCCAGCGACAGCCTCCAAACCTGAAGGATCTGGAGAAGGTCTGTATGGAGGAGTGGGCCAAAATCCCTGCTGCAGTGTGTGCAAACCTGGTCAAGAACTACAGGAAACGTATGATCTCTGTAATTGCAAACAAAGGTTTCTGTACCAAATATTAAGTTCTGCTTTTCTGATGTATCAAATACTTATGTCATGAAATAAAATGCTAATTAATTACTTAAAAATCATACAATGTGATTTTCTGGATTTTTGTTTTAGATTCCGTCACTCACAGTTGAAGAGTACCTATGATAAAAATTACAGACTTCTACATGCTTTGTAAGTGGGAAAACCTGCAAAATCAGCAGTGTATCAAATACTTGTTCTCCCCACTGTAGCTCATTACCTGTGTGAAATATTTTATACAGCTTTACCAATCAACTGTGTTACAGCTAAAAGGCAACTGACTGCCACCACTGATTTCTGTATGCCAGCTATGTTACCAGCATTTAAAAATGAGAGGTAGTATTTAACAGTTACTTTTAAATCTGAATATTACTTCTAAGTGGTTTTCAGTAAAAACAATTATCGAATTATCTAATCAGTTTTTGTGGGCCTATCACAATTAATGGCTTATGTTGATTGATTCATAATGATCAATAGTTGGGAGTTAATACAGTTCCATCTGAACATGTGTGTACAGCCTCTACAGTTCCATCTGAACATGAGTGTACAGCCTCTACAGTTCCATCTGAACATGAGTGTACAGCCTCTACAGTTCCATCTGAACATGAGTGTACATACTCTACAGTTCCACTCTACAGTTCCATCTGAACATGTACAGCCTCTACAGTTCCATCTGAACATGAGTGTGAGAAGTGTCTCCACACAATGTTCCATCCACATGCAAAACCAAGATACCACGGCTCAGTCCTGAAACCTTACAACTAGTTAGCTGTACGTTTTATATTCCAGCGTTTCCCTCTTATTGTAATAACAGATCCACATTGTATTATTCTATAACACTCAACAAAGACAGCGTCCTGCTATCGTTCGCGGTCTGCGTGCAATTAACCTACTTGCTGTGTCTATTAGTTTAAGTTTACTGTACATCCCATAATCCCTCTAGCTGACAGGATGGATGTAGATAGCTAGTTAATAGCAGGGAGGATATACAGTATCAGCTGTAGTGTTCTAAGCAGGAGTAAAGGCCCTGCTGCAGGCTATTCACATAGCCTGGATCACTCAACCAGTATGATTTACGATGTTTTCACAATGGCTGCTGCTGCCACCTCCATAGCAGCTATTTTTTTTTGCATTCATCAGGCTGTTTGTAGTTCCCCTGATGCGGACAACTACATTACTGTAACCCAAGAATATGTGCATAGCGAAGCATTTTGTCTGTACTTTCCTTTGTAGATTGGTGTTTTGTCAGGTGTTTTCAAGTTACAATGGCAATGAATTTTCTGTTTTAATAAATTATGAATTATTGGTGGAATGAAAGCTTGCCAGCGGTATCATCTCATTTAACAACAGTTTCCCACATTGTAGTCGGAATTTTCAAGCTTGTCTCACTCTCTTTTTTTTATTGATCTCCTCCATTAGATCATAACCGATGAAACCTAGCCTTACATGCTTTTCCTCTGATCCTCTACATACTAGTGTCTGCCATCTTGTATTGATCTGCTTTATTGAGGTGTGAGGCACATTTACCCGGAGACTTAGGAGGACTTTATTTCATTCCACATCAGCTACAGTAGATCGGGTTTACATACTAATGCTCTGCTCACATACACTACACCCACATCACCCTCTTCTAACTTCACCCACACTCCCCTCCCCCACCTCTCTCACCCCTGGATCATGTCCTATTTTAAATATCTAATAAACAGGCTTGGACGTGAATGGCAACATGTAATCTAATTACAATGTCCCTTTAATCTCCCCTACTCTCTCTTGCTGTCTCTGTCCTTCTCTACCTCATCATGTTTGTCTGTGTCTGCCTCTGGCTATCCATACCTTTATTTTTTCTGTCTATTCCCCTTGTACACTAAAACTCCTTGTATCACTTAATAATTGTTTTCATTATAAAGACTCATCTGATCATGAGTGTACTGCCTCTACAGTTCAATCTGAACATGAGTGTACACACTCTACAGTTCCATCTGAACATGAGTGTACAGCCTCTGCAGTTCCATCTGAACATGAGTGTACAGCCTCTGCAGTTCCATCTGAACATGAGTGTACAGCCTCTGCAGTTCCATCTGAACATGAGTGTACAGCCTCTGCAGTTCCATCTGAACATGAGTGTACAGCCTCTGCAGTTCCATCTGAACATGAGTGTACAGCCTCTGCAGTTCCATCTGAACATGAGTGTACAGCCTCTGCAGTTCCATCTGAACATGAGTGTACAGCCTCTGCAGTTCCATCTGCACATGAGTGTACAGCCTCTGCAGTTCCATCTTAACATAAGTGTACAGCCTGTACAGTTTCATTGTTTCCCTCTTACTGTAATAAATCTGGTGGCCCGCCGTGGCTAAATTGTGATGCGCCATCACAGAAAAACAGAATATTTTTATGAAATAAAGTGTTTCCCCCAATCTGAGTGCAGTTTCCCATTGCGCGCAGTGTACTATCGCACGTGCGTCAGAGCAAAGCCACAACGTCCTGCACCCAGCATTCCAAGTATAAAGTGGTTAGTTAAAGTATTATAAGTATTTAAGTTAAAGTATTATACTATAATAAAGCATTATAAGGTGGAGTACGTTGAGAAATGGTTAGAGGTTAATTAAGTTCATGTAGAGAATGTATCTAATATATATTTTTTTATATTTCCAACCCCCTCCCTTCACTGTAATAAACAAGGGATAGCTTTTGCGGAAATCGATTTAGTGCCCCAGTGAATGTATTGTACGAAAAACCCGCCTGTCTGTTTGTCAGCCTGCTGCCATTCTGTCTGTCTGCCTTGGTAGGTTAGCAAGAAAGAAGGAACTGACTGTCTGCACTGGAGCTCCAGTGTTAGATGTACAGACACAACAAACACTGTCGACAGCTGAGTGGAACTCACCGGTCAACCATCAAAGTAATGTTGCTGGGGGTGGAATTCTGTTATTTGAGTAGATATGACAAATAAAATGTATATCTGGTTTGTTTGTAAAGAGAAAGATGTAGGAAGACAGAGTGACAGTGCGTATGAGAGGAGGATAAGCAGTGGGTTATTGACCCTATGAAAATCCCAAAGACAAAAGGTCCAAACATATGTTTTCATATTCTGTAAAACTTTGCAATAAATATTATCCAACTCTGGATATTCTTGCACCTTCACTGGACATAACGAAAGATGTTTGCAATTGTCGTTCTTCCAGACAGTTGGCATGGGACCCATGTCTCTAGAGTCTGAGTTTGCAATCTGTTATAGTGTTTTTAGCATGTATCACAGTCCAAGACATTTCCTGTGTATTGTATAACTAGATAAAATTCATTCAGGTTTTGGAGCTCTCTCTCTCTCTCTCTCTCTCTCTCTTTCTTTCTCTGTGTTCATTTCTTAGGAAGGCCTGTTCGTTGCAGTAATGGCCTTATAACAGCAAAAGTGGGATCAGGGGATGAGGAGGCGGCAGGGGGTGCTGGGGAGTGGGAGGGAGAGAGCTCCTGCTTGTCAACAGCTCCTCAGTGGCTTCCCCCACCTGTCACGTTCTGCTCCCACAACGCTCCGGCTTCAACCCGGCACTGCACCGGTGACACATGCCAGAGACATAGAGAAGCAGACACCTCTGCCTGTCTGCCTGTCTGCCTGTCTGCCTGTCATCATTTGCCGTCCTGCCCGCCGCGATGCACTGTTGCCGCACAGAAATACAGACCCTCTCGTCTCTGCCTTCTCTTTCACACCGAAAGCACTCCTGTGAAATGGAGCATTGATTGCATCAGCGTGGACAGAGCGTAATGCATAATATTATTGCTCTCCCATAATCCTTTCCCCCAGCGCATGGGAGCCAACCAGCAGCTCATAGCAGGTGGAGGGGGAGAGAACGAAAGGGGAAGAGAATTGACAGCAGTGTCTCACATAGGCTACAGGGCCCAGCCTGATCTGCTCTTCTCTGCTGTACTCAGCCACAGTCCTGATTTGAAAGCTGCTCCTACTGCTAATTAATAATTGAATGCCTTGGTTTCCTGTGGTAATGTTAATCTCAGCAAGCCATACAATGGGTTCAATCAGTTATACGGCACTTCGGTGTTTGCAACGGATTCAATAAGTATTCACTTATTGAAAAGGTGTGATTGAAATGGATTAGTGAATTTCTTTATAATCCTCACAAAGCACTGTGATTTCAAAATAAATGTACATATTACATACACTATTTGGTAAATAATACATTTTGTTTAGCAGAATAAATACACGAATACACCCTGGCCCCAGTTTTATGAGAAAAGTGTTTTCTTTTTTCTTTGTTGCCTGGCTAAGGAACTGCTTTCTCAGTATGCTCTGTACATCTAAAATGCATTCGCTGATGTACAACCCCATTTTCAAATATTTTGGGACGCTACGTAAAATGTAGATAAAAGCATAATGCAATGATGTGTAAATCATTTAAACCCTGTTTTCAATAGTAAATAGTACAAAGACAACATATCAAATGTTAAAACTGAGACATTTTATTGTTTCTTAAAAAGTATATGCCCACCAGCAAAATGTTTAAAAGAAGTTGGGACAGAGGCAACAAAAGACTGGAATGCTAAAGATGTGTAATGCTAAAAAACTAAATCTGCTGGAATATCACACAACTAATAAGGTCAATTTGCAACATGTCAGTAACATGATTGGGTATTAAAAGATCATTCCAGAGAGTATGGGTCTGTCAGAAGTGAGGATTGGGAGAGGTTCACCACTCTTTGAAAGGCTGTTTGTGCAAATAGTGTTTAAGAATTTAAGAATCAACAATTTTACGCTTCTCAACATAAAATTGCCATCCGGCTTGTTATCACCTCACAGTTCAAAAGCCAGCATTCGTGATGTAGGGCTGCACGATAAATCTAATTATAATCTAAATTGCGATATTGACATATCCAAATTGCCAACTTACATGATTATCAGTGCCAAAAAAAAGTTTATGAGATGCGCATCACGCAAGGAAATGGCATGCATCGTACATGTAATTGTTTTTCTTGCAGGTGCTGTAGGTATTTTTGTAGATTACTTAAATACCTGGACTAATTGTGTTTAAATACTGCTAGCGATGATGACTGCTTCAAGCTAGTGTGGCATCAAGATATTGTCCAACAGCATGGTTATTACTAGTTTGGGCTTTAATGTCGGTGCCTACAAACATACTTAATATGGGAGAAATATACCCCCCCCCCATCCTTCTGTGGATTTGCCCCAGGGGGGGACTCATAACAAAACTCATTACAAAATAATGTTTTTCACCCATTTACTATACAAATCACCCTCTTTATCAGGCCTGATCTTTGTAGTTGAAACTGTGTTTGTGTGGATGGGCTTGTTGGGGTGGCTGGTCTGGTTGGAGTGGTAGGGATGGCTGAGGTGTTTGGAGTGGCTGGGTGGTTGTATATCTGGGGTGGTTGGGGTATCTGGGGTGGTTGGGGTATTTGGGGTGGTTGGGGTGGTTGGCGTATCTGGGGTGGTTGGGGTCAATGGGGTGGCTGGTTGGTTGGGGTCACTAGGGTGGTTGGGGTCACTGGGATGGTTGGGGTATCTGGGGTGGTTGGGGTCACTGGGATGGTTGGGGTATTTGGGATGGTTGGGGTCGCTGGAGTGGTTGGTGTATCGGGGTGGTTGGGATCGCTGGGGTGGTTGGGGTCAATGGGGTGGTTAGGGTATATGGGGTGGTTGGGGTATATTGGGTGGTTGGGGTCACTGGGGTGGTTGGGGTTGCTGGGGTGTATGGGGTGATTGGGGTATCTGGGGTGGTTGGGGTCACTGGGGTGGTTGGGGTATCTGGGGTGGTTGGGGTCACTGGGGTGGTTGGGGTCACAGGGTGGTTCGGGTATATGGGGTGGTTGGGGTATATTGGGTGGTTGGGGTCACTGGGGTGGTTGGGGTGGTTGGGGTTGCAGGGGTATCTGGGGTGGTTGTTAATGATATGCACTGTTGAAAGAAACGTTTACCCTCTTCCTTCTCTCATTTCATGCCAAGTAAACACTTACCATATCAAAATCAACCCGTGGTTAGGGTGTTTGCGAACATGTTTTGACAAGCGTGTCAGTGTGTATAAAGAGAGTAACACAGCGAGCTACCAACACGAATCAAGAAACTGGATTGAGGTGCCTGACAGGGTTGAAAAAGCTTATTTTTGAAAGCCTATTGTTGTATCTATCTTTATTTAATCAATTTGTATAATCATGTTCTTTTTCCATATGGCCCAGCTCTTCTAGGTGAATTTATACATCTCACTATTTATTGAGCTTGAATTTAAGAGTCACTTTTAAACCTGCATATGGGTATTTTCAGATGTTAATGTATATTGCTCTCAGGCTGAAATCTATGTGACGTAATGAGCATCAAGAATGAATGTGGTAACCTATTCACAAGTGAGTACTGGAGTTGTTAATCATTTAGACTTGGAGACTTGAGATAGTGTAGCTACGTTCAAATTATTTGTCATCATCATCATCTCTCTCTACTCCTGTGAAATGTCAGCCTCTCTGTCTGCTGTCAATCATGAGACACTGGAGTTTCTGTCTACATATTGTATCCGATAAATATGTAGACAAGGATATACTGTAGATTTACATGGCTGTTGGACACATTTTAACATACTGTGGTGAGTAGCTTGTTTTAGGATGGATTGCAACTGAGCATACATTTGTTGGAATAAGTAGATGATCACTTAAGAAGATAGTGAACAGGACACAGAGTGAATGGATGACTTACAAATATGTGCCCCCACACACACACATACACACACACTCACACAAGGAAGTGACATATCTGACATTTTATTTTGCACATCACATAGGCCTTCTCACACCATGAGCTTTGATGTAGATGATGTGCTCCGGTTCTGCTCTATTCAGATTAAAGGTTATAATCACATTATAATTATATCGCTAGCTACTTTCATATATGTGATGATACTGTTGAAGGATTTAATGAACCATTTTGAAAAAGATTGGCAGTTAAAAGGCAAAGCGGTGGCTGGATTCTAATAGCTGCAGTTACAGGCCAATTAAAAGCAGTTTGAAATGCAAAATCTGTCTGTTTGGCCTTGGAATACTAACCACTTGTCTGATTAAAGCAGTGTATTTCTTACCAAGGTGCCAACCCCTCTTTCCTTCCTCCATGTTATAGAACTCTTTCCTTAGGTTGTATGGATGGTAAATGTGCAAAACACAACCAATGTCATGTGGATTAAGTATTGTTGGTAGGAATTCACCGATTGCCTATATTCATGTAGTGATGCCAGTGTTTTGTTATTTTTGTACCTGTGTACCCAGGCACAAAGTAAATCAAAATGTTGCTTCAGATTATGTTAAAAAACAACAAACAGAACAAATATTTCTAGTAACATGTAACATGGTATATTGCAGCTCAATTTTCAAAACATCTTGTGACCTCAGCTGAGCTAAGATATCACAGATCGGAAATGTTCTGCTGTGCCTGAAAGGAAGTTATCGTAGTAATGGGCACAACATCACTTGCTTGCTTCTGACTGCAGCCAGTCTCTGTCTAGATTCTGATGGACCTGTGTACATTTTATGTTGTTAGCAGTTGGTGTTTAAACTCAAACTAACATAGAAAATCAAAACAGTGTTCACTGTTCTTGGGCTGGAATTGAATCTTTCAACGATCCACTCTGGTAGGGTACAGCACTGCGCGTTGTTGCCACGCTCTCCTGATCCCTTACTGAATGCCGTGCACACTCTGAAGTTGCTTAGTCATAGAACATGCTGGATCCATTGGCTGGTCTGTGTTTCTCAAGTCTCACATTAATATAAAAGCATGTTGAGCTTAGTAACTCTAAGAACAATGTTGTAAGGTGACAGTTTATCTATATACAGTGAAAACGTCTCCCAAAAAGTCAATGTCTCAAATCTTTATCTTTGCTGTGGCAGCTATGGTTTTGCCATGCCGTTGCGCCACTTTTAAATGAACACAGCGGAAACACTGGGATGCACAATCGGTCTGAAATATCGGGCGAATTTAAAGCAATTGATTGCTGGCCAATATATCGGTGCATCCCTAATTGTTGGCTTTAAACGAAGCGCTTATTTTCTTTGAAAACAATTGATTATGAATTAGCATTGTGTGCTTTGCGGCAGCAGCTGTAAGCTTCTGACATATTGAAGGGCCTCTATAAATGCAAGTGCTGCTGTGAATGACATTTGAAGAGGGTTTGATATTTAAAGAGTCATTTGACTGAACAGTTTTTCAGTGATTGTGCTCTGTAGAGTCAGACAGATGAGAGGGCCAGTTGTAAAGATGAGTTTCATCTACTCCATAACCAAGCTGACAGGATGTTAAACAATTCAGCACCATTCAGAACAAGATTGGAGGAAAAAAATACATCTAAAGTTAATTTTCAAGACATTGTTTGGATGGAATTTTTTGAAGAGCGATATGTTAGAAGTATACATTACAGTTTTTTTTGTCTGTGTGCTGTGTAGTGTGTATGGCCATGCGCATGTGTACCCACACATAGAGACGACATTGTGAATGTCAAATCCACCAAAGCTGGCGCCTGAAAGCAAGAGATGTTGAACGTGTTTCTTGTCATCCCCCGGTCTTTCATCTGGGGTGTTATTTGGAGAGTTGCTTTGCAAGGGAAATGCATCTGGGCTTGGCAGCAAGATCTGTAAAATATAATCAGAGGGGCTAGAGTTGGAACTAGTTAGTTTGCCTGCAGAACTGCCAACCCGTATTCTGGCTGCTGTCAGATATATCATAAATATTTTCTCTGGCTGTATCAACATTTTATATAGACTACGCTTCGGCACAAATAGCTCTCTGGGCCATTGTAGTTTGTGGCAGTGGAGTCGTAGTGAATATAAAGTGATGTAGCATTAGACAGTGCATATGGTTGTGTAACATGCAATGGCTAAATGGAGATCATAGACTCATGTTTAGTCATTCATGGGAACACTTATTTGACAAGCAGATGGGTTTCAAACAGTGCTATGCAATGAAGTATGGAAAAGGATATTCCCTTTATTTTCAGTAGAATTCAAGTAGAATAAAGTATATTTGACTATATAAGCTAATCCCATAGGCGGCTTCACACAATATATACTCTAATGCCACTATAAACCAGGACTAAGAGACTCTTCAGTAGGTTCCGGTCTAAATAACAAAATACCTCTGTATTAAATTAGCCTAATAGAATGCAGTGGGAATGTAAAGAATCCTTGCCATGAGCAGCACAGTACAGAGAAAACCCTTGTGAATTGAGGGACTGTAGGTATGCATTTCACAAACAAATGATGTGTCAGTGTCATTAAACATTATAGGAAGAGGCTTGGGCCGTAGTCCCTGGTGGTTCCACTGACAGCGTCGTTTAGCAAAATCTTGGCATTTAAATTTCATGGATGCTGGCAACGTATCAAAATAGGCTATTGGCATCGAGGTGTCATTTCATTTGGGATTTGGAGACTTTGTGGCTCAAAGATGGAACCAAGTTCTGTAACTGTGACCTTAGGAATTGTTATTTCCCCCAAACCAGCTTCCTCAATGTATTTGATTGCATACAGGCCATATTTCACCATTGATCTGGGCTATGCGTGGAGGAGAGGGAATAAATTAGACGATTGGAAGATAGGGATCTTCTACCTGAGACCAAGGTTCAATACCCGTCTCCACCCTTGTATGTCTTTACTTCACTTGTCTCCCCTGGGTTGGGAGCAATGGATTACAGGTATACACGTAGCAGATTACAAAAAAACTGTATGAGCAAAAATATGATAATCGGATTCCAGATACTTTTGAAAAAAATGCATGATTACTTCTTGGATTACTTTAATATTAAAAATTAATATAAGCGCTAAATAATTATAAGGTGTTGCATGTGTGATTTTATTATTTCATTGTCATAAAAACATTGTTATTCACACCCAAAAGTTGTGTGTCTCAATTGTGCATGATCAGCATGTGCGCAAAAGTGGCCGTGCATAACCAGATAAGTGAGATTAATGACTGAAAGCACTTTTTCAATTATCTCAGGTTTTGGCTGGTAAGAACCTACATTTTGAAAATGAGGATAAGTAATCTACTACCGACGCATTTTTCTCAAAACTTTAATAGGCTATACCTGATAGGCTATTTAATCTTTTTCCGATTTCAGACTTGTTTAGGGGAGTAGACTACTATTTGCCTACAAATACGTTTGATATCATTGACAAGGTCCTCCCGTGTAGTTCTGGGCTGATTCCTCACCGTTCTCATGATCATTGCAACTCCACAAGGTGCGATCTTGCATGGAGCCCCAGACCGAGGGAGACTGACAGTTCTTTTGTGTTTCTTCCATTTGCAATTAATCGCACCAAATGTTGTTACCTTCTCACCAACCTGCTTGGTGATGGTCTTGTAGCCCATTCCAGCCTTGTGTAGGTCTACAATCTTGTCCTTGACATCCTTGGACAGCTTGGTCTTGGTCAAGGTGGAGCGTTTGGAATCAGATTGATTGATCCCTTTAAGAGTGTGCTCCTAATCTCAGCTCGTTACCTGTATAAAAGACACCTGGGAGCCAGAAATCTTTCTGATTGAGAGGGGTTGAATACTTATTTTACTCATTAAAATGCAAATCAATTTATAACATTTTTGACATGCGTTTTTTTGGATTTTTTTGGTGTTATTCTGTCTCTCACTGTTCAAATTAACCTTCCATTAAAATTATAGGCAGATAGTTTCTTTGTCAGTGGGCAAACATACAAAATCAGCAGGGGATCAAATAATTTTTCCCCTCACTGTATCTTGAACTTGACATACAATGATGTGAATTCCCATTTTCCAGAAATTACAATTTATTTTGTCTTTCTAAATCATGTCCAATCATTGAATTTGCCGCAGTTTTTATTTTCATATAAACTGGCACACGTTTATTTATTTTCGCTTTGGCATTTTGGGGTAATGTCTTTCTATTTAATGAATTATCCAAGTCCAAAATACAACAAAATGGGGAGAAATTCAGGAGGTTTGAATACTTTTCACAAACAATGTACATAACAAATACGTTAAAATGAAAACACCCTATATATATGGCCAGTTATGAACAGTAAACTCTAAGGCTAATTGATCTGTCGATAGGTGTTGTTCAATTGGATATATTACTATTTGTCTCCTAATAAGTAAATAATCCCAAAATTACGTTACTGATTACAATTTTAGACAGGTAACTTGTAACTGTAATGGATTACAAAAAGTAATATGCCCAACCCCGTGTCTCCCTCTGATTTTTACTGTCAGTAGAAGCCTTGCAAAAAACTAGTAAGGAGTGATCATCCACTGTCCATTCAAATAATGTAGAGACAATATTCCAGTATTAGATTCCATAAAAAACTGGTTAATAACCAGCAGATGTAGAATCTGTCTGCAAGAGGTCAGGATCATTAGCATTCCCTCAAGCTCTTCTTCATTGAGCACAACATATTAACAGTATCAACTTACTATCTTAAAAAGACATGAAGGCTAAGTTGGAATCGTCCAACTCTCCTGACTATAAATGTAATATGGAAATGTTTTGGTATCTGTTCCTGTATGTAAATACATTTTTGCACTGAAATGATTGGGACTGTGTTGAAAGATGCTCCACTCTGTGACTCCAACCTGCAGCCTGCAGCCAGGCGAGTGGCATGGTTCCTGATGATCCTTGGCACCGTTCAGCATTCCCATCTATCCACCATCCGTCTTCATAAAGCCAGTCAAGAGACCAATGATACGTCTTTTTGCTCTGGGCAAATAATTCATCCTTTAATGGTCCATTGACATTATATGCCATGTCACCACTCAACAGGCTAAGCCTGTACCTGATGCACATTCTCTCACTGGATCAAGTGACTGAGGTTGAGCCACTTCAGACTGCTAGCTTAATGAGGTTTCAGTCAGACAATGGTTGTAAACAAAATAAATGTGTGGCAGCACGGAATACTTTCCTCCTCCTTTCCCAAGCGTGTACCTGTTAGCTACAGTAACTGATATTGATGCCTGCCATTAGAAGTTGTTGTTAAATCATAGACAATGTGAGGAAATCATTTTTAGTTGAGCAGCTGTGGCTTCAGAAGTATGGGCTGAGTTATGTGTCAGAAGTATGGGCTGAATTATGTGTCAGAAGTATGGGCTGAGTTATGTTTCAGAAGTATGGGCTGAGTTATGTGTCAGAAGTATGGGCTGAGTTATGTGTCAGAAGTATTGCCTGAGTTATGTGTCAGAAGTATTGCCTGAGTTATGTGTCAGAAGTATTGCCTGAGTTATGTGTCAGAAGTATGGGCTGAGTTATGTGTCCGAAGTATGGGATGATTTATGTGTCAGAAGTATGGGCTGAGTTATGTGTCAACAAGATCTACCTTTCACCCTTAATGCTGTGTTGTTTCTATGTGTTATTTGTCATGGGAGTGTGGAGAGGAGGGAGAGAAAGAGGTAGTTGATAGAGCTGATGGGTGAGGTTGTATCTCTGTTTACTTCAGGCCTCTTACACTACAATCCCCTTTCTGTGTTTTTAATTAATGACTAATTTGAAACAGTGATCACTCGTTTATGGCTGACCAACTTTTGACAGTTTAGATTTTTTTCTTCTAATGCGTGCAGAACAATATAGATTTTCTTATTTTAGAAATGACAACATGCTTGTGTTACTCCTACCCAGAGGAATAATTTATTTTGAGGATGTGGTTTATTCCACTACACATAGTTAAGGGAATATGTTTTGTGTGTGAAAAATCTTTAGATAACAGATTGTTGTCTCTCCACATTCACTGTACGTTAACGTAACTCAACTTGTTCCTTGAAGTTCAGGATTTCTCTTCAAATAATTCACTGCTTACAAGTGTGACTTATGAGTGATCATTCTGCTTGCAGTTTATGTTGAACAACACCCTTCCCTCTACATGCCCCTCCCATTCTAAATTCACCCTCGAAATGAATGGAAAGGTAATTCATTTGTGCGCTCTGTTGCTTTTCTTATCGACTCTTCGAGTTTGGCCGTGGTCATTAGAAGGTGATAATTTGAGCGGAGGACACAGCTCAGGGCCCATCAGTCAGACAACAAACACATCTCATCTGTTTCCCTGATGAAGGTGAGGATAGGTGAGGCTGTAGTTTAGCGCGTGTAATTAGGCAGGAGAAACAAAAGGACTTTCAAGCGTCGCCTAGCTCCCATGTCTGTTTTAATGTGGTTTTCATGCCATGTATGACAGGCAAAGAGAGGGTTATACTTTATATTTCTAACTGCTCGCTGATCCGATTTCAGCCAGATCATTATGCACATCACTAATACTGCATAGGGGTAGTTTCTGTATGTCTGGAACTATCTAAAAAAGAAACAAAACATAATACAAAAAAAAAACTATGAGGTGTGACTAAATAACTTTGTGATATGAATATAACCATGGTTGTGGAATAGACCCAAATTAACTACTTCGTATATCACGCACGTAAAGATGCAGGGATATTCATCTTTGTTTAACAAAACCAAATTAGGCAGCATTTAACTTGATTCGCTGTTTGTAAACACAGTAGAAGTAATTTGTTTTACATTTAGCCAATGCTCTTATGCAAAACAACTTACAGTTAGTGCATTCACCTTTAGATATCAACTGAAGGTGGGATAGCCACAAGTAAATGTAAATAAACTCTTTAAACATGGTTAAAAAATAATTATAGGATGATACTTCTATGGATTGAATTTGATTGAAATTGTTTTAGTCATATCCCACAGCTTTTTTATGAAATGGAATGACTGTAGCTCACAAAAAAGGAATATGAAAGACTGTGTTACATTATTACAAAGGTTTTCTATTGTGGGACACAGCCAAACAATTGAAAAACTCTGTGCCACCAGAGGAAAATGTTAGGCTTAAATCCTGCATGCCATGCTTTGGGCTTTGGAATGAATTGTGACAACATGTTGTGCTTCTTACTTGGGAATCACTCAAAATAATATCTAGTAATTGTAGCCTGGGAATGACTCATAACAACATGTGGTGTTTGTAGCTTGTGAATAACTCATAACAACATGTGGTGTTTGTAGCTTGTGAATAACTCATAACAACATGTGGTGTTTGTAGCTTGTGAATGACTCATAACAACATCTGGTGCTTGTATCTTTGGACTGGCTCAGCAGTATGTAGTACTTATAGCTTGATAATGACTCATAACAACTTGTAGTGCTTGTAGTTGGGGAATGACTATGAAATGATAGATGTGATAGACGTTCTGTTGCAGGGAAAATCAAATAAGCTCTCTCTGCCCTCAGGTGCTCCACTTAATTGAAAGAATTGTCATAAATCAGATGGCAACCTGCCCCTTGTGGTCTGAATGATCCCTTCCTTTCTAATAGTGATTGGGTTAAGGAAAGTAATTTAACTCCTTACTGCCTGCGGCATCAAGGTATGTGGAGAAAACCTTGACTTTAACATGTTGGTTGTGATAAACGCTTGAGAAACATTTGCCTTCTCAATAAGACACCTTTATGAATGTAGCATACAGATTAAAGTGTGTGAATGTGAAGCGTCTTGATGTGAGTTTACATGTGTGTATTCTGGTGTTTTGTAGACGTTAAACTGCGAGAGCGACAGAAAGCGACACAGAGAGAGGAGGGGAGAGAGCCGAGAATGGAGGAGAGAATTCACTGTGGTTGCACATGACATTATTTGCCTTGTAGAACGAGTCTTAAGGGACTCCTAGAGAGGAGAAGAAAATACTGCTGTTTGTTTTCATAATAGGACTACTGTCTCTGTGTGTGGCATAGAGACACTTTTTCAGCCAAGAGTGAGAGAGAAACAAACACAGAGATGCAGCCTATTTCTTATCCTCAGACTGGAAAGACCAGTAACTGAAGACGGACAGCTCATTCCGAGCACAGTCACTTGTGTGACAGTTTCCACTAAGATGAAGTGCAAACTTTCTTCTAATCTTGAGGTTTAATGGAGAAACACAGATGATCTCCTTAAGTGGCACAGAAAACGGATTTAAAATGAACAACACTGTTTTGAACACTTCTAGACCAGCACTGCACTCCAGTGATTCCTTGTGTATTGGCATTGAACATGTGCATTGTGTTGGTAGAGAACACAACACAATGACACTACATGACACACAACACATACCAGCAGCGTTGTAAACAGGCAGAGGCGTCACAGAGGGAACTAAGCAGTACCGTGCCTGCCAGGTAATTGCAATATCACTTTCGGCTGACTGCAGGTATTTCAGTATTTTACCAAGCAGGCAGACTGACATGTACTGTTGTGAGTGGTGGTGGTTGTGTGTGATTCTGCTTGCAGGGTTGATCCCTGACTGAAGTGAATTGTGTACTGTTGTGAGTGGTAGTGGTTGTGTGTTATTCTGCTGGCAGGGTTGATCCCTGACTGAAGTGAATTGTGTATTGTTGTGAGTGGTAGTGGTTGTGTGTGATTCTGCTGGCAGGGTTGATCCCTGACTGAAGTGAATTGTGTACTGTTGTGAGTGGTAGTGGTTGTGTGTGATTCTGCCGGCGGGGTCGATCTGTGTTCTTTTGAATTGTAGGTTTATGCATACATATATGTCCAGTTGCAAGAGGACACAATTATCTTTACATTGGCATCCACTTGCGATCTATTAAAGTGGCTAACACATTTTCTGGATCAAGGCCCATCTGTTGAAAGATCATTGGTCAGGTTGTTAATCTGAAGGAAAATGACCAAAAATGATTCTACAGAAGTAATTATGTAATACAAATGCATAGGTTGGGAAAAGGATACAAAATATTAAGTATTGTATGTTGAGTATATCCATGCGTCATGCCTAAGAACAGCTCTTAGCCATGACATTTTGGCCATAGACCTCAGCCCCTCGTGCCCTATTGCTTACTTTCTGTTACGCTGTGGCAGAGCCGACAAAGATGTGCACACAGAGAAGGGTGCAATGCCAGTGGCTGTTTTATTACAAACAGAACAATCCAACCGAGACAAGAAAGAATAGTTTAACTGAAGCACTAACTAAGGAGGGAAGCTAGTAAGTTGTCTCCAGAAGCTTCATTGGGTCGCAGGGCTTCTAACGGCACGTGGAGCGGATAATTTTTTTTATTTCCGTCTGCCAGTCTGTGAACACACAAAAAACACTGGTGGTTAGTCTTCCTTTGTCTTCCTTCTTCCCCAAGGGAGCCCCGGCAACCTCCTTTACAGCCATCCTGATTGGCCATAACGGTTGCTTACTTCTCCCTTGCTATATAGGGCTTTGGGATACCAATGAATGCTCCCTCAACCTCTCCAGGGTGTTTTTGTTTGATAGGTGTCAAGTCTGGGGGTGGGTGTCGGCAAGTTCCAGGGTTGTCCTTAGGCTGAGAAGCCACCAGCAGGTCCACATCTTCTCCCCACCACTGTTTGCAGTAGGCCATTGTTGACCAGGACCTTGCAACCTGTCCTCTGTGTGTGGCTGATACCATAACCAGTACTCAGAGGTGCCCTAGCCCATCATCCATCAGTTGCATCTTCCTAAAGAACCCCTGCCAGGCGACCTGCTGGAAAAGATCAAATATGGGGTCAGTTGCCATTGGCCACTCACATTCCTGGTCCTTGTCACAACTGTTCACTTTGGCTAAATGTGGGGACCGTCCACTAAGGAGAGTGGGGAGAGAGTGGGACTGTCCACTAAGGAGAGTGGGGTGAGAGTGGGGACCATCCACTAAGGAGAGTGGGGAGAGAGTGGGACCGTCCACTAAGGAGAGTGGGGAGAGAGTGGGACCATCCACTAAGGAGAGTGGGGAGAGAGTGGGACCGTCCAATAAGAAGAGTGGAGACCGTCCACTAAGGAGAGTGGGGAGAGAGTGGGGACCGTCCACTAAGGAGAGTGGGGAGAGAGTGGGACTGTCCACTAAGGAGAGTGGGGAGAGAGTGGGGACCATCCACTAAGGAGAGTGGGGACCGTCCACTAAGGAGAGTGGGGATCGTCCACTAAGGAGAGTGGGGACCGTCCACTAAGGAGAGTGGGGAGAGAGTGGGGACCGTCCACTAAGGAGAGTGGGGAGAGAGTGGGGACCGTCCACTAAGGAGAGTGGGGAGAGAGTGGGGACCGTCCACTAAGGAGAGTGGGGAGAGAGTGGGGACCGTCCACTAAGGAGAGTGGGGAGAGAGTGGGGACCGTCCACTAAGGAGAGTGGGGTGAGAGTGGGGACCGTCCACTAAGGAGAGTGGGGACCGTCCACTAAGGAGAGTGGGGTGAGAGTGGGGACCGTCCACTAAGGAGAGTGGGGAGAGAGTGGGGACCGAATATAGGTGATGATAACTGACTTTGTGAAAAGACGAGAGAAATCATGTAGGCTGCGAAGTGGTTGTCTATCCTGAATAAATCCTAATATCCACCAGAACTGTTTTATTTTAGGCTTTCTATTATGTAGCTACATAGGGTTGTCGCCAGCCAAGTTTTCGAGTGAGTGACGGACTCACTCACTCACTCAGTAAGAGACATTTGCTCTTCTACGCCGGCTCCGCTTACGATGTCTGGAAAAAATATAACCTAAATGAAGGAGACTCAACCGTAGCAAACAGATGTAACCCCTTCACCAGAAATCTTCCACTTTCTCCTTGCTTATCTTCCCCTTCATGGCTAAAGTGAAAGGAGTTTCTGTACTAGAGGGGGGGTCAATGGGCTTGAACCGAAGGTGTAGTGGTGCTCTTTGAAGTTGTATCCAAGAAAAATATGCATTAGAATAATTTGCAGACATCATTCCTTCAATATGAAAGGCCCATATCAGCTTATCTGTGTTAGAGAATGGAGAAAGAAGGGAGCCGAGGGATACATGTTGTCTAGCTAAGTTCATGTTACTGTGACAAGTGGGCTTTCTAGTTTTAAAGAAAGAAATTAAAATGACTTTCCCTTGTTTCACCACACAGTCAAACTCAGATGTAGGGAATGACAGGACAAATTGTGGGAAGAGCGAGCTGTCAACCAGCTTGGCAGCAATCAGGTGGTCACTTTGTGAAAACCTCTGCTCCACCTGGGAGATGACTGTGTCGCATGCCTCCTTCATCACCAGCACTGTGTCTGGTTACTCGTCGGCCTGGCTCGTCTGTTCCATCGTGAACGGTGGCAGCCCATTCATCAGTTTGTTTCCACATATTCTGGACATTCTCCTTGAAACGGGTGAGCGCACTGCTAATCCCAGATGCATCGATGCTCCGTTTTTGCAGAGTGTTGTATAAAACATCAACTTCTGGCATAAGGAAATGCTGAAACACATTTTGGAGCGCCAGAGACAAAGGTGGCAAAAGCAGTTAAATCTGCTAAAAACACCTCCAGGATGCTCATCCTCGCTGAACAAAGTTGCTGCAAGGTCAGGTTCAGCTGGTGAGCATAGCAGTGAACAAACTGGGCATGTGGTTATGTCTCTTTCATTAGCGTCTGTACCCCTCGGACGTTTCCACTCATTACAGCCGCACCATCATAAGTCTGAGCGATCAGCTTTTCTCCCAGCTTCAGTGGTTCCAGCACACCTTTGATGCTTTTAGAGAGGCCGAGTCCAGTTTTATCTTTGACTTCCACAAACACCAAAAACCTCTCTGTCACTGTATTGTCAGGCAACATGTATCGCAGCACAACCTCCATTTGTGATTTACAGGAGACATCAGTTATCTCATCTGCCTGTATGGCAACAAATGATGTCTCGTCCACTTGCTTGGCTAGTGCTAGATGTCCCTTTGAAGATGGGCTTAGCTAACTAGCTAAGTTAGCTTGGCACCAGTCAGTACCCTCCACGTTGGCTGGCTCGCTGTGGTTGCCATTGACGTCTTAGTGACCAGTTCATGTGCTAAATTTGAGGATTAATATTTGAATAACTCCAAAATTACAAATAATAAGGAATTACATTCCATTAGTTGACAGTTCTACTGTGTTTTGTGTTTCTGAGCGTGAGACGTTGCAACTGTTAGCTGTATTTGGGACTTTATTGTGGCTGGAACTGGGAGACCGCAACACGTCAAACACGTTGCATTTCTTCATTTCTTCAAACACGTTGCATTTACTTTCGCGTTGAAGTAAATGCTTCATCATATTGGAAGTGCTTCCTCCCTTGCACAATATAATTTTACTGCAGAGCTTACATTTTGTAGTGTCATTAAAAAAATGTGTGAAGCTAAGCCAAACTTTTGAGTGTTTGCTGTGGCCAGCCACAGCAGGTGCTGGCAGATAAGTGCAACTTCTATGAACTGTATAATGCGCGACTGAAATGCAAACATTAGGAAACGATTGAAAGTGTCTTTTTGAATCCACGGATCTTGGAAATTTGGAACCGGTTCTAACTGGGAACTGGTTCTTGATACCCAACCCTAGTCGGACCCCCTGCCAAACGGACATCCTCTCCTCAAAAGCATGTCCATCGTCAACCGGTCCACCATCTGTGCTGGGAAAGGGAGATTTGGATGGAGCCACCTCTCAACCACCCATCGCAGCTGGGTGATTTGTGAGCGAGCTACAGTAATTCCCACGGCGTATATCGCCAGTCGTGCACCTGGTGGCCCACCACCACTGTTGACAGGCCAGCTGCACCAGGGTCTCCTCTTTGAGCTACTGTTGGTCTGCTCCACCAACCCGTGCACTATCTGGTGGTTGCTGCACAGTTTTTTGGGCAAGCTGGTGAGCAGTTTTCATAGCGCGGTGTTCCCTCACTCACACTGGTCACGGCGTTATTGGACAAAAAAATCATAAAAACGAAGAGCGTGTGAGGTGAGACAGGTGATCTGAACTAGAGGTTCACAAAGGAGTGTCTTCTCATTCCTGTCATGTCTTGTACTGCAAAAAATGTTTCCTGTAGTGTCTTGAACCTGCAAAAGTTACCTTTTGCTGTCCTGTCCCAATAAATCCCTTCTGACATGGTCCATTTCCATATGCATATAAAAAATATATATTAGGACTGTGAACATTTTAATGACAATAAGATAACTATTAATTGTGATTTTTTTTATCATCATATTTTGTATTACAAAACTACCACCAACTGTTCCTGATCATCATCATATAAAGTACCTTATTCAGCAGTGCTATAGGACAAAGAGACTCTGTTTTAGCCACTGTATCCAGTTGTATTGCAGCATAGGAGGGGCATGTATGGCACAAGTTTTAAAGGACAAGGAGACAGAAACAATATCCGCTGGCCTGATAGACTAACATATTGTTTGTTATTTATCATCTATTTTGGTGACAAAGTAGCTGTCTGTACTTCATCAAACCATAAAAGCTATCTAGCTAGCTAAATCTAATCGAGATACAAAACTCCCTTCAGATTGTTAGCTAAATAGCTAACCTACTTGTATGGAGCTGTAGCTTATCCTTAACATTTTAACTCACCTTGAGTGTATCAACAGCCCACCTTCACAACATTCTGCTTCCTGAGGAGTCAGGTGTACCGAACAGAACAGACGGTGTTGTGGGGGAAGGTCAGCCTGAACTTTCTTGGATATTATTCTAGATTTGTAGTTCTGGAATTGGGGAGCCTTGGACATGCTCTGAGCTGAATGTGTGGCCCTCAGTTAACAGGCCTGTCTAAAACCAAGTCAAAGTCAACTAGTGAGGTACAGCTCTGTCAGCCATCAAGGTCAGCCTGGCGCTATGGAGATGTCTAGATGAACACCTTGAGTGTTTGAATCCTTTAGACTGTAATGTTTTGTGAGGATTCTAATAAATTATTTAAAGTGTGTGTGTGCTATTGTGCATCCCAGAGTCAGGAACGCAGTGGGGCCGATCCTAGAGTCAGGAACGCAGTGGGGCCGATCCTAGAGTCAGGAACGCAGTGGCGCCGATCCTAGAGTCAGGAACACAGGGAGGCCGATCCCAGAGTCAGGAACACAGTGAGGCCGATCCCAGAGTCAGGAACACAGTGATGCCGATCCCAGAGTCAGGAACACAGTGATGCCGATCCCAGAGTCAGGAACACAGTGGGGCTGATCCTAGAGTCAGGAACACAGTGGGGCTGATCCCAGAGTCAGGAACACAGTGGAGCCGATCCTAGAGTCAGGAACACAGTGGGGCTGATCCCAGAGTCAGGAACACAGTGATGCCGATCCCAGAGTCAGGAACACAGTGATGCCGATCCCAGAGTCAGGAACACAGTGGGGCTGATCCTAGAGTCAGGAACACAGTGGGGCTGATCCCAGAGTCAGGAACACAGTGGAGCCGATCCTAGAGTCAGGAACACAGTGGGGTCGATCCTAGAGTCAGGAACACAGTGGGGTCGATCCTAGAGTCAGGAACACAGTGGGGCCGATCCTAGAGTCAGGAACACAGTGGAGCCGATCCTAGAGTCAGGAACACAGTGGGGCCGATCCTAGAGTCAGGAACGCAGTGGGGTTAATCCCAGAGTCAGGAACGCAGTGGGGCCGATCCTAGAGTCAGGAACGCAGTGGGGTCGATCCTAGAGTCAGGAACACACTGGGGCCGATCCTAGAGTCAGGAACACATTGAATAGAATTTCAGATATATGACACAGTGTTTTACATCTGGCCTGTCCTTCTGTTAGAGCAGGTTTGTCTACTCCCCTGTCACTCTCACCACATCTTCCCTCTTCACCCCTGTCCACCTAAGACAGCCTGGGTCAGCATAACCCCTGTCACAAACAAACTGTAATCACTCTGAAGCGTGAGAAGACTGGGGAGAGTCTCTGGGAGGAAACACTGTTGTAATGCATTTAGTACAACAGGCTGGTAGAACCAAGTTGCGGGGCACATTGTCATATTTGAGGTTCAAAATGGTTTATTACATTTTAGACATTACTGTGTGTAATCACATTCAGGCCTAGGATGTGTTTTTCTGTGGCACTGGCATTGGATTTAACTGGAAACTCTTTGTGGATTTCCAGTTCCCCATGGAGTACATGGCATGAATTAACCTGCAGGGAAGTGTTGCCTGTTGGATTCCTTTGTGCTTCCTTTTATGATAAATGGGTCAGTGAAATGAGACTTACAAGGCATGTCACCTCACTCAGTTCCATTGTATTATCTGGGTGGTCACGCAGGCTTGCCTACACGTCTGTCTGTCTGTCTGTGTGTCTGTCTGTGTGTGTGTGGGTGTGTGTGTGTGTGTGCCTGTGTGCAATTCATTTGAAGTACATCGACACACCAGCACCCCAGCCTTAGTATTCATGCTGTTATTGTTTTTTTCAAATTGGAAGTTCTTCAGAGAAAAATGGCTCTTCGGGGTGGTAATTTGTCAACAGATAAATGATACCCTGACAACTAAATGCCCTTTTACTTTAGCAAAGTCCTATGACAATGCCACAACAAGGATGGCAAGGGAAGTGTGGAGCGGAGCTGTGCTGTTTTTATTTGCATACATCTGGGGAGTTGGAACAAGCCTCTGTTTACCATCCGTCTGTGAAAAATGGCTCCGGTGTCTCGATGCTGATGAACACAAGTGGCTGTGAATGTGGAAACAGTTCAGCCCTTGGCTGAATATCTTTATCTCATGAGAGGTTGGATGGAGTTTTACATTTAGTTGTATCAAGCCAGACTGCTTTTATTGCCATATGGTTATATGGTTTCATATCCCTGTAGATCCATCTGGAATGAAGCAGTCAGACTATCTAAGGTGTTATCTAAGTACTTATTCAGTTTCAGTGCAGGGACAACTGTAATGGATGAGGTTAGGAGAAGGACAGTGTAAATAATAGGGAATAAAAGGGATGATGTCTAAGCTGTGCGTGAAAAATATTATTCCAGATGAAGCTGAGTTCACAGGGTTGAGTGCAAATCCTGATTAGATTTAGTTGTCTTTTTGCTCCAGGCTGGAAAGACTGGAAGAAAGCTTTGTTTTCTCTCCCATGATATAAAGTCAGGCTTTCCCCTCGCATAGTCCTCAAGTGCTCAGCTGATGAAAAGTGTAATCTAACCCTCAAGGGACAGTTACAGTGGCACTCCCAGTATAACACTGCTTAAATTGCAGTGGCACCTGAATTAGATAGAGAGGGTCCTGGATCATCATCTAGTTGTATTTGTGATCTTCATTTAAATGTACAAAACAGTACTCAGTAACAGATTTAAAAAGTTGTAAAATACAATGCTTCATACAAAACACACTTAAAAGCTTGTTTTTCTCGCCCTGGGTAAAGCTAACATGAGATTTCAGTAGATGTTTATTAAAAAAATAAGTAATAGATTCCTTTAAGTCAATGCAGTAGATAGATATTTATGCAGATTACAAAGTGGTACATGCTGTCTAAACTCTAATTATCTGAGTTAATCTGTTCACTTCTTCCTCAAACCTCTGTTTTCTAAAACAGTACCTTGTGTGTCAAGTAGATGTTTCATACCTAAAACTACAGTGATTTAGGCTATTTTCCTTTTTCTCATCCTGACACCATATTTGTGCGACTTATATCAATTTGTTTTGACCCTGTCTGTTGGACAGGAACAAACAATGCATGAATATATTTACTGCTACTGCATTTTGTTTGACATGTTTTGGAATCTGACAAATACGTGCACTTATTGAAGATCTGCTCATAACAAATGTAACTGCAAGAGGCTTTTGGGGGACATAAAGTCCTGCGGTGAGGAAACTGAATCCCATGCTATGTACAGGGAGCATGAGAGGCACCATCTGACTGTTTTGGTGATATACTGCTACCCCTCCAGAAGGCTCATTGGAAGCACATGAGCTTCAGTCTGACCTAGAGTTTTTTTTTAAACAAATGATGGAACAGGATTTAAACATATTTAGAACTACACATGACTGTCAAACACCACCATACTGTCAAAATAATATTGTGAAATAAAATGTTTGGCCATGTCATGAGCCCTACCAGACATGTCTGAATCCCTCTCTAATATGATTTATGTTTATTAACAGTATTAGCATTATGCCGAAACCAGGCTTTGGTGGTGGTGGTGGAGGGGGGCTAGCCGCCCACTAGACTGTCCTTCTACTGCATTCAATTCACACACACTCTCAAGGACAGTACTGTCTAGCCACTAGCTGCCTCACTTATTCTGTCTCTCTCTCCCTTTGTCTTTCTCTCTCTCTTTGTCTTTCTCTCTTTGTCTTTCTCTCTCCCTTTGTCTTTCTGTCTCTTTTTGTCTTTCTCTGTACCCCTTGCATCTTTCACTCTCACCTTCTTTCTCTCTCTCTTCTGTGCCCTTATAATCCTCCTCTCTGCCTCCACCCTGTTTTTCCCTAGCTCATTTGCCCATTCTATCTTCCTCGCATCTCTTTCTTTGTCTTTGCTTTCCTGTCTGTTTTTCTCTCTGCCTCTCTTAATCCTCCCCCCTCTCCCTTTCTCACCCCTCCCTCTTTCCCTCTCTCCCTGTCTCACCCCCCTTTTCTCCCTCCCTGTTGCTACCTTTGCTAGACTGAATGACAATGAGCTAGAGTAAACATATAGCATTAATTGGCAGTGTGATCATTAAGAGCCCATAATCCCAGAGCAACTATTGCTTTTTATGATAAATGTTTGGCAGTCCACATTATGCTGCCTGTGCTGTGTTAACACTCTGAAGAGAGACAGAGAGAAAGACAGATGGGGGGCTGAGGGGAGGGAGGTGTTGGGGCTGGGAGAAACAGTGAGAGAGATCAGTGTGTGTGCTGCTCAGCCACTCCAGTCATGATGAGTCTGGGTGATTAGTTTCATTGCACCATTGAGGAGGAGTGGAGCATTTTACAAGGCCAGCATAACTTTCCCTCTCATCACCACTCAATTACATTGTGCCATTTCCATGTAAAAGACCCATGACCACCTAAATATGAAGTTCATAGGAGCACATCTAATTTGGGGGCGATTAATTAGAATATGCTCAGATATGGCTCTAAAAAAAGATTTTTCCTGTGTATTTGGTTATTGGCATAATATAATAATACTGAATGTATCAGATATCTAAAACAATAGAAATATCTTTGTAATATACAGATAGCAATGTTCCCAGTGATCAAGTATCAATGTATCATTTGACCAATGTTCCCAGTGATCAAGTATCAATGTATCATTTGACCAATGTTCCCAGTGATCAAGTATCAATGTATCATTTGATCAATGTTCCCAGTGATCAAGTATCAATGTATCATTTGATCAATGTTCCCAGTGATCAAGTATCAATGTATCATTTGATCAATGTTTCCAGTGATCAAGTATCAATGTATCATTTGAACAATGTTCCCAGTGATCAAGTATCAATGTATCATTTGATCAATGTTCCCAGTGATCAATGTATCATTTGATCAATGTTCCCAGTGATCAAGGATCAATGTATCATTTGAACAATGTTCCCAGTGATCAAGGATCAATGTATCATTTGATCAATGTTCCCGTAACAATGTCTAACTTACAAATCCTAATTTAACTAGTCTTAAACCTAACCCTGATCCTTAACCCTAACAACTAAAACAGATGCCTAATCCGTAGTCCCTAATTGTAACTTCTGCACACAACCCTTAACCCTAAAAATCTGTTAAAAATGGGGACTGGGAATATGACTCTGTTAATTACATTTTCTTGGTTTTAACAGTTTTTTTACATTATGATGCAGTTTATATGACACTTCAGCCCCAGAGTTTTCCAATCGAGAGATGCAACTTGGATGCTCAGGAAGGGAGATGATTCACACTTCCCAATTGGTTTCAGTTAGAAATGCACACTTGTGACTATAACTGTAGTGCAGTAGGCTCCTTCTCATTTCCCACTCTGGGGTAATGTGACGGACTGTCACTCTTAACCATTGTACAGGGTACATTTGCCTATTCATTTAAAACTTGGCTTTCTTAGACATAGCGGGTGCTACTTCTTTGCTGAGACTTGGCTGGAAGACTTTGGGCACATATCCGAGGCTATAAACCAAAGACTGTAAAACATTTATAAACATACCTATCAGTCTTCTAATTTCTATGGCACGGACAGAACTGCCAAGGGCTGCTTGATTGCAGAGCGGAGGCGCTGTGAGGGCAGTTACAAAGGCTATATTCTCTCTGAATGTCATACTTATATCTACTGTAAAGTAAAGATAGACTGTAAATGACAAAATACGGCATGCTATTGCTACGCATGGTGAATACTTTTTTTTAGTTTTGCATTGAAATGTCAGGAAATGTCAGTAATATATCTGCAGTAATAGATCAATGATGGAACAAAGTCAGTACTGCTTACTTGCCAGTGTAGTGATTAGCTGTTATATGATAGTCGCCTCTGGCCTGGCATTGTTGTCCAAATGGGAAGGCTTTATGGCTGATGCAAGTGGCACACAGGCCGTTAAGGAACTTTAGTTTTTGGACAGTGAAATCTTTTTTTTTTGTGGTTTGGTAGTAGGGCTGCACAATTTGGATAAAATATTGAATAGCGATTTCTTTGACAAACATCACAATTACGGTTATGAGTTGCGATATTCAAACATGGGTGTAAACAACGTAGATGATCTCACTTAAAAATAGAAATCATAGCCTGCATAATGTGCTTTTAAACTGAATAAATATTGAGATCAAGTTCAGTGTTTTCTATTTTACATTTATTACCAATTACAAGGTGCAGCCTGTGTCGAACTATTGGTTTAATACATTGCCGTTTGCAGCGTTTGCTTTATTTGTGCCGTTGTCATAGCTGGTCAAACAACATTTCTCAACCCTTGAGGTACATTTTCTCCCATATTAAGTATGTTTGTGGAAAAACTATCATGTATGTACGGTGCGTGCCCACTGACTTATGTGAAGCATGTTTTTGGAGCTGAAAACTGTGTAAGTTGGCGATTTGGATATTGCACATGGCAATATCACAATTTCAATTATAATTTGATTAATCGTGCAGCCCTACTGTGTAGTCCTTTACTTTGGATTTGAAACTACACAGTGACTATTGGTTTAAAGCATTAGAACAGATGTACAATGGTCACATATCCTTTGTGTGCCATCATAACCTGAAGTAGCCTGGACTAACAATCCTGCCATGTAAGTTATGTGCTATCATTTCTACATTTATTATCCAATCTGGATGAATATACTCTCACATTAAAACCAACCCCTTTAACCCCATAGTCACTTCATACATTCACATGTAACGTGCTAGAAAACCGAGCCAAAAGAAGTGTCATTATTCAACAACTTGAATTATATCTGCTATCCATAAAGCGGAATTAGATTTTCAGTAACAAAAACACATCCACCTGGTTCATAAGTGCTGATGTTGATTCTTCCGATCAGATTGCATAGTTCGCTGGGTTTGGGGCTGGTAGGTTGACGATTGGTTTCATTACACTGGTTATGTAAGTGATCCCACCTGCATCCTTGAACATGCATGTAGTTGGCCACAAAAAGCCTGGAACGGGCATTCAGTTCAGTGCAGGGAAACATGTTGGACCTCAACTGATTATACTGTGTTCTAATGGGATGTCTACATTTATGAAATACACTATTTGATTGGTTTCAATTTGGTCTGGTTTGTATATACAACATGTTGTTTAATTTATTTTACTGATGGCTAATTTGTAAAATAACCTTTATTTTCTCCATATTACCAAATTGTTCTTATAGCCCAGCTGTACTTTGCCTGTGTTCCTATCTCTAAAGACACAAACATCACCTTCAAATAGGCAGAAGGGAGAACGGGAGGTTGGTGGGGACTCTGCAATCTGGGTAGATTTGTCATCCTTGAGCTTTTTCGGCCCGGCTGTGACAGTAAAGCATTTCATCTTCCTCCCCATTCATCAGAAAGGACAGACCAGCTAGACAGATGGAGAGACAGACCAGACAGTCAAACAGACAGAGACAGACAGACCACATAGGCAGTCAGAGAGACAGACCAGACTGACAGGGAAACAGACCAGACTGACAAAGAGAGACATACCAGACTGACAGAGAGAGACAGACCAGACTGACAGGGAAACAGACCAGACTGACAAAGAGAGACATACCAGACTGACAGAGAGAGACAGACCAGACTGACAGAGAGAGACAGACCAGACTGACAAACAGACCTGACAGACAGAGAGACATAAAGACTGGAATACCAGACAGATAAAACAAACGGAAAGACAAAATGAAAGACAGGACAGACAGACCATAAAAATCACCAGACAGATTGATACACTAAAATGCCACATATCTGGTGAAACATAAGACTCATGTTTATCTATTAGACCTGTTTGTATTGGACAGTTTATGTTGCCATGGTGACACCCCATGGGGTACAGCGGTGGCTACACTGGAGATGAGGAGATGGGGAGTCCTAAAGACCCCACGGTCCTGTGGTGAAGAAAAGCCCTGTGGGCAAGAGCGACAAGGTAGAAAATGATAAATGTTGTTGTGCCCTTGAGCAAGGCACACAACCCTAATTGCTCCTGTAAGGGAGTAAAAGTGTCTGCTTAATGACGTGGTAAGGTGATTGCTAAATTGTTAGAGCGTGGAGGAGCACGGGGTTTGCAATGGCAGCGTTGTAGAATTTATTCCTGGGGCCATCCATACAAAATATTAATGCATGACTAAGTAGGTTGGGATAAAAGCATCTGCTTTATGGGTTGTACAAGGGCAAAGGGGACGGGAGGGGGGCATGCATCCCCCCATCCACTCAACGTTAAATGCAGGTGAGCATTGTGGTCTAGTTCCTTTAAGCTGTGCCATGTTTTATTTAACCAGCTAACAAGCTTATGCTGACCTTTACTGTTTTACAGCTGAGAAAGCTTTCCAGAATTACTTGTACAATCACTGTGTTAGTCAGTGGATATGCTACATGCTTGTACAGGTATTCTGAATGACAACACCATGGAAACACAACATGTGTTAACCCAGCGAGATGCACAGGTAGCGTGAACGACAACACCATGGAAACACAACATTTGTTAACTCAGCGAGATGCACAGGTAGCCTGAACGACAACACCATGGAAACACAACATGTGTTAACCCAGCGAGACGGACAGGTAGCATGAACGACAACACCATGGAAACACAAAATGTGTTAACCCAGCGAGACGGACAGGTAGCCTTAACGACAACACCATGGAAACACAACATTTGTTAACCCAGCGAGACGGACAGGTAGCCTGAACAACAACACCATGGAAACACTATTTGTCAACCCATTGAGACGGGTATCTTGGACCACATGCTGTATTTTTTTTTTCAGTCGCTAAGCAGTGACTTCCTTTCTGGGTTACCATGACCTGGAGGAACGGTCTCAACTCAATGCTGCTGTCGTTAGTCAGAGATGTGTGACATGGCCTCCTCAGCGTTAAGCCTCCTCGTTTGTGTCACTCCAAATAAAGTATATTTACATGACAGGACCTGAGCAATGCTGAGAATCATTATCCAGATGACAGGTTTTACACAGTGTAACTGAACAAATTCATCTCTCAACAACAACAACAGAGACAGCTTTATGGTTTATTGTAGTTGGGAAAGACTAGGGACCAGGGCCTGTGTTCAGATGGGGCTGTAGTGTGGATGGGGTCAGGGACCAGGGCCTATGTTCAGATGGGGCTGTAGTGTGGATGGGGTCAGGGACCAGGGCCTATGTTCAGATGAGGCTGTGGTGTGGAAGGGGTCAGGGACCAGGGCCTATGTTCAGATGAGGCTGTGGTGTGGAAGGGGTCAGGGACCAGGGCCTATGTTCAGATGAGGCTGTGGTGTGGATGGGGTCAGGGACCAGGGCCTATGTTCAGATGAGGCTGTGGTGTGGATGGGGTCAGGGACCAGGGCCTATGTTCAGATGAGGCTGTGGTGTGGATGGGGTCAGGGACCAGGGCGTATGTTCAGATGAGGCTGTGGTGTGGAAGGGGTCAGGGACCAGGGCCTATGTTCAGATGAGGCTGTGGTGTGGAAGGGGTCAGGGACCAGGGCCTATGTTCAGATGAGGCTGTGGTGTGGAAGGGGTCAGGGACCAGGGCCTATGTTCAGATGAGGCTGTGGTGTGGAAGGGGTCAGGGACCAGGGCCTATGTTCAGATGAGGCTGTTTTACTGTGTGTAAGGTGTAATCCAGTGCAGATGACAGTGATAGGGCAGGACTGTAGAAATCCCAGAGCTGCTGGTTGATTATAGTAGAGGTCACGATGACTGGTGGAGCATGGCAGGAAAGGGTGTAGCCACTTGACTGAATCTGACATGTCAGTTAGAGCCACTTCAACCAACACTGCCTCCCCTGTTCCCCCTCTGAGTCCACATTGTGCCACTCACTATGCTAATCTGCAGGGTTGATTTATTTCAATGAAAATCATTTCTACAGTGTTTGATTTCTGATTGGCAGTTGGATCTTCCCAGCTGTATTGAATTTGGATTCATAATGAATATTGCTAACTTGACTCAAATGTGGTATGTTCTGTATGTCTGCCCTGTACTGTTTAAAATCTGTCACAGTGATCCCAGGACGCATTTAACAAGTTTCTGACTAATGAATTCTCTAAATCTTTTATATAAATGTATTTACTAACCTATAGCCTGAGCTCTCCAGATATCAGGCCTGTGTCTGTTTGTTTTTTTCCATGTTATAAAGGCTTTCAGTGGTTCTTCCTTGAGGTTGACACCAGGCTGTTGTTTAGTGTTTTCCTTGGTTGGGAGATCGTCACTATAGGCCGGCCAACAGAATAGCCCCTGGTTGTCTGTGGAGTCACAACAGCATGGGGTTAGCTGACATCTCCTCTGTGTCTCTGTGTCTCTGTGTCTCTGTGTCTAGGCTGAGGAGAAGGGAGGAAGGGAGATGTGATTAGTGTAATTAACTGTGAAGAAGACAGAGAACAAGTCTGGTCATTGCCATGTATTATTATGGGAGGACCTCCTTTAAGAGTATGAATTAGAGAGTGTTTGAATACTACGTAACCAGCCTACACAGTGACTGAAGTAGAGAAGACCAACATAGCTACTATAGGAGGACAGAGCTAGTAAACCTGGTTTGACCAGCTATGGTCAATCTTTGTATACTTGGGTGAATTAAGAATTTCAGTGCTCATGTACGTTGTATTTCTTTCCATCTTCAGACCCATCCATACTTCTCATCATAGTTTTACACCAAAAGGGGATATTGTGTTAAAGGGGCATTATCATATTTAAAAAGCAAAGGCTTTGATTTCAAATCAAACAGATGGAAAAGGTGGACACTGGAATTTATATTTTGTTTGCAAATTGTTTGCAAATAGAAATATCTACATTATATAATTGTCTAGTTATTAATGAATCAATAACTAGACAATTACATAATATAACATTAAAAAACGTCTGGTATATAGCGCAAGCAGATTCATATGACACAACCTCTTAAATCAGGCCTAGAATGTCGCTATGCCTGGGTTATACCTATAGGATTTTTGTTGCCAGTGGGTGGGAAACGCGTTTTTGTCAGTCACATCTCAAAACACGTTAAACCAATCAAATTCATTGCTTGGGCTAACACCTCAAAACATGTTAACCTAATTAAATGCCTTGCTTGGGAGCGGCTTATATAGGTGGTCACGAGAATAATGCTAGCTATGTGAAAAAGGCAGCAAAATCTCTAAATAAAACCGAAATCTGTGGATGTATGTTGCATTTGTGGTGAACCATATCAGTCTTTGAAAACAAACATAACCTTTTCCTAGGGAAATCGTTATTGCGACCGGACTACACACTCACATTGATATAGGATTGGCAATGTTGAATGATGGGTTTTCTAAAGCGGTATGTGGCTGCTTTCACAATCTTCTGCTAAAATATAAAATAAGTGTGCATAAGGAAATAATTTGTGCTTTTGTGAGGGAAAAGGCCAATTCTATACTAAACAAAAAGAGGTGGTACGGCAGTCTCAACCCCCAGATGTACCAAAATATTTTCGCCTAACGAATTTCTCGTCCTGCTTATGCTGCTGCGGTTCCTTTTGCACTCAGAACACAAACCTGATCCTCGACTATAGAAATCAGAAGAGTAACCACTAGGTGTGGAACGGTACTTGTATGCGTACCGTACCGTTTGGTACAGGATATTCATTAATAGTTATTTGAAACCCTTGAACAAGGCAACCTTTGAACTCCAAAGCATTAATTCAGAACAGTGAGCAATCGGCTGAATAGTATAGAGTTGAGGACGCATCAAGTGTGCCATGACATTTTGCTCAAATGATAATACATTGTATGTAATACAGAATATGATTGTCCAACAAATATTCAATGCAGGCAACATTACAATTAATAAAAGTTGATTTTTTTTTTTGTTAAACTTCTTGCATTGTAAAAAGAAAAAGTGTTGCTCACTAGTTGTGACCAATAGCAGCTAGTATACTAATTCACAGCCTAACAACCCCCCGCTATTCAAGTTGAACGAACCGCTGCGCTTATATAAACTGCGCCAATGTAGCTGTCATGTGTACTCCCCTGCATGGGTATACAGTACATACGGTAGGCAGATTTTTCTTGCGGTGCAGTTGTCGCTTACCGCAGCCTGCCTGCAGGTGCCTTAATAGGCAAGTATCCAGACCTCCAAGGAGGCCAGACGAGATTGGAGGTGTGGCCTCGCGAGATTAATATGACACCAACATAATGGCCTTTTGTTAAGTGTTCAGTGAAAATGTATGTCATGCACATTGTTTTGTTAAACGTTACTGGTTTTCTTGGGCATAAATTGTAAGAGAACAATAATCTTTTGGAGTTACAGCTACTGCATGGGGACTAGTGATGCGCTAAGGGATGTTAATGAACTATGTACCTGGTTTTCCTGTAGGCAGTGTTCAGGTTCAAATGATTTTAATGCCAGCAGGAGTGACTGTTAGAAGTGATGCATTCACTTCCAAGACAAACTGCACAGGTAAGGAGATGGCATTCAGACACACACACACGCACACACACACACACACACTAGAGTTATGAATTTCTGCCCAAACCTGACAGGGCCTGATGGGTTGGACGGGCTTGGCCTGTGTTCTTGAGAATGTAGTCGGCCGAGATGAGTTCAGTCACTGTAATAAAATGTAAAGGCGTGTGCTTGTGTGACTGGCTCCGTCTCTCGCTCTCCTCCTCTCAGTCAGCTGCAATGACAGGAACAGGTGTTGTGATGAAGTTGGTATTAATCACTGTTATTAACTAGTTTATTACTTTGACTGAAATGTAACCGAAATCCCTCATTTTCAAACTACAAAGCAAATGCATTACATATTCGCTAATGTACTACAATTCACCTTTGGCTTGTGTTGCTTTCTTTTAACCCTCTTATTCAGGGCAAGGTTCCCTCTCCCTCCTCGTGTTGCAGTTTCGCATTCGAAACAGCAACATGGTGTATGGAAAGTAATTTGGCTTTTTTTGAGGTTCAATATATATCTTTGATGTTGGACCAAGCTTGGGCTCAATATATTCTTGCGAAGTTGGACTGGGCCTGGGTTCGGGCTTCAATGAATAGGCATCATGCAAGGCATCTACCATACACGATGCCTGAGGAAAGCATGGAACTTGATCAACGATCACAGCAACCCAGGCTATGGTCTGTTCGCACTGCTGCTGTCTGCACACACTTCCAGACTCCAAAACTTTGGTTGGACCCAAATGCAGACATGACAGGATAGGTTCCGTATAATATGTTTCATAACAGGCTCAGGGAAAACTAGTCTTGTAATCGGTGAGTCTGCAAAGGTCGGCAACCGAGCAGAATGGCAGAGGTACACTGGGGTAGACTGGCTCGTTGGTCGGTGGACAGGTGGAGGTCGGTGATGGGAGCAGAATGGCAGAGGTACACTGGGGTAGACTGGCTGGTTGGTCGGTGGACAGGTGGGGGTCGGTGATGGGAGCAGAATGGCAGAGGTACACTGGGGTAGACTGGCTGGTTGGTCGGTGGACAGGTAGAGGTCGGTGATGGGAGCAGAATGGCAGAGGTACACTGGGGTAGACTGGCTGGTTGGTCGGTGGACAGGTAGAGGTCGGTGATGGGAGCAGAATGGCAGAGGTACACTGGGGTAGACTGGCTCGTTGATCAGGGAAACAAACAGGCAGAGATAAAAAAAAACGGGAAGACAGATATACGGAAAGGGCAATGGAGAGAACACTGGAAATAAGGAACGCTGGAAACGACTGTACTGGACAAGACGACCTGGCAACTGCCAGATCAGAGAGCAGGGGTTAAATACACAGAGGAGATATGACAAAAGGTGAAACACATCAGGGTGTGACACGTCCAGTGCTATATCATTATCATTTTCTGTCTAGCTGTATTTTTGCTTATATACTATTCTTCTGAACTCTCACTACGTAGTGGTCGGGCGCCATGTCACTAGAATTTAACTGTGCAGGATGACGCTGTGTTGTTCGGTGCATTTGACAAATAAACTTTGAAGCTTGAACCTTGACTGGGTTTGGGTTCAGGCTTCAATTAATAGGGCTTAGGTTGGACTGGGCTTGAATTTTTAGGCCCAATGTGGATTCTAACATGTCCACAATTTTGGATCCTGCCTGCTTCGCTCAGTGTCTATATTTACTCAGACTGTTTTGTACAGGAGTTTCTTTACAGGAGTCTCTGAAAATTACACTGCTGCAAATCTGACAGCAGGTACCCAAAAGTTTAGAGGGGGAAGTGACTTCTCACTCACTTACAGTGGCTTCTCTTGGGTTGTGAGGTGCTTTAGTCCACATTTATACATCATCATTCATTAGACAACAATGTTATCTAACACTGATGTTATAGTCATTTGTGCTAACGTGACCTTTAATATGACTAACTTGCTACTACTACGTTACTAGATAGCTAACTACCTCTAATACAGCCTTGTTACCTCCAGGCACTCGTAGGCTTAACTTCCACAGGTGACTTTCTGCTGAAGTTGTTAGGATGATGTTGACTGATTAAAGTTCAATAATAGCTATATAAACAAAACTTACGCAGCAGTCCAAGAGCATGACTGGTCCACAAGGCTGTGCTGATCGCATTTGAGTTCATGAGGTTTCTCATTTGATTGAGATCTGTATGCTTTTTTCAATTATTGTGTCCCTATCCTTGTTTATCTGAATATTGTGAACATATCCTTCCATTGCATATTGCAATCCCTCGATTGCTGTTTACAGTAGTTGCCGCTTACAAAGAAGCGCAGCTTGTAGAGCGTAGCAACATTAACTAAGATGGGCGGGGCTTTTGCAAAAGGTCAATTTTGACTTGTACATACAGTACATTGTACATAATTATTGAACAGTTGTCATAGGGCACTACCAAAAACAATTAGTTGAAGAATAAAATATGTTTTTGAAAACTGGTTTTAAAAATGTCAATATGGGTATCACCCATGTATTAACCGCTGTGGATGAAAATGTTTTCCAAATCTGTATATAAGCAGCGGTTTATAAACTGGAAATTACAATAAAGGTTATTCCTTTTTAACACATAGAAGAATTCACACAGCAAAGGTGTCAGAGTTTGCCTATCTTTCTGTCCACCATGGAGTCCTTTCAAATGCACATTGATGTTTCACTTTTTCATTTGCTCACATGACCGCTTAATACTGCTAGGGTTGCAACTGAAATGGTCTTACACGCCACAAGAATTCATCTCCTTTTTAAATCATAATGGAAACAGAAATGGCCCTGATCGAAAGTTTACATACCCTTGAATGTTTGGCCTTGTTACAGAAACACAAACCTGTGGCTTTTTAAATTGCAATTACTGTCTGTGTACAAATAATCAATGAGTTTGTTAGCTCTCACCTGGATGCACTGAGCAGGCTAGATACTGAGCCATGGGGAGCAGAAAAGAACTGTCAAAAGACCTGCGTAACAAGGTAATGGAAGTTTATAAAGATGGAAAAAGACGGTGTGGTTGTTTCAAGGAGCACAATATGATGATTCTGGAACAAAAATGAGCTGCATTGTCTAGTTACCAGAAAGAAGCCTTTACTGCGCCAATTCCACAAAAAGCCTGGTTACAATATGCCCGACAACACCTTGACACGCCTCACAGCTTCCGGCACAGTGTAATTTGGAGTGACGAGACCAAAATAGTGCTTTATGGTCACAACCATAAGAGCTATGTTTGGAGAGGGGTCAACAAGGCCTATAGTGAACAGAATACCATCCCCACTGTGAAGCATGGTGGTGGCTCACTGATGTTTTGGGGGGTGTGTGAGCTCTATAGGCATGGGGAATCTTGGGAATATTGATGGCAAGATAAGTGCAGCATTTTATCAGAAAATATTGGCAGACAACTTGCTTTCTTCTGCATGAAAGCTGCAGATGGGACGCTCTTGGAATTTCCAACACGACAGTGACCCTATGCACAAACTTAAGAGACCACTGCACCTTTTTCTTTCCTTTCCAAAAAAGTTGAAAAGGAATGTTTTGAGTGAGTTACAGAAGCGTTCAATTTGCAGTGATCTCTTATTTGTAACCCTTCTGTTCCTCACTCAAAACCTTTTTTTTCGACTTTTTTGGAAAGCCAAGAAAAAGGTGCATTGGTCTCTTAATTCTTTCTGAAAAAATGAAGAGAATAATATATATATACTTATATTATAGAGATGTGTGTATATATAGATACATATCTATAATATACAGATATTATATATGTATCTCTATATATATTTCTGTATTTATATTATCTCTAAAATTGTTGTTTGCTCCTCTTGAATTAAATATGTGGCTCTGGTAGACTTGTCCGTGTTTGCGATTTGTCATTTGGTGCAAATACCGGCCCGTTTATGTGAACGCACTCGTCACTAGATTGGGAAAACCTGGGTTGAATAAATACATTGATAACCACCGTTGTGACGCTGCTCATGTGAGGTTGCGGTTGTTAGGCTTAGTGAAGCCAGCTAACAAAAATAAATCCTGGACATGTTGAACTTGCTTCATAGTATAAGCCTCTGGATTTGAGGGACTAGGCACTAGGACCTCTTCAGCTGTGCTTGTAGTTGTGATTTAGTTAATTCAAAGTAACAGTCCTTTTCATGTGGTGCTTTTATTATATTGTCCACCCCCTATAGTTTTTGTTAGGAACTGCACTAACCAGCTCCCAGAGGACCTCCCAGAGAAAGGTGTATTTAAACTGAAATCATGTGAAATGCCCTGACTGGAAACACAGGTGGACTGCATTCAACTCATTACGTGACTTCTATAGACATTTGATGGCACCACAGCTCAATCAGATGTGTCATAACAAAGGGGGTGTATACTTATGTCATCAATTATTTCTGATTTAATTTGCAGATTATATTTTTCACTTTGACTTTGACTTTTGTTTGATCAGTGATTTCATGTTATATCAAAAGGTGGAAAGGTTTTAGGGGGTAAATGCTTTTGAGAGCCACTCTATTTGCCTGTTAACGGCCCAGCTGTTAGCTTGCACAATTCTTGCTGCTGTTTTCACCCACAAGACTGCCTCTGACTGAATGTATTTTGTTTGTTGCACAGTTTCTTCTAAACCTCAGAGACTCTTTGTACATGAAAAGCAAAACAGGAACCGATGATCATTTCTCATTTGAGGTTGCTTACCTCACTTGTTTTTCTCTTTCTAACATTTGGTTGTAATAGTATGCCTTGACATTTATCTACCTGGTTTATATACTATATTAAGAAAACACCTATGTGACTCATTGTAAGGAGTGATACATTTTAATAAATGGGGATATATCTAATACACAACTTAGTGTAGACTTCATGTCAATCACAATAACCTGTATGAATAAAAAACAATTGCAGGTTACGAGAATCTTTTCAATCCTTCCAGACATCAATCAATCTTTATTTTCAACAGACGCAGGTTAAATGATGTCAGATAACATAGCAATTTTGTACGTCTGTCTCTACAATTTTGTATGTCTGTCTCTACATTTTTGTATGTCTGTCTCTACATTCTGTTGCTTTCTTTATCTCTGTCTTCGTCCACCTCTCTTCAGTCTTTTCTCCCTTTCTGGCTTATTTGTTCATCTCTGCGTAAGGTGAAAGCATCGATGTATCATTTGTCTGCTTTTCTATTTGCCTGTAAGCTGAGCTTAACGTTTCTGTCCGCAATCCATACTCCTCTAACATTCCTGCTGTTTTGTAGCTGATTAGGCACTATTATCTTTTTGTAGGATGAGTGCCTTTTGTGGAGGCAGGGGCACAAGATAACATCTCACTCAGCCAAATGAGGAAATGTTTGTGTCTTTGTCTTTTTCTTTAGATCATGTTGACATTGATCGTGTCCTTTTTTGGTTGAAAGCTTAAACAAACTATATGATATACAATGAATACTTTAAAAGTTGTATATGTTCTAAGTATTAAACAAATAATACTTAAAATGTATACAATTAATATGTTAAACTTTAGGAGAATACTTGAAACACAAAAAGCAGTCTAGATGCAAAATTCTAGATCACATTCAAAATTCGGATTTCTGAGCAATTTACCCTTGTCTCTGCTCTCTGTTCCTTATTATTGCATAATCCATCCCTCTCATTATTTTTGCCAAAGCAATTTGAGAAATAAACAAATAATAATAAAACTTGATAATCTCTCAATCTTTCTTTTTCTCCCTCCTTATCTTCTCTCTTTTTTTGGTTCTCTTTTCCTTTTCTTTCTCTCTGTGTCTCTAGTGGCTTAAGCCCCAGTCTTCAGGAGGGGACTCCGTGAACTCAGACTACTTGCTAGGTTTCTTGATTTGGCCCTTAAGCAAGAGCTCTTGAAGTGGTAATGGGAGCTGGGAAAAGGCTTCTCTTTGGGCTGTCGGTAGGCTGGGGGAGGCTCAGCACTACACACACAGCCCTGGGCCTGGTAGTGGAGGCTACTGGGGATATCATGGGCCAATGGGGAGCGCAGAAGAGAATAGGGGAAAGAAGTGTGAGGGAAGGGATGTACCTTCCTAGTCCCAGGCTCTTACACCATCATTTCATTATTTATTTTTTTCTTTCTGTGAAATTTCCATCTGGTTAAGTGAGTGGATCACACAGCAGAGCACTCAGGGCTGCACAACCATCAAACTCACACTCTCTCTTTCCCTCTCTACTGAGGCCAGCCTGAGCCCCCCGGGCTGCTCCTAGGCCTTCATGGGCTTTGGAGCATTTCACAGAGCTGTTAGTGTATGAGTGAGTGAGTGTCTGGGTGTATGTGTGTGCAAGCGCCTCTCGTCAGCTGTCAGGCCGAATGTACAGCTCACCTAAAAGATACAGCCCTGCTGTTGTACAGGCTAATGTCTGCCAATAGGGCTGCAGTCTGAACACACGTGTAAGTATACGCATGGACACGGAGTTCATAGGGTAAGTGTACCTATTCATCTCATTTACCCTTTAAGCCAAGTTCCATCTTTGGATTTGAAGTGTAATGTCTCTAACAATATATCTGCTTTTTACAAATTATATATATATTTCTTTTCATGTGCTTTATTATTGCTGTATTACAGGGTGCAACTGCAAAATACTTTATTTCCATGTAAAAAAAAAAGTAAAATTAAAATAACAAAACTTGACATGTTGTAAGTATAACTTCTAATGAGATTCATTTTAAAAACTTTGGTTTCCACTATATATTGCAATAGGCCTGTGTATATTTATATAAATAATAGTCTAAACTCAAGCTGTTTCAAAATGCGCACTTGTGTTCTTTTTAGAGCGGTAACAAAAGTACCAAAGTCAACTGTCAGTTTTTAAGTTTGATTCCAAACATATGACCGCGTATGACCCTCAATATACAAAGTATTTATAACGTTTTCCGGGAGTTCCGTTTGTGTTCCTGGGAGGCCTTGAAAACAAAGGTTGAGGCTGAATCTAAAATTGCATACTTGGATCCCAAATAGTATGCCGAAAGTTCCCAATGATGGTCTACTATTTCTGGTGGATTTCAAAGTATGCATCCGTGCATGCTTTCTGGGGTAATATAGACCACAACCCTCACACAGTAAAAGAGGAGTTTGTATGATTCTCTGGTCTTTTCACTTGACGATATCGTCTTTATCACGGTGATAGTTTTTGCATCAATGTCATTCACGTATGAAAGAGAAACAAATTTTATGATTACATAGTATGTCCCAACCGGTCCCAGTACTGGCATACTAACTTACCTTATACTAAGCAGTACATCCATCATTATCACCTGCGAAGTACATGCTTGGAGTACGTAGTATGTGGATGTGGATTTGAGATTCAGCCTCAATGTGCCATACTATACAGTGTGCCAGGTAAGTAAATCAGTATTTCTATGTCCCAAACCATAGTACGCTGAAATAGTATGCCAAAAGTGCCTGGATGTTCTACTATTTCCGGTGTATTTAAAAAAATATGCAACCGTGCATGTTTTTTGGGGTACTGTAGACCATAACCCATTGTAGAGTGATTGAGGGGTTTACATCTTTTCATTTGTCTTCATGGGCTCAATTCTTGTGAGTAATCCATGCAGAGATGAGGACTCGAGTGCGACTCGAGTCACATTGCAACTTGAGACTTGACTTGGTAAAAAGAGAAAACAATACTTCACTCTAGTTTCACTTTTCTCAATGTCACTCAAACTAGGCCCAGCGTTCAGCTGTCAACATCAGGTCGTCAATTTAGACGTAATTGAGAGCTAGCATTCAGGGCATCTGGATGGGTTGTGGAAACAGTTACATTTGGATTCGAGGACTAAATCAAATTGCGGAGGAAAATGACAGCAGGATGAAAACCCAAAATCACTAATGTGTTTGCCGCAACGTCTCCAGAAATCCCACAAAAACAGGGAAGAATGACATTACGGCGGTGCTGTGCATATCTAGCTGTCAGAATGAAATACTGTTAAAATAATTTTTGCAAAATGGGTAGATGGGGAAACAATTCTATTCTAGGAATTTCTTGGTGATTAGTTTAGCAACAGTCTGATGGAGAGTGTCAGAGTGTATACTTGTAATGTTTAGATGGCAAAAGAGCGTCTGTTGATCTGTACACAGGAACTCACGTTCATTCAAAGCGTGACAGTAAATAGTCAATGGGCTAATGGGTATTCAGTTTGGGATGTCTATACAGGTGAGGTCAACCAGACGTTTCTTTGAGATTGAGTGAGATGAGATTGAGGTTGTGTAAGGAAGACCGGCTGTGTAACCTCATGAACAAGACTATCTGATGCTACAATAAATAATTTAATTACTCTCTCCCTTGACAACTGGGTATGCGATTCATTATTTCAAATACTGTACGAAACGGCTGTTATATAGTACTTTTCTCAATTCTCATTTACCAATGTGATATCCATGGCATCTCCTCACTTCTTTAGTTAAGTATTTCTGGTAATATTGTTTCACTAGCCACTGCATGTGGCTAGTGTTACCCTAACCCTCTCCATCATATAACACAACTTTTCTTAACTATTGACTTGAATACTTCAAAGAAAAACTAAGAGATTTGTGACTTGATCTGAGCTGTTTAACTTGGGACTACCTTGAGACTTGCCCATCATTACTTGGGACTTGACTCAAGACTTGACAGTCAAGACTTGAGATTTACTTGGTACTTTCAACAATGTGACTTGGTCCCATGTCTGATTCAATGTACTAAAATAGTAGTATTACTGGCTTGAGAGCTAGGTCTACAGTATTCAAACGCTATGCAAAAGCCTTACAGTACATGGTTGCTAGTAAACTTAGAACTATTAAATTTGATTTTAATGTGCAACAAAATGATCTAATAATGAGACGCATTTTTTGTGGCAATTTAGTACATCCCAAAATTGACATAAGAGCTTACTATGTACTAAACAGTACGTACTTGGAGTATGTAGTATGCGATTTGAGATTTAGACAAAGCATGCATTTAAAGAATAACGAGAAACACTTCACAGGGAAAAGAAACGTTACCAAGTCAGCTTGGTCATGAGGAAATTACATCAACAAAAGAATGTTTCAAATGTAACAATTTTTATGCGCTCTGAATTCTCGCATACTACACAGTATGCTCTTTTAGAAGTTCTTAGAAGAACAGCACTTGAAAGAATGGGAGAATGCATTTTGATGGGCTTCATAGGTAAGCTTAACCTTTGATTAATTAATTAATTAAACATCATGAAAGCCTACTTCTTATCCTCTCTGACAGAAAATCAGGGACAACATTTTCCCACACTTCTCATTTCCAAAGGATTGCAAAGAGTACACTTTCAAATCTCTTCTGTTAAGCATTCTCTGGCTTTTTTGACAACTTTTCTTGCTACCTCTCATCTAATGTTATCTCTTTTCACATGGGCTGACTCTGTTCTGTCTGCTGTAGTTACTGTGATCCTCACACAAACACCTCAAATATTAGGGATTACTCTCTCTGTATAAAGCTCTTCTAAAGCTTGTCCAGCACTCTGTCATCTGTCAGCTACCACTAAGCACTTGGTCCAGGGTTGTGCCCAGTCCTTTTGAGGGACACGGGCCAAAATGACGAAAAAGGGCTCACCTGGATATATGCTGACAGAGGATTGGACCTTGGGTGTTGTGAATCACGCAGACGTGTCACATGTCTGTCTGAGTAAATTACATGTGTCACACATAGATGGGCAAGAAGGGCATTCATTGTTTTTGAGGGTAAAGTGGCTAGGGCTCAAATATATATATTTTATAATATATATTTTGGTAATTTTGAAGTTGGCTGTCAATCGGGTAAGACTTGGATCTTCACATGTTACCTGCAAAGAGAACAACAATGTACAAAAGCTCCAACTACTGTGTCTAATATCTACAAGATAGCCCACATTGTTTTCTTGCCAAATCCCAACTGAAAAAAACTGATTTTTGGTTATACAATTTAATCCAAAGAATGGTCCTTTGGAAGAGGTTTTGTTGACATGTATTTTACATACCATTCTTGATATGTTATTTCAAAATGATGCTTTTAAGTATGTTGGTCAAGTATATTTTATCAATCCTTCCAAAAGATGATTTTGATTAAATAAAAAATCCCCCAAAATAGTTTATTTAGAAATTACAAACGTATGGGCAAATATACGGCTTCAACATCCATGGTTATGCTGCTCAAATCATTGGCATCATCTAAGACAGTTGTGTACACTCCGTTTCACAACTAAAATAGAGCAAAGGATTTATCATTCTATTTTAAATTGAACGTGGTGTCATGATACTGCAGCGTGATGGGCTTTTCATTCTAGTTCTATTTGTTTACTCTTGGAGTTGCAATGCTTTTATGTCAGGTCCGTAGATGAGGTGCTCCTGCTGACAGATTAAAAACTGCTAGATACATCTTAGAAGTGGTACTGGAGGGTGAAGTCTGACCTGCATGACATGTAGAAAGACAGGAGAAGCAAAGGACTGTCATTGAGGTCATACAGACACAAACTTCTGGTTACTGTATTCCCCCATGACAGTGCACTGACACACTGACTCAAATGGCATCCAAGACCTGTAAAGAGGTGACTGGCAGCAGGTCTTTATAACAAATCGGACTAGTTAACATCTAGCTTTGCTTGGAGAAAATACTCCCTATAAAATTATATTAAAATCCACATCAAATCTACATTATGATATTAAATCGATCTGTTTTAGAATCCCTATTAAATCTATGAATGGATAGAATTTTCTCATTCTACACAATTCATCCTCAGTGGGAGCTGATGAAGTTAAAGGGGTTTAATAAGGTTTGAAAACAGGATACCATCTCTAAAGAAGGCAAATAATGCGTAACGAGGTTGGAGAACACACGGCAGGGGATCTGAGCCCAGTGCTCTGTACAGAATCTCTCAGAATCTTTCATATTCCAGGTCTTTTCTTCAGCTCATTCCACAGGTTATCAATGGGGTTTAGGTCAGAGGACTGAGATGGCCATGGCAAAACCTTGATTCTGTGGTCAGTGAACCATTTTTGTGTTGATTTGAGGTGCGTATTGGATCATTGTCCTTCTAGAAGATCCAACTACGGCCCAGTTTAGCTTCCTGATTTACATTTTAATATTTTATATCTGGTGGCACTTGATGGAGTCCATTCACACAAGTTGTCCAGGACCTTTGGAATAAAAACCGCCCCACAACATCAAAGATCCACCACCATACTCATTAGTGGGGATGATATACTTTTCTGCATGGCTATCTTTCTGTCTATGCCAAACCCACATCTGGTGTTTATTTGCAAAAGGCTGTATTTTGTCACATCTGACCATAGAACCCAGTACCAATGAACGTCCCATTATTACTGTATTCTCTGGTCTTTCCCATAGTGATGGATGACTATGGGAATTTGGCCATTTTTATACTGCGGAGCAACAGTACAGGTGCTGGTCATAAAATTAGAATATCATCAAAAAGTTGATTTATTTCAGTAATTCCATTCAAAAATTGTATCTTGTGTATTATATTCATTCATTACACACAGACTGATATATTTATTTAATTGTGATGATTATAACTGACAACTAATCCAAATTCAGTATCTCAGAAAATTTTAATATTACTTAAGACCAATGCAAAAAAAAAATCTTTAGAAATGTTGGCCAACTAAAAAGTATGAACATGAAAAGTATGAGCATGTACAGCACTCAATACTTAGTTGGGGCTCCTCTTGCCTGAATTACTGCTACAATGCGGCGTGGCATGGAGTCGATCAGTCTGTGGCACTGCTCAGGTGTTACGCGAGCCCAGGTTGCTCTGATAGTGGCCTTCAGCTCTTCTGCATTGTTGGGTCTGGTGTATCGCATCTTCCTCTTCACAATACCTCATAGATTTTCTATAGGGTTAAGGTCAGGCAAGTTTGCTGGCTAATTAAGAACAGGGATACCATGGTCCTTAAACCAGGTACTGGTAGCTTTGGCACTGTGTGCAGGTGCCAAGTCCTGTTGGAAAATGAAATCTGCATCTCCATAAAGTTGGTCAGCAGCAGGAAGCATGAAGTGCTCTAAAACTTCCTGGTAGATGGCTGCGTTGACCTTGGACCTCAGAAAACCCAGTGGACCAACACCAGCAGTTGACATGGCACCCCAAACCATCACTGACTGTGGAAACTTTACACTGGACTTCAAGCAACGTGGATTCTGTGCCTCTCCTCTCTTCCTCCAGACTCTGGGACCTTGATTTCCAAAGGAAATGCAAAATGTACTTTCATCAGAGAACATAACTCAGCAGCAGTCCAGTCCTTTTTGTCTTTAGCCCAGGCGAGATGCTTCTGAAGTTGTGTCTTGTTCAAGAGTGGCTTGACACAAGGAATGCGTCAGCTGAAACCCATGTCTTGCATACATCTATGCGTGGTGGTTCTTGAAGCAGTGACTCCAGCTGCAGTCCACTCTTTGTGAATCTCCCTCACATTTTTGAATGGGTTTTGTTTCACATTCCTCTCCAGGGTGCGGTTATCCCTATTGTTTGTACACTTTTTTCTACCACATCTTTTCCTTCCCTTCGCCTCTCTATTAATGTGCTTGGACACAGAGCTCTGTGAACAGCCAGCCTCTTTAGCTTTGAACTTTTGTGTCTTGCCCTCCTTGTGCAAGGTGTCAATGGTTGTCTTTTGGACAGCTGTCAAGTCAGCAGTCTTCCCCATGATTGTGTAGCCTACAGAACTAGAATGAGAGACAATTTAAAGGCCTTTGCAGGTGTTTTGAGTTAATTAGCTGATTAGAGTGTGACACCAGGTGTCTTCAATATTGAACCTTTTCACAATATTCAACATTTCTGAGATATTGAATTTGGGGTTTTCATTAGTTGTCAGTTATAATCATCAAAATTAAAAGAAATAAACACTTGAAATATATCAGTCTATGTGGAATGAATGTATACATTAAACAAGTTTCACTTTTTGAATGGAATTACTGAAATAAATCAACTTTCTGATGATATTCAAATTTCATGACCAGCACTGATATGTCTTGGCTTTCCAATTAAGTGTTCTTAATCACTAAAGTTCATTAAGTGTTCTTAATGAACTTTAAAAGTAAAATATGAATGGGAATATACTTTTAGTTAGATTTCATTCATGAGAATATGTAGGGGTGCCAATATTTTGAGGCACACATTTTGTGGAAAATAATTTATTTTCCCATTTACGTTTTTCAATAATTTTACTTCATTAAATGTTATATTTTTATGGATATTTAGAATGAAAAACCAAAAGGATAAACTGTAAATAGTTTTTTTTCACAGGCCGTTTTGCTCATTTTTACCAACTCTACCCCCCAGTTGCATGAGGGAATGGACACCAGGTGCGTGCAATGACATGACATGACAGTGCCGTGGGAGGAGGGGCGGCGTGGCTAGAAGGCCGGTGACGACGCACGCAGAACAACACGCCGGGAGAGAGAGCGTGCGTCTCCCTCGCGAGTCCTCGTTACACCCATACATCCACAAAAAACAATGCAGTGCCCTTTTATTTAGGTCTTTGTCCAATAAAACTAGTTTTTTATTGTTAGTGTGAAATAATACAGTAAGACATTTAATCTGTTTCTGAATAATACAATAGGTTAGGTGCACTTATGTTGTCATATTGTATGTGTGCACCAAATAATAATTTCATTTCATGTGTGAAAAAACACTACTTTTTCTTTCCTTTCCAAAAAAGTTGAAAAGGAAATGTTGGAGTGAGGAACAGAAGCGTTCAATTTGCAGTGGTCTCTTGATTTTATCCCTTCTGTTCCTCACTCAAAACTTTCCTTTTTGACATTTTTGGAAAGGAAAGAAAAAGGTGCAGTGGTCTCTTCAATTCTTCTGGAGCTGTATGCTACACTGCTCAAAAAAATGAAGGGAACACTTGAATCACACATCGGGTCATTATGAACTATATACACTCACCTAAAGGATTATTAGGAACACCATACTAATACTGTGTTTGACCCCCTTTCGCCTTCAGAACTGCCTTAATTCTACGTGGCATTGATTCAACAAGGTGCTGAAAGCATTCTTTTGAAATGTTGGCCCATATTGATAGGATAGCATCTTGCAGTTGATGGAGATTTGTGGGATGCTCATCCAGGGCACAAAGCTCCCGTTCCACCACATCCCAAAGATGCTCTATTGGGTTGAGATCTGGTGACTGTGGGGGCCATTTCAGTACAGTGAACTCATTGTCATGTTCAAGAAACCAATTTGAAATGATTCGAGCATTGTGACATGGTGCATTATCCTGCTGGAAGTAGCCATCAGAGGATGGGTACATGGTGGTCATAAAGGGATGGACATGGTCAGAAACAATGCTCAGTTAGGCCATGGCATTTAAACGATGCCCAATTGGCACTAAGGGGCCTAAAGTGTGCCAAGAAAACATCCCCCACACCATTACACCACCACCAGCAGCCTGCACAGTGGTAACAAGGCATGATGGATCCATTTTCTCATTCTGTTTACGACTCTACCATCTGAATGTCTCAACAGAAATTGAGACTCATCAGACCAGGCAACATTCTTCCAGTCTACAAGTGTCCAATTTTGGTGAGCTCGTGCAAATTGTTGCCTCTTTTTCCTATTTGTAGTGGAGATGAGTGGTACCCGGTGGAGTCTTCTGCTGTTGTAGCCCATCCGCCTCAAGGTTGTGCGTGTTGTGGCTTTACAAATGCTTTGCTGCATACCTCGGTTGTAACAAGTGGTTATTTCAGTCAAAGTTGCTCTTCTATCAGCTTGAATCAGTCGGCCCATTCTCCTCTGACCTCTAGCATCAACAAGGCATTTTTGCCCACAGGACTGCCACATACTGGATGTTTTTCCCTTTTCACACCATTCTTTGTAAACCCTAGAAATGGTTGTGCGTGAAAATCCCAGTAACTGAGCAGATTGTGAAATACTCAGACCGGCCCGTCTGGCACCAACAACCATGCCACGCTCAAAATTGCTTAAATCACCTTTCTTTCCCATTCTGACATTCAGTTTGGAGTTCATGAGATTGTCTTGACCAGGACCACACCCCTAAATGCATTGAAGCAACTGCCATGTGATTGGTTGATTAGATAACTGCATTAATGAGAAATTAATCATCCTTTAGGTGAGTGTATATTAAAGATCAAAATCTGTACGTTGTGTTATTCTTTGAGAATAAAATGACGTAACAACTGTCAATCCCAAAAATCACCCACCGAATGAGGGGTGGATTCAAACACACACCGAAAATCTAAGTAATCAATGGAAACCACAGGCTGTTCCAACTTGTGTGAATTTCATCACGGTGACTCAGTAATGTGTATGGCCCCCATGTGCCTGTATGCACTCCCGATAATGTCTGGGCGTGCTCCTGATTATACGGTGGATGGTGTAAGGTCTGATGATGGGTCTGATTTCATCCCAGTACCTAACAGCTAGCATGTGGAGGTCTGTGTGACCCTCCAAGGATATGCCTCCCCAGAACATCACTGACCTACCGCCAAACCGGTCATGCTGGATGATGTTGCTGGCAGCATAACGTTCAGCATGGTGTTTCCAGACTCTTTCACTTTTGTCATATTTACTCAGTATGAACCTGCTCTCATCTGTGAAGAGAACTGGACGCCAATGTCGGAACTGTTAATTCTGCAGTTCTCTGGCGTATGCCAGTCGAGCTGCACAGTGCTGTGAGCACAGTTCCCACTAGAGGACATCGGGCCCTCATGCCACCTTCATCGAATCTGTTTCTGACAGTTTGGTCAGAAACATGCACACCAAACCTTGTGACGGCACGTATGGATGTGCCATCCTGGAAGAGCTGGACTACCTGTGCAACCTGAATGGGCTGCAGGTACCGCTTCATGCTACCAGTAGTGACAAGGACACTAGTAAAATGCAAAACTAGAGAAGAGTCAGTCAGGACGGATAAGGGGAGAGCAATTTTCTTTGGCCACCACTTGCAAAACCATTCCCTTTCGGGGGTTGTCTTGTTGTTGCCTCTCCAGTGCATCTGTTGTCAATTTCATGTGCACCAAAACAGGTGACATTAATTCACAATCGCATATGCTTCCTAACTGGACAGGTTGATATGCCTGAACTTTAATTGACTTGGTGTTATATTGTTTGGTGCATAGCGCAAGTGGCCAGGTTTTCAAGTAATTGGCAGCCTTTGCGACCGATACAGTTTCTCATTGGAAGTTTCAATCCAGTTTTGTATTTGCATATTATGTATATATTATTTCAAATAAATTTGTTGTAGTCTGAATTGGCACTTTTCTATTTCCTACTAAACATCCATAGTCTTCTTTTCCTTCAGTAACACAGACTACAGTAGTTTAAGCAGACCATTTCCTATTTTCTACTCCCTCATCCCAAGAGCATAGTCCCTGTAAACATTTGTACTGTGAAGTAGATGAAGCAGCCATGCATTCATTGGGAGTTTGTGTTCAGTCTTGGGGAGAGTCACACACAGGGCACTGTTCTCAAGCTGCACCGCATGTTATTTAGCCATGGAACTCTCTGTGTCCCAAAGCAATCAACATCTCTGAGAGTGCACTGTGAGGGCAAACACGGGTCATTAAATACACTTCAGAGTATGGATTGACTAGATTTAGATCTTTGGAAAAGTGAACCCTCGTTTTGATTGGTGTACTTGGCAGAACTATTCTGTCTGTCTGTATCTGTCTATGTGTGTGTACACATGCATGTGTGTGTGCATGTGTGCGTGCGTGTACACAAGTGTTTGTGACTGTGTGTATCAGTCTGCATCGTAGAATCTGTCAGAATAATTGATTTGGCTGATTAATAGCAGCAGGCAGTCACAGGGAGAGAGTGGAATATGTGCCTTGTAATAAAGAATGGTGCTAGCCTAGTGGGGCTTAATGATATTTTCCTCATCTGTAATATTTCATTAGCCTTGCTAATTGAAAAGGAACTGGTTTTCTCTGATTCAGAAGTGCAGTATGTGTTGTCTAAGATAATTAATTCCCTGGCTTGAAACAGATGGTAAATTCTCTAAGGATTTGTCGATGCCAATTTTTAGAAAACTGCAATCTGATTTGCCAGTTTATCAAGGACTATTAAGGTATTGTTTATTTTTATGGTCATCCTTAACCACTGTAATGTCTCATATTGTCAACTTTAACACTCACATATTAAATTGTATAATTTCCAAACAGAACCTTTTTCCTATTCTACTGAGTCAGGCAGTAGATTATGGATTTTTATTTGACCAGTGTATATAGGAAGTGCCTGAGTTCTCTTAAATTTGTAATAAATACTGACTTTTCATATAGTGGACTATAAAGTCAAACTTTTATTGAAAGTATCACAGCAAGAGTTACCTCTTGGCTGTTCAAATCAAATTCACTGTAAAGATGGTTGCTAGCTGGTATGTACACCGATCAGCCATAACATTATGACCACCTGCCTAATATTGTGTAGGTCCCAATTTAGCCGCCAAAACAGCCTTGACCTGTCGAGGCGTGGACTCCAGTAGACCTCTGATGGTATGCTGTGGTGTCTTTAATAAAAGCATGGAGACATTTCCCCTAAATACATACTAATAGAGGAGGAGCTGGTGGAGTGTTTTTAGGAACATTCATAATCTCTCCTCTGACAACTGTCTCCTGAAGTCCCCTTCAAATAATACCTTGTGCCACCTCTAGAAATCTTGTAATTATAGTCAATTCCAATTTAACAGAGGCATGATGGGGGAATCAGGAGCGCATGGGGGAGGGAGAAAGGAGTGTGGAGAAAGAAGCTTGGAGGTGAGGTTATTGGGTGGATATGAGGATAGTCATTTGCTGGTGTAACATGAAACTGTCTCATTTGGAGTATTCAAATTTGCATATTTGCATCAAATTCTGTCATTGGTGGAAACATGGTGTGCAGAGACATTTAGTTATACAGATAAATGCAAGCTGAATGCATTGCTAACTTGTGAAATAAATGATCAGGTGCTTGTTAAATGCAGTCACACAGTGATGTTTTCTTTCGTTCTCCATCTGCTCCCTCGAAGGCAGTGTGGGGAGGGTGAGGAAAGGGGATGTCTTTAGAGGCGTGAAGGCAACAAACCGGTGGTTCAGCTGACCATACGCCAAAGTTCTGTACTATGCCAAACCACTCACCTCTGAGCTCCTCCTTTCCCTTGTGTGCTGTTACTCCTACTCATGTTACACACGGTATTTGATTAGGTGACACCTCCTACTGCTAAAATATGAGAAAGTATATTGCATATATATATATTGCCTCAGTGTAGTGTCAGCTGCCCTGATCTCTATGCAATGATTTCACCAAAAGAAATACACTGACATTTTGCCACCTAAAACAATATTTGTTACATTTTGTCCTTCTCTTTTCAATTTGACATTCTTCATAATGCATGCATATACAATGAGTGCCCACTATACCGTGGATATAAAAAGTCTACACACCTCTGAAAATGCCAGGTTTTTGTGATGTAAAAGAATGAGACAAAGATAAATCATGTCAGAACTTTTTCCACTTTTAATATGACCTATAAAGCGAACAATTCAACTTTAAAACAAACAAATCTTCAAGGGGGAAAAATGAAAAATAAAAATCTTACAAAACACTGGTTGCATAAGTGTGGAATGGACGCCTGGAATCTTTGTGGAACAGATTCAGCAAGATTGTCACGACTCACAAGGAGGGAGATGGAGGCGGGTGCAGAGGTTGAGGTGTCTTTTAATGAGAACAAAAAGGAACGCAACAAAACCGCCCAAAACACACTCATGACATGCGCGCACGAACAATGACCAACAAGGACTGGGACCATGGCTGAACTAAATACACAGGCTAACGAGGAGAACAGAAAAAGGTGGGGGCTAAACACAGGTGAAAGGAATAGACTGATAAACTGAAACAAGAACAGGAAGGACCATACAAGGACAAGACAAGTCAAGGACAAACAGAAAACACAGAGCGGAACGGTCCCATCAGGCTGGGACCGTTACAAAGATGCTTCAAACAACAAATAAAAGTCTTGACCTTGTCTACATACTTTACACATTGCCTTGCAACCGCATGTTTGGCTGTTTGGCTGTTTGCGTTGACACGCCAGTGGACCTAGTAAAGTTTTCATTGGTTCTTTTCAGTTTTCAATTCGCATGTGGTTATAACCAACTGTAAACTCCAAGACAGAACAAGCAAAAGGTGTGCACTTACTGAGCTGAAAATATTTTAGTTTCACGCCCCTCCATTGCATCCAACGTCAACCCAAAGGTGAGATTTTTGCCGGGCCGCGTAAGCGGAGAGCGAATGTCTCTTAATGACTGAGTGACTGACTGACTGACTGTCTCTTGTTAAATAACGTAGTGGTTAGAGAAGTGGACTTATTGGTCCGGGTTCGTATCGACTTGCATTGTGAATTATTTCGTATTGACAAAAACTTTGCTGGCTAAACCTGAAACTGTATATGGTTATATTGCGACTGTTTCTGTCATGGAATGGTTCATCTTCAGTCTCACTAGCAATTGCTCAATTCTTATGATTATTCCTAGGAAGTTAGTTGATACTAGTAAGCCTATTACTGGCTAATAAGCTGTTAAAACGGCCAGTGGCCAAAGCATTACAGTTCATAGACACCACTATTTGTGGTGTACGTAAACTTAATAAGAAATGTTAGTCAGTTTAACACAATCCTCAATGGAGTCTAGCGATTGCTGAAACATGTAATGCTATGGCGTAGTGGTTAAAGACAGTGCCTCTCATGTGGAAGACCTGAGCTCTAATCTATTGAGAGCCACAACATTTATTAATTATTTCTGGTAGATTCCACGATTCTCTCGTCTTTTCACTTGATGAAAAAGTTAGTTATCGTCGCCTTTATTGATCGTTATTGTATAAATGTCATTCACGAATGAAAGAAAAAAGTAAATTATTTTGCCATGAAAGAAAAAAATATGTTCTTATGCCATGAAATGAAATAGTTTTGGCAGACTCGCTAGCAATTGATCAATTCATATGACTATTCCAGTAAGTTTGTAGATACCAGTAAAGCTTACTACTGGCTAATACGCTGTTAAAACGGCCATTGGCAAACGCAATATGTAGCCGCTATTTGTGGTGGAGGTAAACTTAGTAAGAAACGTTAGTCAGTTTAACTGTATCAATGTCATTCACAAACGGCCAATTAACTATTAAAATGGCCAGTGGCAAAAGAGGATTTGTTCAGTATAGAGACAAGAGGCTACACTGACACCAAGCAAATGTACAGCTCCGTGGTGTAGTGGTTAACGAATCAGCCTTTCATATGGGCGACCCGGATTCAAATCTCTAGGTGGCAACATGTTCAATTGCGGCCCGGCTGAACTAGGCTTCCCTGATTTCTTGTTTATGTAGTTGTTAGATGTAGATCCAGAACAGGTTTGGGTTGGGGGCGTGCTAGTAACTCATTCTTCCACTGTGTTCAGGCACAATAACAAAAAATAAGAAATATCAATGAACACTCAGCAGACCACATATCAATTAACATTATTAATGGCATAATTATGTCCAGATTAACATGTACACAACAGGTAACATTACTACCTAGCTATTGTTCTATTGGCTGAAAACGTATGCTGTTAGCTTATTAGGTGCCAAGAAGTGCAGCGTTGTCCTGAGTCATTCTCACACCGTTTTGCAACCGATCATCTGGCTCCGTCTTTGGCAGTAACATCTGCCACCTGCTGGTCTGGGGGACTTGCGTCTTTGTCAGTAACATCTGCCACCTGCTGGTCTGGGGGACTTGTGTCTTTGGCAGTAACATCTGCCACCTGCTGGTCTGGGGGACTTCCGTCTTTGGTAGTAACATCTGCCACCTGCTGGTCTGGGGACTTGTGTCTTTGGCAGTAACACCTGCCACCTGCTGGTCTGGGTGACTTGCGTCTTTGGCAGTAACATCTGCCACCTGCTGGTCTGGGGGACTTGCTTCTTTGGCAGTAACTTCTGATACCTGCTGGTCTGGGGGACTTAGATGGTAAGTCTTGCACTTAAGAAAACCTAACCATCTAAATGTGTTTCCTGTGACCTGTGTGAACACAACAAATGTTGATCTGAGCACCAGTCGAGCATGTATTTGTATCTAAGCCTTTAGAGAAGACACGTGAAATGGAATGTTTTGGGGGATCCCCAAAAGACAGCCTATGACCTCTACAGCGCTTCACTTCTGACCAGAGCCCATGGTAGAGCTGCACATCTCAAGTGGAAATGACAGTACAAATATTTCACAGGATCACACTATACAATTAAATCTAATTTTGTAATGCTTTTAGCATTCAAAAATCAACAGGTGAGTTATTTTGCAGGTATCGTGCAGCCCTAGCCCATAGGTATACCAACGGAAATTGTTCACAATGTAGGATAATGAATGCCATTGGGGCGCAGCCATAATCTGTTTCAGCCCCACAGATTAATGTTCATTGTCGACTATTGGTTTCTGTTTGTCAGTGCAATGGCATGTTAATGTGTTTATAGCTAATGGAGGTTGTAATGAGGTTGTATGGTGTCCATTATGTTATATACAAGGAAAGGTTTTAGTTAACCTGATGTATTGGAGCAGCTGGCTTTGAATACCAACACCTACACCCTCTTCCCCACGCTGCATTGACTGAGAACTGGATTCTGGGAGACAGAGAGGATGAGGAGAGAGAAAAAGACAGGGACAAGAGGGCCATCATGAAAACAAGGTCAATTAAATCAGACAAGCTTAACACGGCTCTTAACGGAGGACAGAAACCCCTTTGGGCCTTAATCACATTAATATCCAACCAGTATTTTTCCATTTTTTTCCATTTTCATTCCATGGATTTTTTGTCTCTTTTTCTCATGGACTTTAGAGCTGGTGTCTTTTTCCTTTTTAAGCTGGTTGAATGATTCCCTTAGCCCAAGCAAAGCACAATGACCATTATTTCAGTAATAAAATAGACATGTAAAAATGTGTGCATTAGAGATAGCCTAGGAAAGCAGAGCACAGATGATAAGGTCATGACCTATAACCCCAGCTGAACCAATTTAGTTTGAATCATGATAAACCTATTAGGCTTAGTAACATAATTGTCTCACTGGTGTGCTTCAGGCCTCTGTCTAAATCTCTATTGACAAGAACGGGGAATTAACGTTAGACTTTCTCTAGATGTCTGTTGAGTCCTACGCCAGGCTGCTCTCAGGACCACAGAGTGTAAAATATTCCATCAGTAGCCATGAGCTGTCTTGGACTCTGTTGGACAAACACCTGTCATTGCTCATTAATCATAGGGCCTGGTCTGTTATTGAGGAAACCAAACACTTCAGCAGGGACATAAAACAACAATCTATGTTCCCAGTCACACTCCCTGCTTTTAAATGACTCACTGGAAAATAGCAAGTTAATGCATCCTTATGTGTCATTCTATAAACGGACTATGATTTCACCATTTCAACTGTCAATTATGTGTGTTTTCTCTGGTAATTTGCTCAACCAGATATGTTGAACACCAGATTTTGTGTTCTACTCAGTGGATTTGAATCATTTTTGTTTGATATTCAAATTATATATATAATATTATTTTGCAGAACACTATTTGTTTGTAGCTAACCTCTGAAAATGTTTTAAAACAACGTAGAACTACAGGGACATAATCAGGCTATTGTATTAATTCAAAATAGGACTATAAATATATCCTTTCTATCTCTCTGAAGGCTTTCTTCTTTAGGTAAAATTCAATTCTCATCATGTTGAGGGGAAACACCATGTTGAGGGGAAACAACACATTGAGGAGAAATAACATTTTGAGGGGAAACAACATTTTGAGGGGAAACAACATGTTGAGGGGAAACAGCTTGTTGAGGGGAAACAACATGTTGAGGGGAAACAACATGTTGAGGGGAAACAACATGTTGAGGGGAAACAATATGTTGAGGGGAAACAACATGTTGAGATGAAACAATATGTTGAGGGGAAACAGCATGCTGAGGGGAAACAACTTGTTGAGGGGAAACAATATGTTGAGGGGAAACAGCATGCTGAGGGGAAACAACATGTTGAGGGGAAACAACATGTTGAGGGGAAACAATATGTTGAGGGGAAACAACATGTTGAGGGGAAACAACATGTTGAGGGGAAACAATATGTTGAGGGGAAACAACATGTTGAGGGGAAACAATATGTTGAGGGGAAACAACATGTTGAGATGAAACAATATGTTGAGGGGAAACAGCATGCTGAGGGGAAACAACTTGTTGAGGGGAAACAATATGTTGAGGGGAAACAGCATGCTGAGGGGAAACAACATGTTGAGGGGAAACAATATGTTGAGGGGAAACAACATGTTGAGGGGAAACAACATGTTGAGGGGAAACAATATGTTGAGGGGAAACAGCATGCTGAGGGGAAACAGCATGTTGAAGTGAAACAACATGTTGAGGGGAAACAACATGATGAGGGGAATATCCCAAGTCACTGACACAGGCCACCTCCTTAATACTGTTGATTCTAAACATCAGAGAAAATAGACATTTGAATCCACATTAACTGCAGTTTTAGCACTAAAGGCATTTTTGGGTTTGTTATAATGGCCTGCCCAAGGGGCACTAAATATGTCATTGGCACTGTGCTGTATACATTTTTATCCAGGAATTGCATATATTGTGAAAAGTTGCCAGCGATCACTGGGGGTAAAACAAGCTGATGAAATATTACTAATGGACACATATGCTGGATTGTCAGATGAACCACAAATCCTTTTAATTTAAAACATACACACTGCAGATCAGACCATAAAATCCTTCTACTGTATAATGAATCTGCACATGACCCACCCTGCCCTTTCGGATCTCAGCCATAAAACAGAAACCCAGTCCTGATAAACTGACGTACTCAACCCCAGGTAGAACAATGCCCAACAACCTACATATTTAACCTTGTCCTTATGCCAGCACAAATATGTCAGTTAGGTTCACATTTACTTAGGAGATCTAGCAAGGAGTTTCCATTCCCAAGCATACTGCCTCTTTTATAGAACCTCAGTCAGCTCTCTTGGTCATAGACTAATAGACTATGGGCTCCCATAGTCTATTAATGGTACTCTCATTATCTTTGAGAACCGTACTTATTCTTTCATGATGAAGTACTTAGAACATTTTTCTGTACCACTATGTGGCAACGGCTGGTTTATCCATCAAGTTGATCCATATTCTTCATTTTCTAGCCTTAATCATATTTCACATAGTTTGAAGTGCATATCTGGGAGAGCTACATCTCTGTAAGGGAGACTTAAAATTAACAGACCAGAATCATTCTTCAATTACTTACTGCAGTGCATGGTAATATAATTGAGTCTGTATCTGTATACAAATATCTTGGGACTTTAATTGATGACTCTTCTTTAAGACATATTTTACACTTGGTTAAAAAAAGAGATTCAAGTGGTGTTGTTATAATTATTATGTAGAAATAAGTTTTGTTTCTCTTTTGAAGATAGAAAGAAACTTGTACTTGCTACTTTTATGTCTGTTTTAGATTATGGGGATGTCATCTACCTGCGTGCTTCTTGTCAGTCTTTACATGCTCTGGACACTGTTTACCATGGTGCTTTAAGGTTCATTACTAATTATAGAGCACTCACTTATCACTGTGTTCGCCACAATAGAGGCTGGCCCTCATTATCGACAAATATGCTCTCTCTTTGGTACTTTTTAATTTATAAAACCATTCTGAGTTTGACACCATCCTACCTTTGTGAACTTTGTGAAAAAAGGTTCTAAAAGCTTTTGCTCATGATCAGAGAATCTCTATTTACTGGCAGTTCCCACTGTTTGCACAGAGATGGGCAGAAAATCTTTAGAGGGTTGCTGTTCCTACAGCATGGAAAGGTCTTCAATCTGACATGAAAATACAGGAGCTTGTAGGATGGGGTGTATTTAATGAGAAATTGAAAATATTGGAAGAGAGCCTATCTAGCTGTCAGTGCTATTAAAATTGTGCATCTTTTTTAAATTGTTGCTGTATTAATTTGGTTATTTATTGGCGCTGGATGGTATGGTTGATGTATTTTGATTTCCCTATGTTGTGTTGTGGGCTTTAAATGAGTTTGTTTGTTGATTCTCGTCTTGGCCATGACACCCCTGTCAAAGAGATTTTTTATCTCAATGACTCCTTTTACTGGTTAAATAAAGGTTAAACAAATAAATGAATAATACATTAATCTTAACTTGAAATGACCTGAGCAATAACATTTTACAATCGTGAAATCAGCCAAGTCATTGAGCCATATTTTTCGGAGCTGTTCTTAGAGGGAAATATTTCTATTGGTTATATAGTGATGGGCCAAGAGAGCAAAAATACTGAGACATGTTTTGAGGGACAGAGTGATATGTAGAATTGAATGAGACATTTCCAATGGAATGAGTGAGATACATAATGGTGGTTTGAGTCAGACGTGTTATGGAAATATTCTCGTGGAATGAGTAAGATACATTATGGTGGTTTGAGTCAGACGTGTTATGGAAATATTCTGGTGGAATGACTGAGATACATTATGGTGGTTTAAGTGAGATGTGCTTTGGAAATATTCTGGTGGAATGAGTGAGATACTTTATGGTGGTTTGAGTCAGATGTGTTATGGAGGAGTTATTAAAACAGGTAATGTAGGAATGAGTGCAACATGCAAAGGATGTTGGAGTGATACGGTTGTGGAGAATTGAGCAAGCATCGGTGCCGTCTAATGAAGTGCCTGCTGCACCCTGTTGCTAAGCAACCTTGCCTGCTTTCCTGAAGCCATGCTGTCCCATAAGAAACATCAACACGTCACTGGAGGGATGGAGGGTTAGGGGGCAGAGAGAGGAGTGGGTATTGAGGAAACATTAGGTTTACTCAGTTACTTAGTTATTTCCACACTCCTACGTCTCACCCTGAAAGGTTTCTCAGGTTTTCTCCCACATAATGTCCAGGTCGCTGCAGACAAAGGCTTGCTTGCTTCGTCTGGCTACTCAGTTTACTTGGAGACAAATAAGCTTAATTCTGTTGAGCATGTTATTTCTCCCCTTGCTGCTATATCATGGCTAATGGTCTGTTGCCTAAAGCTTTGAGGCTTAAGAACAAAGTGTGATCCTACTAGGCTAATCTGTGTGTTAATTAGGCTAAGCCAGAGCCACCTATTTGGAGAGTTACTGTAGGCCAGGTTTTTGAAAGGCCACAATGTTATTGCCTTTATCCTTGACATTTGTATGACTTAACAATAGAAGAGCCTCTCCGACCCGCTGTAGAGAAGCAAAAGAGAGAAACACTTTTTTCATTGATTAGAATTCGGGATCATCCAAGTGCGTTGTTGTGGTGTCAGAAAAGTGCATGTGTGCTTTCACTTGACATCTTCAAAGGTTTTTAAAAAGATCCGAAATAAACAGCACAATGTGGAAGCTGGAATTATCACTTAGCAACGAGTAGAAAGCGGCGCTTTTGCAAAATTCTGCCAGAAACCACATTGGAGAGAAAAAGTATGTTCAGAGTGAAACCACATTGGAGAGAAAAAGACTGTATTCAGACCAAATCAACATTGGAGAGGGAAAGAGAAAGACTGTTCAGACAGATTCTACATTGGAGAGAGAAAGAGAGAGACAGGAAGAGTGAAACCACATTGAGGAGAGACAGAGGAAGTCTGTGTTCAGACTGTAACCACATTGAAAAGGGACAGAAAAAGACTGTTCAGACATTAACCACATTGGAAAGGGATTGAGGAAGACTGTGTTCAGACAGAAACCACATTGGAGACGGAGACAGAGACTGGGTTCAGGCAGAAACCACATTGGAGACGGGGACAGAGACTGGGTTCAGGCAGAAACCACATTGGAGACGGAGACAGAGACTGGGTTCAGACAGAAACCACATTGGAGACGGAGACAGAGACTGGGTTCAGGCAGAAACCACATTGGAGATGGAGACAGACTGGGTTCAGACAGAAACCACATTGGAGACGGAGACAGAGACTGTGTTCAGACAGAAACCACATTGGAGACAGAGACAGAGACTGTGTTCAGACAGAAACCACATTGGAGATGGAGACAGAGACTGGGTTCAGACAGAAACCACATTGGAGACGGAGACAGAGACTGTGTTCAGACAGAAACCACATTGGAGACGGAGACAGAGACTGGGTTCAGACAGAAACCACATTGGAGACGGAGACAGAGACTGTTTTCAGACAGAAACCACATTGGAGATGGAGACAGAGACTGGGTTCAGACAGAAACCACATTGGAGACGGAGACAGACTGGGTTCAGACAGAAACCACATTGACGAGGGAGGAAGAAAGACCTTGTCTTCAGAAAGACACAAAAGTAATGACACAGTGTTGTCTAAAGACTTAAATGTAGTCACAATCTAGATCCCAAAAAATTAACTACCCAAAAAGGATAGACGCAGTGAGACTCATGTCCTCCCGGGGAATTGAAACTACCCTTTATAGGGCATCGCACAGACCCAGCTTGACTCTTATATTGCTGGTTCTGCAGGTATTAGTATATATGATGGATCCAGCTAGACTCTTGGTTAGGACCTATTGTGTGAATCTGATTGCCAGATATTAGTGGAATTCAGGACCATGGACAGCACTGCCAACAGCGTCTGGCTGGCTGCCCAATGTCCGTAGCGATTCAAATTAATCAAATGAACAACCAGTGGGTTTGAACAGTACAACAGTGCAAATTGAAAATATTACCAGCTAGCTTGGGCACCAATGCTGGATTTGTGTCTTGACTATTTTCTTATGGAAGGATAAAACAATTCAGTTTGTTAGGATCCCCATTAACTATTACACATGAATCAGATACTCTACCTGGAGTCCAAGAGTACCACACAGTTATAGACAAGGCAACACACTAGTAATGATATTACTTTCTATAAGAAATAAATACACATAATAATACAAATATATAAACACTTTGTATATGCATATTCATAATACAGAACAATTTCATTTGAGTTTTAGGAAGAGGATGAGCTATGTAATCTCTTTTTTACTTACTTTTTGCCTGAATATCCTCTAGTGCTAAAGCACTTGAAGATTACATTGCTCTATACATAACATTGGTTTGGGTACAGTAGAGAAACCCATTCTGTTTGAATCTTCTGGTAGGGTATGTATGTCTCTTTGAAGTATTTGGTAGGGTATGTATGCCTGTTTGAATAGTATGGTTGGTAATGTTTGTCAGTTTGAATAGTCTGGTAGGGTATGTATGCCTGTTTGAATAGTAAGGTTGGTTATGTTTGTCTGTTTGAATAGTCTGATAGTGTATGTATATCTGTTTGGATAGTCTGGTAGGGTATGTTTGTCTGTTGGTAATGTGAGCAAACATTGTGCAGGTGGTTTGGAATTTTCTACATGTTTCTGAAAAGAATGGTATGGAACCTTTGTAAGGGACACAGACAAAGTTTAAAAAGCCATTTGCCTGTTTCCTATGTTCGAATGCCAAAAGACAGTAAAAGGATTATTGATACAATAAAGTAACAGACATACCAGTGAATGAACATTTGAAAAGCAAACACTTGTTTTAGACTTTTTTACAGTGCTGAGCACTGCCGCCTCTTACATTTTTCAGCTGTGTAGGTTTCTTTCATCAAGCAGTGGTAACATGCAGTTAATGTTTTATCAGCAATTCTCTGTCTGTCACTGTTGTAGTCTACTGGAAAGCCAAAAAGCTCCCAAACTGGAGTTTTAAACAAAACTGGAGAATTTGTCAAGTTGAGTTGATCAACAACAGCACTCTTTTAGAACGAACTGTTCCTCAGTTCAGGTCACAAAACAACAGTTGAAAAATTGCCTGCAATTACTGGGATTATGATTACGCCGTGCGCACATGCTGTAGGCCGTAGTTACTGTGGAAGGTGTCCAGTCCAAGGGTGTGTTGAGCTTGGAGGGTATTATGGTGTTGAACATTGCGTTGTAGTTGATGAACAGCCTTCACACGTAAGTATTCCTCTTGTGGGAAAGGGCAGTTTGGACTGCAATCACCGATCGTAAACATGTGCAATGGCTCCATTACATTTGACTTGGCATGTGAAAACATGTATTTTGTTCGTAAAACCTGAAACCAAATTTTAACAGTCACAGTAAGAATGTCCTGGCCAAAAGCAGCATTCTGGTCAGTACAGTCCAGGGCAGTGAATTTCCTCTGCACACTGAGGCCAGTCTATAATCTTTTGTAGAATATGCCCACTGGCAAACAGACGTTTAATCTTTTCTAGAGCCACTTCTCACAGCAGGTAGTTGTATTACCGGGCTGAGGAGAAATCATTGACATGAAGCCGGTTGAATTGTCATGGAGAAGACCTTCAACTTGCTTCCCCACTTGCCAGGAATTTTAAATGTACTGTATGTTTTTATGACAAAAGTACAACCTGACTGGTTTATTCATTTATGTAAATATTGTGGCTTTGTCACTTTTCTGTTTGTGCCAGCAGTTGCCATCCAATTCTTGTTTCATAGAGCAGACAATTTCAAAAAGTAATCCGGGAGCGAGAGAGTGTGTTTTACACCACGCTCTTCCCTGGATCTGAACATCATATGCATTTGCTCGTGTTGGTTTAGTGACCAATCGTGGGCTGGGTTCTGTAGCCATTCAGTCGTTGAAAGCGAGGATAAAGTTAACAGTACTCCATGGGCAGCTTGTTTTTATGCAAATCCTGAATAGGATTAGTTTAGTTGCTTCCCACAGAATAACTTGGGAAAGAAGGCGGATTAGATTTAAGGTTTACATAATGCTGAGCTAGTTGTGTGTACTCAAATGAAATTATCATTAATCTCTGATAACGGTCTGAAAGCACATTGTGAATTTAATAAGTTACAGATTTTGTCTCTTTAACAAACAATTTAGAATGCAATCTGCACGTTCGTGCCCCTTAACCCATTTAATATGATCTCATCAATGTCTTGGAACGGGGCGAGACACTGGGACCGGACACGACACCAGTGTTCTGGGCCCTGAAGGGCATTCATTAACACAAAGTGGATAAAATCTAATCAAAAACTGAATTGAACCAAAAACCCCAGGTGGATGGACCAGCACTCTTCACTACTTCTGCTTTCTGCTGCCTGGAGCTGCTTTCTTACGGTCCCTTTTAGCTCCTGACATGGCCTGATTGGGAGAGGTGTGTCAAGGGGTGGTAGGTGAGCTGCTTTTTCTTAAAGCCACCAGGCTGCGTTCAAGGGCCTTGTTCACGTCACAGTCTGTACACATGGTAGTTCTCTGTCCTCATAAGAAAAACATTTGCCTCAAGCACAATGCCATCCACAATAACATATTTTTGGTCATTTGAAATCATTGGGGAATGAATCTCCTCGGGCATCAAGAGCTACTCAGCTCTCTGCTCTCATTCTGTGTGGCTTTATCACAGACAGTGATGTGCACTTTGTCAGTCATTCATTCTTTTTGAACAGCTCTTTTTTTCTTTTTACAGACTTAAGCCATTGTTGATTTGTTTTTTCCAGAGTGACCATTGTATTTCACTCATTTGTTTGACCATCTGGTCCCTACAGCAGGCTTAACTTACAGCTGTCTATCATGTGCACACAGAAACATAAAAGGAAAAACATACATATATATATATTTTTACAACTGGTTCTTTATTGTGTGCGAATATCTCATAATGACTGAATTGTTTGTTGATTGCATTACACCGAGAGTCATTCACAGGCCGCTTGTGGCCAGTTCAGGTGGGTCTGTTTAGGTTTCAGCCTAGAACCAGTCTTTTGGTATTGTTTTAGTTTTTGGTTAAGGGATTGTGGTATATGGCCAATTGATCATAACCAACAGCTGTTCTTATGCACGTTGTAACCAAGTGTGTCGGGGATAAAGCACTTAGCAGATGTACATTGGTAATATATAAAAAATAATAATAATAATTGTATTTGCTGTTATTATAAGGCTACTGCGTTTAGAACTGGAATACTACTTTTTCACACACCGGTGTGAAAAGGTAGTTAGTGAGACGCAGTTACGGTGATTTACATCACACCTGTGATTTACAGTGTCATATGCCACACCAGTGATTTACATCACACCTGTGATTTACAGTGTAATATGCCACACCAGTGATTTACATCACACCTGTGATTTACATTGTCATATGCCACACCTGTGATTTACATCACACCTGTGATTTACAGTGTCATATGCCACACCAGTGATTTACATCACACCTGTGATTTACAGTGTCATATGCCACACCTGTGATTTACATCACACCTGTGATTTACAGTGTCAAATGCCACACCAGTGATTTACATCACACCTGTGATTTACAGTGTCATATGCCACACCTGTGATTTACAGTGTCATATGCCATACCAGTGATTTACATCAAACCTGTGATTTACAGTGTCATATGCCATACCAGTGATTTACATCAAACCTGTGATTTACAGTGTCATATGCCAAAGCTTACAGAAAATCACTGTTCGAACCACTCAGTTTTCAGGCTCAATACACAGGTCACATTCCTATTTAGTAGTATTGTAGACATTCTCTGAGAGAAAATATTTACCATTATAGTAAAATGGGGGTTGTTACACATATTACTTTGATAATGATTATCATTTTATTTTGTTTCCCGCTGGGTTGGGAGACCGGAATCTGCTTCAGGATTCTTTGCCACTCAGGGCACCATCCTGTCTGGTGTCTGCGCTTTCTCTCTGATATGTATCAAATGTGGTTTGGGAAAACGAACACTTTTTTCCTGTCACCATCACTGCACTCGGTGTGATCGTCTGTGTTGTCTTATAGCTAATCTTAATGGGATTGGTTCCATTTAGACCTTCCACTTACGTAGTTGGCAGACTGTGACTAGACTGGGTCATCATATTGTTGAACTGTGCATGTAATTAGGATACTCTGGAGACTCTGATGCAGCACACAACAGGCAGTGTGATAGTTGTATTTGATAGGATCTGTTGAGCACAGCCACTGTATAAAACAGCGCTGCTTTAGTTTTAGTGAGGGGGACTGATTGTGCTGCTCTGGGGAATGCAGAGATAAGGAATAATAAAAGAGGAGGGATACAAATTGAGTCTTTTCTTCTTGTGTTTCTCCTTCAGATTTGGGCTTCATCTTCAGTCTGTTAGGCTCTTGTGTGTGAAATTAACTCACCATGGGTGTGCTGTTGTCGAACAACCAACATAGTCGGGAAATTGGATCACCGCACAGGATATCCCCTTGTGATGTTTTCTTTCTCCTTTTTGTTTCTTTTGTTTGTCTGAACTAAGAGCGGAGAGAGAGAGAGAAAATGTGTTTGCCTTTTGTGATTATGCATGTGACAGCAGATCGTCTGGACTTGTGAGTGCTTTGGCCTCTCTGGGCTTTTTGGAGAGGGTTTTGTCTGTATCTTTAAATGTCCATACAGTGAGAGAACATTCATACTGCATTTTTGGATCCTCTTCATTTGATTTGTGTATTTGAAGAGACTGTTTCAATTGTGTGTATGTGTACGGATATGAACTCCTTCATTATTTTGCTGGGAGATCAATTAGCGTTTCAGCCAGTACCGTGAACAGGCCTTCTGAGGGGCATGTGCTGAATTTGAAAAAGTGGGCTGAGTTGTTGGCTCACATGGACGGACACTGTGTTGGAGTATGTGGCGTGCGAAAAAAGACGGACGACACATGCCTATCGGAGTGAGTGACGTGCGTCACCAGGGCGGACGGGAACGTCAACTGGAAGGGGCACTTGGTAGCAAAGTGCCTGTGCACGTGCCTGGTTTCAGCATTGTGGCAACCAGGTTTTTGGCTAAAATGACTTGGTGATTCATAGATTTCGCAGTGCCATTGACTTTAACAAGAGCTGCGATACCAGTGGTAGTTAACAGCACTGTATGACAGTATGTTACGCCTATGCATCCTTCTTCCACTCCAGTTAACTCTGTTCATTTCATCCATTAAGTGGCATTAGTTCCTCTCTATAAAGATTGTTTTCTGTCAACCTTTTAAACAGGCCGTTGGCATCCAGGTGGTGTCTAATTGTAGATTTGGAATGTAGGTGACCCATAGAGGCAATCAAACCTCTCACACTATCTTCCTCACTGTGACTGGGTGAAAGATGCACTTCTATCCTCTTCCAGGCAGGATTACTACTCTCCTACTGGTTTTGAATTTCTTCATTATTTTCCTAATAGCAATTTTTCTTTATCCACTGCAAGATTGAAATGTGCTTTAAACAGTGTAATTTTAATGCAGAATATGAATGCAGAATCCATTTGGTTTGATTTATGAGAATCCTTAAGGGTGCCAATCATGCATTTTTCTCCCTTTTCCTCTTCATCCTCCTCTCATTCTCACTTCTTTTGTCTTTCATCACCTTTGACTATCTTTTATGACTGTGAATCCTTTTCCCATCTTTTCTTGCATAAAATATAGCTCATTACTTCTTCTATATGTTATATTTTACAACTTTTTATCAAGTGTCAATCATTAGGGAGGTGAGATGACTATACTCTGAGAATGTGTGTGTGCTTTTGCTCATGCAACATCTTTTGATGTCTTCACAAAAAATCTGATCTCACTAAAACAAACAAAAAAACTTGCAAAATCCATGATTACACTCCGTGTAATTATGTGCAAACTGTTTTTGAGACTGTGTTGAACATATACACTGAGGGATATGTGTTGAACATATCCCTCAGTGCATCACCATATAGCTGGGCAGCAGTAGTCCTGGTTTGGTTAACTATGATGTCAAGAAAGCAAAGCATCACAATAGAATGGACAGACCTCTTCACATCTTAGAAACCACTGAATCCATGTGTTTCTGACAATGACAATTTATAATCTAGGGTGAAACCAATGCGGCTTGGTCTCTTCAGCAGTATGCTCTAGTAATATATAGTACCATATAGTACATTGTACTGTGCTTTAGTGTAGTGTGCTCTACTTAACTGTACTGAGACAATATTTTACTTTCATTTGTAGTCAATTAAGAACACATTTAATTTACAAATTGGACTCCTTAAGAAGTTAGAAAACTAAAAGCCTTCTACAGCTGCCTTTAAGCACACATCAAACAAGTACCCAAGCATTATGTTCAACCAGGGGCGTAGGTTTGATTTCAAATGTGAGGGGGACAAATCTTTTTTCACATGGTTTTGGAATGGGATGTCCAACAAGCTCATAAAGGTGGGAAGGTCGGGTGTCTGCATACTTTTGGCAATATGGTGTATGTTCACTGGTGGACACAACATCTCTTTGATTCTGCTAGAATAAACAAGAAATATACTGCTTTCATCCATTTTATTTAATATTACATAGTTAAGATATTGTCAGGATGTGTGCTCTTAGCGTGGGTGACATAATGTGATCTACATTACATGCCAGTACTGTACTTGAATTTCACAACCTCACCTCCCAAGCTCCACCACAACCCTCTGGCATGACTACAGTGGTTGACTCAACATCCTTCAGGTTCTGCTAATAAATATGAACATTCAAGAATTGGGCTACACATAAAACATTATTTTGGTTAAATTATCCAGTTTTATAGACAACTGCTATGTATCATCATTTCACCTCTTCTCCATGGTTGACCTTTTTCTCCCTGGCTGTCTGATCCTGCTGTCTCGGTCACCATCTGATCCTGCTAAAATGCAGTACAGAATATGAAATAAACACCTTGATCCAGACTGATTCCTGCAGAACCTGATGGCAATGTTTTATCTATAAGATCCATTAGGTTGAAATGTCAAATGCAACTATCTATGTGTAGGGAACTACATGTAACGTTAGCTAACTTTTCAAGAGATGGACTATTAACCTAGTTAGTTAGCTAGCTATATCTTGCAATGTCTCATAGATAGCTAGCTGTGGCACTCACTTTGTCTTTGCATAGAATACAATGCCAGTATGTCTAATTTAAGTCTCTTCTTGGGTGGTGTCATCTCGGTGCTAGCTGTGAGTGGAATGAACAAAGTGTTAATGTGTTAGATTGTTTGCTAGCTAGCGAACCAAATGACAGCTAGCATCTGTAATATTTATTTTGCAACTGTAGTTGATATATAACGTTTGTTGCAAACCACACTTAACATGGTTGCCGTTTAAAAAAAAAACACTGATAGATTAGGTAATTTGTGTTCCTCATTCATAAGTTATGAGAGGTAGTTAGCTAGAGGTAATGTCAGCTAGATTACCAAAGTTTCATGAGCCAGATCACTTTTGCTAGTAGCAACGACACCCTCCACTCTACTTGGGTAACAAAGCAAAGTAACTGCGCGTGTTCCAAAAGCCAGTCTTAATTACGAATTACTGTCCTGCCTCCGCACCGTTCTAAAGCCGTGTTTGAGCTTCTATTATAATACTGTTCTTAATAAAAAGTGTGGGGGACTAAATGCAATTTTCAAAAAGTGGGGGGGATATGTCCCACTCATTTATAATGAAAGCTATGCCACTGTGTTCAACTAATATTAGGTGATTTCAATGTAAAAGCTGAAGTCAGTCTTGATTCACATTGTCACTGAACCTGAGGTGAGGTCGTCAAACTGGGTGAGACAAGGAAACAATGTTTTGATGTAATGAAGTTGGAAAACCCTGAAGTGAAGAAGGATTCAGGTTTGCTATCACAGATGAAACTGAGTTAACCATTTAGTTTCAACAAAGCTATAGAACAAGCAGCGGAGAAAGTACTTGGCATATAACACATGAAGAGGAACTGATATCTGAATTCACCTGGAGAAAACTTAAAAAGATAAACATCAAGAAGCTTTTACTTGACGCCAGGTCTATACAACTGAAGGAAAACAAATATTTACGAATATTCAGCAAAGTCTAAAAAGGTCAAGAATGGAGCTACGAAGTACACAGTATAAGTCAGAATTGCTTGCCCCTGAAACACAGATGGAAATGAATTAATGTAGGGAGTCTACAAAATCTAAAAGAAAGTTCTGAATGTAACAGCACAATCTAGATTAATCACGCTGGACAATCTGTAATATGCAGATTATCTAAGTGGATATCAGGGCATGCAACACTCAAAAGTTTATAAAAATTGCATAAACAGTTCTGCAAAGCAGTGTGGGATAAAATTGCTAAATCCTGTATGCAAGCACAATTCAGACATATCCGAACAGACTTACTGCTATAATCCAAGCAAAAGGGTCTTCCACAAATTATTAGTTGTGTGGTGTGCACTGTGGCGCGAATGCGCCCACACCCCACAAATCATTTCTGAAAAGAAGGCATTTACCATTTTATAATTTTCTCTGAAATTACCCTTTTGTTATGAGCTGTATCCAGACACTCCAGGTTGCGAGTAAGAACATCTCTTAACAAAACACTTACAGCGTGTGGTATTCCCAGGCGGTCTCCTATCCAAGTACTTACCAGGCCTGACCCTGCTTAGCTTCCAAGATCAGGTGTTCTCAGGGAGTGGTGGCCGTAAGCAGATTGGGCTGTTGAAATTTTACTTTTTATAGAGTGTGTGGATGTCTCCTAACTATATGGTACAATTATATATTTTTTTATCAATATATGAACAAAAAGCTTACAGCACCTGGTATTCCCAGGCGGCCTCCCATCTAAGTACTAACCAGGCCCGACCGAGCTTAGCGTCCGAGATCAGACAAGATCGGGCATTCTCAGGGAGATGTGACTGAAAGCTGATTAGGCTGATGAAATTTGGCCTTCTATTTAGTGTGTGGACATCTCCTAACTAAATGATTCACAATTTTTTTTTTTTATTCAGTAGTACATTAAACCTGGCATATTGGCAAAATATAGTAGCAGGAACCCCAGAGATGCCCTCTTGCTATTTTGAACTGAATGCCAATACAATAAGGGCAGTAAAAAGTAATGTGATGTCATACTCATGGTTTAAGGACCTCATATACCACTGTTTTCAGCCAATCAGAAATCAGGATTCAAATCACCCTGTTTCTTATATTTTTAATACCACCACCCAAAAGGTCACTTAAGAACTGGTAGGCCATTGAGAAGGTGCTTGGGCATCTGTTCACGTGCCTGATTATATACACTGGGAAAAGTGGTGACTTCATATTTCTAGGATTCTCATCATGTATGTCTGCTGATTTAATAGAGGCATTTTTAGAAGGGTAAATAATAATAATGGTGAAAGATTAAAATTAATGGAACTAAAATGAATATGCAATGCAAGTAGTCTTCCTCATGAGGGGCTGTTCTTATTAGCCTAATTAACATGCATTCTTATACAATAGTCGTCATTTGCTTGGGCATGTACTGCATCATTTGCCAGTGTCTGTTTACTGTAGCAGATGTTTGTTTTTAGCTTAGTGGATAGTGATATTTGGACCTGTGCCCAGCACAGAGCTGAGTGGAGCCTCATTCATTAAGCAGGCCTCCACTTTGTCTGGGTGGTTTCACACTCATTATGTTATGCTCTTTTAACTCGCTTCTAATAACACTGTTAGTCAGCCTTGTAAAAAAGTGCTTAAACACACAGCACGCTTACGTTATTGTGTGGCCCCAGACAAAGTGCCTGGCTGCCTGGCGGGCTCAACTAGACCTACTTCCTTGTGTTCTGTCATGTTGAGACTTACCATTTATGTCTCAATCTTTCTCTCTCTCTTTCTTTCTCTCTCTCTCTTCACATGCCTGTTTATTTAAGCTAATGAATGTTGTTTGGGGCAAAGAAAGGCTGTCTTTTGATCACAACCTCTCACATCTCGCAACCTTATCATGGCTGCAGAGTGCCTGCAATGCAAAAGGAGCAGTGAAAGAACATTGTTGCTTGTTATGGCAAACAGTAAGACAGTGATTTACATGAAGGGAGTTCTACCACAAGAATAGATGGTGAGGATCATTGCCAAACACCGTTTACCGAGCAGCGGAGAGGGTGAAGCCAAGTTGAGACTGAGACAACGGTAAAAATGAAAAACTCTGGAAAGAAGGAAAAACCTAAGAGAGACTTGATCATTTTCCAAGGGGAGTCACAGTCAGAAGGAAGGAACATACAAAGTCAAACATAAACCTTGTTTTTGTATCAAAGAGAGAGAGATTCTCAAGTTATTGCAACCTGGTATTGAGGAGTGGAGAGAGGTTGAGCGCTCAGTTTATTTGTTATCCTGTTTTGCATGCACAGTCTAAAGCTGCATGATTTAGTTCAATGTACTTAAGTGAATTTAAACGTGACTGAAAGGTCATAATTCTGTCTTTACTATCAGCAATGGTTATATTTTACCTGTGGAGGGGTGACTAAAAACCAACATTCACTATTTTATTCTGGAAAACATTGGAATTATTTCTGTTTGTGAAAGAAAATGTTTCATTAATCCTGTATTATTCTAGACCTGAGTATTAGTGTGCTGTAGGTCTGTAATTGGAAATTAGACATTTACCTAGCTGAAGTTGTGGATTGCCATCCCTGGAGGAGCTGCCTTGAAGTCCTGGGAGGCTGGGTGATAAAATAGTGGAAAAACCCCAAGCTCACTTTAAGATATTATTTATTCTTTGTTATAAACATTTGCTCAACCTTTCTCAGGTATGAAACACGTCTCCTGAGCATGAAAACGTACATTTTACATTTATCTTTTAGTTTAGTTTAGGCTTCTATGACCCTGCTATGCTACAGCAATTGGCTGTAGGAACAGTTCACTTGAATGAACAATTCACTTGATATAGGGCAAATTACATACATTATTGATTGCATATACAGTGGGGTGAAAAAGTATTTAGTCAGCCACCAATTGTGCAAGTTTTCTCATTTAAAAAGGTTGAGAGAGGCCTGTATTCATCATAGGTACACTTCAACTGTGAGAGACAAAATGAGAAAAAATGAATGAATTTATTGGTAAATTCCTCTGTAAAATAAGTATTTGGTCACCTACAAACAAGCAAGATTTCTGGCTCTCACAGACCTGTAACTTTTTCTTTAAGAGGCTCCTCTGTCCTCCACTCGTTACCTGTATTAATGGCACCTGTTTGAACTTGTCATCAGTATAAAAGACACCTGTCCACAACCTCAAACAGTCACACTCCAAACTCCACTATGGCCAAGACCAAAGAGCTGTCAAAGGACACCAGAAACAAAATTGTAGACCTACACCAGGCTGGGAAGACTGAATCTGCAATAGGTAAGCAGCTTGGTGTGCATCTGCAATAGGTAAGCAGCGTGGTGTGCATAAATCAACTGTGGGAGCAATTATAAGAAAATGGAAGACATACATGACCACTGAGCAAAAATCCCAGAACCACACGGGGGGACCTAGTGAATGACCTGTAGAGAGCTGGGACCAAAGTAACAAAGGTTACCATCAGTAACACACTCCGCCGCCAGGGACTCAAATCCTGCAGTGCCAGACGTGTCCCCCTGCTTAAGCCAGTACATGTCCAGGCCCGTCTGAGGTTTGCTAGAGAGCATTTGGATGGTCCAGAAGAGGATTGGGAGAATGTCAGATGAAACCTTAATATAACTTTTTGGTAAAAACTCAACTTGTCATGTTTGGAGGAGAAAGAATGCTGAGTTGCATCCAAAGAACAGCATACCTACTGTGAAGCATGGGGGTGGAAACATCATGCTTTTGGGCTGTTTTTCTGCAAAGGGACGAGGACGACTGATCCGTGTAAAGGAAAGAATGAATGGGGCCATGTATCGTGAGATTTTGAGTGAAAACCTCCCATCAGCAAGGGCATTGAAGATGAAAAGTGGCTGGGTCTTTCAGCATGACAATGATCCCAAACACACTGCCCGGGCAATGAATGAGTGGCTTCGTCAGAAGCATTTCAAGGTCCTGGAGTGGCCTAGCCAGTCACCAGATCTCAACCCTATAGAAAATCTTTGGGGGGAGTTGAAAGTCTGTGTTGCCCAGCGACCGCTCCAAAACATCATTGCTCTAGAGGAGATCTGCATGGAGGAATGGGCCAAAATACCAGCAACAGTGTGTGAAAACCTTGTGAAGACTTACAGAAAACATTTGACCTCTGTCATTGCCAACAAAGGGTATATGACAATGTATTGAGATTAACTTTTGTCATTGACCAAATACTTATTTTCCACCATAATTTACCAATAAATTCATAACAATTCCTACAATGTGATTTTCTGGACTTATTTTTCTCATTTTGTCTCTCATAGTTGAAGTGTACCTATGATGAAAATTACAGGCCTCTCTCATCTTTTTAAGTGGGAGAACTTGCACAATTGGTGGCTGACTAAATACTTTTTTGCCCCACTGTATTTAGGACCTATAGTAGTTGTACTGTATTTTATACATAAAATAATAATGTGTTCTGGAACCAGGTATATGATCTGGAACTTGGAATTAAATCTGCTGTTGTAATAAGAACTCTGATTACAAATATTTCAATATTCCAATTACAAATAAATTACAACCGACTTAACCGATTTTTAAGAGGCTTAGAACCACTGTGCTAACACAATGTGTCCTTCTAAAACCCTCATAACTTTGTCACTCCTTTCATCCTTGACAATGCATGTCATGTTGTATTATTTCTGTTGGATGTGGGAGACATTGGCCAACACGATTATTTGACGCAAGCAGCATTTGTTTGTTTGCCTGTGAGGAAAATGAGGCTTTGCTGTAATGGTTCAGTGAATCAAAGCCAACACAACCCTCCCACCAAACACATTATCCCCACCCATCCTGGAGCTCTGTCACTTGAGTTGACACACTTTATAATGCCTGTGTGTCTGTTAGCTCTGCGACTAAATTGTCATCATGGCTGCCACATTCACTCCTTATTGGACCATATTACACAAGTAGCTATTTGGCCTGCTGTTGCTACTTAAGGCCTGGAACAAAATGATTCCCTGTACAGATAATAGAATTGATTTGTTCCTTACATTTTGCTTGGAGGGCTCCAGTACAGTACCCTATACAGCCTCTCTTTGGCAGATGAGTTGCTCTATTGATCTCACAGTCAAACTAAGTAACCCCATCTCATTGGGAAAGAGCATACAATAAAGGTCTGGGGGCTGTTGTATTAGTTTGTTTCTCTGTTTATTTCCAAAAGTCCTTTAAAGTGAATCATCTGTCACTAGTCAGAGTAATGAGAAATATTTAAATTGCTGCATCCCCACATCTGTTCTGGCTCTTACCGGTATTGGTGACTAATCAGAATGGTTAGAATTTGTTCAGTTTTTGGAAATGATTAAGAGGCAAATTCATTCAGACTTGTTCAAGTGTTAGTTAAGGACTAGGAAATTCAGAAATTGCTGACATGCTAAATAATCTAGTTAGCTACAGTGGATATAAAAAGTCTACAAACACCAGTTAAAATGCCAGGTTTTTGTGATGTAAAAGAATGAGACAGAGATAAATTGTGACCTATAATGTGAACAATTCAATTGTAAAACACACTGAAATCGTTGAGGGGGAAAAATGAAAAATAAAAACCTTACAATAACCTGTTTGCATAAGTGTGCTCACCCTCTTATAACTGGGGATGTGGCTGTGTTCAGAATTAACCAATCACATTCAAACTCATGTTAAATAGAAGTCATTACAAACCTGCCATCATATAAAGTCTGATTAATCACAAATAAAGTTCAGCTGTTCTTAGCATTTTCTTAGTTGCATCTCAGAGCAAAAGCCATGGTCCACAGAGAGCTTCCAAAGCATCAGAGGTATCTCATTGTTGAACGATACCAGTCAGGAGAAGTGTACAAAAGAATTTCCAAAGCATGAGATATACCATGGAACACAGTAAAGACAGTCTTCAAGTGGAGAAAAGATGGCACCACAGAGACATTACCAAGAACTGGACGTCCATCCAAAATGTATGAAAAGACGAGAAGAAAACTGGTCAGGGAGGCTTCCAATAGGCCTACAGCAACATTAAACTGCAAGAATTTCTGGCAAGTACTGGCTGTGTGCTACGTGACAGCAGTCTCCCGTTTTCTTCATATGAATGGGCTATGGGGTAGGGTGGCAAAACGGAAGCCTTTTCTTACAAAGAAAAACATCCAAGCCCGGCTTAAGTTTGCAAAAACAAACATCAAGTCCTCCAAAAGCAGGTGGGAAAATGTGTTATGGTCTGATGACACCAAGGTTGATCTTTTTGGCCATAATTCCAAAAGGTATGTTTGGCGCAAGAACAACACTGCACACAACACAAAGAACACCATACCCACAGTGAAGCATGGTGGTGGTGGCAGCATCATGCTTTGGGGCTGTTTTTCTTCAGCTGGAATTACTTAGATTTAATGCAAATGTTTATAGAAACTATTAACTGCTATAAGAAGATAGTCACTAAATTTGAGGAAGAAGATAGTGTCAGGATAACTGAAAATAGAAGGTATTGTTAGGATAATTGAAAATGTTCCAAGGGTAATAAGTAATACAGACCTAGGGAAATGAGTATGAACTGTAGCTCATCCTTGTGCAATGTGTATGTAGCTCATTCTATTGTGTTGACTTTGTCATGTTTGTTTTGCTATATAGCCAAAGCTAAACTTCAGCATTGCTGCTTGCAGCTGTATTTTTGTATTTTTGTCAACTCAATCTTGTTTCTTTCAGTGTCACTGAGTTGCCATCATAAATGGTCCTACTGTATTTCAGTGTGACACTATTATATTTTGTTGAAGTACTTGACAGTGTAACAGAGTGTGAATTTTTTTGGTTATCAAAAACAACATTCTTACTTGGTAAAACAGACAGGAAATCACATTCATAACAAAAGACAAAAGAAAAAGTACTTCTCCCCACACCTCACCCTCATATTAATTTAAAATCATTTTTTAAATAACAGTTTTGCACCAACGCCACGGTATACTGAAGTTCCTTATTAATAAAAAATGATATAAGAAAATATGAATGCCCATTGAGGAATTGGAAGCTAGTGGGGTTCTTGCCAGTGAAATGTAACCATAGGCCGCTGAGCCAGATGTGTTTTTCACAAATTGTAAGGTTCGAGGAGCCATCAGTAAGAAGAATAGTTAGAGAGAATAGAATGTTTTTTCAATAATTATAGATAAGTACTTTGAAAACTCATTCCAGAATAAGACCTCCAGGCTCTGCCAAACAATATGGAGAACCTTGGTCACCATTTAGGCCGAGCAAAACATTTTGACATAGTTTCATTTGAAATCTTTGGTGGGGTGTAGAGTTTAGCTGCTTTATGGAATTTAAATGGGTCATTAAATGATTAGGATTTCTTGAGGATCTTCAAATTATTAGAGTTCCTGAACAGCAAACAGATTTCCATTTACTGTTTACCTCTGTCACTCCACTGAGGAAAGCTGATAGGGTTTCCCCCTGTCCGGAGTTTAGTGGTATGAAATATTGGGATAGATGAGTGGACCTTAATTGGAATGTCTGCATGCTTTGCTACGCAACCCCACACAGATAACAGGTGTACTGCATGAAATTGAACTGTTTCTGGCCCCCTTATCAGAGGCTTATGTAAGTATTGGAAAGTTTGCTGTTCAGGGCCTCTTACCAGCTTGATCAGAAACACTTGGAATTTACAATGCGGAGCCTGTTCATGACTGCATAACATTGATGCCTCTACTTTGTAGTGACTTCACCGTAGTTAGTGGCAAACTTCAGCTATCTCAACGGGGGACTTCCTGAATTCCTTTAGAATACCAACCCTGTCTATATCGCTGGAGATTCAAGATTAGAGCGTGAGGATGGGATTGTTTCCATGGTATTCCAATGTGATGTGCCTCAGGTTGACTGTTAGCACAGGCAGAAAACAACTTAGGAATATGTTTAGCCAGATGAGCCTTTGTTTCAGGAGTTGCTATGCCTACAAATTAATATTTTTTTCTCCAGGCCCTGTCCTATATTTCAAACAGTTTTCTCAGGGGGTAGAGCAGACCGCGGAGCAGGGAGTGTGGTACACCGGATGGCCAGCCGACTGCCCGCCCAGTCCTCAGGGCATTGGGGAGGCAGCCTGAAAGGGCTTGTGCCATGACCAGAAAGAAGGGACCCCCCTCAGGCTCCCAAGAGGCTCTCCTCGTGTACCCTGTTAGCCCCCGCCCCCAAAAAAATTCAGGTGTTGGGCACCTCGCCCTATGTTGCAGGGCTCTTCGGCTGGGCTTTCAAGGTCGAGGGGAATATGTCCCTTTCCAGCCGGAATGGATACCCAGCCAGTAGCTCCTTGGTCCCGGTAATCCGCAGGAGACCACACGCCTCCACTATTGCCTGCTGGATGCGCACCCGTGAGGGGAGCTTCCCGACCGAGCTGTCGGAAGTGCACCGTGCCGAGCATGGAGTCAAGGAGGAGGCGGTTCCATAGATCGTTCTCCTCCCTTGAATAACCCACTGGTTCCATTCTTTGGGTCGGTTATTCTTTCACGGTTGTAGTGGTGGAGAGGAGGAACCAGGCGCAGGCAAAATGGCATTCGATGTTGAATATAGAGTTAATTGACTGAGCACAAAACAAACTGAACCAAAGCAAAGGGCTGAATTTCACACAGCACACCGATACACTCAGCCACTACGTGTGACATACAGAGAACAATAACCGACAGGTGAGGGGAGCAGGGGAGAAACATTTAAACACTTACTAATGACATGATTGGGACCTGGTGTGCATGATGAATGACGACAAGACAATGAATGAGCCTGGGATGAGTTCGTGAATGAATGGAAACCAGGAAAAGCGGGAGATGACGGACCTGTCCATCACCTCACCGTTACACATTGTGTTAAACTGAGTAACGTTTCTTATTAGGTGTACCTCCATCACAAATAGTATCTATGAACTGTATGACTTTTTCCACTGGCCGTTTTAAAAGCTTATTAGCCAGTAATATGTCGCTAGACGCCATTAAGCATTGTGTTAAACTGAGTAACGTTTCTTTTTAAGTTCACCTCCACCACAAATAGCATCTATGAACTGTATGGCTTTTGCCACTGGGCGTTTTAACAGCTTATTAGCCATTCGTGAATTGGAATTGTGTAGCCAGCGAAGTGTTTGTCTATCCTGAACCAATCTTAATATCCACCAGGACTGTTTTATTTTAGGCTTCCTATTACGTAGCTACATAAGATTGTAACCACCAACGTTTTTGTCTGTCCTGAACCTCAGGCATAATGCGTTTTGTCTGTTACGGGAGTCGAACGCGGGACCTGTTGTTCTGGAGCACGTGTCTCTAACCACTACACTATTTAACAAGGGTCAGTCAGTCGGTCAGTCAGTAAGAGACATTTGCTCCTCTAGGCCGGCTCCGCTTACGCGGTCTGGCATAAGCGGACTGCGTAAGCTGAGCCGGCCAAGAAGTTTGAATGTCCCTTAGTGAGTGAGTTAGTGAACAACCAACGGGCCCTTGTTAAATAGTGTAGTGTTTGGAGACACAGACCTGCAACCAATAGGTCCTGCATTCACAGTCAAGGCAAATTATGCTTTAGGATTTGTTCCTAATGGTTAACTGTTCATGGTCATATTGCAACAATTCCAGATGGATTTTTGAAATATGCATCAGTGCATGCTTTTTGGGTCAGGATAGACAAAAACGTTGCTGGCTACCACCTTCAGTAGCTACGTTATAGAAAGCCTAAAATAAAACTGTTTATATTGCGACTATTTCTGGTGGATTTTCGAAGTAAGCATCCGTGCATGATGTTTGGGTTAATATAGGCTAGATAAAATCCTCTTGGGCAGTAAAAGATTAGTGGTTTCCACGATTCTCTCATTTTTTCACATGATGAAAAGCACAGTTAACATCACCTACTGTATGCATTAGGTTATTTGCTGCTGTTTTGGCATTTCTGAATCTGAATGTCTCCCGAGTAAAAGTATATCTAGCCTAATTGTTTACGTTATTGAGGTTGAAAACTACATTTCACAATGTACATAATTTTTTTCATTTAGTACCTCTCTTTTTGGCACGAGTGGGTGGGGTCGACTATTCGACGAGAAAAACTGAGGAGTTATCGATAGTGAAATAATTTGTCATGCACATCCCTAGTGTTTAGTTGTTGTTCCAAAGTTTTTGTTTTTAAGACAGCGGTTTCCCTCATCAGACCGTATAAGTGCCATATAGCGACAGCCCATTTGAATTGGATTACAGTACAATTTAAAAGAAAATAATAGTATTGCTGAAGTCGTTTTGCATAAATTAATAATGAAGAGATGCTAGCAACTTTCACACAGCCATCTTCATCAACAGAGTTTTCATTTCACCTCTCCCCTTTTGTCTTTATCTCTAGACGGACCTGTCCCTGAAGCCCCAGGAGCGCAGGATGAACCAGGAGAACCCAGAGGAGAACCAGGCTGGGCCCCCCCTGTCCAAGAAGAAACCATGCAGATTCCCTAACGGATTCAGCCTGGACCCCCGTAAGGCCCACAACAACCACCACAACATTCATAACCATCACCAGCACTCAGACCAAGAAAACAACAACCCACGTCTGGCTCCTCACACCTACGGCAAGAAGAAGAAGAAGAACAGCCTGCAGAAGAAACCCAGGCCGGTCAGTGCTACATTGTTACTGTTCTGGTCTCCTCACATACAATACAGTTCTATCTCTCCTTAAGTAGAATTTTAGGTAATCTTAATGACATCTAATGACATCTTGCAGTGCCATCCGGGGTTGAGAAAAGGCTAGCTTCTGGGGTCTTGGTTTGGCCGAGTTAAAGCCAGGCTAGTATTTGAGGTCTCAGCTTGGCAGAATTGAGATAAGGCAAGCTTTTGAGTTTGGGCTGGTTGCCGTTGTGGTGTTTTCTTTACTGCAAATGGAGATATAGGAAGAAACACCTGTGTAGTTTGGTCCTCTTGAATGTGAAATAGTGTTTGAGTGTGTGTTCTTTATACAAACTTGATATTTTGCTTTGGTTATAAAAGAAGAATTATATACGAGTATGTGTTGAAGGTTGAGGAAAGGATAAATGATGCTTGAATGCTTTGGGGACTAGTAGCTGCTCCAGCTTGAACGTAGCCATTGATAAGATGGAAGAATTAAATTAAACCTAAGCAGCATGCCATTAATCAATTCTTTGGATGCTGTTGTTTTTTAAACGTCCATGAACAGTTGCTGGTGGAATATTGCTTTATAATGGCTCTGTAATTAGACAAAATTAATCAATCCAAATGTCCACCATCTATAATCTAATTGAATGCAACTTTTGATTTCTGAGTGGCACGTCATGCAATGCTTTGAGTTGGACACTCACCTGTCTTCAGATATATACAGTGGGGAGAACAAGTATTTGATACACTGACGATTTTGCAGGTTTTCCCACTTACAAAGCATGTAGAAGACTGTAATTTTTATCATAGGTACTCTTCAACTGTGAGTGACGGAATCTAAAACAAAAATACAGAAAATCACATTGTATGATTTGTAAGTAATTCATTAGAATTTTATTGCATGATATAAGTATTTGATACATCAGAAAAGCAGAACTTAATATTTGGTACAGAAACCTTTGTTTGCAATTACAGAGATTAGATTTTGCAAATACATACGTTTCCTGTAGTTCTTGACCAGGTTTGCACACACTGCAGTAGGGATTTTTGCCCAATCCTCCATACAGACCTTCTCCAGATCCTTCAGGTTTCGGGGCTGTCGCTGGGCAATATGGACTTTCAGCTCCCTCCAAAGATTTTTCTATTGGGTTCAGGTCTGGAGACAGGCTAGGCCACTCCAGAACCTTGAGATGCTTCTTACGGAGCCACTCCTTAGTTGCCCTGGCTGTGTGTTTCGGGTCGTTGTCATGCTGGAAGACCCAACCACGACCCATCTTCAATGCTCTTACTGAGGGAAGGAGGTTATTGGCCAAGATCTCGCGATACATGGCCCCATCCATCCTCCCCTCAATACGGTGCAGTTGTCCTGTCCCCTTTGCAGAAAAGCATCCCCAAAGAATGATGTTTCCACCTCCATGCTTCATGGTTGAGATGGTGTTCTTGGGGTTGTACTCATCCTCCTTCTTCATCCAAACACGGTGAGTGGAGTTTAGCTCTATTTTTGTCTCATCAGACTCCCATTCCTCCTCTGGATCATCCAGATGGTCATTGGCAAACTTCAGACAGGCCTGGACATGCACTGGCTTGAGCAGGGGGACCTTGCGTGCGCTGCAGGATTTTAATCCATGACGGCGTAGTGTGTTACTAATGGTTTTCTTTGAGACTGTGGTCCCAGCTCTCTGCAGGTCATTGACCAGGTCCTGCTGTGTAGTTCTGGGCTGATCCCACACCTTTCTCATGATCATTGATGCTCCAAGAGGTGACATCTTGCATGGAGCCCCAGACCCAGGGAGATTGACCATCATCTTGAACTTCTTCCATTTTCTAATAATTGCACCAAAAGTTGTTTCCTTCTCACCAAGCTGCTTGCCTATTGTCCTGTAGCCCACCCCAGCCTTGTGCAGGTCTACAATTTTATCACTGATATCCTTACACAGCTCTCTGGTCTTGGCCATTGTGCACAACTAATCCAAATTCAGTATCTCAGAAAATTTGAATATTACTTAAGACCAATACAAAAATATTTTTTTAGAAATGTTGGCCAACTGAAAAGTATGAACATGAAAAGTATGAGCATGTACAGCACTCAATACTTAGTTGGGGCTCCTTTTGCCTGAATTATTGCAGCAATGCGGCGTGGCATGGAGTCGATCAGTCTGTGGCACTGCTCAGGTGTTATGAGAGCCCAGGTTGCTCTGATAGCGGCCTTCAGCTCTTCTGCATTGTTGGGTCTGGTGTATCGCATCTTCCTCTTCACAATACCCCATAGATTTTCTAACGGGTTAAGGTCAGGAGGGTTTGCGGGCCAATTAAGAATAGGGATACCATGGTCCTTAAACCAGGTACTGGTAGCTTTGGCATTGTGTGCAGGTGCCATGTCCTGTTGGAAAATGAAATCTGCATCTCCATAAAGTTGGTCAGCAGCAGGAAGCATGAAGTGCTCTAAAACATCCTGGTAGACGGCTGCATTGACCTTGGACCTCAGAAAACACAGTGGACCAACACCAGCAGATGACATGGCACCCCAAACCATCACTGACTGTGGAAACTTTACACTGGACTTCAAGCAACGTGGATTCTGTGCTTCTCCTCTCTTCCTCCAGACTCTGGGACCTTGATTTCCAAAGGAAATGCAAAATTTACTTTCATCAGAGAACATAACTTAGCAGCAGTCCAGTCCTATTTGTCTTTAGCCCAGGCAAGATGCTTTTGACACTGTGTCTTGTTCAAGAGTGGCTTGACACAAGGAATGCGACAGCTGAAACCCATGTCTTGCATATGTCTGTGCGTGGTGGTTCTTGATGCACTGACTCTAGCTGCAGTCCACTCTTTGTGAATCTCCCCCACTTTTTTGAATGGGTTTTGTTTCACAATCCTCTCCCTATTGCTTGTACACTTTTTTCTACCACATCTTTTCTTTCCTTTCACCTCTCTATTAATGTGCTTGGACAGAGAGCTCTGTGAACAGCCAGCCTCTTTAGCAATGACCTTTTGTGTCTTGCCCTCCTTGTGCAATTTGTCAATGGTCGTCTTTTGGACAACTGTCAAATTAGCAGTCTTCCTCATGATTGTGTAGCCTACAGAACTAGACTGAGAGACCATTTAAAGGCCTTTGCAGGTGTTTTGAGTTAATTAGATAATTAGAGTGTGGCACCAGGTGTCTTCAATATTGAACCTTTTCACAATATTCAAATTTTCTGAGATACTGAATTTGGGGTTTTCATTAGTTGTCAGTCATAATCATCAAAATTAAAAGAAATAAACACTTGAAATATATTAGTCTGTGTGGAATGAATGTATACATTATACAAGTTTCACTTTTTGAGTGGAATTACTGGAATTAATCAACTTTTTGATGATATTCTAATTATATGACCAGCACCTGTATATACACTCACCTAAAGGATTATTAGGAACACCTGTTCAATTTCTCATTAATGCAATTATCTAATCAACCAATCACATGGCAGTTGCTTCAATGCATTTAGGGGTGTGGTCCTAGTCAAGACAATATCCTGAACTCCAAACTGAATGTCAGAATGGGAAAGAAAGGTGATTTAAGCAATTTTGAGCGTGGCATGGTTGTTGGTGCCAGACGGGCCGGTCTGAGTATTTCACAATCTGCTCAGTTACTGGGATTTTCACGCACAACCATTTCTAGGGTTTACAAAGAATGGTGTGAAAAGGGAAAAACATCCAGTATGCGGCAGTTCTGTGGGCGAAAATGCCTTGTTAATGCTAGAGGTCAGAGGAGAATGGGCTGACTGATTCAAGGTGATAGAAGAGCAACTTTGACTGAAATAACCAGTTGTTACAACCGAGGTATGCAGCAAAGCATTTGTGAAGCCACAACACACACAAGCTTGAGGCGGATGGGCTACAACAGCAGAAGACCCCACCGGGTACCACTCATCTCCACTACAAATAGGAAAAAGAGGCTACAATTTGCACGAGCTCACCAAAATTGGACAGTTGATGACTGGAAGAATGTTGCCTGGTCTGATGAGTCTCGATTTCTGTTGAGACATTCAGATGGTAGAGTCAGAATTTGGCGTAAACAGAATGAGAACATGGATCCATCATGCCTTGTTACCACTGTGCAGGCTGCTGGTGGTGGTGTAATGGTGTGGGGGATGTTTTCTTGGCACACTTTAGGCCCCTTAGTGCCAATTGGGCATCGTTTAAATGCCACGGCCTACCTGAGCATTGTTTCTGACCATGTCCATCCCTTTATGACCACCATGTACCCATCCTCTGATGGCTACTTCCAGCAGGATAATGCACCATGTCACAAAGCTTGAATCATTTCAAATTGGTTTCTTGAACATGACAATGAGTTCACTGTACTGAAATGGCCCCCACAGTCACCAGATCTCAACCCAATAGAGCATCTTTGGGATGTGGTGGAACGGGAGCTTTGTGCCCTGGATGTGTATCCCACAAATCTCCATCAACTGCAAGATGCTATCGTATCAATATGGGCCAACATTTCTAAAGAATGCTTTCAGCACCTTGTTGAATCAATGCCAGGTTGAATTAAGGCAGTTTTGAAGGCAAAAGGGGTCAAACACAGTATCAGTATGGTGTTCCTAATAATCCTTTAGGCGAGTGTGTGTATATATATACACAACCCTGGAAAAAATTAAGAGACCACTGTAAAATTTTCAGTTTCTCTGGTTTTACTATTCAGAGGTGAATGTTAGAGTAAAATGAATTTTTTTGTTTTATTATTTAAACTCCTTACTCCCATATTCCAGATAAAAATATTGTCATTTAGAGTATTTATTTGTAGAAAATAACAACCAGTCAAACTAACCCAGAAAATATGCGTTGTTTTCAGACCTCAAATAATGCAAAGAAAACAAATTATTATTCATTTTTCGACCACAAATTTTTTTCTTGGTGGAATAACCCTGATTTTTAATCACAGCTTTCATGCGTCTTGGCATGCTCTCCACCAGTCTGTCACATTGCTGTTGGGTGACTTTATGCCACTCCTGGCACAAAAATTCAAGTAGCTCGGCTTAGTTTGATGGCTTGTGACCATCCATCTTCCTCTTGATCAAATTCCAGAGGTTTTCAATGGGGTTCAGGTCTGGAGATTGGGCAGGCTATGACAGGGTTCACTCACCATCTGGTGGTCCTCCATCCACACCTTGATTGACCTGGCTGTGTGGCATGGAGCATTGTCCTGCTGGAAAAAAAACATTCTCAGAGTAGGGGAACATTGTCAGAGCAGAAGGAAGCAGGTGTTCTTCAAGGATAACCTTGTACTTGGCTTGATTCATGCATCCTTCACAAAGACAAATCTGGCCGATTCCAGCCTTGCTAAAGCTTCCCCAGATCATCACCAAGCCTCCACCAAATTTCAAAGTGGGCGCGAGACACTGTGTGAGAGCAGATGAACTTACTCTACGGCCATTCCTCTATGGTCTTTTGCAATATTCAGCGTGGCCCTTCTTTGCTTATCATTAAAGAAAGGCTTTTTTCTAGCTTTGCATGACTTCAGCCCTGCCCCTAGGAGCCTGTTTCGAACCGTCCTCGCCATGCACTTTACCCTAGCTGCTGTTTGCCATTCTTTTTGTAGGTCACTTGATATCATCCTACTGTTGTCGAGTGACATTCAAATGAGTTGACGGTCATCTCGGTCAGTGGACAGTTTTCTCCCTATGCCAGTCTGTAGCTTTGTTTTCCCAATGTCTGTTGCTTGACCTTGTTCTTATGAACCGCCTTCTTTGAAATTTTCAGGATGGAAGCAACCTGACGCTCACTGTATCCCTCTGCCAGTAAAGCCAGAATTGAACCCTTCTTTTCCTCACTCAAATATTTTCTTTTCAACTCTGTTGTCATGCTGAATAGTTATTTATTTATTCATATAATCTTTGAGGTACTACATGCACAGTTTTTGCCATCCAGCTGGTCCTATTGCAAGAGGATAGCAGTGTTTTCTTATACTTTTCCTTGTTAAATTAGATTTGGTTCAGGTAATCACCTAATCAGTACCTCATTATGTAAAAAGAGGTGTGCCTGTGTTGGAATTTAACAAACAATGGAATGGAATGGCTGCCATACATGTAGAGATGCTGATTTAAGAAAAATGTTTGAGTGGTCTCTGAATTTTTTCCAGAGCAGAATATATACAGTTGTGCTCATAAGTTTGCATACCCTGGCAGAAATTGTGAAATGTAGCCATCGAAATATGACTGATCATGCATGAAAAATGTATTTTATTTAAGGATAGTGATCATATCAAGCCATTTATTATCACATTGTTGTTTGGCTCCTTTTTAAATCATAATGATAACAGAAATCACCCAAATGACCCTGATCAAATGTTTATGTACCCTTGAATGTTTGGCCTTGTTACAGACACACAGGTGAAAATGGCAATTAAAGGTGATTTTACCACACCTGTGGCTTTTTAAATTGCAATTAGTGTCTGTTTAAATAGTCAATGAGTTTGATAGCTCTCATGTGGATGCACTGAGCAGGCTAGATACTGAGCCATGGGGAGCAGAAAATAACTGTCAAAAGACCTGCGTATCAAGGTAATGGAACTTTATAAAGATGGAGAAGGATATGAAAGATATCCAAAGCTTTGCAAATGGCAGTCAGTATTTTTTAATCACTTATTAAGATGTGGAAATTTCGGGGATCTCTTGATACCAAGCCAAGGTCAGGTAGACCAAAGAAAGATTTCAGCCAAAACTGCCAGAAAAATTGTACAGGATACAAAGAAAAAGTAACCTCAGTAGAAATACAGGCTGCTCTGGAAAAATATTGTGTTGTTTCAAGGAGCACAATACAACTATACTTGAACAAAAATGAGCGGCATTGGAAAGAAGCCTTTACTGCGCCAATTCCACAAAAAGCCCGGTTAAAATATGCCCGACGACACCTTAACATGCCTCACAGCTTCTGGCACACTGTAATTTGGAGTGAGAAGGAAATTGTCTTATCAATCCCGAGTAACACTGAACTGACTGTTTCTCCCCATCTGACTCATACAACAGATTCTCTAGCACAGTGGCTTCGCTGTCCATTGATGAATGGTCTTATCAGAGATGGGCTCTAAAACCCAAAGGCTGCTTTTTACTTTTTATTTGCTCTTTTGAGGCCAAATCGAGATAAGTGATGCTGTTGATAGCTGTTTGTGATTGTGTGTGGGTTTGTGTGTGTGTGTGCGTGTGCGCGCGTGTGTGTGTGTGTGTGTTTGTGGGGCACTCTGCTTTTCTGTATGTTTGTGCACCCAGGGCTGTATTACTAATGAGTATTTATGGCACAATGACACTGTGATGTCTCTGGCTGTACAGACCTCATCACCAGCCACTGTCAAAACCTCAGTTGCTCACCACACTCACAGCGAGTTTGTGAGGGAGGAGAGCCAAGGTGGTCATTAGTTGTTGTCTTCCCCGCAGGACTGAGGTCAGTCTTTTTAATATTACTTAGTTAAGATATTGTCTAGGATGTGTGCTTATAGTGAGAAGCTACTACACAGACTACACAATGTGTTTGGCTGATATAATGTGATCTACATGCAGTCGGGAACCGTCAGGGCTCTCTACGCCCTCAGGGAGGGCCTAAGGATAGATACAAATCTGTAAGTATTTTTAGATGTTATAATTTGCTATTTTGTTTTCATGCATTTAATCTTTTTTGTCTCAATTATAATTATCTTCCTACTGAATTTCTTCAGTTTGTTTTGGAAAAAGAAGGGCAAATGTCCAAGAGAAAAATGTATCTAATCAGAATTTTTTGTTAGTAGCATCTTGGTAGAAATGATCTAGCTGTGCTCAATGGTCATTGGCTAGGCCCTCAGGCTTTGAATAGAAGGCACCAGCCATTGTCACTAATTCAGAGCCAATAGCCAATAGCTGTTTTGGCCAGTGTTTCATTGAAACGAAACAACCTTATTTTCTTCTAACGTGGTACCTGCTTATCGATATTTGCAACTGATGTGTACGTCTCCTGCTTCTGTGAGCCACAGCCAAGGCGTGGCTTAGGACTGTTTGATTCTGTTATCAAATAATTGCTTCTCCTACATACTGTAGGTCTGCAAAAGAAAGGTGTCAGGTCATACTCTGTATTCACAGGCATGTGAGTTCAATCAATCAATCAATTGTTTTTATAAGCCCTTTTTACATCACAAAGGGCTTTTACAAAACACCCAGCCTGAAACCCCAAGAAGCAGTGTTGAATTTCAGTGAAAAACTCCCTGAGAAGGCCGAAATTTAGGAAGAAACCTAGAGAGGAACCAGGCTCAGAGGGGTGACCAGTCCTTTTCTTGCTGTGCTGGGTGAAATATGTGAACATTATGAGTACGGGGGGGTTACTTATATAGTCACACTGGTAAAATTCTTTTCATGTTTTTTTTTTTTCACTGGAATTATATACCTGTGGCTTTTGAGCCCGGCCATTCCAAAATGGCCCTGGTGGGCGCTGTGGCTTTGTTGGTTAAAGTTGCTGTCTAGTAAAAAGGAGATCCTGAGTTCAAATATCCACTGTGCCTTTTACTAGAAGTAATTGGTGATTTTGGACCGCTGCTGTACAATGCTTGCAGAATGGGTGCTGTGCCTTAGTTGTTTATATGGCCTGTCTTTTAGGGGCTCAGGTCAATGCAGCTTTGCTGTAGAAATATGAACAGTTTTCATTAATGAATTTTGACGATGCTAAGAACGCTAATAACTGCCTGGGACAGAGTTGAATAATGGATGGTTCAAATATTTTTGCATTTCAGTGTTTATTTTGAGAAATAATTGACAGAGGGGTATTTTAACAAATAGCCATATTTTGCTCTACAAATGCATGACGCCAAGATGTTTTGGGGCCATTAAAAAATCATCTCATGCCCCAAGACCCCCCTATGTTGAGGCTTAGCCCCCCTATTCATAAATCTTTAGTGACATCCCTGGAATGCCATATGACTCTGGAATTCTGTAATCGGCACGGAGCAATTTGAAAATAATGCAAATTACTTTTTAATTTGCATTAGAAGGTAGTTAGCTAGAGGTAATGTCAGCTAGATTTTCGAACTTTACTGAGCCTGAGATCAAAGTTGCGAGTAGCAACCATTGCCTCTACTAGAGTTACCAGCACCGTGTGCATGAACTTCCCAGCAACTACCTCAAAGCAAAGTGCCTGCGTGTGGCCCTAAAGCCAATCTGAATTACGCAGTTGCTTACCGTCCTGCCTTCGAACCTTTCTAAAACACAGAGTTGGAACCTCTCTTATTATGGAGATCTGGGACAGTGTGTACATGGGAGTACATGTCATTTTCATGTCAAAAAGTGTGGGGTACAAGAGTATATGTCCCACTCAGGCATAATGAAACCTACGCCACTTCCAGGAGGAAATAACAAAGGGAAATCATTGCATTCACACACTTAAGGTTTGATAGAATATGATGTGCAGTATATTGACTTGGAGATTTGAGATACCTGCTACTGTAGTATGGGATCAGACTCAGGTGAAAAGATGGCTCCAGTATGTGTGAAGGCATGTGCCCCGGAGCCAATGTACTATCATGGACAGATGGTGCCTCCTGCCTCTCTCAAGGTCGTCTGGCATTTACAGTTGCGTGGGATAGGAGGTGACTTGTTCAAAGGTGTGAGTGTTTGTGTTGTGTACGGGAACGCGCCCGCTTAGTCCATGTGGCAGATGGGTATTATATTGGCTCTTAGTCTGTGTGGTAGTCAGGGGAGCTATGACAACAAACTCTATGACATGTGAGAGCAGCTCAAAGTGGTGTTTAGGGCCAAGGCTTCAGGAGCCTCTTCTGTTCTCGCTTCCCACAGCCTCAGGAGCAGGCACTGATTAGGGGACACAGCTGCCATTAGAGCATGGGGCTCTGGGGAGACGTGCACACAAACACACACACACACACACACTAACACATACACTGTCATACACACACACACACTTGGCTGGCGCTACAGTGCAGCTGCTTTAGTCAGGGTGAAGGGCAAATAGTGTTGGCACTGTCATGGAACAACAAGATGGCACATCAAATGATAGTTGCCGTCTTATGGACTGAACAATTCTGGTATTTGTTGAGTTTTTTTATGCTGATCTCTACTTTTATTTCTATGTCACCGCCATTGTTTCCTATTACTGCAAGAATTAAAACAGGATTCACTCACCTTGATCTTGAGTAGGACTATAAAGGCTTTGCTGTCCAGCATGTAGCCTACAGTTAACTTTGGACCAGGCCATCTCCCAACAAGAGAGCTGCAGATTGCAAGCCCTCCTTTTATACATCTGCACCACCCACTACTGCTTTTTCCTCACACTGCTTGCCCGAACAGGGAGTCACATGAGACAGCGTGTATGATAACAAGCTCCCTCACCTGACGACCTCCGCTAGCTTTGGTGGCATCGTCTTTCACCCTGAGGGAGTTCCTAGAGCATTATGTTACCAGGAAATCTCAGCTGACCTTGCTCCTCCTTTCACAAATAACTCTGTTCTCCTGCGTTCTATCTACAACCAAAAACTAAAACAGGGAGTACCAGTGATGCACTTTATTTGGAAGGGCTCGGTTGAAGGGCATGCTGAGAGGCAGGACTGCTTTGCAAGCAGATACTTGCTTATCTTCCAGGATTTTTCTCATATCGTAAAGCGTTTTTCTACTATGGTCTACTACTACAGTCTACTATCTTCTACAGTCACCGACTGTACATACAAACTATCTACGACATTCACAGACAGGGCTTACAAACTATTTACAACAGACACAGACAGGGTTTACAAACTATCTACGACATTCACAGACAGGGCTTACAAACTATCTACAACAGACACAGACAGGGCTTACAAACTATCTACAACAGACACAGACAGGGCTTACAAACTATCTAAGACATTCACAGACAGGGCTTACAAACTATCTACAACAGACACAGACAGGGCTTACAAACTATCTACAACAGACACAGACAGGGCTTACAAACTATTTACAACATTCACAGACAGGGCTTACAAACTATCTACAACAGACACAGACAGGGCTTACAAACTATTTACAACATTCACAGACAGGGCTTACAAACTATCTACAACAGACACAGACAGGGCTTACAAACTATTTACAACATTCACAGACAGGGCTTACAAACTATCTACAACATTCACAGTCAGGGCTTACAGTACAAACTATCTACGACCGTTACAAACCGGGCTTACAAACTATCACATACTAGAAAGACAAAACCCATCTGGGAGCTGCTTGGCGACTCAAGCTTACCGGGTGAGCTACATGCCTTCAATGTCTGCTTTAAGGCAAGTAACAATGAACCATGCACACAACGCACATGAACATGTCATGCATTAAAGCCTTGACATTGAAATCCCTGTAATTATTACAAAGATATATTGATACATTGGTAGATAATCACCCTGCCCCACCCACAGAATTAGGATTTTGATCTTCTCTCATGGAGCCAGCCAGGTAGTTTGTTTTGGTTCCAGCCAAGTAAGCATTAGCATATCCCACTCAGACCCAATAACACTCCAATATGTCATACTTTATGACATATGCATAATTGAAAAGATCATCGTATCTGCCCTCTGTGGTTTCCATTGTCCTTTAAACAGAATAAAGACAATCTCCTTCTCCTCCCAGAGTTATTACACCACAAAAATATTATCTTTTCACTGCGCCTATAAATAATTGTTAAGGAATAGTCCTCCTACAAGGTTGCATTGTAATGTGGAGAGTCCTTGTTTATCTCAAGGTTTAATTCTACATTAGTTAAATGAAATGACCTATTTTTAGGCTGCTGGTGATTTCTACACCTACTTGGAGGGATGGATGAGGACAGTAGAAAAGAGGAGAAAGTGAACAGAAGAGAGGAATGAAATAGAGGTAAGGGATGAACGGACAGGAGATGGTATACATGGTATACACCATAATACTGACCCAATGACTCTCTGACATTTTGTGTGCTTAAATAGTGCCTTTATAAAGCTATATAACACATTATAATGCACCATAGGCTGTCAGGTCATTTAAAATTGTTTTTATTAACCCAAAGCTGTTTCTAATGTTTTTTTTATGGATTGCTTTTCTTTTGATGTGGGCTCTAATGCTAGGGTTCCCAAACAACCTTGGTTATGACATCTGTCAGGTGCGAGGGTAGTGAGTGTGTAAAAGTGTGGCAAAAATGAAAACGACAATAACAAAACAAAAGAAAATCTATACTTTTATCTCAAAAGAAAGGCAGCACCACACGTAACAGGACACAATAACCCGTGAGGTGTTTGTGACAAACCAGGAACTTACATTAAACAACTACAACAACTGGTGAGGTGAAGGTGTGTATGTGTGTGGTGGGGTGTGTATGTGTGTATGTGTGTGGTGGGGTGTGTTTGCCATCGTCTCCAGCCGGCAGTCAGTACGCCGGTGAGGTGGAGCGCCAGAGAAGGAGAGGGCGAGCAGCGTCACTCGGCGCAGCCCTCACAATGTCGCAACTCCACTATACCATGAACATTTATATATTGAAAAACCTGTGTTTATTGTTTTTGATGTTTTAATAGTCTTAAATCCTGACTGATGTCTAATCATCTCAAGGAATTATGGATTAAAATTGATTGAAATGCAGTATAATTACAGGTATAATTTGCAGTATAATTTCGGTACGATACAGTACAGCGGGGTCACGGTTCGCTAAGGTTTTGATACGTTGACAAAATAAATGACTGAGAAGCATGTAATTTGAAATAACAATGTGACAGGTGAGATGAAGAACACAAATTGCTTTATCTCCTGAAGTATTGTATCTGCTGACTATTGTATATTTTTCTTGTATGGTTATGTTAGAAACGTATGGTTATGTTAGAAACGTACAATACGTATCTCTAACATTATTCAAAAACCCCATCCCATGGCTTTCTTCAGATCTCCATGATGGTTTTGTTTCCCAGGCTGAAATCATTGTGCTATACGGGCCCACGTCCCTGTTGGCCATCAGCCAGGCTCCCAGCTCATAAAAATGTAGAGACAACATCTACTGCTCAGGTTGGGGGTTCGGCATATCTGCTTACCTATGTTGCTGTAGATGTCCATGGGCCTACAGATGTGTGTGTGGCAGTGTGTTAGTGTGAGAACAAGGAGATGGTAGTGTCCTGAGAGGGCCATCTGCACTAACACAAAGAGAGGAGGGGGAATTGGGTCGGCAGGGTCCTCCACACTCCCTGCCAGTCTGTTTCTGGAGGTGTGTGTCAGACTAGGGATGTCACAAGACCTGGATTTTGAACTTTGAAATTATACCAGAGAAATTGCTGCTAAGCTAACACTAGCATAGCTAGTTACCCAATGAAAAATGAGTTGGACATGAAGTTAGCGCTTTCTTTCTGGTCAGGCAAAAAGATTTGTGCATAGCCAGCCTGGCCATGTCTCATCTTCTGTCCGTTAAACCTGTCATTCTGGCTATGCATTTATTTTCTTTCACGTAAACTATTATGAAAAAATATTGATTATGAATTATGATTTTTAATCGCCTAACACATGTATATGCATATATATAACACATTAAAACAGGACTGTTGTGAAACTCAAAATGTTAACTGTCACATATTAGTCTCAGCAGAAATTCAGTTATGGCTTTTGATTTTGGTGTGCCACCCCAAGATTTTCAGTGGCCTCATCTGGCCACCCCTATGAAACATTTCTGCGCCGCTGTTGTTTACACACGGCTGGTAATGAGATTCTAGAACATGCTGCCGGCTATAGCCTATATAAGGATGGGCCAAAGGGGGAACAGACCATGTGTTCTTCAGCGAGCAGAAGACCACCCCTCTCTCCAGCCATTAGTCTCCTATAATGGGATTTCTTTCTCACCTTAGCAAGGCTTTATAGGTCATTTCGTCACTAGTCAGTGTACACAGCACAACAGTTTGCTAACTCTCCGGCTTACTCTTCTACACATTTCCTATCTGTATGCCTCTCTATCTGTCCATTCATACATGCATACATACAGGTGCTGGTCATAAAATTAGAATATCATCAAAAAGTTGATTTTTTCAGTAATTCCATTTAAAAAGTTAATCTTGTGTATTATATTCATTCATTACACACAGACTGATATATTTCAAATGTTTATAACTGACAACTAATCCAAATTCAGTATCTCAGAAAATTTGAATATTACTTAAGACCAATACAAAAATGTTGGCCAACTGAAAAGTATGAACATGAAAAGTATGAGCATGTACAGCACTCAATACTTAGTTGGGTCTCCTTTTGCCTGAATTACTGCAGCAATGCAGCGTGGCATGGAGTCGATCAGTCTGTGGCACTGCTCAGGTGTTATGAGAGCCCAGGTTGCTCTGATAGCGGCCTTCAGCTCTTCTGCATTGTTGGGTCTGGTGTATCGCATCTTCCTGTTCACAATACCCCATATATTTTCTAACGGGTTAAGGTCAGGAGGGTTTGCTGGCCAATTAAGAACAGGGATACCATGGTCCTTAAACCAGGTACTGGTAGCTTTGGCATTGTGTGCAGGTGCCATGTCCTGTTGGAAAATAAAATCTGCATCTCCATAAAGTTGGTCAGCAGCAGGAAAGCATGAAGTGCTCTAAAACATCCTGGTAGACGGCTGCGTTGACCTTGGACCTCAGAAAACACAGTGGACCAACACCAGCAGATGGCATGGCACCCCAAACCATCACTGACTGTGGAAAATTTACACTAGACGTCAAGCAACGTGGATAATTTGCCTCTCCTCTCATCCTCCAGACTCTGGGACCTTGATTTCCAAAGGAAATGCAAAATGTACTTTCATCAGAGAACATAACTCAGCAGCAGTCCAGTCCTTTTTGTCTTTAGCCCGGGCGAGTCGCTTCTGACGCTGTGTCTTGTTCAAGAGTGGCTTGACACAAGGAATGCGACAGCTGAAACCCATGTCTTGCATACGTCTGTGCGTGGTGGTTCTTGAAGCACTGTCTCCAGCTGCAGTCCACTCTTTGTGGATCTCCCCCACATTTTTGAATGGGTTTTGTTTCACAATCCTCTCTAGGGTGCGGTTATCCCTATTGCTTGTACACTTTCTTTCTACCACACTTTCTTCCCTTCACCTCTCTATTAATGTGCTTGGACACAGAGCTCTGTGAACAGCCAGCCTCTTCAGCTATTACTTTTTGTGTCTTGCCCTCCTTGTGCAAGGTGTCAATGGTCGTCTTTTGGACAGCTGTCAAGTCAGCAGTCTTCCCCATGATTGTGTTGCCTACAGAACTAGAACAAGAGACCATTTAAAGGCCTTTGCAGGTGTTTTGGGTTAATTAGCTGATTAGAGTATGGCACCAGGTGTCTTCAATATTGAACCTTTTCACAATTTTCAAATTTTCATTAGTTGTCAGTTATAATCATCAAAATTAAAAGAAATAAACACTTGAAATACATCAGTCTGTGTGGAATTAATGTATAAATTATACAAGTTTCACTTTTTGAATGGAATTACTGAAATAAATAAACTTTTTGATGATATTCAAATTTTATGACCAGCACCTGTACATACAGTCAGGTCAAGTTTTGTTATTTTTGGCTGTTTATCAAAATATATTCAAGTTACAGTTAAATAAAGAATATGGGCTTAAAGTGCCGGCTCTTGGTTTTAATTTCAGGGTATTTACATCCAAATTGGGTTTAGGAATTACAGCTCTTTAATATGTAGCCCCATCTTTTTCAAGGGACCAAAAGTAATTGGGACCAAAAGCAACTTTTTCATTGGCCAGGTCTGGGCTATTCCTTTGTTATTTATTCATAAATTAAACAGGTAAAAGGTCTGGAGTTGATTCCAGGTGTGGCATTCACATTTGGAAGCTGTTGCTGTGAACCTACAACATGAAAAAAAAATTCCATCAGAGAAATATTAGGAGTTGCCAAATCAACAATTTGGTGTATTCTGAGAAAAAAATAACGCACTGGTGAGCTCTGCAACACAAAAAGGCCTGGTGTCCACGGAAGACGACAGTGGTGGATGATCATAGGGTCCTTTCCATGGTAAAGAAAAACCGCTTCACAACATCCAGCCAAGTGAAGAACATTCTCCAGGAGGTAAGCATATCATTATCCAAGTCTACCATAAAGAGAAGACTTCACAAGAGCAAATACAGATGGTTCACCACATGGTGCAAACCATTCATCAGCATCAAGAATAGAAAGGCCAGATTTCACTTTGCCAAACATTTAAAAAAGCTAGCCCAGTTCTGGAACAGCACTCTTTGGACAGATGAAACAAAGATCAACCTGTACCAGAATGATGGAAAGAAAAAAGTATGGATAAGGCTTGGAGTCAGTGTGATGGCATGGGCATGCATGGCTTCCAATGGCACTGGATTAACATAATGTGACAGAAGACAGACAGAAGCAACCGGATGTATACGGGTATATTGTCTGCTCAGATTCAGCCAAATTCAGTGATGTTGATTGGATGGAAGTTTCACTTTACAGATGGCCAATGATCCAATACATACTGCGAAAGCAACCCAGAAGTTTTTTAAGGCAAAGACGTGGTATATTCTATAATGGCCTAGTCAATCACCTGATCTCAACCCGATCAAGCTTGCATTTCACTCGCTGAAGACAAAACTTCAGGCAGAAAGACCCATGAACAAAGAACAACTGAAGACAGATGCAGTAAAGGCATGGCAAAGCATCACAAAAGATGAAACCCAGCGCTTGGTGATGTCCATGCTGTCCAGACTTCAAGCAGTTATCGCAAAGTATTAAAAATGAACAATTTATTTAGGATTATGTTAATTTGACTAATTACATTTTAGCCCATGGAATAAGGGGACTGTGTATGAAAATGGTTGCAATTCCTAAAGGGTTCATACAATATTTTTGTTCACCTCCTTGAATTAAAGCTGAAAGTTTGCACTTCACTTGCATCTTAGTTGTTTCATTTCAAATCCATTTTGGTGGCGTACAGAGCCAAAGTTATGAAAATGTGGTCAGTGTCCAACTACTCCAGACCTAACTGTAAGGACATGCATACACTATCAGTCAAAAGTTTTAGAACAACTACATTTTTCCAGTTTCTATTGAAATTCATAAAGATGAATGTCTTAATGACTGTCAAACACTCTTTGTAGGTATCGTCTCTTGGCCCTCCCAATATTCCTTTCATTGAAAGATCTACGCGTCCATAGTAAAGTTAAAATGGTTTTACGATCTGAATCATCAGCAACCTCCAGGTGCCGCAATGCACCCAAGGCACATCTTTTACCTGACCTGACTGCAGTGGAAATACATTAAAGGCTTACACTCTCAACTATATCCGTGTGTAATTATATCTGTGGTTGTTTTATATTAATCAGTAAGCTGTAGAAATACGATCTCACAGAGAAACAATCATTTTGTCTTGCATGTAAAACGCCATTAGAAAGGTAGATCAGCCTACAACTGACTGCCTACTTTAAACACACATTGTACAGTTCCATCCCTGCCTGATTGATAAATCATCTTCACATATAGTCAACCCAACAAGTTACTTGTGGATCTTGTTAAGATCTATCATAATGAATTCCACCCAGTACCAGGATATTTTAGCCAAAATCCTTGATGCCTCTGCCAGGGGATTGAGACGTGGTCATGAATGGACCTTCTAACAACAATCACACCATAAAAATCAACACCGAAATGATTGCAGGACCACAAATACAATGTTTTACAATGGTTGTCTCAGTATTGGGAATTGAAGCCAATTGAAAACCTTTGGTTTGAATTGAAAAGGGCAGTCCACTAGCACAAACCAAAAACTATCAAGGATCTTGAAATTTGCTGCATGGAGGAGTGGTCCAAGACCCCTCCAAAAGTTTTGGCCAATCTTGTCAGACTTTACAGGAAGAGGCTATGTCCTGTTATCCACTCCAAGGGAGGCTTCAGAAAAAAATAGCTACTTTTGAAACCTATGTTTTGCACAAGAAATCATACTACTCAATAAAATGTCTTGTGTTTCAGAAAGTATACAGCTCCCCCTAATGTTTGAGCACCAAATATGAATGATTGTGATGTTTATTTTTTGCGTTCACTCAATTTCATGAAGGGTGTCATTGCTTTTGACTGTATGTCCATATTCATCCCTATATATACATGATTTATCTCTGTTTTCCCTATCTATATCTCTATCCATCTATTTCTATCTCTGTCTACAGTATATGGATGTATTCCTATTACCTCTTACATTGGCTCAGTACGTATATTTTTATCTGTCTCTATTCCCTTAACCATCTCATCCCTGTCTCTTTGTGTCAGTTTGCTGACACTTGATGTCCTCCACTGATATCCCCTCCAGAGGCGTCACTCCATATTGACGTTAACATGTGATGTTTGTTCAGGACCTCGGTATATGTATATACCTTCAAAACTGGTCTCTAGGGGAATCACGTTGATATACAGTATATCCTCAGGACCGGTCACTAGGGAAACATTGACTGCTTTTAACAACAAGTAAGCTGGTGGCTTGCTTGGGCATTGTGGAGTGAGCCTTGGCTCTGAGGTTCACATTTTAAAAAACAACACTAGTTACTTGTTTTTTTGTTTAAAGTGTATCCAAAGCTCAACCCTTAACTCAAAATGTAATGCCTAAATCCAACAGTTTCATTCACTTCATTCTTCTATGAACTTGTTTCTCCTTCATCCTTGCTGAGCTATTGCAGACAACATTCTGATTGATGCATCATTTTCTCTCTCTCTGTGTCTCTGGGTTACTGCCAGGTCTGTTTTATGAAATCTCTTCTTTCTATTTTCTATCCAGTAGTGTGTGGGTTTGTTTTGGGGTGGTTATGATTGTGTTATTTGTGCATGCTTGCAAGTGTGTTTTAATGTAGTCCCGTTAAAATTGTCTGCTGTGAAAACGTCCCATTTTCTCTCTTGCAGCTGAGAAACATCTAGATTGATATTTGGTGTTTTCCCCTATTTGTTTAAAAGGGCAGATCAAGGTTCAGCCGTGCCCTCTGTGCTCTCCCTTGGCCTGACTTTTAGACAGACCCGACGGCTGTCTTATTGAGGAGTGATTGGCTGGAACACGTTCACCCAGAGGGCTCCTGCTTGGAGACTGGTTGAGTTGAAGATGTTTAATGTGTTCACTGTAACACTGAGGATTGACTGACTCCAATGATCCAATGATGGATAATATGGCCTGGAACAAGGGCCTGATATAATGTTGGTTCTGTTTAATAGTATAGCCAGGAACTACTACTAGGTGGACCTAAAAGAATATCACATCTTTTGTGCAATATTTCTGAAACTGAAATATATTTATCTTTATAGGGAATAGAAATGTGTCATGCAGGACTCCCCAATCACAATGACATGGTGTAAAATGTAATGTACACATGTTTAAAATAAGTTTATTGGATACAAATCTTCAAATCTTAAGATGGGGGTAGCATAAATATTATGTTGTAGTTCTCCTGCTAGCTTCAGCAGTGCTAGCTTCAGCAGTGCAATATAAATAATAATATATTGTTTATATTATTATAAATAATAATCTACAATTTAATGTCAGGAAATCAAGGCATAAAATTTAAATCAAAAAATGTGAATGTACAAAACTGGTGTAGTCATGATACGAACGCCAGGTTTAGTATCGAAATAGTTGATACCAAAGCAATACTCAAAAACTGAAATGATGCTCGACATCTGAAACAATACCCCTGCAAAAAATAAATAAATGAAGCATTCATAAAAATTTACATAATTTAACAATTGTATGAAAATGTTATGCCTATTTTTATGCCTATAATACATTTTATAGGCACATTGTATTACATCTGATACTTGAATGTACATTAAAAGTTCCAAAAATACATAAAAAAATTTTTATATCACATGCATGAAAGGATAAATCCAGGTTAACCATGTTGTGGTGCAGTAGCCAAGACCAATGTTCAAAGTGTCCTTTAATAACCAGTGTTGAGTGTGAGCGTGTGTGATTGACTGTTATACTCTGTGGAGAGTATTCTTAGAAAAAATACCCATAATGATTTTATTTCTTAGAAGGTGGATTGTTTTGTTTTCAATATTGTGTTTATTGTGTTTATAGATAACTAGCAGAATATTTTTTCAACTAATTCGTTCAGTTTTGGCCCCCTTACTGTATGGCCACTGATCAGCAAATAGCTTTTGCAGACATGTTTCCCACTAGCATTGGAAGAGATTCCATCCCTAAAACATGTTTTGTGTGGGCTAAGCTACTGCCTCAAGTTCCCATAATACTGCTCTAGCATTGGGTTTGAATCGGGCCAACTGCTCTTTCAGCATTTTATTATTTATTATATTTTTAATTGTTTGTCATTCAAGTTAGTCTGGCTAATTTAGTTATATTACAGTAACTTTTATTCAAATTAGTTTTTTTTTGGAACTGAACACCATCCCCAATGATACTGTTATAGCTGGATCCGCCTTTCATGCGATTTCCAGAATGTTATTAACCGCTTCTTACTCTGTGACTGTAGCCAAGCAACCGAGGACAAAGTTACATGAGTTGGTTATCACATGGTACCACGCTTCTCGCTACACAAGATACAACCAGACGAAATGACATATGTGGGAGTGGACAGCTGTATACTATCTGTGCGTTACACATCTGTCATTCAAATAGTATGTTTGCCTGTCTGTAAAGAAAACATATGGGTATCAGTTGTGCTTGTTGCCATGATTAGATTAAAACAAGCCACTCTCCCTTCCCCAGACAGACACACAGCTTCACTCTATAGCTCACTGATTCATGAGGGCACAACTCTCCCCTTCTGTCATCAGCTCAAACACAATGCAATCTAGTTACATTTTATGTTGACTTTTCTGGCTACAGTATATTTCTACTTGCCATAGTTTATTAAGTTATCTTTTTGTAGGTTATACAGGACTGTCTGAACAATCTAGGCTATTCCATTGCTGAAAAAGCCTTACATCTTGAACCAGCTTGAGCGACAGGTCAGTAAATGATAACATGACAAAGGTATAGTTCATTTTGATTCTTCAAATGGAGTTACTCTTAAAAGGGAACTGTAGCAGCCTGTTAATATGGTTGAGCAGCAAGCGAGTCGTATGATTTTCCGGATGTTGAGCTAAGAAGAAATGTGAAGTATCCCTGTAGCACTAAAAACATTTTACTTACTCTCAAACTCACAAACTTCTCTGGAAATTTACTTTGTCCATAATTGTTATGAATTTCTATTGTTCACTTGATTGCTTTTGTCCTGATTCTATTTTTTCTTTTTCCATTATTAATAAGTCATCATTGTTGTCAACATTGGATGACACAGTTCTATTTGTAAACCAGCTCACCCAATTTCATGCTCCAAATAAAACACGTTTGAATAGAATATATTGTAATATTATGTTCAATTTCAGTTTGGCATTGTCACCAAGCTTTTTTTGACAAGCCAATCATTTAGAGAAAGCAATGTCCTGATTTTTAGATCAAATGCCAAGTCCTTTTTTTGTGCTGTTGAGTTGCGGGCATGATAATTGTTGCTTTCACAGTCATGAGTTACCGACCATGATCCAATCAAAGCCAATCATTGGGCTTGTTCCATTTGTGTCATCATCATGCGTGACAAACAGCAACAATTGGGAACATTTCCACAGAGCTGTGGTTGTCCATTCTGTCTGTCATGTTGTCAGCTAATAGCTACGAACAAACTGAACATACAATGGACATGTTATTTTGTTTTGAGCCATAGCTTTCTATCAGTGGCTGTGTTGACAGGTGTTATGATCGATAGAATTACAATCACACAGTACTATCAGAAGGTTTTATCAACATATATCTTTATTTTCAACTGTTCCCAGTATTGTTGCTCACATTGTGCAATACTTTAACATTATACCACCACGTTATCTCACTAGATTTTTAGTCTGCTCTCTACGTGTCTTATAGATTGAGTATACGCCAGGTCCCCACGTTTTGCTCTCCTTTTGTTATGCAGTAATAACAATATCTACTATCATATTATTCATACATCTGTCTCATTGTGTAGGAGATAGCATAGGGCTGTGTAATATAAACTCTCTCAGTGGCTGGTCTATACATTATGTCCCTGTTCTCTCCCAGCGGTCGGAGCCTGCCCTGCTAAAAACCCCTGACGCTGGGCTTGCTCCTCGTGGCATGAATGTAAATGTGACTTATTTTCCACTTATTTTCCGCATTCAGGTCCCTCTGGCTGTCAGCCGCGTTTGAAGCAGTGGTGGGAGCTGTATAGCAGAGCTTGTTAGCCACAGGGGCCGAGTGGCCGCGACGACAGGCAGACTGGCAGCTTGGGCACTCTCTCTCACACACACACGCTCACACAGTCACCCGCATTGCCTCCCACCCTGTCGATCACATTTCCATCCTTCCACCCTCCCCTCTGAGTCAATTTGCAGAGATTTAGTTGAAACACTTAAATGAAAGTGTCCGCCACTTATGTCTTCATGCTGCGTAGCTGTCAATCACCTCTAGTGGCAGTTACAGGTGTTTAAGAAGCTTATATCAGGCCACAACATGTCACTTCAACTAGAAGAATGTAGTACTCTCGAATCAAGTGGACAGTGTTGTTTCATATCCTGCTTGCCAAGGAGTTTTTTCTCAGGAAAAAATGATTTACTTTTAACTGTTCGTGTGAATTTTGAGTTAATATTTCATCACTTGAACGGGTTTTATTCTTGTAATGATTGTTTTTCTTCCGTTCACACACACTGGTCTAATCTTTCCTCTAGCTCCCATATTTTTTCCACTTCCTAAAAAATACATACTATGTAGAAAAAAATATTTTTTAAACAAATATAACAAACTGAATTAAATCTTTACCTGAATCTTTAATCTATACAATTAATATAATGTGGAATATGTTTCAGATAGAAAAAGACAAATATTTGTACTCATTATTATTTACTTCCGTTTTGAAATTACTTCTGGCATTGTATTCTGGAATTGTAGTTGAACCAGATAAGGAACCAGGCAAGCATAGTTCAGCCGGTCCACAATTAGAAGGGATGAATGTTGTTGTCCCTGGCTGGTTTCGATCTACAGTTTTCTGTATGGCAGACTGTCTTTAACCATAATGCTATTTAAAGAGCAGTTCGTATTGGATGTTCGTACAAAGGCAAAAGGCTGTAACTTCAATTTTGTTCAAAAATGGGTTATTGTCATTTTGTGTCGTTTTTCCTCTAAGTTTCAAAGCCCTAGAGAAGCCAAGGCAGAATCCTGTAACACCAGTTACTTTGTCTTTGTTTCACTGCTCTTCTGAACGCTCAAATTGCTGCACATCAAAGTGAAATGACTGTTCACCACGCTGGAGTTATGGTGTTAGCCCTATGCTTATGTGTTAATATCTGTCATCGAAGCATTTCTGACACACAGTAGTTTGAATTAAGTGTAAAGCAAATAGTGGGGCAGAGGTGTTTTTTACAAACGTTACATCTAACTTTTAATAATAGCCCATTGCTCTTGAGGGAACATGCTGGTGGAGATAGCTTTAAAATGCTAACAACCAAGATCAATGTAAGAAAGATTAGGCTACAACATAGATAGGTAGGCAAACTACTAAAATAATGTTTTAGCTATCTAATTGTGTGATGGCTGTAAAAGTACAGAATGGATACATTTTTCTGAGTGACAAAAATGTGAATGTCTGAGAGGGGAATTTAACCAGGGTCAAAATTAGTGTTGATTTGAAAAAGAACACAGAGGTAAAACTCGTGAAGATGCAGTCTGTGACTGGGTTGTATGTTTAGTATGTTGTTTATAATTAATATCACTATCATACCATACTATCATATTTATAAACCAAGTGGTTTTGGTAACATAATGCACAAATCAGCACATACATGACATACACATATTAGAATAAACCCATAAAAGTAATTAATTACATATACATTTATAGCCCTAGGTGAAAATATACCACAGGCCTGCTGCTGATTACAGGCAGTATCAGATATGTGGGATAATACTATTTGTCTGTTTTCCTTGAATTGTAGGTCCTATCCTATATCATGAAATGGTTTCATCTTTTGATTTAAGAAAAAGGAGGGGGAAGAATTGCATTTTATGGGGAGTAGCTCAAGACCCAGACATTGTCCAAACCCTCCAAATCCGTCCGATTTCCAGTCGCCCGTGGTCAACGGCGTAGCATGAAAAGTTGATTTGGCAGACCTTCAAGTTACGCTTGAGTGCCTCAACAGGTTTGCTAGTGGCAGAATCACAGGAAAACCCACACAACCTTGAGCTGTACGTGGCAGAGCAGCGAGGCGCCGGGGCACGGCCCTCCAGTGATGGAGGAGACCCAGGTGCTCCTCTGTATACCCAGCGGCAAGCTTGGGCCTTCCATTAGCTCAAGCCATGGGGGTCAAGGCCCTGGCTCGAGAGTTGAAAATCACAATTAAATGTGATATGTTCTGATGTGTCCTGTGTTGGTACACCACGTGAGGAACACTGAGGCTTGCCATGTGCTGTGTTGGAGCATTTCGTCATGATCCAAGTAAAAAAACTAACAAAAAAAATATTAGTGGTAATATTTTACAGTAAACACGCAGACAAGGGCCCGCACACAAAAAACCACAGCACTGCCTAAGCCGGGATTCTTGTGTGTCATTATTGGGTTATTAGGTGTTGATGTGGAATTCCTAAGCATGTCTCATCCTCAGTCTGGGCCTATAATGGACCACCTGGCCTGCTTCCAGCAGCAGCAACACACACACACACACACACATAGGTAAGTGTCAGGTTTCATGTCGAACTAATAGGCTTTAATAAGGTGTATAATTGCCTTGTATGATTGTTCCCCCCTCCATCGTTGTGTAAATATCAATTAGGTGTGTTTTCAGGCTGGCTGGGCCAAGATACACAACAGATGCAGGGAGAATAGGCGGAGCCAGCTTGAGTAAGGGTGTGGTTTGCCAAGGGCTGTGTATATAATATCTCCCTCTCTTTGTGGTTTGCTCTCAGATTCTGCTCTTATCCCATTTTGTTTCCTTTCCCTCTACCATCCCCTTGTTCCCCTCAAACCCAGAGTTCACGTAGCAGGTGTGGAGGAACGTGTTTATGGGAGCAGCTACGAAGGGACTGGTGAGATAAATATGTTCAGAGCCCATTGACCTAACATTTCAAGGTTCCCTCGCTCTGATCCGATTTAGGAAGAGATAATCATGTCGGGCCGCTGTTTGCCCAGTGTCTTCCCCTCTCTGCCTCCCTCCCTCGTATGCAGCATAACAAGGCCTGTAAGCCCTGAATCTCAGAGATCTGTTAGCAGGGTCTGGCTTTATTCCGGCCATAAATCAGTCCAGATTTTGCCAGTGCTGTGTGGTGCCAGCACAGCGCCTCTGTTCTTATTCACAGCTTGAGCTGATGTATAGATTGCGCTCGGGGCATGTTCCCCAATTTTGTGATATCCACTTTATGACTACAGTCTTGCTTTATCAGAGCAACATGTTGTGGACATGGGACAGTCAATATCAAGATATGTGTCTTCCGAGGCACATTTGATGCCATTCTGTAAGCTGAACCAGGAAGTCTAGGGCGGGATCTTCACGCACCAGAAGGAATCCACACTCCGGCCTTATATCTCAAGCCCAAGTTATCACAAGTGTGTGACGAGGCAAGAGGAACCATGTTAAATTACTAGCCTCCCAAACCTGCACGGTGTTTGCCAATTGTTGCCCTCTGCGGAACCCCAGGGCTAATTCAGGCATTTTTACCTACCATAAAAAAGTCTGTTTGGCTGAGTGCAGCTTTGCGTGTTTATTCCTGATTTGCTACAGCTGTGAATGGTAGGGCTCCAAAGATAATGGGAAGCAGTGTAACCCCTCACTGCACTGCGTAAGGCATTGCTATGCTGCAATAATGTTATGTGGGCCAGATTTGAGAAAGATTATTTACATAGATGCAATTTTTTCTACATTGGATTACTCTTCCGATAATCGGTATAGAAACAGTACACAAACTAAATTACAATCTTAGAAATCTCTTTTATTTTATGAAATGTTGCTAACAGGTTGTTTTTAGTGCTTTATGAGTAATTTAATGATTTTTTTCTTCTTAAAATTCATTTATGGAACACATTTGTATATTTGTTCTTTTTGTATCTTTTTGTCAGTAATTTTACACTTTTTTTACAGCGCATGTCAGTTTGCATACTTTTGTAGAGACATTAGAGTCATTAATACATTTTACTGATCCCATCAGAAGAGAATAGTTCCCTAGTGAACTGTATCACCTCAAATCTTTGAGTTAATATAAGTCTTTGAGTTACTATAAACTATAAATTCTGACTTCATGATGATTATTGCTGAATATATGTAGTTGCACAGTGTAGGGAGATTTTGGATTATGTCCGGGTTCAGAGAAGAAAATAACCATTACTTTGACAATGTCAACAACTGTCAATATCCCTATTGTGTAGTTCCAATTTAAGTGCTTTAATACTTAAAGCTTGTCTAAAGGGCTGCACCATAGCATTTCATGTGGAAGATAGGGACAATGGTTGTTACAATATTGGAATAATGGTTGTCATCAAACTATGGAGAAACACAAAACATATATCCACTCTAAGATACAATTACAATAGCAGTGTTTCCCTCTTATTGTAATAACAGTGGCGGCTCACTACTGCTAAATTGTGAAGCGCCGCCACAGAAAATAATAATATTTGTATGTATTATTTTTTTCTTCCCCAAGCTGAGCACAGATTACTATCGCACAGGCATCAGAGCAGAGCAACAACGTCCTGCACTCGACGTTTGTAGTATCCAGCTAGCGTGTGAGGTCAGAGAAACGTAACTGGCTGTGCCTGTGCACGCCATGTTTGTCTTGAACTGTCAGTAATTGGCTGTCACATTGATATAAAGAAGGTAGCCGTCTTCTGAGCGACAACCAAAGGTAAGAAGCTAGCTAGCTACACAACTCGATAGCTACAATCGTCCACAATGGATTAGCATCATGCTAGAAACATTAGAAATTCAGGAACAACAATAAGACCTCTGGTTTTCACATTTTGCCTTCACAATAAAAGTCTGCATTGAAACGTTATGGGAGGACAATTCTGCAGTACATTAAATTGTAGCATTTCACGCGTCGTGTCATTTGTGTCATTGATGTTGGCATGTTGGCCCGTAACCCCCCCCCCCCCTTTACTGTTGGAACATAAAGTAGGGGAAACACTGAATAGATTCTATGCTGAATTTGGTACATTCTTCCTCAATAGCAAACCTTACAGATTTCTGGCTAAAGCATACCCAAAACCTTTAAAATTATGAATCTTTCTTGAGGGATGTAATTCTGATTTCCTAAATGCAGAGATCCCTCTGCTTGAAAAACAAGAAACCATCAAATCAACCATTAAATAGTAGGAAGACGCTGGTCTATATAGATTACCATGTGAATTATAAGAAACGCTCTCGCTTCCTCCAGCTATCCTAGCATTAGGATGCCATCCATTTCCTATAGGTTTTATTGTGTTATTGTCTCTTGTCACTCTGCAGAAATCACTTAATCCCATTACACATCCATATCTGGATGCAAATAAAAGGTAATTTTCACCTTACCAGTATGTTATTTCTGCTCTTACAGCAGGAAACCCTTCCCTTCCCCAGTCTTACCTTGACAATTAGCTTTTTGCAATGGAATTATACCATAGGAAATCTATAGACAGGAGTCTTTACCTCCTTTGAATTGCTGTGGAGAAAGCATGACCTTCCCAGAAATAACATTTTCAGATAGATACAGATACTAGATATTGTAGCTTCTGTTGGGTTGGTGCTTCGGAATATGCACCAAATCAAGCAGAACAATCCTGTTTCTATGATACATAGGAACTAGACACTAAAATCTTCATAAAGACTACTGGGATCGCGTGGAATACATCTTCAACTCCTGACACTGTTTTATACAATTCAAGATTTTACACAGATAACACTAAAACCTGATTACACTATTCTAAAACCAAATTACATTATTCTAAAACCATTACATAGGATATTCCTGTATTCCTCTTCTTCGTGTGAGAAGTTGCTTAATGAAAAGGGGGCAATGCTTTATAGTTTTGCCCTGTGCTTTTACCTACACAGCTGTTGTTGTGGAATATTTGAGATCCTCTCAAACGTCCTTAGTTTTAGCCGGGAGGAGAGAAAGCAGAGGATATTTTTGGTCTGAGGACAGGGGTAATAGGGCGCCCTTCTTTACTCTAATCATTTTTTCTTATTTTTATATGAATTTATTGTTTTATTCTTTTTGTTATACTTTAAATATACTTACTTTAAGTATAAAAAATATTAATTCACCCATACATTTTTTCAACAGAATTCCTGTACTACCAATTTATTTGTGATCAATAACAAATCTTTTTTCGTTGTTGTTACTTTACCACAGCTGTAAGCCAATCAGCATTCAGGGCTCAGCCTACTTATGTTATTCAATGAAATTCTTCAGTTTGAGGGATGCATAGAGACAATTTTATTAAGAAAATTTCACATATAATATACATAGATTAATAAAACATGAGAATTGACATGGTTAACACCATGAGGCATTGCCTTCTCTAACCAGAACCGCCAACTTCTTAACCATAACAAAGTGCATCATGCTTACTGTAGATTTATATCCATATGTTTATTTGAATACTGCCAGTAATGTTAGGGAATGGCATTGAAGTTCAGTGCATGGTGGAAGTTGAACATCTGCTACCTCCTGCCTGTGCCACACAGTAGTAAAGCCAGGACAACGTAAAGCCAGTTACTCATAGTAAAACCAGAAATATATTGTAAATCCAATAGCTTATAGAAAAGACAGTTTTCTTGGTGAATCCAGTTCTATGAAAACTAGTAAAGACAGTTTTCATAGAATAGCCAGTAACTAATAGCAAAGACATCCTAATAAAGCCAGTTAATCAATCAATCCCATCAGTCAAATGTATTTATTCAGCAGTTGTCACAAAACACCTGGCCTTAATCCCCAAGGAGCAAACAACAGTTGTGTTGAATTTCAGTGGCTAGGAAAAACTCCCTAAGAATGCCAACATTTTGGAAGAAACCTAGAGAGGACCCAGGCTCAGAAGGGTGACCAGTCCTCTTCTGGCTGTGGCAGGTGAACGTATTAAAATTACAACTGTAATAATTAATAAATGTGTGTGGGCTGAGTCTAGAGTCTGTTTAAACTTAGTCCAGGTCGGAAGCATGACCTGATGGACAAGGAAAGGGAAAACACAAGGTAAGGGGAGGTGTCAGCACAGTGGCAGCTGAAATCGTCAGGCATCGTTTCGATCTGCAACACAACCAGGAGGACTCTGGACAGGGACAGCAACGGGTCCAGGTACTCTGCAGATGTGGGCCAAGACCTCATGCCCTCAGTTCAAAACGGGAGGAGACTGGGAAAATTCTGAATATGCATTCCTCATATCAACAAGGATTTATAGTGGAGAAGGAGAACTAAGTGGAGAAGGTGAACAGACCCTACTCCCCCAGTACAATAATATAGCAGCGTAAGACCTTGGGACTGAGACAGGGGGGTCCGGCGACACTGTGGCCCTATCCTATTTACAGTCATGCTGGAAATCAATCCACCCACATTGCCAAGCATCAACCAAAGGGACACCCACCAAGTTACTAATTTTATAGCCAGTAATTTATATTGGAGTCAGTTTATTCATTGAAAATAGTCATTTTCAAAACTTTAAAACTCTTGGATGATAACTTTTCATCTTGTTCGGCTCACATTCAAATGCTTTTGCTTAAAGAAATTAAGACTTCAACGATAATAAATAAGCCAACACCAAGCTAGTGGTTTAAAGTGTTTACGGTGTTACTTTTTTTTATGTGTTTTTACTTTCTATTTAAAACTCTAGTTCCTCATAGCCTGCAACAAACTGCTTAACTCCCCTTAATACCTTTTATTACCTCCTTATCTTGAACTGTTCTCAATAATCACAATAATCATAATGTTGTTCTCTTCTGGAATAATGGATTTGTTACAAATTGCCTAATAATTATTTAGACCAACAATGAATTACACTTCCCTGTGTCTGTGTGTTAGAAGTGCCCCAAGAGACCCTTTATCACTTTGGGATGACAATAGTTCACTAACTTTCATTCAACATGCCCAGTCCCTCTACCCAGTTTGGTTCTGGGCTGATCCAGATTAACCTGCCAGACATACGGCTCCCTACACAGCCAAATGCACAGCCCAGTACATAGAACAAGTCCAGACCACAGACGATATCCAGCCAACAACACAGCGGCTGCCAATGAACAGCCTGTCTGCCAAGTTGTGAACGTTGGGGTCCACTTCTGTGTGTATGTGTGTGTGTGTGTATGTGTATGTTGATGGGGGTGGGGGTGAGGGATTGGAAGGCATATAACCACTCCTAGAGAATTCTCTGGCCAGTTAAAATGGGAAAAGTGAAATATTCTGATAGCTGGTTACTGCTGTGTTGAGCAGTTCCAAGAGACCTCTTATCACAGTTAGCTTTTCATCATCAGATACACAAAACCCTGTTCCCTAATGAAGAGAGAGAAAAACAGCCTGGATAGTCAATATCCTCCTCCATTCCTGTTCTGCTCATTCTGCTGCTTTGATAACGAGATAGCCTTCCACCCACCTCCCACTCCGGTTTCCCCGCTCAGAATTCTCTAGATTTCACTGATTTGTCTATCATTTCCCATGATCATATCCCACTGTAATGGGGATGGGAAGTAGCTGCAGTCTAACACATTAAATTGAGTGTAATAATTGCGAGAGGAGGATGTGACTTGTGTTCAGGCATGTCCTCTGATGTCCTGACTGCTGTATCACTGCTGTGTGTCTGCTCCCAGCTAATTGACTGTAATGTAATCTTTAGTTAACATATCAGTTCACAGCAGTTCATGTCGCTATGAATAATAATACCACAGTGATATTTTATGTCAAGACAAATGCTTTTAGACTATCCTGGTTGATATGTGGGAGGGGGGGGGTACTGTATTGTAGGCTATGCTGAATGTCACTTGTTTATTTAGTGTTACTATGAATACACACCCACTCACACTGTGTTGTTTAAATTCATCTTGTTAATGTGTTGATTTGTGCGGTGCTGTTGTTGTGTCTGTTTCTGTTTGTCACTGTTGTTACCAGATTACTGCTAATCTATTCACGCAGGATTTGACATGTGCTGTGAGGAGCTTTCGGCTGTGTCACTTTGTCTGCAGTGTGGTGCTTCAATCCCAATCACCAACCACCATGCTACAAGCCATATGCATATACACTTAGTTATAGACCAATCCTGAGGGAACCCAACCAAGGGGAACTGGATTTTGCGAGGGGGAAGGGATCACGTGTGGGTTACTGACCCCTGGAAGAGGATCCAACATATATCAACACGGAATCTATCAACCTCCTCACATTCCAGGGATGTCCTGTAATGACCACCAATCACCAAATGTTGTTTGCAGGGAACCTCATGTCATACTGTATGTGTCTACAGTCGTGAGGAATTCAGTGGGGTTCCCTGCCTCACCATTGCAAATCCATACAGATAATAACTCTACACATATGGCACAACTATTTATTGTATTGATTCAATTTTACTTTAACAGCAACCAGCTATTCGCTCTCAGGATAATTGAAAGTAATACATGTATTTTTGTCATTTGGCAGACACATTCATTATTTATTATGAGTTTAGGCAGGAATCCAAAATAAGATCTCATATCACAGTACTATGTAGCATTTAACATAACCACTTGTATTATATATATATATATATATATATATATATATATATATATATATATATATATATATATATATATATTCTGCACTGGAAATAATGAAGATACCACTCCTAATTATTTTTAAGTCAGCATCTCTACATTTATGGCAACCATTCCATTCCAGTGTCTGTTAAATTCCAACACAGGCACACCTCATTTTACTTAATGAGGTACTGATTATGTGATTACCTGAACCAAATCTAATTGAACAAGGAAAAGTATAATAAACACTGCTATCCTCTTGCAATAGGACCAGCTGGATGGCAAAAACTGTGCAAGTAGTACCTCAAAGGTAATTTGAATAAATAAATAACTATTCAGCATGACAGAAAATCTTTTAGTGAGGAAAAGAAGGGTTCAGTTCTGGCTTTACTGGCAGATGGATACAGTGAGCGTCAGGTTGCTTCCATTCTGAAAATGTCTTGGTTCATAAGAACAAAGTCAAGCAACAGACATTGGAGAAAACAAACTACAGACAGGCAGAGGGCAAAAACGACTGTCCACTGACCGAGATGACTGTCAACTCATTTGAATGTCACTCAACAACCGTAGGATGACATCAAGTGACCTACATAAAGAATGGCAAACAGCAGCTGTGGTGAAGTGCACGGCGAGGACGGTTCAAAACCGGCTCCTAGGGGCAGGACTGGAGTCGTGCAAAGCTAGAAAAAAGCCCTTCATCAATGATAAGCAAAGAAAAGCCAGCCTGAAGTTGGCAAAAGACCATATGAATTGGACCGTAGAGGAATGGAGTAAGGTCATCTTCTCTGACTAGTCACATTTTCAGCTTTGCCCCACACCTGGTCGTATAATGGTTAGACGAAGATCTGGAGAGGCCTACAAGCCACAGTGTCTCGCGCCCACTTTGAAATTTGGTGGAGGCTTGGTGATGATCTGGGGAAGCTTTAGCAAGGCTGGAATCGGCCAGATTTGTCTTTGTGAAGGATGCATGAATCAAGCCAAGTACAAGGTTATCCTTGAAGAACACCTGCTTCCTTCTGCTCTGACAATGTTCCCCTACTCTGAGAATTGTTTTTTCCAGTAGAACAATGCTCCATGCCACACAGCCAGGTCAATCAAGGTGTGGATGGAGGACCACCAGATCAAGACCCTGTCATGGCCAGCCCAATCTCCAGACCTGTACCCCATTGAAAACCTCTGGAATTTGATCAAGGGGAAGATGGATGGTCACAAGCCATCAAACTAAGCCGAGCTACTTGAATTTCTGTGCCAGGAGTGGCATAAAGTCACCCAACAGCAATGTGACAGACTGGGGGAGAGCATGCCAAGACGCATGAAAGCTGTGATTAAAAATCAGGGTTATTCCACCAAATACTGATTTCTGAACTCTTACTAAGTTAGAACATTAGTATTTCGTTGTTGAAAAATGAATAATAATTTGTTTTCTTTGCGTTATTTGAGGTCTGAAAACAATGCCTATTTTTTTGGTTGTTTTGACCAGTTGTTATTTTCTACAAATAAATACTCTAAATTACAATATTTTTATTTGGAATTTGGGAGTAATGTTGTCAGTAGTTTATGGAATAAAACAAAACTGTTTAATTTTACACCTACCTATGAATAGTAAAACCAGAGAAACTGATCATTTTGCAGTGGTCTCTTAATTTTTTCCAGAGCTTTACAGATTTATTTTTCTAATATGTCTGATAAAAAGTACAAATGTTTCTGTTTTTAGCGCGTAACCCGAAGATTGACAGTCATGCTGGAATTCTTTGAATGAGGAGTGATTTCCTATAGTGGACCAAGCCAGTTATAAAAATTGCTAAAGCATTGAAAGTTCCTAGGAACACAGTGCTAGGAGCTCCATCACTGGAAAATGGAAGAGGTTTGGAAACACCAAAGAAAGGCCTTGGTCAAAGAGGTGACCAAGAACCAAATGGCCACTCTAATATCCTTCACGTACTGTGGCACCTCAGAATCACTTTGGTTACAACATAGTTGTCCATCTGTAAGGATACACCGTGGCTTTTCAAATGCCATCACATTATCTTCTCTGAAGATGGTTTTCTTCTGTAGTGGCTTTTCCATAGTCTGCAAAGAAATGCAGCCTCTGTACCGGGAATAACATTAATCACTATGCGACCAGAGCTGTCAATCAATTGATCTCGAACTGCATTAGGAAAGCCAATCTGTCTGCAGCCTGGGTGCGGACCTCTTTCTCTCTCAATCAAAAAAGTACATTACGGTTTATTGATATCATGATATTTTGTAATAATATAATGCATCTTGCTAACCTTCCGTAACCAAATGGAATAAGAAACAAAATGTACCACATGAATCCGCAAACAGTTATAGTTGTCAGGGAAACAATACTGAGCATGCTTTGCTGGAGCAGAATTCTCTTGTCTGAAAGGGTAGAGCTATGTTTGATGCACCACTTTTTATTGTCTGAACGGTTTTCAGTTGCTGATATCGACACGTTACTTTAACAGTAATGAATATCTTAAAAATCAAACTTCGAAACTTCTCAAGGATCATCAAAAGAAAAGGGATTCATCTGTGCTCAGCTGTGTTTTGGCAAAAGGTCTGAATACATTGTACATTAGATATTTAAGATTTTCATTTTCAATACATTTGCACACATTTCTAAAAATGTAATTATATGCTGTCGCGTGTAGTTTGATGGCAAATATTGGCAACATTTATACATATAAATGTATTATACATATAATACATAATATATATATGTATAATCAATATAATATAAATAATTTCTATAGCAAGAAGAACTGTTCTTTTCTGATTGCCCCTCCCCATCCCTTCTCACTCAATGCACTCCATTCCTTTTTTTCCCTTTATAACCGTGACTTCAGTAAATTCTTCAGTAAATTCTTAGAAACTTGGGGGGGGGGGAGAGGTCCAAATGGACCTTCTTAAATAATATTTCACTAGCGCTGATTTGGGGTCCCTTGATTCAGCAGAGGAGTTAACACACACTGTGACCTATATCTAAAGCTCCTCAACCTCTTCCCTCAGCTGCAGCCAGACATGGAGGGCTCTTGAGCAGAGAATGCCCAAATGAAATATTGATCACAGCTCTAACCTTGCAGAGGTAGACTAATAGTTGAGCTGCACAGAGGAACAGTGGGCGTTCATATACGCAGAGTACAGTATCAATTAAAACTAAAGCACATAGATGCACATTATCAGCTGTTATTACGTTTTCATGGATTTTTCCATAGACATGAATTGATATGAAGTACAAGGTACATGTGTGTTTATTTATCTAAAGCTGCACTATACAATGTCAAAGACAAGAGATCCCTCAGCAAGCATTCTCATACGCCCAGAATCAGCCAAAATAGACATTCGTCCAGGAAATATGAAATAATAGTTTTTTCGATTCCGGACTACAAGTACAACAGCAGCAGTGAACTGATGTATGCTGTTTTTAGAAAGTAAATTGGACTTTGAGCTCAGTGGAATGTCAGGTATGTTACTGTAGTGTGGGTGGCAGTTAAGTGATGTTTTGGCACCCTCTGCTGCTAGCTAAAGGACATGCCTGTGGAGATGGAATGTTGATTACCATGCAGGCAGTCAATTTTCACCAGTTCTAGTAGTGGAACACACACCCTGTGTCTCTCTATATCTTTTTCTCTCTCTGTAATACAGCATATCTCTCTTCTCCATATAATAGCCTTACCATCCAGGCACCAGGATAGTGTTATAATGTATTATTCTTACTGTAGCCTTTGAACAAAGAGCAGCCAACGGCTCATGGTTCAATCATTATATACTGCCTTGAAACTGAATCACTTGCCTTTTAACACATTTTAAGACGATAAGGGTAATGTAATCCAAGAAATGCAGTATGTTTATTTTATGCTTTATTTCTCTGAGAAGTGCAAAGCGATTTGCAATTTAAACGACTGGATTACCTAAATTCACCTAGACAACAAGGAGCTGCATGAACTACCCTTCTAAAAGATGCTAACGAATGTCTAGATGCCATTAAAACCGCCAACCTTTATGGCCAGGCCAAAACTGTTCCACCTCAGCTATTCAGCAGTGGCAGCAATGGAACCAGCATTCAAGATCCAGACTGCTCCAAATGCTGCTCCCGCTTCCATTAGACTTGGTTCTGTGAATATCCAACAGCTCCGAGCGTCTCAACACCCCTCCATGACGCCTCCCCTCCCCCGGCTCGACAGCGTTGACCGTTATGGATGTTGACCAATTTTAATTTAGTGTCAGGTGCGTGAGCCCACAAACGTTCCCTGTCACCGTGGCGTCTAAGTACTGGATATGAGCACATCCTCCATTTTGGGCTTAAAGGACATTCCACAGACTGTGGGATGTCTACAAATCCTCAAGACCACCAGAGAAAAGGTAATTATCCCACACCCTATTCTGTGACAATGTGAATTCAATTTGTGAACGATCAGCTTTTTTAAAGGGATGGTTTACATTCAAACTATAGGACCCACTATACTACCAAACTACATAGTCAGCCTGTTCCTTAGGGTGACAGTACTACTGTTCAAACCTCCATCTAACATGTAGATCCCAGGCTTAGACTGCAACGAGAAAAAAGCATGGGGAAAATGTGAGTAATCTTCCACCCAAGTAATCTTCTGACTGGCCGACACCTTTTTGTTACTCTGGGCGACCATACGCAAAACAAAATAGAGATCATATGTGTGGTCCCTCAGGGTTTAATTTTGATATTTTTTTATTATACTGTTACATTTGTATTGGCCCTTGGCAGAATCATCAGAAAGCTTTGTATTAATTCGTCTTCTAATTAAAACAAGGATGAAACTGAGTTTTCTCAGGCAGGCCAACACTACAAGACCAGTGCATATGTTTATCATAAGCATACTTGACTATTGACAATTCCTCTTGTGCGGTCTTACTCAAAAACATGATCGAGTGGCAAAAATTCAGAATGCAGCAGCACATGTTCTAACAAAGACCTAAAGAAAGAACACAACATCTGTTTTAAAAGTTGCTGCATTGGCTGGCTATTAATTTTCAAATCAATGGCAGATTTACTTTATAGATTTTTAACACACTTCATGGCCTTGTAACTGAATTCCTGTTTGACACGCTTTTTAGATATGTGCCTGGATATTGCCTTAGATCTACTGGAACTGACACTTTAGCTGCCCGAATGGTGAGGCCGCTTTTAGCCACTGTGGTTCTGTCCTTTGGAACAGCATGCCAGTGATGCAGAAAATATATATATTTTTTACACTATTTCATGAGGGTACAAGAACTTGTTTTATGTTTTTGACCTGTTAAACATATTGAAATAATTGTATGTAAGAATCTTTCTATCAAATGATTTCAATCATCTGAGGTAAGCATTTTTAGGTGAAGGCGCAGGTTAGGTTTTATGCGTTAGGCATAGGTTACGTTTAGGCATAAAGGTTAGGTTATTTAGGTTGAAGTTAGGATTACATGGATTTCTGGTTTTCTGGTCAAAGATAGGAAACGTGTCTGTGTGTGTGTGTGTGTGTGTGTGTGTGTGTGTGTGTGTGTGTGTGTGTCTGTGTGTCTGTGTGTGTGTGTGATAGAGATAGAGAGAGAGAGAATAACCGACTGATCTGGGAGTTATCAAAAGCCGGCACTCAGAGGGCATGTACAGCACCTGCTCTCCTTTCATTCTCCCCCTCGGGTTCTCCTCTTCTCCACACAGCCTGCGGGCCCACTCTCCTGCCTCTATCTCCCCCTCTCCTGATACATTCACCCTGTCAATGCTACACATGTACGGGTTAGATCAATAGCCCTCAGCAGCCCTGGCTAGGAGACGATTTGGCCTGGACCAGTGTGCTGTAATGTGATGCCTATTGCTAAGGAGCCTGGTAATGTGATGGAGTCTATATTTTAAAGATAATGTTTGAGGGTTTTAATGGTGCTTCTGCCCACTCTAACAGGCCCTGTGTGGGTTGTGGTAATGGCCAACAGAATGGATGTGTCCTTTTTTGCCCTGGAATCAGAAGTTATTACACTGAGGTCATTAAGATCTGTGTTAAGCTGATTTATTTCTCAGTGTCTGGAGAGTGGGTCAGGACAAGCGCTCCCAATCTCAAGTCCGCAATGAGGTCTATGGAGTCTTTATTAATAGGAACCAATAGTGGTTCATATTGGAATTGTTTTTGATAGTGGAGTGAATACCAAACACTACTGATCATTTTCTATCATTACATCTCTAAAAAATGCATCAATTTAATGTCAAATAGAAATTGATATTGAGGATAAAGTTAGAGTGCTTCATCAATTCATCAGTTTTGTTCACTCGTGATTTATTATGATTAATCATTGCAAATGTTGCAGTTTTCTTTATTACCATACCATACCATCTTCTTCCGCTTATCCGGGGCCGGGTCGCGGGGGCAGCAGTCTAAGCAGGGATGCCCAGACTTCCCTCTCCCCAGACACTTCCTCCAGCTCTTCCGGGGGGACACCGAGGCGTTCCCAGGCCAGCCGGGAGACATAGTCCCTCCAGCGTGTCCTAGGTCTTACCCGGGGTCTCCTCCCGGTGGGACGGGACCGGAACACCTTCCCAGGAAGGCATTCCGGAGGCATCCGAAACAGATGCCCAAGCCACCTCAGCTGACCCCTCTCGATGTGGAGGAGCAGCGGTTCTACTCTGAGCTCCTCCCGGGTGACCGAGCTTCTCACCCTATCTCTAAGGGATCGCCCAGCCACCCTGCGGAGAAAGCTCATTTCGGCCGCCTGTATCCGGGATCTTGTCCTTTCGGTCATGACCCAAAGCCCATGACCATAGGTGAGAGTAGGAACGTAGATTGACCGGTAAATCGAGAGCTTCGCCTTGCGGCTCAGCTCTTTCTTCACCACGACAGACCGATACATCAACCGCATTACTGCAGAAGCTGCACCGATCCGTCTGTCAATCTCCCGTTCCTTCCTTCCCTCACTCGTAAACAGGACCCCTAGATACTTAAACTCCTCCACTTGAGGCAGGCACTCTACAACAACCTGAAGTGGGCAAGCCACCCTTTTCCGACTGAGGACCATGGCCTCGGATTTGGAGGTACTGATTTTCATCCCCACCGCTTCACACTTGGCTGCAAACCGTCCAAGTGCATGCTGAAGGTCCTGGCTTGAAGGGGCCAACACGACAACATCATCCGCAAAGAGCAGAGACGAAATCGTGTGGTCCCCAAAAATGTGATCCGCCTAGAAATTCTGTCCATAAAAATTACGAACAGAACCGGTGACAAAGGGCAGCCCTGCCGGAGTCCAACATGCACAGGGAACAAGTCTGACTTACTGCCGGCAATGCAGACCAAGCTCCTGCTTCGGTCGTACAGGGACCTGACAGCCCTTAGTAAAGGACCCAGGACCCCATATTCCCGAAGCACCCTCCACAGGATGCCACGAGGGACACAGTCAAATGCCTTCTCCAAATCCACAAAACACATGTGGATTGGTTGGGCAAACTCCCATGAACCCTCCATCACCCTGTAGAGGGTATAGAGCTGGTCCAGTGTTCCACGGCCTGGACGAAAACCACACTGTTCCTCCTGAATCCGAGGTTCTACTATCGGCCGTATTCTCCTCTCCAGAACCCTGGCATAGACTTTCCCGGGGAGGCTGAGAAGTGTGATCCCCCTATAGTTGGAACACACCCTCTGGTCCCCCTTCTTAAAAAGAGGGACCACCACCCCGGTCTGCCATCCCAGAGGCACTGTCCCCGACTGCCACGCGATGTTGCACAGGCGTGTCAGCCAAGACAGCCCCACAACATCCAGAGACTTGAGGTACTCAGGGCGGATCTCATCCACCCCCGGTGCCTTGCCACCGAGGAGTTTCTTAACCACCTCTGTGACTTCAGCCCGGGTGATGGACGAGTCCACCTCTGAGCCCTCATCCTCTGCTTCCTCAATGGAAGACGTGACGGCGGGATTGAGGAGATCCTCGAAGTACTCCTTCCACCGCCCGACGACATCCCCAGTTGAGGTCAACAGCTGCCCACCTCTACAGTTTTCTTTATTACATAAAAAAAAAAATTGACAGCCCTATTTCTGGACTTTTTAAGTCCTAACCTCTTGGTCTAATCAAGTCATTGGTTTCTCTCATAGAACATACTTGTACAACTTCTCAAGAATGCAAACCACAGTGAGTGCATGCAATTTTATACTTCCTCATACTGTCCCCCTGTGTGAATCAAAACCAAAATCCTGGCATTACAAGCACTAAGCTCTACTAACTGAGCAACACACTACCAGTTATGTACTGTATCAGTTACTATGTCTTCTACTGACCTTTCAAAACATTTCATATTATAACAAATGTGTAATATAATATAATATATTTAATGCAGAAAATCTCCAGTATTTGAATGTCAGTTTCAGACTCTGTAACATCTATAACAGAGAGTAAAACATCCACAACCGTCAATTATCTTCTCTAAAGCAACAATGTATCACAGCCTTTGAAAGTTTCAGGCAAGCCTTTTCATCTGTATGATGTTTTCCTAAAATGTTCCCATGTCCCATCCAATGTTTCCCAGAAAACTTTTCCATCTTATGTAACACAAAAAAAACTACATATTAGCTGTATTTCTCCAACATACAAATACCAAAGTCCAGTTTTGGGGGTAACATTTTCTCACTCTTTACATTAAGACTTGTCAAATGGATGAAATATAGTATAACATTTGATCTTACCCATTGTCTGGGTACAGGTAGGGTTGCTGCTGGTGTGTCCATTCTGTGAGACAAGTTGTGATTTTGCATGCAAATCTAATGTCCATAAGACTCTCCCTTATCCTGTTTGCTTGAGTGTGAAATGAAAAATCTGTCTGTGTAGTGGGTTAAGTGTTGTCTTCCTGTGTGGGCTTTGGTGTGTCATTGCCACTTATTTGGACTTGAAAATCCTCCTATGACTCCAATTATGATTATTTGTAGGAAATGTGTTCTTGGCTTAGATAGATTTGCTCAACAGACTGTGCTTAATCCCTAGAGAAATTCATGTGTTTGCTCCAAGACACACACACACGCACACGCATTCACACACACTGGAGCCCTATAAAATCCATGATGCAGAGAATGAGGACAGAATCCTGACATTAAAATGAATTTCAACTTTATTCAAACATATACTGAACTTTATAGGAAATTAATTTTATGTACAGTTAAGAATTATATATTTTTTTAAAGGTTTCTGAGGTTTCCAGTCCCCACCAGGGTAGACAAATAATGGCTTATGGTTATTTCTGTTTTGGTTTCAACTTAAAAGTTGCCAATTTGATGTGTGTCTGCTAATTAACTTTAATATAGGCTTTCTTTAGCGTGGCACATAATGGCCGCCTGATGCGGCGAGCTGACATTTAAACGCTACATGGATATCAGTCTGGTCAGGATGAGTAGGCTTAAGTTTGGAGCCAGCTACTGTGTAACCGGGCCAAACAGAGCACTTTCCTGATTTAGGCAATGACGAGTTAAAACCTGGATTGATTTTTCTGTAACATTCAGCAATGTTTGAATCAAATATATTTTACTGATCTTCGTGGTGGGTTTAAATTGTGTTTGGAGCCTTAACATTCTGCCACATTCGGTTGTGGGTCTGGTGTGTGTGTAAGGATTTATTCTACTCTATCACTGCTATGTATATCAAAACAAGTGTTCTGACCAGTAGAACTCTTAAAATGGTATCTTACCAAGACAGTGGTTAACAGTGCCAATAACTTTCTTTCCCATGTCCTCCCCACCTGTCCGAAAGGCAGCTTAGGTAACTTACTCTGTCTTTGGCTTTAATTGCTGTGTCGCCAACCGTGTTGTTAAAGCCTGCTGAACTACATAGCAAACATCCCGCTATTATTGGCTACTCTTATTGACTCAATGATGCCATCCTGACATATGGCTCACCCACTTACCTGTCATGGTATTAAAACCAAGGCTCCTTAGCTTGTAGAGCAGTAGCCTATATGATCTACCAAGGCTTTTCTGAATGTCCAGAGGCAACATGCCACATAGCTTCTCCATTATCTCCTTCCTAATATTGTCGGTTAAAAACAATAAACATACTTCAAATAATAATTATGCCATTATGTACTTGTCAATTTGCTCATAATGTACTTTTCTCCAGGATAGACAGCGTGGTATAATTACCTCTGTCAACCTTACTGCCTTTTTTGTGTAATGTACAACCCTGGCAAGTTTTAATTAATTTGGAACACTCCCTTGCTTGATAGAGAGATTAATGTTATGGGTATTGCAAGGTGGAATATGTTCAGCTGCAACTCTTACAAACCAGGCAGGCATATTGTCCAGACCATTTGCTTTAGAATATTTTAGCTCAGTTTAGCTCATGCTTTTAGAAACTCCTTTAAAGCTATATGAGTCAGCTAGCACAGCTTGCTGAGAGTAATAGTTGTTAACCTTACTTTCACCATACAGGCCATCCCCATGTAGGTAATCAGCTTCTTTACAAGCTTCTTGGCCAATATCGGCCATAGGGTTACAATAAAATGATCTTCAAGGCCAACTGTCCTTTCTGTCCACCCCATCCCTCTCTCCCTCACACGTCTGGCTCTCTGTCTATAAAACAAGCATGTAAACAACTAGCTAGTAACCCCACTCCACTGCAAGCTGCTCTGTCTCTAGTTCTATTTGAGTGATATAATAAGATATGTAAAAATAAAATGAATAGGTAAAAAAAAATATTTTCAAAATTAATATAAACTGGTACTATATTTTGCATCTCAGAACAGTGGAACAAAAAAGAGTTTCCAATCAAAACTAAATCGTTAGAATATTATTCTGTTTCCACCCCATGATCTATACTGTATAATACTTTGTATCTGAGAAATTTGTGTTTTTTGTGTGTTTTTTTTCTTTTTATTTGTAAAACGGAACCTGTGAAAGATGCATTCTAACCTATCAATATTAAGGGAAGATAGGTGTTACCAGTTCTGTGGAATACTTTGATATTCCTGAGAAAGAAAGGACTTGTGTTTTCCAAGTTGGTAATAAGCACTAACCTATTTTAGAACCAGCTATAGTTTTATTTACTCAGGGCTCCAAACAAAAAAATCTATTAAGGAGCCATTGGAAAAAAACAGGCGCCAAATAATTGTTTTAAGAGCCACATAACAATGCACTTACTTTTATTCACCCTGTTGTGTGCATGTCTCTCCTCATCAGACTTTCAAATTTCAAATAAACTAATCGGTTAACCGGTTTCAACCGGCTAATGAGGCTTGGCGGTCGGTCAAGAACATTTTTAGTTTTCACCATAGTGGAAGGGGGCCAGACTATGTACAAATGAATGACGTTAACAAAACAAATAAAGCGATGGGCTACTGGTTATAAAACAAGCACGTAGGATGCAAATTTTACAATCAAAGGGAGTACATTTGTATTGTCGCCAATGGCGACCTTGACAGAAATTTCACTCGCAAATAAATATATTTGGTCGCAAATGTGACCATTTTAGTCGCAGTTTGGAGCCCTATAGTTACTATACTATGTGCTAAGTGAATGCAATAATCCGATGGGTTATATTTAAAATTGAGTATGGACAAAATGTTTCGTAAACAAGGCCCCAATTATACTGCCCGAGCTCCATTTCCCTGCTGCAGGTGCTGTCTACTATCCCAGGTCTGGTATATGGCACAGGCAGAACGACTCACTGACTTTTCTCCGTCTCTCTCCTCTCTTCATCTGTAGATGTCTCCGTCTCTCTCCTCTCTTCATCTGTAGATGTCTCCGTCTCTCGCCCCTCTCTTCATCTGTAGATGTCTCCGTCTTTCTCCTCTCTTCATCTGTAGATGTCTCCGTCTCTCGCCCCTCTCTTCATCTGTAGATGTCTCCGTCTCTCTCCTCTCTTCATCTGTAGATGTCTCCGTCTCTCTCCTCTCTTCATCTGTAGATGTCTCCGTCTCTCTCCTCTTCATCTGTAGATGTCTCCGTCTCTCTCCTCTCTTCATCTGTAGATGTCTCCGTCTCTCTCCTCTCTTCATCTGTAGATGTCTCCGTCTCTCTCCTCTCTTCATCTGTAGATGTCTCCGTCTCTCTCCTCTCTTCATCTGTAGATGTCTCCGTCTCTCTCCTCCCTTCATCTGTAGATGTCTCCGTCTCTCTCCTCTCTTCATCTGTAGATGTATCCGTCTCTCGCCCCTCTTCATCTGTAGATGTATCCGTCTCTCGCCCCTCTTCATCTGTAGATGTCTCCGTCTCTCGCCCCTCTTCATCTGTAGATGTCTCCGTCTCTCTCCTCTCTTCATCTGTAGATGTCTCCGTCTCTCGCCCCTCTCTTCATCTGTAGATGTCTCCGTCTCTCGCCCCTCTCTTCATCTGTAGATGTCTCCGTCTCTCGCCCCTCTTCATCTGTAGATGTCTCCGTCTCTCTCCTCTCTTCATCTGTAGATGTCTCCGTCTCTCGCCCCTCTCTTCATCTGTAGATGTCTCCGTCTCTCGCCCCTCTCTTCATCTGTAGATGTCTCCGTCTCTCTCCTCTCTTCATCTGTAGATGTCTCCGTCTCTCTCCTCTCTTCATCTGTAGATGTCTCCGTCTCTCGCCCCTCTTCATCTGTAGATGTCTCCGTCTCTCTCCTCTCTTCATCTGTAGATGTCTCCGTCTCTCTCCTCTCTTCATCTGTAGATGTCTCCGTCTCTCTCCTCTCTTCATCTGTAGATGTCTCCGTCTCTCGCCCCTCTCTCTCTGCTGGCGATGATTTGCATACTACTTGATCCGGATCCTCAGTGCACACGCACAGATACGATGTTGGCCCACAGCATTGGTACGCTCTCTCCTTCTCCTCTCATCTCTCCTCCACCCTCGCTCTGCTCCTTCCTGTCTCGCCACTCCCCCCAAGCTAACCTTTGAACAATTACAGTGAGTTTATCTCTCTTCTCTGCTTTTTATCTGATCCTCGCTCACAAAGGCAACGGTGGAATGAGCTGCAGCTGGGCCTGTGGGCCGTCCATTTCCCCGTTCCCTCCCAGTCCCCCTTTGTCCAGCAGAGGATAGGTATGCGTGCGAAGCTGTAAGGAAGGAGAGCTGGAGCGTCAGGGGGTTGGCACCAGCTCTAGCATGAGCCTGAAAGTCACTGGAACGTGGGATTGTTCCCCTGGTATCTTTTCCTCCCTGCTCTCCAACCCCCCTCGTCTAAGTCTCCTGCTGCCTTGTGTTAAGGAATTTGTTCCAAATGAAAGGCGTGTCACTGTTCCCCTGTCTCTCGCTCTCCTGGCTGATTCTGCTTGGAGGCAGGGTCTGGGTAGTGGAGCCCAGAGTCAGGTCCAGGGTGGGATCTCTGTTCTCCAGGAAGCGGCTGTCAGTGCCTTAGTCTCTAAGGTCCCTTTGGACCTGTTTAGGGCATCAATGAGCCCCTGTGTGTGGGGTACCAGGTACGAGACATAACTGTCTTTCTTTGGAGCCAGCCCTGTAAATGTAATTTATTGAAACGTGATGATGTTATAGGCCAAAAAAGACTGGTTTTGGTTTAAGTGAATGTAAAGTTCTGGGGGGGGGTTGTTTTCTCAGCTATGGGTCTGTTATGTCAGAAGAGGAGCAGAATGTAACATCTCTACAGCTCCAATACAACAGTGTCTTGCCCACTCACCTAAACATGAACTGGATAAATTTTCCCGCATATTAAGCCAATGCCTAGTTTCTGGGTCACTTGAAAGTGTGAAAGGCATCGCTGTTCTAAAGGCATTTTGATGTGCGATGTTCAAACTTAAGTGTCCAGACACTGGGTCTCAGTAAAAGGTGTGGGGCTTCCAGCGGGACAAAACATCAAAAAGAACCCAGGAGCGGCTAAAGAATAAACGCTGTGCTTTTCTGATGTGAGTATATTATGCCACAACTGCACAAACACACAGTTACAGATGCTGCCAAAAGGGGCGTATCTAATGCGGGGAAAGGTGGCTGTGATTCACGGGGGCCCATGACATGGCAGGGTCCACTAATCATAATAATGTGAATCTCAGGTTCCCTGGGGACGGCCCTGATCATCAGTGTCTTTCAGTCATCTTGTCGCTCAATCAGATGTCAGTGGAGAGGGGAGAGAGCACCAGTCTACGCTGTCTGCTCACTGTCAGGGAGGTAGGAGGGATGCTGGCCTCATGCCATGGCCCTCTGCTCCGCTGCCCATCTGAAAGGAGTCAGGAGAAATGCCTGTCATCTCACAGCCAGGGGTGGCACAGCGGAACACAGTCAAGCTCAGGGCAGTTAAGGGCATTCGGTCTTTATTCGACCCCTATCGCTTCTTTATTCGACCCCTCTCGAAATGAGCTTCACCGATAGCATTGATGTAAGAGGAACAGTAATGGTACACTTCTACTAAACGCAGAGAAACACAGTTATGATCTGTTGATCTACGGTAGTCAGAGACAGTTTTCTAGTGATTTGTGTTTGGTTGTCTCCTTCCTGTTAAGCGACGCTCCACTGTGTTAGTTACCCGCCCTGAACTGGTTTGACCCAGAATAGGACCCTCAGCCAGCATTTACGACAAATGTTGGTTCCTAGAGGCAACTAAATTTGCCCCCTGCCATCAGAGAGGGTCTACTAATATCTGTGCGTAGTTGAGAGAGCCTGAGGATAGAAGAAAAATGAATGTGACCAAGTCATCAATATTGCCCTGTCCGTCCGTGCCACAAGGGACCACACCTCCCTGTGGGCACAGCTACATTAGAAGAGCTCCTTTGGTGACAGAAGGAGAACAGGCAAGAGTAGGGCTTAAGACATCCTTAAAATGTGTTCCACAGTCACTTACAATGATTCAGTATGATTCCCCACTCAAGTCTGTGAATCTTTCTGTAATTCCTTGAACCATCCCCAAGCCAGGTAAAACCGCGGAGCAGAGGAGGAAAAAGGAATCAGTTGCACCGTATATTTCCTTTATCCCCCTCTTTTCCCTGTTCTCTTCCTCTTCTCCCCAGCTTGGTTATGTAAGGGGCTGTGTTACTTTTGATAGACTACTGCTGCATTACTCCACAGAGAGCTTAAAAGATTAAAGGAACCAGTAAATGCATTTAGTGAAGTGAAGGGGAAATTTGTGCATGAGGGGTTTTGGGTTGGAGACGGTTTTTTTCCTTGGTACACGGGAGGACAGCATGTTTAGCGGGCAATTAGACCCAGTGGTCAAGGTTTGTAGAGGTTGACTCTGGAACATCTGGGCTGGTGAACGTGAGGATGGTTGCTGTATCTTCCTGTTAGAAAACCCATGCCGTCAGTCTCGGGTCTCACACACACACACACACACACACACACACTCAGTCCACCCAGGAGAATCAGGGTGTTCCGCTGGGAATTATATGCACGATGAGGCTGGCAGCTTGGGCCCTTTTTCCTCTGCCTGTCAAGCACCTCCTTGGTTTGGTTCCTCTGTTCAGCCCTCTGGGATGAAGGTATTTAATAGGGAACGGATGAGAAAGAAAACACTTTTCATGGCTTCCAAATGCAGAATCCTATCAGGTTTATAGTGTTCTAAGAAAACACTTGTCATACCACAGAAATGTGTAATACTACAAGGTTTAGACTGTTCTCAGAAAGCATTTGCTCATCTCAAGGCCCACCAGGGAGCAGTGTGGTGTGCAGAGCACTGAGCCATTCATAAACAATGTTCTGTTCGTCCTTACATGATTCTACTCCCCTAAATTCAATTTTAGCGATATGATCTTATTACATGCTGTGTTTAATTTTGAAGTTAGATTCCAGAAGCGGCATTAGATAACATTTTGATTGCTACAGCAGATGCTCATTACTCCCACGCGCACTAACACACTCTAACAGCAGGGTCCATGCTCTGTTTTTTCTCTCTCTAGAGCCTGTCTTAAATGTGTGTGCGTGTGTGTGTGTATCATGCCCTGCACTATTACTAATGCACACCAGGCTGTGGATGGAATGGGTCCTGTGTGATTCAGAAACAGTGCTGCCTGATGGCCGTATAGCCAGGCGTGTGCATGTCTGTGGAAAGGAAGCGGACAGACAGGGAAGAAGGCAGGCAGACAGACAGGGAAGAGGGCAGGCAGACAGACAGGGAAGAAGGCAGGCAGACAGACAGGGAAGAGGGCAGGCAGACAGACAGACAGGGAAGAGGGCAGGCAGACAGACAGGGAAGAAGGCAGGCAGACTGTCAGTAAGCATTACATGTCCTGTGAATTCCCTGTGGACGATACAGGACCCGGATGAGGAGCACAATACTGCCTGAGGGGTTCCGGCCCCCCCCCCCCCCCAACCATCTTAAATGTACAGTTTGTAATTTACTGTGTTTAAAACATCCCCAGCGGTGAGCTAAGCCCACCTGACAAGGGTTTACTGTGGAGTCCTTGAAATAGAACCCAAACCGTATGGTGCTCAACTGTTTACACTTTGTTTGTTTGTGTTTTTTGCAGTCTGGAGAGAAAATTAGTCCCTTGAAGATGAATTTGTCTTGAACTCTTGGAGCCTGGAGGGGGAATTTTCCCAAGTGAACCCACATTTTGGGTCTGAGTGTTCTTATTGCTGTAACATGTAACACATTGTTATCCTTTTCTTTACTACATTGACATTTATGTTTAACTTTATACCTGTGAACTTGAAACAGCATCAGCATTATGTACAATACATTATGTACAATAATATGTAAACTCTCACTTTCCAGGCATGTCCCAAGTTTGCCTCTTTGGTTTTGCATGGATTATAACTCAACAAAGCCTTTTCTATTCTGGGTAATAATAATGTTTGCACCTCTGTTTAGTGATGGAAGGATTGCCTTCCAACAGAGTTGTTACTGTTACTAGTTGAGTCGCCAAATTTGGATACTTCTCCTGGGATTAAGGATGCGATTACAACTGGCAGACATTTAACACCAGTGTCCCTGATGGCATAATTATATGTACAAGCAGGAGTGTGTGTGTGTGTGTGTGTGTGTGTGTGTGCGTTCATGCGCTACTAGGGAGAGTGTCATTGTAAACATAGGCAGGGTGGCCTGCTGGCCCAGTCTGAACTCTGTGTACGTGGCCATGTTTAGACCTCTTGTTCTTTTCAACTTACAGTATAGAGAACACTATTATAGCTGGAAAGCATTAGCCAGCTGAGGAAATGCTTATACCGTGTTTGAAGATGGCATACTGTTTAGTAGAGGAACCTTTTTTTTTCTTCAAAATGTAGGAATTAGGCTTGGGTGTCATTTCAGTTTCATTGATTCCTATTTCGAATCTACAAATCTCGGTTCCGATTCCAATATTTTTGGGAGAGAATAAATACAACATATCCCAAAATTTGCCTAACTTTTATTCTTTGCACATTTAGGCTATAACCAGTCAACGGTGACAGGATCCAGGAAGGTTTATTTTTCCCTTCATTTATACAAAAAAAACTTTCTTTTAGTGATGATCACTAATTTGATAAGCAGGCTTTCTAGTTTAAAAGAAATAAATTACAAGCAAGCTTTGTATGTCATAAATTTACCCACAAACCAGTTGGTAGGTTACATATAATAATAATTATGATGTTTATTATAGTAAACTAACTAGCTATAGTAATAATAATTATGATGTTTATTATAGTAAACTAGCTAGCTTGGTGTCCATGTACGTTAGTATAGTATGCTCACGTTAGCTATAGCTAAGGAATGAAATTCCAATAGCATTACAGAGGAAGATTGACAGCCCTACTGTGTTATAGGTACCTGAGTGAGACGATGCTACTGCTAGCTGTATCTGGGACGTTATTGTGGCTGGAACAGGTAGACGGAAACACATCAAATACGTTGCTTTCCATCAAATTCACGTTGCGTAGAAGTAAATGCTTCATCATACTGGAAGCGCTTCCTCCCTTGTGCAAAATCTTTTTTACTGCAGGTATTACATTTTGCTGTGCCATTAACATGGGGGGTGTTTCAGAAAGCAGGGTTAACATACTGAGTTGAAACCACAAGTCTGGGTTGACTGACTCTGAGCTGTCAAACTCAGTTCACGGTTTCAGAACAGGTTCATCATGGCAACAGGAGAAAAAGGTCTCGGAGCCCGTACTTCTCCCCAGTTTAGTTAAATATATTAATGAATGCACGTGCAGAATATGAGTATATATTCAAGAAAAAAGCAATACAGTATCAGCAGCAAAAGCTAGTGTGGCAGAAAATTGCTGACCAAGACAATACGTGTGTATTAATTGAAAATAATAAGTCACATCTCGAGTCCTCCACTCATTAAACATGTATATAATGTGTGTGTGTGGATGTAATATCAAGTTCAGAGTTTATTTATCAAATGCACCGAATAACACAGCATCATTCTGAACAGTGAGATTCTTGTGACATGGCACATATCTACGTAATAAGAATTAAGAAATATGTAAAGCAAAAATATAGCAATAATATAAATAGAAATGTAAACTAGCAGCAATTTTAAAGAGAGTAGGATGGAAAATATGAATGGATGAAATGGGTAGAAGTATTGAATAATATATATATTTGAGTGTAATATGCCTATGAGTGGTACATACAAAATAATATTCCAATGTACATTAAATGTACATAGAAAGACATCAGAGCATTTGGAATGTTCATGTGTGATCAGTATGATCATAGATCATTGTTGCTGGTTGAGGAGCCTTATGGCCTGAGGGGAAAAAACGGAGTCTGGAAGTGTGTGCTCCGATGCTTCGGTAGCGTCTACCAGACGGCAGTAGCGGTGTGAATAGATTGTAGCATTGGTGGTTGTAGTTTTTGATGATGTTCCATGCTTTCCTAAGACATTGTGTATTGTAGATGCCTTGCATTTAGGGAAATGGCAGCTGATGACGTGCTCCGCAGACTTCACCACCTTCTGCAGGGACTTGCAATCGGAGCGACTGCTGTACCAGGCAGTAACGCAGCCTGAGAGGACGCTCTCAATGGTGCACCTGTAGAAGTTGGCGAGAGTTTTTGCAGACATGCCAAACTTCTTGAGTCTCCTCAGGAAGTATAGTTGCAGTTTTCCCTTGGCTATGAATAACATTTTTATGTCATCAGATTTGGTTTAAACTTGCATTTTTAGCTGTAAGTCAATAGCGTTAAGCATATGACAGAATATACAAATAATATCATATCACTAGCAGAATCATGGCCTATCTGAATGCAGTTGAGCTTTTATGATTGGAATTTCTGCGTTATGGACTGTACGCTTTTATCTCTTTGGGCAGCACTCGTTGCCAACTGGCTGAGCCACTAAAGTAACTATATATTAGCTAATCTTTAGTTAGGAAATGTTACATAGACTTAAATAATCAAACTTGTTAGGGCTCCAAAAAACACATTTGTCACTGACAAAGGCTCAAAATCTCTATGGGCTCTGCTTACTATCTAAGGATTTGAATTTGTTCCGTGCTGTCAACAAAGTTGTTAAATTACTTTTCCCCTGGTAGTGCAATTAAGAAAAGTTATAATCACATAACCAACAATATTTAAGAGTAAACAAATGGTTAATTCTTTCTCAGTAATAATAATAAAAAATAACTAGTACTGTACATCTCGATTTGACAATTTTATCCCACTTTTCATTGCAGAAGAGGTGAATGTCAGTCTAATTGTGTGAGGGGATATTCTGCCGTCAGAAATACAGTGTCGACATTTTTAATGTTGTAAATTACTATTGTAACTGGAAACGGCAGATTTTTTATGGAATATCTATATGTGTACAAAGGCCCATAATCAGCAAAAATCTGTCTTGTGTTCCAATGGCATGCTGTGTTTGCTAATCCGGGTTTTTCATTATAAAAGGCTATATGATAGTCAGAAAACCCTTTTTCAATTATGTTGGCACAGCTGAAAACTGTTTTGCTGATTAAAGAAACATTTATACTGGCCTTTCAAATAACTTCTGGTACTTGTCAGTCTATTCTTTTCTTTTGAAACCTGTCAGAGATGAAAGCTATTCCATGCAAGAAATGGCCAAGAAACAGAAGATCTTGTACAACATTGTGTACTACACCCTTCACAGAACTGTGCAAACAGGCTCTAACCTGAACAGAAAGAGTAGTTGGAGGCCCAGGCGTACAACTGAATAAGAGGACAAAAACATTATTGTCTAGATGGAGAAACAGACACCTCACAAGTCCTCAACTGACATCGTCCTCACATAGTACCCACAAAACAGAGGTGATTCTGGGATGCTCCATTTCATTTTATTTTAATGGACAAAAAAATTGCCTTTCTTTCAAAAACAAGGACATTTCTAAGTGACCCCAAACTTTTGAATGGTAGTGTATATAGATTGGATGTTCTTTTTTGTGAGAAATGGCTTTTGTGGAGAATATGATGTTTGTAATACATAGGGAGATCCCAGTTCCTTCCAAAAAAAATCCTGCAAATTCTTTAAAGATCAACATTTTTGATCACTGGATGTAAAAATGTTGCTTGTGAGCCAAAAAGGGGTGCCCCTTGGGGACCATGGCAATCTCTGCAGTTTGCAACCAATACACCTTCCAGGAAATCGTATAGGAAGAGACAATTTCATCACCTCAGTTGATGTCAGGTGGTGGTAAATTATCTTTTTACATGATTTGGAACATCACTGGTTAGAACTGAACACAATTACAACCCACGTTACAGAGACCTATCCAAACAAACCTACTGCTGTAATCCAAGCAAAATGCTTCCACAAAGTATTAGTTGTGAGGTGTGGTCACATACACTACAATGGCATTGGCATTTTTTTTTTTTATTTTCCATATCATATACTGTAGACTTACTTTATATCAAGAAAGTGTTTGAATGAGGTCAGGAGCTCTGAAAGAGAGAGCCAAAGAGAGAAAAATGACATTGAATTTTGAGGGAAGATTGAGAGGGTAAGGGGACAAAGAGGGAGAGGTGGAGTGTGTGTGTGTGTGAGAGAGTTGGGTGAGAGAGGAGAGAGAGGGAGGCAAGCGAAGAGAGAGAAGGGTTTGGTCAGTACATAGAGAGGAGGCGGTTGGTACAGTAGTGTGTAGTTAGAGCCCAGTACAGGACACTGTTCGTACTGCAATATACCACTGTTGATGAACACACAGCTGAAGTCCATCTGAGGAGAACTACTGTGAGACTGCGTAGCCTGCTGCGCCACACAGACACACACACCACACACATCACACCAGAGAGAGAAAGGGAGAGACGGGAGCCAGCGTAGAGGACAGTCACAGAGGACTAGAGGAAGAGGGAGTGAACCCGGACCACGCAAAGACCATAGAGAACAACACAAGTAATAGAAAGAAGAAACTGCTGCTTTGACTGCTTTGTACCTGTGACCTTTTGGCGCATTGCTGTTTGATTTAAATTGTTCCCTTCCCGTCGGCACACTGAGTCAGCCAGGGCCAGCAGAGGGAGGCAGGATGATTAAGTCCAGTTGGTTTTATGTCAAGTTCAAATACAACGAGAAGGTAAGTCAATTCACTTTTGGTTTCTGCTTTGACTTCCTATTGGGCTCTACATGGAAGAGTGAGATTGGGACATAGCTTTAGCCTTCTACCTTTAGCCTTTGACCTTCGTCCTGTACCCAGACAAAATGTCTATCTAATGTTTCTAAGAGAACTTGTCCTTAACCATACATACTGTGTATTTAATGTCTCTAAGGGAATATATCCTCTAGCCAGACATAATGTCTATCTAATGTTTGGCCTACTTCTCAAAACTATGGGATCCAACTGTTGTTTCTGACAATCCTTCTTTGGCTATGCAGGAGACAGTTATCTTTTAAAGTTGCTCATACATTATACAGCATCATGTCTTGGCAGCATTTTGAGACCATGAATATTCAAACCTTTTTCCGTTTCATTTTTCAGGCTGTGTGGAATTCAACATACTGTCCATAAATTTTAAAGTAGGACTAAATACGAATAAGGTTCATATCATTTTGGCCAGGGAATTCTCACTTGAGATATTTACTATGATATATACAAGCTGTAGCTTTGTATATAACTTGTATATATTCCTACGGATCCCACTTCTAATCTGTTTTAGTCCCTCACAGTTACAGCTAGGGCATGACCCTCTCTGTTTGTGGTGTTGAAGTTTTAATGCTGTGAAGTGATACTGCACCATCCTGGTCCACACTTAGGCTAATGAGATAGAGCTGTCGGGAGGTATGCCATCCCTATGGGTTGGGTTGTGTAAAGAGGGTGTGGACAGCGTTCTCCTGTGAAAACCATTACCCCGGGCCAGAGCCCAGCACTTCGTGAAGAAACCAGGCGCTCTGCCACCACCTTCAGACTGTCTGACAGATGTCCATCTCCTCGTAACTTTTCTCCCAAGTGGTCAGGTTCTTGAGTTTGGTCAGGTGTCTGAGTGGATGGAGCACCGCTGCGTATCTCCTTACCCAATCAACACCATATTGGCTTGATTGTGTAGATTCACTTTTATACACATACCTTTTAGAGGATGTTTTACTGCACTTGTACATACCCTGCTCGAATGACAATTTCTTGAGTTTTGTACTGCCCTGACCTACACCCAGCAATATTCCTACTCACTGTTTTATGCCTGTGCTACAGTAGTCTGACTCAAAATGGTGGAAATGTAAAACCATGCCAAATGGACTCTTAGGAGCATCTGGCTGTGTTTCTGCCTGCAATCGTTTGTGTCTGCTCTGAGCAGCATGAAGGAAGATGTCATGTCTGTCTATGTTGTAATGGCCCAGTGTCGCCCTGTTCACTACTCATCCCTTCAGGAAGAACGCCAGTCAACCTAAACGCCAGGACAACCCTAAACGCCAGGTTAAAACTGAGTGCAACATGCTGGAGACCAGTTCAGGGAAGTAAGAACGCAGCTCCTGTCGTTCATACCAGCCCTCTATCCATTCAGATCAGACAAAATGAAGTGTGAACATTTTCACTTTACTGTTGATGGAGTGTGAAATGGCAGGATTGGAAATGGGAGGAGAGCAGACTAGTTTCCTATTTGCTGTGCTGATATATATAGATTTTAGGAACAAATATATAATGGTTTGACAGATTTCTAGGCTCTTCCATCAAGTTTCTTCTTATACAGTGCGTAGTAAAACTCTTTAGTATATGTTGATGTCAATTGAACCACTGGGCCTTTCTGCCTCTCGTTATTTTTCCTTGCATGTTTGCTCTTTATAATCTGCACTATGTTCTGCATTGACTGCAAGACAGCTCTTTACTCCTACTGTGCCTTCTGAATGCCTGTTGGAATGACCACCGGCCTATCAGACGTCAGCGAATAGGAATTGACCCTGAAGTAGCAGGTTCAGCAGCAGTGTTGTAGTTTGACTGACCAGCAGTTTTCCTCTGACGTCTGGGTGGTTGGGAGGGCGAGTGTGACGGGCGCCGGACCGAAGGGAGGCAGGCAGGCTCATGCCTGTGGAGCTCACGGGGGCTGAGTGGGTGACAGGACCGCAAGGCGTGGGTAGGCAGGGAGGCTGAGCGGGCTAACTCCTGGTTGGTGAGATAAGGGGTTACTCAGACAGAGGAGTCAGTTATTAAGTGGATGATTACCCCGTGTGTGGGCTCAAGTCCTGGAGGGAAGAGGCGTACGGATGGAGGAGAAAACAGAGTGGGTAGAGCAGAAGGGGAGGACGGCTGGGGGCGGGTGACATTCTGCTCTGGGGAAGAAAGAAAGAGCTGTAGGTCTGTTCTCTGAGTGGGCTTTCTGTCCTGTCTTTTGTCTTTGAGCTGCTGTGCTTACAGCCTACAGTGGCCTTGGCCCGCAGAAGACCTGTCCCATCACACTGGTTATACAGTACGGTTATACACACTCAGGACTCCCTCACCGTCTCTCTCTATATGTCTTTATATTTGTTTTCTCCCTCTCTAATGGCCAGATGGCATGCTTAAAACACACACTTGGAGTTATAATGAGAGAGGCTGTCACGTAATGTCTAGTTAGGAACCATCACTTTTGTCTTTATTTATGCTTCAACATATTATAGCTGGCCTTGGTTGGATGGTGTTCCTTGCTTGGTGCTTGCGTTATTTATCTTATTTCATTCTTTATTATACCTCTATTATCCCTCCTTCAATCTCTAGGTTTATTCACATCCTTGAGCTGCTTCACAGATGTGGGAAAATGTTTACTTATCTGGAAAATCCCTAAAAGCTCTGCTATATGATGGTTCCAGCTTTAATAACGATAATTACAGAGAATGTGTCTCGTTTCTCCGCCTCGGTGTTATGCATTGACTGCCAGTGCGCAAGGCTGTGTTCGATGGTTGCAGACCACAGGGAGATAGAGTATCATAATGACTATAATGACAAAATGCAACAGCTACGTGGGATGTATGTCGAAATTATCGGTGAGCACAGTCCTCCATTATTGAGAGACAGGCTAGTAGGGAGGAACCCACTGGTCATCTCTCTGTCAGGTCTCTGCTGAACGAGTATGAGCAGTGAAATGTTGATTTGGATAATCTTTAAAATCTTTGAGTTATCGTGTAGGCTTACCCTAGTTCCTCCTAACGATGTATCCGGCATTGATCTACGTGTACTTTATATTCTTCAAGAATCCACCCGCCCCATTGTGTTGCAGAATGTTCAGTTGATTAGCCATTCTGTGGTATAAAACTCGCTCTGAACGGAAAACATTTACCACCTGCTAGAAGAAGTTGTCTCCTCTTCAAATAATGAATGAATTTATCTGCATGAAACTTTTATCCCAGTCGGTACACGCTCGGCAGAGTTTAATGAGAGTCTATTGGAGCCGTTTAGCCAAGCCAGTTTAATTTATTTATGCTTAAAAGCTGAAGTGGTAAGAGGCTTACATAACTTCTGACCCTGTCTGCTGTGGTAAAGCACACAGCTTTTCAGAAAAGCAGCATACTTAGTTTAGACACATTGCAATTCTAGGAGCGTGTTCTGACTGCAGCTAGCCAAGGGGATTACTGTTAAATCCCAGAGTGGTCCAGATGTTTCAAAGTCAGTACACAGTGAGGAAGCATCACACATCGCCTGTAAACATCTGTCAAACAAAAAGCTTTACCACATAACAAACAACATAAGCTTGGGGAGGAAGCAGTGTTTACTAGAAGATTCATATTTATGACAGTCGAGCTAACCGGATTTAAGGAATTTTTGTTTTGTTAATTTTTCCAGCAAAGTGATAAAAATAGATCGAGAATGGAAACGTATCAGCAAATCCCTTCGGTAATCTGTAACATTGTTATAACCCTGTCACTGTATTGTCATAGTTTTCTTTGTCGGTTGGCTGAATTGCATTTTACAGTATCTGCCATCAGATTTATACTGTATAGGTATTATAGCAGTCTTTTCCAGACCACCAAGTAATGTAGAAATGCTCAGGATGAAGAGTATTTGGACATGATCTATACACACTGACACTGGTTTACAATGATTTGTTTCACAATATGACAAACTCAACTCAGCTTCAAGTTCATAGCTAACGCCAGTGTTCAGTGCCATTGACAAATGACAACAACTCTATCCATGAACCACACTTGGAGATGTTTTACAGTTCTTACTGGTGTGTGTGTGTGTGTGGGTAGATGTGCTCCTGCCTTGTTTGGTAATGCTGGTTTGCTGTCCTCTGGACCATGCTGTTAGATGGCTGCGGGGGAAAGGCTCTGCCTCAGGATCTGAGCCGGATCACAAGCTGCTCTGCCATGTTTGTGTTAATTTACTGGATGTAAACACAGCGGCTGTGCTGTAACTGAGCACTCGCTGCCTCTGTCTCCCCCTTTCTCTTCCACTCCCTGACTGTCTCTGGAGGAGAGCGGATGGGCTAAGTGTGGATCACTGAGCAATGACAAAGCCAAGAGTAGTTGGCCCCACAGTGCAGCCACCAGGGACAAGGGCCGGGCGATTGACATCAAGCCCAGCCAACTGGGGAAAGGCCCTCCGTTCGTGACCACCAATGTCCACATTTATAGTCCGTTGTGTGAGCTTTACTTGTTCTGTCCTTATGTGAGAGTCTCAAATCACAGAACAATTGCTTCATTCATCCCTCTGTGGACTCATGCGTTCAACCGTTAACCTGATATTAAACGTTTTTCTTCCCGCTGTCGTGAAGGGGTACAGTAAGCCAGGTAGAGTGGGAGCAGTCAGTTCAGTCTTTTTAGAAGGACCCAGTCTCAGAGCTCATTACAGTGAAATTCCCATTGGAATGCCGTGTCCGTCTGCTTCTGGGTCCCGGGCCCAGCTCAGCTCCGGTTACTCCCTGTCGGATGACATTGGGATGGTTCTCATAGTTTAGCTGCCTTCTGACCCTGGCTGGATGCATCCTCGTACCCGGCCTCAATGAGCCCTCTGTAGTCTCAGACGACACACCCAGGCAGACAAGCAGGCAAGGAAGCGTGCAGGCAGGGACACACATACACACAGACACACACACACAGGGTTACCTCACACGCCCTGGCAAGCAGTCGGAGCGTTGGGAATGCTGCAGATCCCTGTGAGGACAGATCACATGCTCAGGACTGCTAGGGTGGTGAGGGTGAACAATTGCTTTTTGTCTGAATGGAAACTTGTGTAACTTGTCTGAACTGACGAGAGGACAATCCTCTGCTTTTCGGTACCCTCTGAGCAAGATTGGCTGGATATCCATCTGACCTGGCAAGACGGCTGGAACAGATCTGGACAAAGTGAATCAGTCACACGAATATATGCATGAATAACAGGTTCCCTTTGGAAATGTACTAAGAAGAACAAGATTCTTGCCTATCATGCATCACATTTCTTTTAATGCGTCATGCCAGCTTAGTCATGTCCACATACTGCAACGAAGTTTGACATAGACTAACCTCTAAACTTTTCCCAAATGAGATGAAGCAAAGAGAGGGAGGTGGATGGAGAGAGAGAGAGAGAGAGAGAAAGAGTGTGTGTGTGTGTGTGTGCAGTATATCAAAGTGAGGCAGCCATCTGTCAGCTTGCCCAGTGTACAGCTGGTGGAGGAGATGCAAGATGTCTGAACAGAGACTGACAAGATGGGAGATGACAGGAAACAGATTCCCCTTCTCTTTTCTTCTTTCCTTCTCACTCTGTGGAACGACGGAGGAAACGGACCATCAGTCCGCCTGAGCATACTGTGAAGGCTCCCTCCAGATGCTGCCATGTTTTTCCTTTTCTCTTTCATGTTGCTGTTGTTGTTGTCATTGAAACATCTCAGCACTGTCAGTCTCAGAGAATCCCAATCACCTATTTTATGTGAAGTACCTATATATGTACTTCACAAAATATATATATATATACCGCCCCGGAAAGAATTAAGAGACCACTGCTCCTTTTTCTTTCCTTTCCAAAAAGGTTGAAAAGGAAAGTTTTGAGTGAGGAACAGTGAACCCAAGTCTATGGGGAATATTGGACAAAGATGAACAAATGTATGCGTAAAGGAAACTGCTATGACAGGCAACTAAATTAAGCAGGTCAGAACAATCTGCCCTTCTTTGAGCAGACAAGACATAAGTAGCCTTTCTATAATCAGAGTCATTGTTTAGTTAGTTTAAAAATTAGCACGCCTAAATGTACTTGGGCTAATGTTAATTAGCGTTGTATCATACCCTTGTTAAACCCTCTTGGCTCTCCTTAGCTATTCCCACATACTCCTTTGTGCTTTTTATTCACACAGCTTGTTAATTTGAACGGGCAGGGGGGTTCCTAAATAGGGCAGCAGTGCACAAGGGTCTGGCTGACATCATTAAGCCCATTTTCTGCTAGCTTAAAGCTGTTGATCATGAAATGCTGGTGGTAGAGTTTTTCTTATTCAATCCCCTTCCCTCTCTGCACAGCACAGTATAGGGTGTGATCTCCAGGACATTGGACAGTGTAATACCATAATGGCCCTAATTGTGTAATCACTTTAATTTGTGGCTGTGGCCCCTTCCACATGACAGGGCCAGGCTAGCCCAATAAACAGTGATTACACTGGAACTATCGCTGTTACAGAGAAGTCACCCGCTGGGGACAGCGTGTTTTTCTTTTAGTGAGAAACAGGGAGGGACTGAAAGACAGGAAAAAAAAAAAGAGAGAGAGAGAGAGAGAGAGAGAGAGAGAGAAATAAATAGATACCAATACAGGGAGAATGAATAGAAAGAAAGGGAGACATCGAGTGGAGCGAACGGGATGAGCTGTCATCTCCAGAGTTCCTCTCCCAGCTGTCAGATTGACAGGCAGCCTGGACGCCTCACACACTCTGTGGAACAAAGACTTGACAAGACAAGCAGGAGCTGTCACTTCTCCACCAGACCCTGTGTGTGTGTCTCTTTACCTGTTCACATATCTCTCCCTCACATATATCTCCCTCCTTATCTGTCTGGGTAAGTGTGTGCTTGGTGATGAGGGGTTTAGCAGGGCGTGTTGGGGGATATAGCTTTAGCAGGGTGTGTGATGTTGGGGTGTATAGCTATAGCAAGGTGTGTGATGTTGGGGATATAGCTATAGCAGGGTGTGTGATGTTGGGGATATAGCTATAGCAGGGTGTGTGATGTTGGGGATATAGCTATAGCAGGGTGTGTGATGTTGGGGATATAGCTATAGCAGGGTGTGTGATGTTGGGGATATAGCTATTGCAGGGTGTGTGATGTTGGGGATATAGCTATTGCAGGGTGTGTGATGTTGGGGTTCTAGCTATAGCAGGGTGTACTGTATGATGTTTGGGGCTATAGCTATAGCCAGAGCTGGGGAGTAATGGATTACAAGTAACTGTAATCCTTTATGTTACCAACTAAAATATTGTAATCTGATTAAAGATACTGTACCCATTTTCGTTAACGACCTGTTTCTACATGTCTGTCACGGTTCTCTTGAATTGCTAGTAGTGTATAGCAGAGAAATCTGCTCAAATCCCCTGTGTTTTCTTTTACTGAGTTTCATTTTAATGAACGGAGATTACTACTGTTTTGTTTATGTTGGGCCCGCCTTTTTCCTTGAACGCAATAGGCTACTTTTCCCAGGTTAAAGTAAGTAACTGATTGGTCAAAACAGCAAAGGCGGGACAATGTCAGCTGCCTCCGGTTGTTACTTGCGGAACCGCAGGCGATTTCACCGCTTATGTGCGAATGAAGGGTTAGGTTATAGACTATTCAGTAGCATATTACCTCCTACAATCCTTCCTATTGGTTCTCCAATGTGCTCTGATTGGCTTTCCGCGACTGAGAAGGGAAAAAAATAGAACAATGCTCTATGTTTTCCCGTCTACGGTTCCGCCATGGTCAGCGCTGCCGTCCGGCTTTAAGGAGCGGGCTGGGAAGCCTTTTTTGAATGTTCGATTTGAGTGGAGCGCGATGCAAACTGTGTTGAGCGCTGAGCGATAATGATGTGGCTTTGAGTGGGGGGAGCGTAGGGGTGAACAGCTGAGATTCTCACCGCTCCCCTCCGCTCATGTGCTCTGCTATGGCTGTATTGATAAAATAAATAAAACAAATAACAGAAAAGGCTAACACATCTTTCGATGTTGGGTTATGTTCAGATAAAAAGTCAGATTCATGAAGATTGAGGGTTATTGGATTAATTGGAACGACTGAATATCTGACAGACCTTTTGTGTGTAATGTGGAGATGTAGCCCAATCATACTGAAGTACAAAGCAATGGTTTAGAAACCCTTTCCAAAGGCGCTGTACAAAACACATAAGGTAACATGCAAATTACATTTTTGGCCAGCAATGTAAACTCTAACATTGATTGATCCCGCAAAAGGTTTTCAACTTTTTGATTACTCAAATTCAGTAACAAAGTCATAGTACTTTCATATTAAGAGGCATTAGAAAACAAATATTCATATTCTTATTTGTTTTCTAATGCCTCTTAATATGAAAGTAATATGATTATGTTACTGAATTTGAGTAATCAAAAAGTTACATTACTGATTACAAATGTGGTCAAGTAACTTGTAACTGTTATACATTACATTTAAAAAGTAGCCTAGCCAACCCTGGCTATATCAGGGTGTATGATGTTTGGGGGTTAGCAGGGTGTGCACCATTAAAGCATCTTGGCGGATCAAGATATTTAATTGAAAATAGTACAAAGACAACATATCTTATGTTGAAACTGAGAAATGTTATTGTTTTTGGAAAAATACATACACATTTTGAATTTGATGCCTGCAACACGTTTAAAAAAAGTTGAGATGGGCATGTTTACCACTGTGTTGCATCAGCTCGAAATGTTTTCCCATTCTTGCTTGATATAGGATTGCAGCTGCTCAACAGTTTGGGGTCTCCTTTATTGTATGTTTCGTTTCATAATATGCCAAATATTTTCAATTGGGGACAGGTCTGGACTGCAGGCACTGGGGCCATGCTGTTGCAATATGTGCAGAATGTGGTTTGGCACTGTCTTGCTGAAATAAGCAAGGCCTTCCCTGATAAAGACAATGTCTGGGTGGCAGCATATGTTGCTCCAAAACCTGTATGTATTGTTTAGCATTGATGGTGCCTTCACAGATGTGCGTGGCATGTGCGACTTGCACATCCCATTTGCACTAATGCACCCCCATACCATCACAGACGATGGCTCTTGAACTGTGCGCTGATAAGAAGTCAGATGGTCCCTCTCTTTAGTCCGGAAGATGCGACGTCCATGATTCCCATAAATAATTTTCTATTTGGATTCGTCAGACCATAGGGTTTAAATGATTTGCACATAACTGCATTCTGTTTTTATTTACATTTTATGCAGAGTTCCAACATTTTGGGAAATGCGGTTTTACATTCTGTCTTGCTAAATTCCGATTCATTAAGGAAGTGTTGGACAAGTTGTGTTTCCTGGTAAGAGGCCTTCACTATTCAACTGTCAGAACAGCTGATTTCAGTACATAGGACATCACTATTTCATGCAATTCAATGTAAATAATTGAGAAAATTCCAGAACACTGGCAATTTATCTATCAGAATAAGGCCAAGAGCTGACCAAAAGATGCTCATAGAAGTCTCTGAGAACATCTGGGTAACATTAAGGGATCCACATGCCTCTCTTGCCACAATCAATGTCGAAGTGCACGGGGCAACTGTCAGAAAGTGCCTGCAACGTGCCCTACATGAGAGGTCAGTAAAGAAAAGCTTTGCACTCAAAAAAGAACACCTGCAAAGAACACCTGGGTAAACACCAAAACAATGTGATCTGGACAGATTAATTAAAAGTGGAATTGTTTGGCTGCACTTCCATGGATGGTAAAAACTAAATATTGCCTTTGAACAGAAGAAGCTCATACAAACCTTAAAGCATGGAGTGGGTTGTATTATAGTTTGGGGCTCCTTTCCTTTCTGTCAAATAATGTAACCAAAAGTGGATGTTGCAACAGGACAATGGTCCAAAACACACAAGCAAAGCTACAACAGAACAGCTCCAAAAGAAAAATGTTGAGCAGAGTCAACGCCAAGATCTCAATCGTAAGCAGATACTTTGGGGGAAATTGAAGCGGGCCGTGCATTCAAGAAAGTACCTTGACACAGTTGAACCTGTACTCTTACGTTATTTCAGCCAAAGGAGGCAACACCAGCTATCGTTAGGGGTATACATACATTTCTCTGCTATGAAATTGCATTTCAGTTAATTTCTAATTTCTAATAAATTATTGCAAAGTAATTCTTCCAATGTCACTTGATTAAGTTGGTTGTCTATCAGTTAATGTTTGAAATGTATCCCTGAGATCTATATGCTGATTACATATTGATGTTCTACTGTATGTTATAAAGTAATGTTTTCCTGTAGCCTACCTTATAACATATTGTTCTACTGCAAGCTGTGCTTTATAGTAATGTTATCTTGTAGCATCCCCCTTGTAACATTCATTTCCCTCTACTGCTGACATCCATGTGCAGTAGCTGTGAGATTTGGCATATTCGATTGCTCCTGCATTGACTGACAGCTTGGGGAAATTTTAAATTGGATGAGCCTGAGCGAAAACATTACAATCAGACATAGATCTGTAACTGGAAGAAAGACACAGCCTAGACAACAGAAGTCTTTATTTCACACTGGTACTTATTGATCAGGCTAATATATAGCTTCCTATTGGCAAACTTGCTTAAAGATCAATTGCTGACTCAATAAAGCCTGTAGTGCTAGTGTATTTCCACTGACAGTGCAGTTCATATAACAGAACATATATTTAACTCAACCTCTCGGTTTTTAAAGTTCATGTAATATAATATTTCTTTGAAGTCATCTTTGCTCAATCAAACAAAGTTATTTTATAAAGCCCTTTACATCAGCAGTGATCTCAGAGTGCTTTTTCAAAACACCCAACCTGAAACCCTAAGGAGCAAGCAACAACAAAGTTGATGCACAGTGGCTTGGGAAAGATCGCTAAAAGGGGCCGAAATCTATGAAGAAACCTAGAGAGGACCCAGGCTCTGAGGAGTGGCCATTGACATTTACACACAATTTCCATTCAAAATTTTAAAAACACCACTTATTTCAACCGTCTTATAGCTAACCTGATAACTAGTCATAGTATCCCGGGCTCGGTTGGTAGAGCATGACGCTTGCAATGTCATAGGTTGTGGGTTTGATTCTTTCGGGGACCATGTCGGAAATGCAGTATCACTACTGTAAGTCACTCTGGATAAGGCTGTCAGCTGAATGACTGAAGTGTAAGAGTAGCTAGGCAATTTGGTACCAACGTTGGTAGCTAGCTGGGTACTAGGTATTGGGGATCCTGGGTTGCTGCTAGCAATGTTGGTGGCAACTGTTGCAGTGTTGGAACTGTTGCAGTGTTGGAACTGTTGCAGTGTTGCATACCCCTTTTTGTTTTTACGTCACATTCTGAAAGCACTCCTCTGCAATCAGTATACTTAGTGGTCACAGTGGCACGATTAAGCTATCTGATCAGTTGCTTGCATGCATGACAGGTAATGTTCTGTACACATTCAGATTAGGGTGGGAAGTGAAAATATGAAGAGATTATCATTGGATGCAATAAAATCAGACGATGAAGTGATGTGTCGCCTTCCAAAACCAAGTGGTTCAGACTCAAGTCATTTGAGTGGATTTTCAGGCTCTACAGGCATAGCAACGAAATCAATTGTTTTCAAATGTTGATTGAATTCGGTAACAGTATTTTCTCTGTTCGTAAAGTGCATATAACATAACATTCCTTTAACTCAGCCTCTCTCTGGTCTGGAAGTACATTTAACAGGACATTTCATTACTCAACCTCTCTCTGGTCTTAACTCATGCTTGGATTATTTTTGTCTCTCTCGGTTTGACTACCTCTATTCACACCCTCCCCCTTTCCCTCTGTCTCTCTCTCTCTCTCCCATTTCTACTTTATTCCTTTCCCCTTCTTCCCTTTCACTTCTCTCTCTCCTCTCCCCCGGTCTCTTTTCTGCCTCTTTACTTCTCTCTCCAAATCCCAGCAGGATTCCCAGGAGTATTGATCAGAGATTGGCCTGGCAGCCCCAGCATAACCAAGTCAATGAGAAACTGCTGTGCTGTAATGTGTGTATGTTTCCGCGGTGTGACGGACACATTGCATTGTGCCGCCTAGCATGAAAATGGGACAGGCTCGGTAATTGGAATTGATCCGATTACAAATTAATTAATCACAGTGGTTAATTCACTGATACCTCTCACTGTTCCCAGCCTACCCTGTTATGTGGGTGCGTGTAATTGAGTGTGTGTGTGTGTGTGTGTGTGGGTGCATGCGTGGAAGTGTGTGCAGCAGTGCCTGGGAGAGGCTGGCCAGGAGCTCAGAGCACTGTTTTAACATATTTTCATGAAGAATACTGCAGTGTGAAGGTCTGTTTTGTTTGTTTTATGTTAGAGGCCTTGCCCTCTGTGCATATCAATGGTAGTGTCTCTAGATACAGGCGTGTGTGCTTAGCTGCCTTGAATGCCTGTACACCTTTGTGTGCCTCAGAGAGAAGATGAGCAGTTGTAGGGACAGTCATGTTGCTGTGTTCTCTGTCCTTCATAGTCATTCATCTTCCATTGCAGTGCGTTTTGGTGTGTGTCTGCAGCATCCTCCCCATAAAGAGAGGAAAACAAAGGAATCCTGCTCCTCTGGAGTTACTATGATGCTCATAAAGCACCGTTGCCACATCGCTCTTCTGTTTTTAATAAAACAATTATCTAAAATCGCTGCTATTAACCTGAAGCTACAAGGCAATGGGGGATTGTGGGTAGGTTGGGTAGAGAACATGAAAGCAAGAGAAGGGGGTAAGAGGAGGTTTACATGCAGTGAACCTCAGAATGTCAGATCGTATTTCACATGGAAGATTCAAGAGGACCATTGTGTTCATCAGTTGTTAGCGATGGAAGTTAATAAGGTCCATTGTGTGTTTTAAAAAAAGTTCAACGGGGAATGATTTGAACTGATTGCCTGCCTGCCCCCGGGCAACAAGCTGAAGGAACCTACACGGTGGACCCCCCTTCTGTTTCACAGCCCAAACATGCAGCAAAGGCAGTTATTCTACAGCACTTGTATCAGCTCTTTGCTCTAGACAGTTCTGTAACCACTCGTAGGGCCACTGGTGTTAAATGTGCTGCTGTCGAACCAAAACGGGTCCCTGGAAATTGTGTGCTATGTCATTATGTGCCGAAATGCAACACGTGTTATCAAAACCAAAGTTGCTATTCATGGCAAACTGTAATGATAGTGGTTCTGCATATAGATTATGCACATGTATACAACATATTAAAAATCCAGAGCAAAACGGGAGGATTACAATTATTATTTGTAATTCGCATTAGCAGCAGACTGGATATATAACCTTTTCCATTTTACTGAATGTGACATTCGCATTCACAACTTCTATGTCTCATAGAACGGACAAACAAAACCACTGATGTTTGTACTCTGGGAGGGGGCTGTATCCAGCAAGTGGACTTATAAACACTGGCATGTTGGAGAAATAAAGCAAAATAGATCAGAAATGGATGTTACATGATTTTTTTCTGATAAATATATCTCAGAACAAAATGTGGTGAACGTCCAAGCTCCTGAAGCTAAAACCTGATCCACTTTTTAATGGATTTTAAGCAATTAGATAATCATGATGGGCTGCAGGCTATGGTGTCTACAGCCCCTCATGTGTCTCAAGACCCTATGATGCAGACTGAGGGAGACTCTGTGATGCAGACTGAGGGAGACTCTATGATGCAGACTGAGGGAGACTCCATGATGCAGACTGAGGGAGACTCTATGATGCAGACTGAGGGAGTCTCTATGATGCAGACTGAGGGAGACTATGATGCAGACTGAGGGAGACTCCATGATGCAGACTGAGGGAGTCTCTATGATGCAGACTGAGGGAGTCTCTATGATGCAGACTGAGGGAGTCTCTATGATGCAGACTGAGGGAGACTCCATGATGCAGACTGAGGGAGACTATGATGCAGACTGAGGGAGTCTCTATGATGTAGACTGAGGGAGACCCTGTGACTTTACGAGGGGGTGCACCATGCAGTCTGATGCCATGTGACCCAGTGACCACATGGCCAATCTGAGCCCCGTATTTACATACTTCATTTGAATGCAGCCAATCATTGCACTGAAGTACTGTACATGTCTTCATTTTTGAGGGAAAAACAGTAGACAGTGTTTATATCACCATTATGCAAGATATTACATTTTAGGCAGGCATTCAGACACACACACATTATTTTTCACCCACAGGCTGAAGCAAGGAGCGACGCAGCAGACCTTTATCCTATATAAATGTTGAATCTACACAACACGAGCAATGTGAAAAAGCCAACAGGACTGTGTGTCTGTGTGTGTCTGTGTCTGTACACCAGATAGCTGTTAGCGCTGCCTTAATGTAATATCATCAGCCTCTTCAGCGAGGTACATTTATATCTCCTCATTCACGCAGCAGAGCCGAGTAATCAGGTTAGCCACAGTCACTTACCATTGGAATGTCATTGTAAAATATCAATGTGCCATAACAGCACGTTTTCTGTTGCTATGGCTGCTGGCACTTGCTCAATACTTATTACATTTAAAGGTTATGCAGTGTCTTCAAATGCTGCGGTGCCAAGCTATTATAATGTTGGTTTCTTTTCAATGAAGCTAAGCACACCGAAGTATAGAAGGCCATGCAGGTTGTTACTATAGAATGGCCCGTCAGATCCTTTAACTCCGTGGTGTTCAAATCTGGCCCTCGAAGACAGTCCCACATGATCTTTCCATTGCAACCCCCCAATCAGGGGCTTAGCCTTCTGTTTTACCTCACCGTTAATTGCACCCAGCTGGTGTCTCAGGTCTGAGTCCCTGACGACGAGCCAGCTTTGACTGCTCTCGCTCGTTTCTCCTCTGTCTCCTCTCCATAACGCCATGTCCTCTGGTGCGTTGTCATGTAGCACCACCTACAGGTCATCGCGGGGAAACCTGAAATCTCTGCTGGGACTTGAGGTCTCGACTGAAGCCGTTCTCCCTCAGCTGGGATCTGTGGGGCAGACGTAAAGCAAAGCTCCTCGCTAGAAACTAGTAGCAGTAGTAGTGCGCTCATTGTACATTCTTCCGGGACAGCGGGGAGACAGTGGGCTGCTTACATGAGAGAGATCCCCTTCTCTGTCAGCTGCTAAATTATTTACCTGTGGGCTTAAAATGTTGCTCAAGTGAATTTCTACCTTAGCTTCTGTGCCTGGCTCACACAACAAGCCCTGTGAAAAGACAGTGTTGTGTTCTCATGACAGTTTTACAGTATACATTTAATGAACTTCTGTATATAGGCTAGCACACACTGGCAAAGTGGGATAAAGAAAATGATGCAAGGAAAAAAAAGCTGAATTTGAATTATTTATTTTTTCAAACCTCTGAATACAGTAGTTGCTTAATTTACCCTTGTGCTATTGCTCCCACTGGCTCTCCAGGGGTGAGATGAAGATTGCAAAGAAGAAACAGCTTCTCTCTTTTTCTCTACCCAAACCCCCTAATGCTCTGACACTTTAAAGTTGGTACCCAGCTTTGCTTGTTTTTTGCTTTAGTTCTTTTTCTGTGGCTTTTGAGTTGAAAATAAATATTGTATAGTTCCTCATTTGCATTCAGCACACTTCTCAATAATTAATAAAAAAATGCTTTCGATATGTGTGTTTGTGTGTATGTGTGAATATAAGTCCTCAATAATGAATTGAGTTGTCGAACGGGAATACTGTGAATAGTTCCTGAAAGCTACACAAAAATGACAAAACCATGTAGGCCTGCACAAAGGTCTCTAATAAACAACAACTCCCATCTAACATAAAAAGACAAATGCTGTTCATATCCAGGAGATATGGTTTCACTTGACAAGTAATTTAAACAGTTTAGTACAACCACCATGATCAGGATCCATATTTAGGAATGCGGTTCCATCTTTGATGAACAGAACTTGTGTCTTGTAGATCTTTATGAACAGCATCCCTTCCATAGTACGTTCTAGGCCAGGTAACTGTAGATTTGCATGCCCCACCCACCTGAGGATCTCTAGTTTTCAGACGTTTTCTGCGTATGAGGGGGGCTAAATTCACTTTTACATCTCGCTGGATGGATTGCTTTTCATTTTTGCCTGTACAATTTGCGTTTTTTGTCCATTAGTGTTCCAACCACGGATATAATTGCGATTGACCTATCAAACGCAAGCTGGGATAATGGCTGAAATGGCACAGAAACATTCACTTTTGCCTCTGTAATACACCACCTTGATGCTTATGTCACAAGGATAGATAACTTTATTCAGATGGTTGTTCATTTTTTAATTGGATGGGTGTCCTCTTGATACATGCTGAATTATTGAGGAGAACATAACAGCGGTTGTTTTTAAAGCAACCAAGACACACAGCGTAGGTGTGGATTGGCAAGCACAGTTCCACCTCTTTATTTTAATGTGATCAAGGATGCAAATAAACACAGGAAGTAAATCCAAAAATTCTTTATTTTATGAATAATACCTAATTCATAAAAAAAATACATATTAAAAAAATAAATTTCCTATAAATTGAATTATCAGAATTCCAACCAAAATGTTTGAACCCTGTGCATTATTTGAAGGTTTTATGGCCTTTAACTGATGGATTTTTGTAATTCTAAAAGTTTAGACAGATGTCAAACAGCTGTGTTCTTTCATTCATTCTCTTTACTTTTTACAATTTCAACAGCTATGACTATGTAAGTCCGTACTGCTTGTTAGACAGCGGTGACGTTGCCTGTGGTTAAACACACGACACATTCCCAGCCCACCTTTCATCTCCCCCATCTGATATAAGAACCATCCACCACGGCCTCAAGTCTTCAGATGCCTACTGGTTATCTGCATTACATTTGCTCATTATCAACAACCTTAAAATACCCGTGGGATGCCTCTGGCAATGGTTTTTAATGGCTGTGTGATGGACTTGAGCGAAGAAATATGTGTAGATTGGCCAAGAATAACAAGGCTGCACTGATAAGCCTGTGATCCCTGGCTCTGCCGGTGTTTATGTTAGACTCGTCCTGGAGACTAGGAGGCTATTGGGTCAGGGCTTCACAGCCATCGGACTGGTAACCCAGCATGGGTTCAGAGAAGTCGGGGAGATAAAAGGAGGCAGTGCTCCTCCACCAGTGGACCCCACTGATGAGGTCTCAGGGCCTTCCACGGTGGGGCTTCCTTACACTACTCATTTAGCTCCTTTGAAATGACTCGCGCTTCCTGTTCTAGACAACTGGCCTTTTCATTTTAATGTTGAATGTGTTATTGTCCCTGATCAGTTGTCATGTTGTATGTATTCGTTGAGTTGTTCAGCCGTCTCGAGCGATTGTAACAACTTTTGTTAAGCTGTGCCTACAGACGGTGTATCATTAGTTATATGACTTTTGTTATGCCTAATTGCCAACATAAGTCATGTTTTTTTTATTTTTATAATACTCCTTTCTTCACTGACACCATTGTTAGGCTGACGCCATTTTAACCTTGTCATTCGAAAAACAAAATGATACAAGCAAAGATACAAGTAAAAGCATAATGTGAAGTGAATTACCACAAGCAGGCAAGCCTCTTTTGCATCTACAATGAAGAGAATCTAACCAACACTGTAGGAGGTGATTGTCCCACAGCTTTGTATCCTTAGCGTAATATAACGCAGATAATAATCCCCCTGAGCTTGACAAACACCAAAGCCGCAGTCTTGATGGTCCAGCCGAGACTGACGTTTTAGATGTTTTTTAATCATTTATCTGTGCCCTCACCAAAATTGCTGTGCTTAGGGTTACAAGAATAATTTACCATTGTTTCCTTCTGACAGGAGGCAGACAGTCCTCCCATTTCTCCCCCTTTCACGACCGGGGGCCGAGCCGTAGCGAGCCGCATAAGGGAGACAAATGATTGGGTATCAGCTGTGATGTCTTCAATAGCCCAGCGGTAGAGCGGAAAGTGGGACCGCGTGTTGCGGCGCGGGGCGGTGCTGTGCAGATCGATGTGGCCCTGAAACAGCCACCATGCTGTGAGGGAGATAGCTTTTCTCTGTGACAGTCCAACAGAGAGCCGCAGGTCTGCAAATAAAAAAGAGGGGAGGAAATGTCGCCTTTGCAGACATCCAGCATTCAGGCCCTGTTGCACCGCTGTGTCTGCTGCCTGGGGGGAAAATGAAGAGCAGCGGATGGAAGGAACCAGACAGACAAATAAATACAGATAATTGTAGAAAAACAGCATTACTATTCTTTCCAGTCATCTGATGTGAATGTGCAAAGTCTGTGTTGTGTTATAGTTGGCTGGGGGTCAACCTTGTGTTGTGTTATGGTTGGCCGTGCATAAGCTATGTGTTGTGTTTGGCCGTGTGGACAGATGGTTTGCTCTGTGTCTTGTCTGTCTGCTTCCTGTGGGCGGTGTGTGCCTGATGTGGTCTTGCATTGTTTTTACAGGGAGAGCTTCATTGAGATCCAGATTGCAACGCCAGTTTGTCCTTCTGTTTTGTCTTCTCTAGCCGAACTGGACTGACCTTGTGTTGCCATCGGGGATAGGAAGGGGCTTGGGTTTTCAGGCCAGCAGGCAGACGGAGTGGTGTGGCAGTCAGTCAGACCTCCCAGGCCCTTCCCCACATCAACCCACTCTCTCTAGTTTCTCTCCCACTCTTTCTCTTTCTGTTTCTTTCTATTTCTCACACACACACTCTCCCTTTCTCTCTGTCTCTCACGAGCCCCCCCCCCCCCCCCCCCCCCCCCTCCCTCAGCTGCAGAGAGGGGACTTGCAGTAGGTGGAGCTCTTGTGTCGGGTTTGATGCTGGGAGCGTGATCCACCTGCCGGTTGAGGGCAGGACAATGGCCTGTCTCCCTCCCTGTGCGTGTGCATGTGAGCGTGTGCGGGGTTAACGCGTTTCTCTGTCAAAAGGTAAACATTTCATTATTAATAAAAGATAAGAGCAGAATATATCAAACACACACACACACGCGCGCGCGCACACACACAGACACATACTCTCACTATCCCAGATATATAAATAACACATTTTCATTCTAATTGATGGCGGTTGAAACATGGCCAATTGCTAATGTTTACATTGGAGCTTATTAGTTAGTGTAATGGGTGTATTATGTACTCCAGCTGGGGATTGTGTGTGTTTGTGTGCGTGTGCGTGTGTGTGTTTTATTTACTGCCTGCAACCACATGCCACATTTCTCTTCTAGCTCCCTGACACCTTCATGCACAGGAACAAACATAAATGTCTCCTCACAATCTCTCTCCCTCTGCCTGCCTCTTTTTCCCTCCCTCCCTCCCTCCCTCCCTCCCCGCTCCCTCCCTCTCCTCCTGCAATCTACCGCAGGCCCTCCATCTCTCCGGCCTGTCAGCGTGCTTTTTCATTTGGCTTGTTGCTACAGGGGGCTCGGCGCTGGCAGATTACAACTCGGCAGCCAGTCATTTTCGATTTATCTGAGATCCCCTCCCCCCCCAGTGCCTCCCCCTCCCCCGCAGCCTGCCAAGCTTGCTCCCTGGCTAGCATCAATCCAGACACATAGCAATTCCTTAGACGCCCCTCTCCCCCCCTCCTCACCCTTCCTATCTTCCTCTTTCGATCAGCTCCAAAATGTAGCTCACAAGCCCTGAGACAAAAAGAAATATTGTGGCAGGGGAAGCATTTAAGTTAGAGGAGGCAGCCGGGCTGTATTATTACTTAGGCCTCTGTCACCGGTGATGACCCGGGAGAGTGGAGAATATCGACCGCGTGTCACTCAAGGCATTCAGTAGATTGCATTGACAAAGCTTGTCGGGTCCTTTAATAGCAAGGTTAGCAGCCTTGGCTGGGGCCCAGGAGAAAACTCTAACTGTGCACCATTACATGGTGGCTTTTTACCATTCCCCGGGCACACAGAGTGGATTGATAACAGTAAGGAAGTAATTTTACTCTCATAATTGCCTTCCTGTGGCTGGCATTTGTGGCCCTAAGAGCCTGTAAAAGAGCCTTTCTGAGGCGGAGGAGGAAGACGAGTTGCATTGTCTGGCTGTACTTAGAAAAATATGGCAAGCATTGCACTAAACAAAACATGGCAGAGGGCAAAGACAAAAGATAAAAAGAGCGACAAAAGTGTGATTTATGGTTTGAAGGAAGTCCATTACTTGAAAGCGGAAGCCCAGACCAAAACAAAAACAGAACAGGACACGCTTCGCTAAGAGGGTCACAGTTTCTTTCGCCTTGCCAAGATCACTGATAGCCTCTGAACACGCTTTGGGAGAAGAAGGAAGGAGAAAAATGACATGATTCCGATCTGGCTGTAATTCTCAACATAAATATGAGCTGCGCTGAGGACTTAAATAGTCCCTTTTGGTGCCTGGTGATGTGGAACTGGCCTGAAATGTAACTGCTCTCCTGTGTGTAGTAATTTGCCTCGGACACAGGTGGGAAAGATATTTATGCCCACTGACTTGCCATTGGTAAGTGCTGACAGGTCTCGAGTGGCAGATAGCTATTACCAACAGCATATAAAGCATATAAAAAATACCTTGAAAAAATACAACTGATAAATTTAATAAAGAGATCTGTGTTGTGAAGGTCTTCTCTGTGAAAAGATCACAAATCTGAATGCTAGTCCAGTTTAAGAACTGAAACGATTTTTGGAAGTTATTTATGTTATTAACTAACTTTGCAGTTTCCCTTCTTTCTATCGATTGTCTCAAGACTGTCTGGCTTTTTGTTCAGTTGTAATGTTGTTAAAGTGGAGTTAGCCTTGTATCAAGGTCAGTAATGACTAGCTAGAGGAGCGAATGTTGTGAAACTGTGAGGAAGGATGAGAATGTGGAGAATGCCAGGCTGTGATCAGAAGGAGGGAGCCGAGTCTTGCTCTGAGCTCTATAGACACCATTTTCTCCAGCTGTTGACTCCATTATGGCCAGATTCCAGCAGCACTTTTATGGCCTGATGGGATCATAGGGGAATGAGTATGCTGTTAATGCTATCAGGATTACATTGTAATGTTTATGGTCATTCATCTAGACCAAACTTATTATGCTTCTGGAACCACTGCAGACCTAGAAATTGTGTTACTTTCCCACCCCTTTTGTAGTCTGATTTTCTCCCTGGCAAAATGTGTGATTCATTCATTTCAAGTACATTGCCTGCTAGCTACATTGTATCAGGAAATGGTCCAACTCTCGTAAGATAAATATCTATTTACTTTGTTTGCTAACCTAATTTAGTCTAGCTAAAATGGGCCTTTTTGTGTTGCCATTGGTTAGATGTAACAGGACACAGGCTGATGCTGCCTTGTTGACCTTCCAGAATGTTAAGTATGTTGAGTGGCTCAGCTGATTTACATCTAGGTGTGTAAGGTAGCCAACTTGGTAGGGAAGTGTGAAAGTATTGCAGTAGCAGTATGAGACAACTATTTGAGTCTGTTATGTCTTGTGGATGCATGAGGCTAGTTAAACTTGATGTGATTTGTTAATTCTAGATCGTTATTGACTGATGTTGATTCCGGAAACTCATTTTGTGTTGTTGATTCAAAATTGTGTGCTGGGATCTAACGTAGGTAAGTCCTGTCTGAGTAGTCTTCTCAAATAGACGAAACCAAGTCTACTCCTGTCCTCTGGGAAAAAGGCTACTGAACGTTGAGCCATATTTTGCGCTACGTGTGGATTCACCACTGTTGGTTATGTCTGTGCCAACATGTTTTTTGATAGTAGAAAAATGTTGTGACATCTAAGAGTTATTCATATTAATGAGGATCAAGTGCTCACCCATTGCATTGGCTGAAGCGTCTGAAGAGGCAATAAAGCTATAAAAGAATGTGCATCTTAGTTATTGGCCTTTATGTGGATTAATATCTTGGATGACACTTCACTTACATATCATGTGAACATTACAAAGATTTGTTGACAGGCACTTTAATACATTGCCATCTTTTGAACAATCTGGATTTATGGTCTTCGTAGAAGTGAATTTCAGGAAGCTTGCTAAATTAAGGTGGTTAGGGGATTAGTGCTGTGCACAACTCTGGGACGGCACCCTGTTGGCCAGCCAAAAGGGAACCATATTCTCTAAGCAGATTTTACAGTCATTCTAATCCCCAAGCTTACAGCTCCTGGGAGCCACACAGGGGTAATATGAGAAGCTGTACTCTTGTTCCCTTACTCCATGGCCAGCCAAAATAGGCCAGGAACTCTCGCCTCTAGGCTGATCCTGTTCCATAGAGGTCACAAAGGTCACCTCCACCTGCTGATTGTAGATCAGCTGATATTAGCTCAGCTATGCTCTCATTAACTTGTCTCACTGTGCCAGTGGTCAAAGGTCAGTGAGGTAAAAGCACCAGCCTGCCAGGACAAGCTATTACTTAACCAGTGTAACTTGTCATTTATTTATAGACATCCCTGCTAGCTACATTGTATCAGGAAATGGTCCAACTCTCGTAAGATACATTTCTATTTACTTTGTATGCTAAGATGTGTTTAGTTATATAGAATGTACTGAATGTTTATTGTTTGTTAAGGCACCATTGTTGGTTTGGCTTTTCACCAAACAGATCTGTTGCGGTTATAAAGTATCACTGTGAACTATTCACACATTGTCTCGATTAAAAACCCCATGGTTGAAAAACAGTTGGTCAGGCTGTGATTCTGATGGAAAAGTCTCTCAAGAATAATCAGTGGCAACAGGATGCACTTGTGCTCAATTTGGAGTGTTATCGCAAAGGGTTTGAATATATGTAATTGTGATATTTTGATATTTTATTTTGTATATTTGCAAAAACTTGTCCCTGGGACCCTTGTTAGGATACATGGAATTAATCAAGTACCAGGAGATTTTAGCCCAGAAATCTGTCAGCCTCTGCCAGGAGGCTAAAACTGGTTGTCACTGGATCTTCCAGCAAGACAACAATCTGAAGCATAACACCAAAACCAGCCTGAAACGATTTACTAACCAGAGAATCCAAATTTTGCAAATCACCATTACACTCGCCTATCCTAAATCCCTTTGAAAACCTATGGGGTGAGCTGAAGAGTAGAGGCTTCAAGCGAGGACCACAAACCCTGAAGGATGTGTAATTTCTGTATGAAGGAATGGTTTAAAATCCCGTCCAAAGTGTTCCTATATAATTAATGTTATTGTACAGTAAACTACTCAGAGTTGTTATTCTGGCAAAGGGAGTGTGCACAAAACGTCATGCTATCACTTCATGTTTTTGGCAAAGTGACTGTCAGACTTTATGATGGCAACAAGTTTGACACAGCAAATGAAAACAAAGGATATTGGCTGTAAGATGGCATATGTAGTTTTTGCTGTTAACTTGTTAATTTCACCTATGACATTCACTCTCTTTGTGAGATACAATTTCATTACTGGCATGTCTTCCCAAATGTGTGTTCTTAAATAAACGGATGTTGGGAAATAACCGGTTAGGTGACAAACAAATAGATAAACTATTAGGCGTGTTCCTCTTTGATTCACACAGGCTTCAAAGGAGCTGTTTGAAGGTAGACATGTCCATTTGTTTTTCAACAAAGTATGGAAATTGGCAAATTATTGTTTTCTTCTCCGTTCTTTTTCTTACCGCACTGCTAGCGCAACCAGGAAATGTTCACTGGTACTCACATGCTTTGAGAAGAGGATAGTCTCCTGCCAACAGCCAAGATTAACCTTGCAAGCGCCCAACCTAGACGCTAGAGCATTAGACAAATCCTCCATGTATAATGTCCTACCTGTCCACCCCAAATGGTGCTTAGACAATTCTGCTGAATTTCCGTGCTAGCTTCCATTACACAGCTGTACTAAGATGCAGTCACTGTGCCACTTGGGACCACTAAGAAAAAAAAAAAAATGCCCAAAGACTTCCAAGCAACAGTTATTTTGTCTCCAGAATAAGAATCTCAATATTTTTAGAAAAGAAGCATCAAGCCAATCACATTACTCATATCTACCCTTTAAAGTTCATCATAACTGAAGTAATTAATCTGAAATCCTAACGAACTGCCTGCATTCCCAAGTCATAGTGGAAGGACCACACAACATACAGTATGACCCTAAGTTTACTTTCATTAAACGGTTATTCTATCAATACAGTATTTGCACAAACATTTTCACAAACATTTCTTTCACCATTATTCATAATATTTTGGTCTTTAAAATGAGTCCTTTTGAATATTTTTTTTTAATAAAATCCAGGTTACGGTTGGATTTTATGTAAAAATGCTCACAAAATGAACTGTAAATGTGTATGCACATGTTGGACAATAAAATGAACTTGAATCCACAATGTCTTTATTAATTGTCATGCACATGTATATTTATTAGCCATAGAATACATCCAATTAATTTGACCGGAATGGGTGTGGTATTCAATTACAGTCATTTTGTCCTTAAGCCTACTATTGGCTGGGTTCTGTTAATGAACACATTGTGTGTTTATTGTGTGGCCTTTCCTCTTAAAGGTTACATATATAAACATCTCCCCTTTACAAAAAAAAAACCCCTCTGCTTATTTATTGCATTATCACAACTGGGAACTGACCCTTCCTCAGGGTCTGCTATAATGGCGCTGCGATGACCTATTTAGATTTTCTGCTTAATAATAGCAGGATCCAGGCGACAGCACCCTCACACCGCCATTTTGAAGAAAAAAATGTGCGTGTCTTATTCCCTGCCCCTGAAAGCTCTTTTTTGTGTATTTCCATCTACTTTCTGCTGCCACAGCCCCATGCAGCTCCAGCGCTCAGTGCTCTATTCCTGTAACATAAAAAAGCTCTCTTTCCCCAAACTGGAAGCGTTTGTTTATCATATTACCACCACACATGAGCCGCACACAAGGCTTGACCCGGTGTTAAGTGTCTGCGCTAAATTTCATTGCCTCCATCTACTGGAAGGCCTGCCAATATACTGGCAGTGAATTCCTGGAGGAAAATAAATGGCAATAAAAAAGAGAAATGATAGCCTCCTGCAAGCCGATAGGAAAAGAGCGAAGAAGAACCTTTTTTCCTTTTTTTTCCCTCCTAGCCGTACTCTTTATTGAGGCTGGCCAGGCAGCTCAGGGAGCTAGCTGTGACTTGGCAGTGAAGCTGCGGCTTAGTGAGATGGCTAGCTGAAAGCTGATATTGGAGTAACGACTCGGTTGCACGGATGGGGGGGGTGGGGTCTTGGGAATAATGTAATTAATTGCGCACACATTTTTTTTATGAATAGTTATGCGGTGATAAGCGCTCGCATGAGCAGCTGAAGAGCTCAGGCTTCTTTACAGCTGCTGTACTCAGGCTTCTGGTGTCTCTGTTCCTTCTGTCTCTTCCTACACTCTTTTCGTCTCTCTCCCAACTCTCTTTTTATCCTCCTCCTTGGCTGTGTCTCTTCATGTCATTTTAGTGTTGCCCCACACCCTCCACTCCATCTCTCTCTGCTTGGTTCAAGACCCCTGAACTGGAAGCGTTCAAGGCAGAGGGAAGGAAGGCCAATTGACAATTGACAGCTGACATCCAGTGGAGTATAATACACGGGGTGAATCTGGTGCACCTGGATCCCAGTGTTGGCAAGAGATTTCCGATTTAGAGAGTCTATAGCTCATCTTTTTTATACTGTGTTCCGTATAGTGCTGTTTGCTCTGTAAGCAAGCTGGTTCTCTGCCTTGGGGAGGTCTTTCTTCCCGGCTGTTCGAAGTATAGCTTAAGGCTCAGGGGTGTGGTAGTCCACCTTAACTTTACATCAGGGCTGCCAAGCTAGCTGTCTGGAAGACAAGGAAACATAGACAGGGTACTGTGGACATTTGGGGCATGCTTGAGGGGATGCTGGCAGCAAAACTGAGGGTTGAGTATGTTATTATGGAATGGTGGGAAACCTCAGGCTGTTCATCAGTACCTGACATGAGGCCTTCAGGAGGTGCTGTGCTTCTTTCTAAATGAAGGTTGTTTGCCGTGGTGAGTTTGGCATGTTCTCGGATGGCACATCCTGATCACAATGTTTTTATGTTTTATATTAGCAAGCCAGTGGCCACTACACTTGTGCAGTATATTAAAATGAACTATAGCAGGGAAAAACAGCTCGACATTAAGTTTGCGGAATTACAGCAACACCATCAGCCATCCACAGTGCAATCGTTCATTCAAGCCCCATTTACTGGATTTGTAAAATTATTTTTGATTAGATTCAACTTTTTTTTCAAGTACAGTACAACAAAATGCAGTTGGCATCTAACCCGAGGTGCAAAATGGAAGAGGGCAGAAAATATATTAAGTGTATGTATATTAGAAGTGGAACGTATAGATGTGCAATCAAGGCAAATGCAGTACAAATGGCAATACTAAATGTTCAGTTAAGGCAAATAGAGGAGGGCAGAACATTTGCAAGTATTAAGTACAGTGAATGTTACAAGTGGGATAATAGTTGTGCGGGTACAAATGGCAGTTCTAAATGGAATTCTAATTGCGCTATCGAGGCTAATTGAAGGAGTAAGGTAGCATGTGCAACTGGGATGAAAAGATAGCAGCAATGAGGTTCCTGAGGTAGACATGTAACAACTGAGAAATGCAAGTACGATGGCAGTTCTATATGTGCAATGAAGGCCCATTGAATGTACAAGGTGCATGTGCAACTGAAATGCATGAATAGAGTTTCCCGAGATACACACATACCTGTAACAACTGAAAAACCTCCTTATCAGATTTTGCAAAGCAGTATCTGTGTAGTACTAGGGAGTAGTGCTACAAGCACCGGGGGGGTGGTATGGTAAGTGATGGGTCCCAGAGTTCACCGAGTTCAGTTGAGTTATGGTAGATGGAAAGAAACTGTTCCTGTTCCTGTGGGGGACAGGTGGGCCTTCTTCAGCCTCCTCAAAAAGTACAGGCGTCACCTCCTCAAAAAGTACCAGGACAGTTCCTCATAGATGTGTACACCCAAGAATTTGAAGCTGGGCACACGCTCCACCTCAGTGCCATTGATGATGCTACGGTAGATGATGGCGTGACTGCAACTTTTGGACTTCCTGTAATTCACAATGTGCTCTTTGGTTTTCTTTGTATTGAGGGCCAGGTTGTTCTCAGTGCACCATGCTGCCCGGCGCTTGACCTCCTCCCTGTAGGCTGACTCGTCATTGTCACTGTTCAGGCTTACCTCTGTGGTGTCGTCCACGAACTTCATGATGGTGTTGGAAATGTGTGCAGTCATGGGTGAAGAGGGTGTAAAGGAGGGGGCTCAGCACACAGCCTTGTGGAACACCAGTGTTCAGGATCAGGGTGGAGGAGGTGTTGTTGTCTCACCTGGCAGTCTGGGGTCTGTTGGTTAGGAAGTCCAGAGTCCAGTTGCAGAGAGAGGGGCTGATCCCCAGGTCATGGAGTTTGTTGACCAGCCTAGAGAGGATGACCGTGTTGAATGCTGAGCTAAAGCATTTTCACATAGGTGTTGGATTTGTCCAGGTGGGTCAGGTGGGATTTGAAAGTAAATAGGAATGGGTAGAAACTTTGTTATGGTCACCCAACATTATATTGTATTACCTCATAGAGGTAATGTGTTCTAATTATGCACAAAATAATTGAATGCACTATTCTAACAAGCCGATCCAACCTGGAATTCTGGGAGTCATCTCCTCTGTTGTACCCTTGAAGGTGGTCAATGTTTTTGTGGATCTATTTTTCTGAGGTTTTAAGTCCTTCAAACACTCCCCACCGTGGACTGTATCCAACTGCTAGCATCACTTGTTTGGCAATGCTAGCTGATGTAAAGCATTTTGAAAACGATTTGCTATGTGATTGTCAACATAAATCAGTCCCTAGCTAGTAGCTCCATCTAATATTTTGAAAACAATGACATGGGTCTTGACATGATCCGTCCAATCAATTACATTTGTGGGTAATAGAAGGTGATTACGGAGGTGTGGTAAATCTATGACAACGTCCAAGGGGCCAACTAAACCCCAGCAGCATGGTGATGTAGTGTTCCATTTACTGACAGCCTCCTGAGCCAATCACGCTCAGCCAGGGGAGTTTAACATCCCATTACACTGGTTGTTTTCTGTAGTAGCAACCCAACACATCGCTCAGAATGAGAATAAATCAGCTGCATTTTGGACCTCCTGTACCTGGTTTTGTTGAAAGAGTGCTGCATTATAAATAAAATAATACAACATTTATATATTATTGCTTGCTAGAAATATTGCTGATTGTTGCCCAAATGAATGTCAGAATACCAGAATGTCATAATATGCCCTGAATGACGCATTGGCAATGGAGGTTTGAACATTTATGTGTAGGAACTTTTAGATAATCTTTTTTGCCATCTGTGGTACACAGATATAGTCATTGGGGAATGGTCAGCTCACCCAAATCCTCAACACAATCAACTGGTGCTCTGGTTCTCCAAGGCCTCAGAAAGGGTCTTCAATATTTCAGACCAGAAGCTACGTAGGTTGTGGCAGAAGAAAAAGCTGTGTGTCACTGTGCTTTTGGCAGCAGTACACTTATCACACATGAGAGAGGTGTCAGGGAAAATGCTATGGAACTTAGTCTTGGAGTAATTTAGTTCATGTAAAATGTTAAACTGTTCAAAACACTGTCTAGAGTTGATTAAGCATGTGTAAATGTTGGTATGTGTGGTCTAAGGTCAAAGTGCTTCCAAATGCGGATTGTGCCATAATAGGATTATGAATATCACTTGACTTTTTAATGCTAATATTGGAAATGAACAGTGTGGCAATAGAATGTGGGTGGCCATCATCACCCTTTGTTCCAAGCCAGCTGGGTGAAACCGGGACATAATCAAATGCATGGACATCTGCAGACCCAATGAGAGGGCCAATAAATCCTCCCTTTACACAATTGAGGTGTTTTATAGTACCAGATAAATTCGTTGATACTAGAATGATCAATCAATCAATCAAATGTATTTATGAAGACCTTTTTACAGCAGCAGTTGTCACAAAGTGCTTTTACAAAAACCCCAAGGAGCAAACAACAGTAGTGTTGAATTTCAGTGGCTAGGAAAAACTCCCTAAGAAGGCCGAAATTTAGGAAGAAACCTAGAGAGGAACCAGGCTCAGAGGGGTGACCAGTCCTCTTCTGGCTGTGCCAGGTGAAATATTAAGTGTCCAATTAGAATAATTAATAAATGCATGTGGGCTCAATCCAGAGTCGATTTAAATTTAGACCAGGTCAGAAGCATGACCAGATGGACAAGGACAGGGACAACACAGGGGAGGGAGGAGGTGTCAGCACAGTGGCAGCTGAAATCGTCAGGTATGTCTTGATCTGCAACACAACCAGCAGGATTTTGGACAGGGATAGCAACGGGCCCCCCAAACCAGGTACTCCACAGGTGTGGACCAGGACCTCATGTCCTCCTAAAGTTTAAAATGGGAGGAGACTGGGAAAATTCAGTAAAGTGCAGTTCATTTAAAGAACTTGGGTAAGAAAACAAGCATATTCTGTAATAGGTAAAGCAGTTGTGTGAAAAACTCCTTGGTGTCATTTACTGTTTCCAGCAAAATTATTGGGAGGATTTTCCAATACAGATTTTCTGTGAATCAGCAGGAGAAAGTTAATTAATTAGTTAGGAGTATAGCTGTGTACAGTCCCCATATAGGTGAATTTCTCTGAATAAATCCGAGATGGGAGATGCTCTAATTAGGGGTCTCGTACAGTATAAAATCTTGGTACGTTTATGCCAGTGTCATCCCACTCCCATTTAGTCACGTTACATACATGCATTCATTCACACGTTTTCTAGCCCATGAGAGACTTTATTTAGGGTTACTTTGGTTTTACAAGCATGTATTCATTCATGTGATCTGACAGTTTGGACAAGAAGCTTGATCGCTAAAGCAAAAGGCAAAATCTACAACAAGCAGCCCTATCATGTCTCCCCATGAAGGTCATATTGAGACGACAGTGATTGGTCGGTGAGTATTCTTGGTCACAGTCTCTTGCGTATGACTTGGATCCATTAGACCTGCCTCAACATCTCTACAAACATCAAGTAGGCAAGACAAGTCAACTAGGTTAGTCCTTCCACCTAATTTGTTTTTGTAACATTTTCTGTGGAATGTTGAAGAGCGTAGATCACGTGTTTGTGTTTGAAATACTTATTTAAGAAAAAATAATCTATATAAAAAAGAAGTAGAACAAATTACATTCTGTTTGTTTGGAATTGCCCAGGTGTTTCAGTGGGTAGAGTGGTGTTTTGAATTGTCACACGGGGTCCTATAACAATGGGTCCTATAACAAAGGGTCCTATAACAAAGGGTCCTATAACAGGGTGTTCTAATATGATCTGAGAGAGCTGAGGTCTTCCACTGCTCTTATTATCCCCTTCGCACCTTTCTCTTCTTCCATCCGTGCCTCACACCACTCAGTTCATTATTAAATCTAGGAAATGTCCCCATAACTCAAGCAGCAGACTACAGCATTATATGGCCATTTGTATGAAGAGGGAAAAAGGTGATTGCGATGCAGCTGCAGAGGATTGATGTTAAAAGCATATTGATTTGTCTGTAATGTCGTCATAGATCACAGATTTATGTCTGTGTAAAAATGCAGCCTCAAGCGTAGCCCGCCCCCCTCCAACTCATACACACACACACACACACACACACACCTCTCCAAACCCCGGCTCTGCGGTTGAGTAAATGGAACCCTTAGTATGAGTGATGAGATCAAGACAGCCCCCTGAAGTGTGTTCTACCATCCCCCATCACTCATCCTCCCTTCCCCCAATAGTGTCCATCCTTGTACAAGAATGCTTGTTCCTTCAGGGTGCTGTGGGTAGCTCCTCTAGTCTTCAGAGGCTCCATTGCTTTGCTGTGAAGCGTCAAATTCCGCCACAGAGAGACTGTGATCCTGCTCTGTGGCCGAAGCCTTTCCTCGGGTTGCATTAGGCCTGTGGATCTTTCTCCCAACAAAACAGTAATGTCTGACAAGGTTGCCAGAGGTCAAAGGCATCCACTTGAGCATGATAAGACCAGAGAGGAATAACAGTCAAATGGAGTGTTGCCATGGCGATTGCACTGCACCCACAGAAATGTGAAGCCGTGTTCTGCTGAGACCCTCGCTATAATGACATGTAGGTGACATTGTTATTATTGTCACAGCCAGAGCAGAGACACTGGGTGCTATATATGCCAGGAATCTCAGATATTTCAACTGGGGCATCTTGGGATATGGAGACATATTGGACCAAAAGTCATGCTTATGCTGTCCAATGCTTCTAACAAGGGCACGGATGGATGTATTAAGTGTAATTAACACTGAACAAATAAGGGCAGTGGGACCACAGTGCACCGTGATGCCAGGATGTGACGGTGGGTGGCTGGGGGGCAGGGCTGCTGTCTGAAGCGGTTAGAATGCTTGGGTCTCAGAGCCAAACACAGGGTCAAGCCTGGGCCATGCCAGTTACCGCCGGTTATGCTCTGCCACACAGCTGCTGTCAGAACGATGACGGAGGATGCTGAACCAGCGCTTTACAGGCCCTGACGGCCCCTGTGTTCCGCTTTCACATGATATTCTACTCTGAAAGAGCTTGCTCTGGGTTAACTGTGCCTGACCGATTCCAACTGCTGCTGTCTGCTGCCAACCCAAACGTGGCACGGTATAGGGCTGGACCACCCCACAGGGAAATTGGAAATGTAGTCCCTCTATGCTTAGAAAGTGATTATTGCAATGAATATCATCAGAAGTATATTTTCTGCCTATAAAAAATATAAACAAACCCTAGGCCATAGCATGCATTGTGTTAAATGAATGGGTTCATTGGGAAGTATTGTAAAGCTCTTCGTTAGGGACGCTTGAAAAATGTAGTATAATGTGTTGTCATTGGTTTGTCCTCAAGCTATACAAAAATCTGTCTGTGCAGTAGGCTGAAAACCCCTCCAGTTTTATATGTAACTGCTGAGTTGTGCACCCTCCAGCATTTTAATAGCCCTTATATATAGACCTCTGAAGGTAACATAAAGGAGATATTCAAAGCGTAGTCACTGGAAACCAAAGGGATTTGATAGTAGTGCAGGAAATAGAGCATTTATTATAAGCAGCCCAGGCTAGCTAGTGGATTATCTATAAAACTTTCATGGTGCTCCCTCAGTGGCAAGCAGCCGTAAAACTTCCTGAATGAGGGACTTGTTAATTTACTTGTTAAAGCAAATTAAAAATGTATAAGCGCTTTTAGGTAAATGAGATCCTCTTTCATTGCGGGCCTGGTGGGATTATCTACTGGCAGTGTGAGGGATCCTGAGAGGACAGGTTAGCTGTACTGAAAGCCGACCGCAGAAGAACAATAAAAGCCCTTAAAATGTTCCAGGTTTTATTGCCGCAGAGTTCCGCAGCTGCTGTTGCGCGTAACTAAGGGAACCCAAGAGCTGATAGCAGCAGCATCCCACAGAGGCTAGCTTGGAAAGCCGTGCACAGCAGGATGGAGGGGGTTGGGTTGTCTATGGCTGTTAAAAAGGCCTGTGTGGTTACGCACGTTAAGTGGGATTCTCTTTTTTGTATCGTTATATTCAGTTGCTTGTGTAGCTCTAGGGAATGAGTCAATATGATTGTAAAATGTATCTGATGCACTTGTAAAGCTCTTTTCAGTAAGAGAAAATAATAAACTACACATTTTTACGATATTCTAGTAAAAACATTTATAGACCATTTTCTGAATAAAAACTCCAGTGTCAACATCAACAGGGAAGTGACGACTCTGGGATGCTGGCCTTCAAGGCAGAGTTGCAAAGAAAAAGACGTATCTCAGGCTGGACAATAAAAATGAAAGATTAAGATGGGCAAAAGAACGAAGACACCGGACAGAGGAAGAACTCCAGCATCCCAGAGTCACCTCTTCAATGTTGATGTTGAGACCGGTGTTTTGCGGGTACTATTTAATGAAGTTGCCTGTGAGGCGTCTTTTTCTCAAACTAGACACTAATGTATTTGTTCTCTTGCTCAGTTGTGCACTGGGGACTCCACTACTTTTTCTATTCTGGTTATACCCAGTTTGTACTGTTCTGTGAAGGGAGTTGTACACAGCGTTGAACGAAATATTCAGTTTCAATTTCCAGCGTGGAATAGCCTTCATTTCTCAGAACAAGAATGCACTGCTGACTTTCAGAAGAAAGTTATTTGTTTCTGGACATTTTGATCCTGTAATCAAACCCACAAACTCTAATGCTGAAGATACTGAACTATTCTAAAGATGGACAGTTTTATTGCTTCTTTAATCAGCACAACCGTTTTCAACAGTGCTAACATAATCATTTCTATTGATGAATTAGCCTTTTAAATTGATAAACATGGATTATCAAACACAACGTGTCATTGGAACACTGGAGTGATAGTTGCTGATAATGGGCCTCTGTATTCCTACTGAATGTAGATATTCAGTTGAAAATCGTCCGTTTCCAGCTACAGTAGTCATTTACAGCATTAACTATGTCTGCACTGTATTTCAAAAAATGTGCTTTTCTTTCGAAAACAAGGACATTTCTGTGTCACCCCAAGCTTTTGAGCGGTAGTGTATATTACATTTCTACATCAGTGTGAAGCACTTGATTTGCAGGCTTCTGAATTCCCCTTTATTCATGTGGATGACCTATTTGGAATTGCGGGCCTGTGTGGTTGAAGAAAACACCCACGCATCACTTCTGTCCATGATGTTAAGGTGGGATATTACAAAAATGTTTTTTTCATAGAATATAAATACGTAATGGGATTGGACAAAGATGCCCTACAACTCTAACCTGGCTGTTCTGTCCTTGAGGCTTAGCAGTGCTTTGCATCTACAAGGGTCTCAGTTGAACGTTGTGGGTCTTGCAGCAGGACAAGGTCTCCATACACACCAACTTCTCAGGAATGAGATCAGATCATAATCCTGCGGGAAATTGATGGGGCGAACCGCAATCAGCAGTTAGTTCACTTCATCTCTTGGACATTGTAGATGTTGCACATCCTTGTATATTTAAGGATGTGCAACCCAATATTAGGTCTTGGGTATCGGTAATTATGTTTCTTTTTCAGAAATAAAATAATAAACTTAAGTCTCAGTAAGGCAAATATATTTTGCAATTTGGAAACGTCAGTGAAAATGGGTGGAAACCAAAGGTTCCTAATTTTCTTTGTAATTTCAATAAAATGGAAATATGCCCTTAAAATAATTATTAAATTGCTAAATAACCTATAATACAGTTGTGCTCATAAGTTCGCATACCCTGGCAGAAATTTTGGAATTTATTTTGGAATTTTTGGAATTTATTTTGAAAATATGACTGATCATGCAAAGAAACTGTCTTTTATTTAAGGATAGTGATCATATGAAACCATTTATTATCACATAGTTGTTTGGCTTCTTTTTAAATCATAATGATAACAGAAATCACCCAAATGGCCCTGATCAAAAGTTTACATACCCTTGAATGTTTGGCCTTGTTACAGAAACACAAGGTGACACAAACAGGTGAAAATGGCAATGAAAGATAAATTTCCCACACCTGTGGCTTTTTAAATTGCAATTAGTGTCTGTGTACAAATAAACAATGACTTTTTAGCTCTCACGTGGATGCACTGAGCAGACTAGACACTGAGCCATGGGGAGCAGAAAAGTACTGTCAAACGACCTGCATAACAAGGTAATGGAACTTTTTAAGATGTAAAAAGATATCCAAAGCCTTGCAAATGCCAGCCAGTACTGTTCAATCACTTATTAAGGAGTGGAAAATTCAGGAATCTCTGGATACCAAGCCAAGGTCAGGTAGACCAAGAAAGATTTCAGCCAAAACTGCCAGAAGAATTGTTCGGGATACAAAGAAAAACCCACAGGTAACCTCAGGAGAAATACAGGCTGTTCTGGAAAAAGACGGTGTGGTTGTTTCAAAGAGCACAGTAAGACGATACTTGAACAAAGTTGCCAGAAAGAAGCATTTACTGCACCAGTGCCACAAAAAAGCCCGGTTACAATATGCCCGACAACATCTTGACACGCCTCACAGCTTCTGGTATACTGTAATTTGGATTGATTCTTCTGCATGAAAGCTGCACATGGGACGCTCTTGGACTTTCCAGCACGATAATGACCCTAAGCACAAGGCCAAGTTGACCTTCCGAAGGTTCTGGAGTGGCTATCACAGTCTCTTGACCTTAATATCATCGAGCCACTCTGGGGAGATTTCAAACGTGCAGTTCATGCAAGAAGACCAAAGACTTTGCATGAGCTGGGGGCATATTGCCAAGATGAATGGGCAGCTATACCACCTGCAAGAATTTGGGGCCTCATAGATAACTATTACAAAAGACTGCACTCTGTCATTGATGCTAAAGGGGGCAATACACAGTATTAAGAATTAAGGGTATGCAGACTTTTGAACAGGGGTTAGTTCATTTTTTTTTTATGATTGTGCCATTCTGTTATGACCTGCAGTTGAATGTAAATCCCATAAGAAATAAAAGACATGTTTTGTCTGCTGACTCATGTTTTCTTTACAAATGGTACATATATTACCAATTCTCCAAGGGTATGCAAACTAATGTACATCCATTTTAAAGCAATTTTATATGTTAACTTAAGTAGAAATTGCAATTTAGGGAAAAAATAAAGCTATTTTCTTCTGATTTAAACTCCTCCTGTGAGCTTTCAAAAACTGCAGCTCTCTGAATCTGGTTATCCACAGCAAGGGGGCGAAGGACATTACAGACATCCTGTATGATATGTTGTTGATGTTTCTGGTGAATTTAGCTGGACCCTGGTGCTTTCCACACTATTTGATACCAGTTCACACATTCCCTTATGACCCGTGTAATAGAACTGATATATTTACCAGTTATGGTAAATCCACTCCAGGTCAGGTGCACACACCGGTCCACAGAAAATGTTTCTAAACTAAAATAGAGGCTCCTGCATCTTTCATATTTGGGGTAATATGACTCCATTTACTGTATGACATGGAGGCATGGATACTATGATGATTGTCTGGAGGTTTTTCATTTAGGCTATTATCTGCCAAAAAATCATGCTGACTGCTGATTGGAAACAGTTGTTAATTCTATACTTCAATAAATATGGGGGAGTACGTTCCACCCTAACGCGGAACAGATTGAGGGAATACCAGACCTCAGTGTATTTGAGTCAATGGCAGATGCACTTGCTAGTAGTTTAAATGTTTCATTAGATGCTAATGTCTTACTGTGTTTTTAATTGTTGTGAAATTAGCCTGTAGAATATTTAAACCATCTGTTTGTTAGATACAGTATCTTGCTGCAGGACAAATCCTTACCCACGCAATGTGGATGAGCAGGTCATTAAATAAATGTATCTGTATGTTTTCAACCTGCCTGTTAATATGTTCATGTTTTTCTTACATAAACACAGAACCCATAAAAAAATGTGGTAATGCATTTAAAACACATGTGTAGGATGCATTTAACAATTGGTGCGAAAGAATAAATAGGAAATTAGAGAAGCCTTATAAAGCATTTCAAATCAATAGTTATTATTGACTGATTTGCTGAACGTGATTGTTTATTTTAATTAGTGATTCGTTAAATGGTCTCTCCATTGGCTCGTTAGGTTTCACCTTTGATGGTTGGCTGGTTAGCCAGGAAGTCATCCAGATGTGCTCGGCAAACTGGTATTTCAGGGCTAGAGATCATTTGTAAATTTGGAATACTTACATTTCTTTGGAAATATATGATTTGACTAATTGTTCTGAGGGTATTTGTGATTGTCCACATTTGTTTGGACTGTAGGATCAACAGATTGACACTGATATGTGCACAGGTGGTGTCATTGTACCTCAACCCACCCTCTCTGACTATAACCATCATTTCAGCTCAAAGTTTTCTGGAATGCAGATGTTGCATGTAAACTGCCCACAAACAAGGCGAAATAATTAAAAAGGCAATTAAAACGGTACCTATTTTATTACCAAAAAACTTTCCCTTTGGCTAGATAGGCCCACGAGGCAGTTTGGTCTGCGGTAGGTAATAAAGCAGTTCTGAGGGGAAGTAAAAAATAACTCACCAGCCCACTGTTGTACATCTTAATTGAATATGTATACGCTATAATGGACCTACTGTATAAATGTTTTACTTATTGCCTATTTCTGGCCCACAAATCATTCATGATTAACAAATTACAAAACAAATGTAGCCCTTTTAATTTGAAAATCCTGATGTGGCCCCTAAGCCAAAAAGTTTGCCCTCCCCTGGGCTACAATATGGTATTTCTTCTACAGTTGTACCCAATTTCCCAGTCACCCCAACTCATTGGTAGTCAGCTGGGAATGAAATCTTCATCCGCTTCATCTTGCCAAAACTGTAAATAGTAGTGAGTGGTAGTTTTAGCCTTTTTACTGACTCTTTTTTTCAAGTAATTTCATTAGTTTGTGCCAGTAATGCCCAGAGCATGGCCTACCGGCAGGTGATAAATCAATCATCATTAAAACCAACTAGTAAATTGAATTCATCATTCAGTCGTTCACAAGTCTTCTTAACTTAAAGGGCCATTTCACCATAACACAACTACTTAATGTACTAACTACTAATGTTAGCAATGATACATTTGTGTCATAGAAACATAAAAACACTATCTATTCAACACAATCTAGAATGAGCAAATTTGAATTTTGCAGTTAAATCTATTTTCTTTGTATCGGTGTATTGATAAAATACCACAAATTCTTGAATTTGCAGCGAACCTAGATACTGACTCCTAACAAAATGCTGATCGGGTTAAAACTAGCCACTTGCTTTTCCCCTTCTCTGATATCCGGAAATACTCCACTTGTGCACTGCTCAAAATGGCGGGAAAATCCTACCCGACATAATGAATACATAATGTGTAGAGGCGCAGTATTGTTATTGCTGCATCACTTTGGATGTCCACTACAGATTTATTGGAACAGTGAACATGAGAAGAAAATCCCAAAAGTAATAATGCAGCTTTGAGTGATGAAATGTGATGTGACTGGCTAGAGTAATGACTGGACCGTGGTCATGATGATCTGCACACTGCTATTGCTGGGATGACACGCTAACTCATGACACTCTGCTTTATGTACCTACACAGATTGGTTTATCCCTTAGAAGTGTCTGTTCTGGGAGGTCATTCAATCTCATCTCTGCTTTTTGATGGCTCTGATTTACTGTGACCACTACCATTCCCTTCCTTCTTTTAGCACATCTATTAATCACAGAGTAAAAGGATGAGTCCATCACGGCATGGAGTGGGCGAGGATGATTTGCACCTCTGGATAAAACATGTAAATCTCAGAAGTAATTTAAGGAGGCTTTAAGAGAAATAAAAGGAACCAAGCCAAGGGAGACATTTAGCAAATCACTTTGTAATGGCAAAGTGCCTGTCTGGCCATGTTACAGATCTGAAATATAATCTAGCTTTATTGAATGGGCTTTGTCAGGAGGTTGTTCTTAACACATACTGAGAGGTAAATTTACTCAAGATTTTCATTTCAGAGCAAGTATACTTTCTTTTAATCAATAGAAACCAGGGAGCTAACAGTATTTATGTGATTAGTTTTAACACCAGAATTCTGTCATTTTGATGATACTTGAACTTTTTCAGTAGATTAATCCAGATCTGTATACTGTACTGTGTCCTACTTGTGCATTGTGTTTGACTTATTGGTCTGGTTAGCAGTCATATAGCTTTGTGATCTGAAGGTTTGGGATCTGAAGGTTATGTCATTGTTATTACATTGCTGTGTCTGCACGTGTGTGTATGTGTCTGCGCGTGTGTATGTGTGTGTGTTTGAGAGAGAGCGAGAGAGAGAAAGAAAGAGAGAGATTCACAGCACTGCCAGCAGGGACCCTGGTTGGTTAATGAATATTATAGGTCAACATGTTTTGATGAACGACCTGCAGACTGGGGCATAAACAGGGCACAGTGCCGTCCCTCCCATCTTCCCGTGCCCTTTCTTCAGGGCTCTGTTAGTGTGCCAGTGTGTATGCCCAGGATAATACTTCATCCCTCTCCTCTCTGAAAATATGAGAACTGCCATCTGAGGACTTGGCCTTTTACGAGAAAATGGAGAGGGGAAATGTCTTTTTGTGAAGAAAAAGGGTTTTGGAGGCAATTTGTGATATCACACATGCTGGAGCCCCTGTGTGTGTTGTGTGTCCACAGCTTGGTTCCCTCCAGCCCTGGTGTCTTGTGTGGCCTAGCTCTCCTCCCCTTTAGGCCCATCAGGCATGTCCCAGTGCTCTGGCTCTCTCTTATCACTCTCAGCACTCAGCCTGGCTCACAGCCTTTCACCCACCGCAGTATTCTCTCAAGGAAAGGATTCCTTTCACATTGCTAATGGCTACAAAAAAAAAGAACGTTTTCATTTTAATTATACATTTAATTCAAGGGCTCTTTAGGCGTTTCCGCTTACCCCGTGCCCTTTCAAGAAATGATGGCCGGCATGAGGATATAAAAAATCTTGATATCAAAAGCAACCGGTGTAGTTCAGTCAGAAAGAGGAAAAAAAGAGAAAGAAAGAGGCTCTCTTAAAGAATACTCTTCCTCCTGTGTGCTTCTTATAATGCCATACTCTGCTTTTTCTATTTGGTGCAAGTGCAGCCGTTTACTGCTTTGCTCCACACTGGCTCCATAAAGATTTTTTTTATGTGCTTTCAAATTAAGCTTGCGACGCTTGGCAAGGCCCACTGGTCAGGTCTGGTCTCCAGGTTCTGGAAGTAAGGCATATTATGAGGAAGCTTCAGACTTGGACCAGGCTGGCCCTTGAAATTCCAGGAGCCCCACCTTGTTCAGCCTTCTGGAGTGCTCAGATGTTCTTGGATCTCACATCACATCTTCCACCTCCTCGTCTTCATTTTTGCTCTCTTGTTTTTTCTCTCTCTGTCTCTCTGTGAGTCTGACGCAGTTTCTGGAAAATGACACCTGCTGAGCTCCTGTAGTCTTTGTATGGGGCGTCTGACAGTTGGAAAGGAAGGAAAGACAGCTTTTGAAGATTTTTGAAGGCTTTTCTGTTTCTGTTCTCTGCAAGTTTGATACAGATTTCACAGTTAGGGATCAGATGCTGACTGTCTTGTCATTTCCAGGCTGGAGTGACGGCTGCTGGCTCAAGAGGCCTTTAAACATGGTGTATTTACACATACAACACAGTGTTGCCTTCAATGTATTAATGAAAGACATGATTCTGTCTGTGGGAGAGAGATTCTCCTCAGACAGTATAATATATGTGAAGCTTAAAAACAATGCCCTCTCATAACGTCATGTGTCGATTTTCTGTCTTTCAGCTGAAGCCAGGACAGAACAACAGTAAGGACAGCGACAGCGAGAGCGTGAGTGGAGGTTCCAAGCCTTCTGTTGGAAGTAGCTCCAGAGAGAGGCTGAGTGACGTAAGTTAACAAACGAATAAACAGACGACAAGATGTGACGCTATACAGTTGTAGGTGTACAAGCTTCATTAGACTAGTGGTGGTCTACCCCAGCCCCAGGGACATGGGGTACTGCTGCTTTTCTTTTCTACCTGGTAGTTCATTTGACTTCACCTGGTGTCCCAGGATTAAATGAGTCCATTGTTAATGGGCCGCGATAAAACCAGCAGTACTCTGGGTCCTGATAACTGGAGTTGAGAAACACTGCATTAGACAAGTGATTGAACATTACACCATGGAGTAATCCTATAGCTTTACTACTTCACGACCCAACCACATTTCTTGGATGTTGTCAGAGATGTTCTGTAGATACCCCAATCCACCTGGCTTTTATAAATGTATAGCCCGATACACTTTTTTTATTAAATGCATACTGCTTCTAATAATATAGCACATTGTAACATCTGGTACATAATGTCCAAAAAAATACATATATACGTTCAACTAACGTAGGTTTGATTTGTGTGTTTCGTAAAGATGACATAAGGTAAGTTTCAGTGCCTGAAAACTCAAGAACAGTTTTAAGATGATTGCATGCTGCAGATTACAAGCAACAGGTAAGTGCTGAAACTGAAAACGAATAAACATTGTCTGCATTGGCCCATAACTGGAAACCTTTCCAGCCTGTGGTGAACAGGGCTGTTTGTACAGTTACAGTTGGTGTTACAGTAGATCCGTACACACCCAGGCTATTGCTATTTGAATAGGAACATCCTATTTACCCAGTGTCTTGTTCCTCCATCACTTCTTCAGAATCAAAACAGTAAATGTATTGCATTTATTTATTCAACTTGTATTTAACCAGGCATGTCAGTTGAGGTTACATTTTATTTTCAATGATAGAGGTGCAAACAGGGTGAGAGATCTATCTCTATAAATCTTTAGGAGTTCTTCATATTGAAACTGTGGGGGAACCCTTTATAATTTCTTCCAAAAACCCTTTAAATAGGGTTCTTAAAGAACCTTTTGGGGTAGATTTCTGAGCAGGTAGGTTGGTCATATGGTTCTTTGAATAACTTGCAAATAGTTCTCTACAATGTCCTTTGACATGTTTTCTTGTTACTGTTTGTTTTCTTGTTATTGTTTCAATGTAAAGGATACTCAGAGAACCTTTTTTTAGAGTGTGCTGTACTAAGACATGGCCTATTTGGAGAAGTGAGCGGAGCAGCTTGGGTCTAGGAAGGCTTTAGAGTCTTTGTGAGGGCTTGTTATCTAACAGACTGGCTCTCAGAAGGTTCTAAGTCTCTGTGAATGCCTGTTATCTAACAGACTGGGCATTAGAAGGTTCTTAGTCTTTGTAAAGGGTTGTTATCTAACAGACTGGGCCTAAGAAATGTCTAAGTCTCTGTGAATGCCTGTTATCTAACAGAGTGGGCCTAAGAAGGTTCTAAGTCTCTGTAAAGGCATTTTATCTGACAGAATGGCTCTTAGAAGGCTCCATGAAGGCCTGTTATGCTATCTGGGAACTCCACTTCAATATTTGATTTTAGTTTCCAATTGTAGAGGTATTGATTCAGGGTTTTTCTCCAAAACATCTTTTCATTATATATTTTTGATTAACATTGGGTGTAAAATCTATCAAGATAAGGTTATTTTTATCTTAAACTATACCTGTTTCCTAGTTTGTGTTATTTAATATGACTGATTTGCCACTGATTTAATATTACTTAAATTCTATCCAAATGAAGGAATGTAGGTCCACTATGTCTTCATCCATCCAACACCAACAAAATGCACAAAAATGACTGTACTACGTTGCCAAAATACTTTTGTCAACTATAGTTTGTAGTAAATGATCATCTAAAAACATTCTGTTTTTAGACGCGATTCCTCTGAATAATTTCCAAACAGATTTAGTCATTAGCCTGTTCTTGGAATTAAGTAATAAAAAAAAAATATTATACTTGAAAAATGAACATTTAATAAACTTATCTCCCTTCCTCTGAACTGAATACGTTGAAATAAGTTGACTTCAAACCCAAACAAACATGCTTCTGTAAAACACGCATGGTTTTGCAACTGTGTTCCATTGAAACCAAAACATTGAACATGAGTAATATCTTAGAACCCCCTATTATCTGCATTTCCAACAGCAATTTTGAAATACATCTTCAATTACCGAAATGTCACAAAAATCTTAGCTAACATGTCATTAATTATAATTTCTGAAATTTCAGTGGAAATTTTTAGAATTCCTTTTTTTTGTCTTATAAATGACAGATTGTAGTCCTCGGTCCACAGTACTAGAAAGTCGTACAGTACCTAGCTTTCTTGTCTTCTGGTAAAGTAAAAATAGACTCATCACTTATTATTTGATGTCTGCTGTGACAAATTTTATGAATTGCAACTTGTCTAAAACTATTTCCATGCATTCCATTTTTTAAATCTACCCCCCCCAAAAAAAACCTCAATTTGTTTCTATAGGAAATGGTTTTGGGGTATAAAGGGTATGTTGAGTATCAAAACGTACCATTGTTTCCAGTGCATTTACATTTTGAGAGGATTTAGTTCTCTGACCACAAGAAATGACCGATAATGGGGGTGCTGGATAGTAGGGAGATGTTAGCTGCTATTTCCAGAAGGGAGCTCGCTTCAGATGATCGAGTTATGTTCAAAGGATACTTCAAAGCCAATTCCAAAGAACATGCTGCCAAATGAATGCGATTCTATACAGTTTGTAAGAAGTTTAAGATGCGATGGAACGGTTGACGAAAAAAAGGAATTACAGAGAAAATATACTGACTGATGTATTAATTTGAGGGGGGTAATTAATATTTTCCCTAATGAGCTGCCTTAGCCCCCCTAAAATAGGCCTAGCGACATCCCTGATGACTGCTCAAACCCTCCCCACAAAAACAACAAAAAAGCTACATTAGCACTGGCATTGATTAAGTGATCCAAAGAACCAGTAGAGGCAGCCACCTTCTCTACTTGTCCATTGGGTCGTCAATTCTTGTGCACTTTGCTAACTTATCTGATGTTGAATGCCATTGATTTTCTTTTTTGTTTTAACACTGTCCCAAATCTTAACCCTCACCTTAATCTTGCAGAATTTATTCAGTCTTATGTAGATCAAAATTAGAAGTGTGCCCTGAATTAATGAAATGATGCTAATAAACTCCCCTTCCTTTATAATTCTGGTACTGCATCTACAGAGTTGCTGCTATCAGATATGGCCCATAATTAAAACTGTCAGTTGGAAGGTGAGGCGAGTCACTGACAAATACACAGATAGAGCAAGTGACGCAGTACCGATTCTGCTGTGTATCTTATAGGATGCTTGGCCAGGCATGAAATCAAATAAGTAATTTTACGTCTGCATCAGAGATCAGAAATGATACCTGCTGCATCACCTACTATTCTGCAGAAGCCAGACAGAAGAAAGACACAGAGAAAGACTGAGAGGGAGGGGGCAAACGAGAGGGAGAGGAGTAAGAAATATAGTATGACAAACAACAAAGGACAAATTGAACTGTGGATGGACAATTTTACTGCTTTCAACAACGGAGCGTACAGCCATGGAAAATGAGGTAGAGTCTGCTGTCATCCATTAGGCCACACTACGTGATATGCGCTTTGAGAGGAACACTAACAGTGCTGTCATTCAGAGCCCTTTGGAGAAGACGGACATGTGATAGCCTGTTGGTTTCAATAACAGGGTAACACTGCGTGTGTTGAATTCTAAGTTCCAGAATATGATTTGATGTGGTGCTTGCTATACGTTATGAGACTTGTTATGCCGTCTGCATTGAAAATGAACTTCAGGAGCGGAATGTGATAGAAGCATCTGTTTATTGCCATTTGGGGTCCCGCTTCCAACAAAGTGCAACTTGTGGCTTGACAAAACATTCACATACATCTGGATTCATGCGCAATAAATGATTCATACATGTGACAGAACTGTGCGATATAAACCAGGGTGTTTTAAAGAATGGCATAAGGACTGCTTAGTAAAAGCTACATCAATTATATTTAATGGAGGCACAGAGAACCTTTTCATGTCATACTTAAATAATTCTAGTATAACTAATTAATCCTTTTCTCCCCTTTTCCTTTTATCAAAAAGCTATGTAAAATGACGAACGGTGCCCATAGTTCGGTAGAGTAATGGAGGTCCAAGGTCCCAAACACAAGGCCATATAATATTGCTTATTTTTACTTAGTGTGCAGAAAATCACATTATAGTTTCAATCATAGTGTGCAGTGCTAAGTCCACTCAGGTCTTTAAGACATTCATTCCTTGCCACTGAAAGATCAGCCATAGAAAGTTGGTGCTTGTTGTTGGCCTGCATTGTCGCTCTATAACGACTCCTTGTGGCAGCTTGTGAGCTGAATCAAGGTAGAACACCAGAAAATGCATTCAGTCTGGCCAGTAATTACTCCAGGGTGGACTTCCTGGTTAAAAGGAAAGCGGGACAAGAAACTGAATGAGTAAGATGTACTTCCAAGGACACATAATCTCAACACTGACTGTCCCAAGACAAAATACAGAAGAAACTGGCAAAATAAATGATGATATGGTTCCAGTAGAATGGTTTTACTCTACCTGGTGGCTAATTGCTGAGTTAGGTTGGCTAAAAATAATATCCACCACCTTAATCAACCTCACTCTGTACAATAACAACAACATGTACTGAATGTTTATAACATTTGTTGACACGTTATGTAGTTTATTATACAAAGTTGGATAGTAATGCAGTACAGATCTGCTTTGGAGTATTATGTCATCTTTATGTGACTTAATTAAAGGCGTGACGGCCTTTTGCCTTCCAGCTTGGCCTTGTTACTCAGGGTCTGTCCCTTAACACCCATCAAACTGTTAACTCTCCCGTTCAGATCCAATGTCTTCCCCATAATATTTACTTTGGCTTCAATTTCACCAATGACAAAATATACCTCTTTTTGTAAAAAAGAGCCGTAATTCCCCAGTATTTTAGTACAAATGCCTCATATTACATCCCATTCAACATACCTCTAAATGTTCTATCACATTTTTTTCCTGAAGTATCTGTACTCATGTTTGAACATCCATATGTTCTTTGTCATGTGGTTGTGAAAATAGTTTTGTCCTCCACACCATTTTCCACCCTTTTCCTTCACTCTGTGCCCTGAATGCAGGGTTGACTGGAGCCGGACCCCGACACTGTATTTACCTGTCTGACTGGGAGGGCCTTCTGCTAAAGCCTCTCTGAGTGTCCAAAGGGAGCTGCTGAAGGCAGGCCTGTGTCAGTGAAGGGTTTTAACCTGACATGCCACTTAAAGTCATAATGTGAGATGGTCCATCCTGGATCCCAATGGCTCTCTGAACAGGTCCTCCCTGACTGGGCTATAAAAATCCACTTCACATGCCCCAGGAGGGCGCAGCACAGCCCCGTCACCCAATGGAGGGGGAGGAGAGGGAGATGGTGTGAGAGAGGTGTGGAGGGAGGTTGGAGAGTGGGAACTGGGAAGGGTTGGGGGTTAGTGTGAGAAGTGGAGAGTGAGAGAAAAGAGAGGGGCGACCCGAAGCCATAATGAAACGGATGAGGTTCTGGCTCAGAGTAGGATGATTGCGATACAAGGCCGGCCTAACACACCATAAGCCTGTTACTCAGCTTAAAATAGATTCCCAGAGGGCAGACCCCAGACGTAAGTCACACTGCAACATGTCCATGCACACACGTACGTACACACACACTGTGCATCAAAGTGAGTTATTAGTCCCGTGGAGCAGTGTGAGGCAGGGCTATGAGTGACCCTGACCATTTGTTAGACACCAACAGTTTGCTAATGATGTTTGCTAAAGGCCTGCCTGCAACCAGCTCGCCCTCTGACTGCACAGATGAAACGGATGCGCCTCCTGTGTTGGCCTGGCCCTGCTTGGGAGAAACAAAGAGGGCAAGGTATGTCAGAGCGGTCCCCATCGCGTTGGTCTGACTCTCTCTCCATCGCTCTCCTCTCTCGTTCCCTCTTCTCCCTCCTCGGTTTGGCCAAGGCAGCTCATTAGGGCTCACAAATGGCACATCCGCCTGGTGTTTAGCCTTAACCCAAAACCCCAGCTGAATTGGCAGGCTATGCTACATTCGTCTGAAGCCTCCGGTCCCTTTTGGGAGCGTTTGAAGATCAACGCTGTGTTTGCAGCGGGTATACAGACTTCCCTCCCTCCCCACTACCACCACCACTGTCTCTCCCGTCTCCCCCAGCCACTATTCCCTGCCTGGGTGGCAGGAGTCAGGCAGGAGTCCTGGGCAGAGGGTGTCTGGAGGGTAGGGGTGGGCGGGGAGCCTGGGATGAATCAGTCGTGTTTAGTCTCTGTGGCAGGGGTGAAATGCCATCATTACCCGGCTGCCTATCAAATAAATTGGCAATTACAGGGCTTGGAATGCGAGTAAACACCACAGTACTCTCTTTTTTTGTTACTACCCAAGGCCCTTGATGAGAGATGGGATGGAGCGAGAGAGAGAGAGAGAGAGAGAGAGAGAGAGAGAGAGAGAGGGAGCGTTTGGTGTCTTAGCCTTCTAGTCAGTTCAGGCAGAAAGCAGACAGGCTGACGAGAACCGTGATGAGCAGGGGATGCTCTACATTTCACCCTAAAAGACGGGGACAGTAAATAATTACATTTAGATATAAAAAAAGTATCCTCCACTGTTCGCCACTCTTGGTTTGTTGACAGGTCCATTCTTTCAAGCGTCAGTCTAGATGTCAGTATGCTGGAAGTACCATTCCTGAAGGTCACTGTGTGTGGACCTGCCAACTCTCCTTCAGAAGCTAACTCTCACCGGGCAAAGACAGAGCCCGCCTGTGTTCTTATACGTAGCCAGTGTGGCTGATGATGTCGGGCTTGTTCCCGATGCTCCATCGGAGATTCATGCGTCTTTCCGCATCTCATTCAGATGAATGACTAAGGTCAGGATCTGTGATTCTGACAGCCAAGGAGGCAGGGTGGGACAGGCCCTCTGAGGCCAGCCTCTGGGGCTGAGCCTGACCAGATCAGCCAACCTCTCGTTAACAGGTCGATGAGCATAGAAATACTCATGCAGGACAATCCACATATTGAAGGCATACTGCGCATAATAACGGCAGTAGACAGGGCTGAGACAGTGAGATGTTTTACGGCTTATGTAGCCGTATGCTGGCCTCTGGCTGGGCCCATCTGATAGTCGTTTTAGCTGTCTGATGGTGTGTGGGTGTGGTGGGGTTCAGTATCGTCCTACTGGTACGTGGAGGCTCTCCAGTTGAAATTAAAATGTGAAAACTGTGGGTTCCTTTGAAATGCGTTCTTGTCTGCCCCGGCTCGGCTCGCCTTCTCACATATGAGACGTTATTATCCTGCGGTGCGGTCTTTGAAAGTTGCTTTAGAATGAAACATCTGGAAGTGGTATCTGGAAATGTCTAGCCCTCCGAGTGCTTTCTGCTGAAATGGAGCAAAATGAACTCTCCCTTGTGATTGGTAAACCCTAACCTGGTTATTAGTGGCTTTTGATGAATCCAAGAAAGTCTATTCAGAATTCCTTCTCACATGTGGCAAAACGATTCCAACTCTCAAATTACTGCTTTCATGAAGCGATAATATTTTTCTAATAGAGTTGTTGTTTTTAATGATCACTATGATTATTTAATTTGTTCTAACATATGAAGAAACCACAATGATTTCTCTGGTATTTGGTTTTTTCAACCTGCCGGTTCTTTTCTTACCCTAGGGCCAAAGGGACTTGTATTTATTTCTGTGTGCTGGGCTGTGTCTAAAGGAGACCCGGCCCTTCCATTGATCTGGTTGTGTAATCTGGTCAGAGCATGTCTGTGTGACATTGTGTCCGTCCCACCTCCTCGGTACCTATTCTGATTACTCCCTGACACACCACTGTAAATGAGGTCACAGTCTCCCTACAAGTCCAGATATGCCGGCCAATTTGCTCCGACATGGAAGATGTAATTGCTTGCATCAATTATCCTGTTTTTTCCATACTCTCCCTCTCCCACTCTCTCACTGTCCCTCGATCTCTCCGTCTCTCTGTAATTTAAAATATTCCTTATTAGAGACGAGCATTTAGATATGGCAGTCAGAATGTTATACCTATAATTAGTTAATTATCATCGTATCATCCTCCACGTGACCCCGGCTCAGTCAGTGATGGGGAGGCTGTCAGCGTGGAGGAAATTCAGTAGATCCACAGAAAGCCTTTATGATTGTGTTCGGGTCTTACAGCAGCTATGTAAATCCTGCGTGAGTCATGGCAGGCTGAAACCTGGCTGCCTGCAGAGCAGACACCAACTCCATAAACCTGCCCCCCGATGCCACAGTTCCTGACCTCCAGCTACACTCCACAATCACAGTTAGACGGAGGGGTCCTATAATGACTTGTAAAGTGTAGGTAATCTCAGAGGAGCATGCACTCGCTCTAATCATGGTACTCTACCCCAATCACACTATCATTTCACAACAATGTAACATCAGACTGAAGGACTTTTTGGCAAGCATTCTAAATCCGATTCTACACAAAGGCCATTTTCCCCACAATTACTCATTTTCTGAGTTATGCAGGAATGTTGTATTTATTCATGGAAAAGCCTGGAAGATACTGCATGTTTACCCAATATTTCTCAGATGTTATGAGCTTTTAAAGAGATGCAGTACTCTTGTCTACGAGCACCATCTCCCCTGTGATTCATTATGCCTGTGAACTCCGTACAGCTAGCTAGCTAGAGGACATGGGAAAGAAAGAGATCTTGAACTACTTTTCCTTTGTCTTTAAAGTGAAAGTGGGCAGCTGAACAGGCTGTCTTGAGGAAGAGGTGAGACGTGGCTTATTTCCACCTCCAGCGTTTCAGATCGAGCCTTACGATATAGTACCCCGCCGCCCCCACCCCACGTCTCATACACTCGCCCATCAGCTCTGCTGGCTCCAGCTTCCCTTCTCTGGTCTGTCTTCCAGGTACCCACAGTCGAGGTGTCAGGAACAGATTGTGACACTCGGTGACATGGCAGTCAGGCAGAATTACGGCGCACCTCTGTCCCACTGTCATCCCTCCACAGCCAGCCGTCGGTCAGCGTTTCAGAGATGGTACACTGCAGAAAACCCATGTCTTATCAAGTGGATTTTTCTTGTTTTCAGGTTCAAAATCCAACCCTTCTTAAAATAAGATACATTTCTTTAACAAGCCACATTTGTATTAGATAATAACCCTTGGTTTGAGTGAATATGCCTTGAAAATCTTGTTTAGCGTATGAATCTTGTTTATATAATAAATGTATAAGTTCTTCTGACTTAAGAGAGAAACTGAAACAGAATCGAGACATCAGACGAATATTATCAACTAATTTTCCAAAAACTTGCCATTTTCAGATGCCTAAATATATATGTGCTTGTATGCTTGTTACAAGGCATCTTACCTAGTGTTATTTGTCTTGTTCCATTGGCCCATTCAAGCAAATAGCTCCCTAAATGTCATTATTTTCCACCTTACTTTTTGAGAGTTATTTTTTGCAGTGTACTGCTCTACAAATCACAGATAGACCATCCGAAACAGACAGACAGAAACAGACAGACAGAAACAGACAGACAGAAACAGACAGACAGAGCTCCATGGGTGCTTTGGGGGACGCCGCCTCTTCTCACATGTTTTAAACAGGCACCCGGGTGGATCTAATCTTCTGAAATATAATTAGTGGCAGAAAAAGCCTGATAATGTGACAGTGTGCAGTGACCTCAGAGCAGCCCTTAGGTGGTAGCATAGCTGCCTGCCTGCCTGTCGCATTGCAGTTCATCTCTGCTAATTATTTATTGTAGCACAGGGCCTCTGCCAGTAATCAGGGGTCATCATATTAAAATAACAAAAAAAAAACGATGGAATGTTGTGTGAAGAATATGTTATTACAGTAAATAAAATGTAATTTGTCATGTTATTATTGAATTAAATAAAATGTTGGCATACTGGTTCAAGCTGATTTGTGTAGTCTACCAGTGGAGTCAGTGTATATGAGGATTAATGGGTTGCAGTGGTGGTGTTGAATGTCATTGTTGATGGTTGAAAGTATTGAGCGCCTGAATCTTATCCATATGTTTTCAGGAATTACATAAATAGGTTCAACCTGAATCTTATCCATATGTTTTCAGGAATTACATAAATAGGTTCAACCTGAATATTATCCATATGTTTTCAGGAATTACATAAATAGGTTCAACCTGAATCTTATCCATATGTTTTCAGGAATTACTTAAATAGGTTCTACCTGAATCTTATTCATATGTTTCCAGGAATTACTTAAATATGTTCAACCTGCATTTTATCCATATGTTTTCAGGAATTACATAAATAGGTTCAACCTGAATCTTATCGATATGTTTTCAGGAATGACATAAATAGGTTCAGCCTGATTCCAATCCATATGTTTCCAGGAATGACGTAAATTGGTTCAGCCTGATTCCAATCCATATGTTTTCAGGAATGACGTAAATAGGTACAGCCTGATTCCAATCTATATGTTTTCAGGAATGACGTAAATTGGTTCAGCCTGATTCCGATCCATATGTTTTCAGGAGTGACATAAATAGATTAAACCCGATTCCGATCCATATGTTTTCAGGAATGACGTAAATAAGTACAGCCTGATTCCAATCCATATGTTTTCACGAATGACATAAATAGATTCAACCCGATTCCAATCCATATGTTTTCAGGAATGACATAAATAGGTTCAGCCTGAATACATTATGACTAATCAGGAATTCGATGCAAGATCCTCTGGTACACTTGCCAAGTATTACGGCTTCGAGGCTTCCAATAACAAATCCTATTCCACATCATTTCCGCTGAAATTATGCATGGAATAGAAACAGCATCACCATCCTGTTTAACTTTTCTGTTTGTGTCTGTTTGCTCTTTGGCGCCGTATTGCATCTGTAACTGTCACGTCCTGGCTGTGCCCCTAGCCATCTCTGCGCTGGGCTCGGGGCATAGCCAGGACAGGACAGGAGGTGGCCTTTAGCCACCTCTACTCCTTTTTTTGGTTTCCCCAATTGGAGGCAGGTGTTAGTCATTGCCTCCAATTGGGGACCCTATTTAAGTTTAGTTTGTAGGCCCCAAGGCGTGGTTCATTTTGGTTTTGTTTATCCTGTGTAAGGAATACCCACGTCACTGGTTGCTGCTTTTTGTTTTGTTGGAGTCCTGCATTCTTTATTTTGTATTAAATGGATTACCTTACCTACCTCTACTCTGCGCCTGTGTCCTCTTCATCCCACATCCGTGACAGAATGAACCACCACCAAGAGACACAGCAGAAATGGACGGTAGGGGAACTCCTCGGTTGGCCGGACAGCGACACCGAGGAGGAGGAGAACCCCTACTGTCCTCTGCGGCACACCGGGCCTCCACAGCATCCACCCCGGAGGAGACGTCGACGGAGGCGATGTAAGCAAACCTCCGTGTGTCCGCCCCAAGAATTTCTTGGCGGGGTGCTGTGGGGGCAGGCGGAATGGAAGGACGCGGCCGTGCCACCCGTGCTCACGTGTGGGGTAGTCCAGGTGCCCCAGCCCTGCCCGGTGCCAGCTCCTAGGCGTCGGGCAACAACGCCGGGGAGGCCTATGAGGGCTTTCCCTGATGTTGGGAGATGTGAGGACTGGTGGGGCTATCGGGACCCGCCGTACCGGTTCTCGCAGCCAGCGCCCCCTGCTGCCCGGGAGCCGCAGCCGGCGCCGCCAGCGCCCCACACTGCCCGGGAGCCGCAGCCAGCGCCCCCCGCTGCCCGGGAGCCGCAGCCTGCGCCCCCCGCTGCCCGGAAGCCGCAGCCTGCGCCCCCCGCTGCCCGGAAGCCGCAGCCTGCGCCCCCCGCTGCCCGGGAGCCGCAGCCAGCGCTCCCCGCTCCCTGGGAGCCGCAGCCAGCGCCGCCAGCGCCCCCCGCTGCCTGGGAGCCGCAGCCAGCGCCCCCCGCTGCCTGGGAGCCGCAGCCAGCGCCCCCTGCTGCCCGGGAGCCGCAGCCAGCGCTCCCCGCTCCCTGGGAGCCGCAGCCAGCGCCGCCAGCAACCCCTGCTGCTTGGGAGCCGCAGCCAGCGCCCCCCGCTGCTTGGGAGCTGCAGCCAGCGTCCCCCGCTGCCTGGGAGCCGCAGCCAGCGCCGCCAGCGCCCCCTGCTGCCCGGGAGCCGCAGCCAGCGCCCCCCGCTGCCTGGGAGCCGCAGCCAGCGCCGCCAGTGCCCCCTGCTGCCCGGAAGCCGCAGCCTGCGCCCCCCGCTGCCCGGAAGCCGCAGCCTGCGCCCCCCGCTGCCCGGGAGCCGCAGCCAGCGCTCCCCGCTCCCTGGGAGCCGCAGCCAGCGCCGCCAGCGCCGCCAGCGCCCCCCGCTGCCTGGGAGCCGCAGCCAGCGCCCCCCGCTCCCTGGGAGCCGCAGCCAGCGCCCCCTGCTGCCCGGGAGCCGCAGCCAGCGCTCCCCGCTCCCTGGGAGCCGCAGCCAGCGCCGCCAGCAACCCCTGCTGCTTGGGAGCCGCAGCCAGCGCCCCCCGCTGCTTGGGAGCTGCAGCCAGCGTCCCCCGCTGCCTGGGAGCCGCAGCCAGCGCCGCCAGCGCCCCCTGCTGCCCGGGAGCCGCAGCCAGCGCCCCCCGCTGCCTGGGAGCCGCAGCCAGCGCCGCCAGTGCCCCCTGCTGCCCGGGAGCCGCAGCCAGCGTCCCCCGCTGCTTGGGAGCCGCAGCCAGCGCCCCCCGCTGCTTGGGAGCCGCAGCCAGCGTTCCCCGCTGTCTGGGAGACGCAGTCAGCGCTGCCAGCGCCCCCCGCTGCCCAGTGGCCGCAGCCGCCAGCTCCTCCCGCTGCCCAGTGGCCGCAGCCGCCAGCTCCTCCCGCTGCCCAGTGGCCTCAGCCGCCAGCTCCTCCCGCTGCCCAGTGGCCTCAGCCGCCAGCTCCTCCCGCTGCCCAGTGGCCGCAGCCGCCAGCTCCTCCCGCTGCCCAGTGGCCTCCGCCGCCAGCTCCTCCCGCTGCCCAGTGGCCGCAGCCGCCAGCTCCTCCCGCTGCCCAGTGGCCTCCGCCGCCAGCTCCTCCCGCTGCCCAGTGGCCTCCGCCGCCAGCTCCACCCGCTGCCCAGTGGCCTCAGCCGCCAGCTCCACCCGCTGCCCAGTGGCCTCAGCCGCCAGCTCCTCCCGCTGCCCAGTGGCCTCAGCCGCCAGCTCCTCCCACTGCCCAGTGGCCTCAGCCGCCAGCTCCACCCGCTGCCCAGTGGCCTCAGCCGCCAGCTCCTCCCGCTGCCCTGTTTTCGCCGCCGCCAGGACCCGCCGTGGACTGGCCGCCGCCCGGGCCCGCGGATGACTGGCCGCCGCCGCCCGGGCCCGCGGATGACTGGCCGCCGCCGCCCGGGTCCGCGGATGACTGGCCGCCGCCGCCCGGGCCCGCGGATGACTGGCCGCCGCCGCCGCCCGGGCCCGCGGATGACTGGCCGCCGCCGCCCGAGCCAGCGGTTGACTGGCCGCCCGAGGCCACGGATGACTGGCCGCCGCCGCACGAGGCCGCGGATGACTGGCCGCCGCCCGAGCCCGCGGTGGACTGGCCGCCTTGTCCCGCAGCGCCTTCACCTGCCCAGGAGCCCCCGCATCGTCCTACGGCGCCCTCGCCTGTCCCGGCCTCAGCGGCGCCCTCGCCTGTCCCGGCCTCAGCGGCGCCCTCGCCTGTCCCGGCTCTCCCTGAACCTCCGCCGGCTCTCCCTGACCCTCCGCCGGCTTCCCTGTCTCCGGCTCCTTCGCCGGCTCTCCCACAGGGTTCTGACCCTCCGCCGGCTCCCCCGGCTCCTGCTCCTCCACCGGCTCCTATTCCCCCGCCGGCTCCCCCGTCTCCTGCTCCTCCGCCGGCTCCTGCTCCCCCGCCGGCCGTCAACCCTCCGCCGGCTCCCCCGGCTCCTGCTCCTCCGCCGGCTGCCGACCTGCTGCCGGCTCCTATTCCTCCGCCGGCTCCCCTGTCTCCTATGCCTCCGCCGGCTCCCCCGGCTCCTACTCCTCCGCCGGCTCTTCCGCCGGCTCCGGACCCTCCGCCGGCTCCCCCGGCTCCTGCTCCTCCGCCGGCTGCCGACCTGCCGCCGGCTCCTATTCCTCCGCCGGCTCCCCCGTCTCCTATTCCTCTGCCGGCTCCTATTCCTCCGCCGGCTCCCCCGGCTCCTACTCCTCCGCCGGCTCTCCCGCCGGCTCCGGACCCTCCGCCGGCTTCCCCGGCTCCTGCTCCTCCACCGGCTCCTATTCCCCCGCCGGCTCCCCCGTCTCCTATTCCTCTGCCTGCTCCTATTCCTCCGCCAGCTCCCCCGGCTCCTACTCCTCCGCCGGCTCTTCCGCCGGCTCCGGACCCTCTGCCGGCTCTTCCGCCGACTCTTCCGCCGGCTCCGGACCCACCGCCGGCCCTTCCGCCGGCTCCGGACCCTCCGCCGGCTCCCCCGGCTCCTGCTCCTCCACCGGCTCCTGCTCCTCCGCCGGCTCCTACTCCTCCGCCGGCTCTTCCGCCGGCTCCTGACCCTCCACCGGTTTCCCCGTCTCCTATTCCTCCGCCGGCTCCCCCGGCTCCTACTCCTCCGCCGGCTCTTCCGCCGGCTCCGGACCCTCCGCCGGCTCCCCCGGCTCCTGCTCCTCCACCGGCTCCTATTCCCCCGCCGGCTCCCCCGTCTCCTGCTCCTCCGCCGGCTCCTACTCCTCCGCCGGCTCTTCCGCCGGCTCCTGACCCTCCGCCGGTTTCCCCATCTCCTGCTCCTCCGCCGGCTCTTCCGCCGGCTCTGGACCCTCCGCCGCCTCCCCCGGCTCCTGCTCCTCCGCCGGCTCCTATTCCCCCGCCGGCTCCCCCGTCTCCTACTCCTCCGCCGGCTCTCCCGCCGGCTCCGGACCCTCCGCCGCCTCCGCCGGCTCCTACTCCTCCGCCGGCTCTTCCGCCGGCTCCTGGCCCTCCGCCGGTTTCCCCATCTCCTGCTCCTCCGCCGGCTCTCCCGGCTCCTGCTCCTCCGCCGGCTGTCGACCCTCCGCCGGTTCCCCCGGCTCCTGCTTCTCCGCCGGCTGTCGACCCGCCGCCGGCTCTCCTGCCGGTTCCTGTCCCTCCGCCGGCTCTCCCGTCTCCTGACCCTCTGCCTCCCTGGCCTGTCCCTGCGGCTCCGCCTCCCCGGCCTGTGCCGGCGGCTCCGGGCGCTGAGCCTCCGCCGGTCCGGGTGTGGTCGTCCCGGTCTTGCGGTCGGGAGCCCGCGCCTTTGGGGGGGGGTACTGTCACGTCCTGGCTGTGCCCCTAGCCATCTCTGCGCTGGGCTCGGGGCATAGCCAGGACAGGACAGGAGGTGGCCTTTAGCCACCTCTACTCCTTTTTTTGGTTTCCCCAATTGGAGGCAGGTGTTAGTCATTGCCTCCAATTGGGGACCCTATTTAAGTTTAGTTTGTAGGCCCCAAGGCGTGGTTCATTTTGGTTTTGTTTATCCTGTGTAAGGAATACCCACGTCACTGGTTGCTGCTTTTTGTTTTGTTGGAGTCCTGCATTCTTTATTTTGTATTAAATGGATTACCTTACCTACCTCTACTCTGCGCCTGTGTCCTCTTCATCCCACAACCGTGACAGTAACCTGTGTAACTCAACCCAAATACCCCCAATTTTGATGTCGTCTCGGGCTGTGGTAGTGGAGCCTCTTCCCTTTGGTTGTGTCCAAACGGCTCCTGTGTAGTGTAATAATTTTGACCAGGGCCTATGGGAAGCCTTTGTTCCTTTCCTCTCAGTGTGCAGGCCGTTAGGGTAAGTTTAATAAGTGATATGTGAAGCCTGGAGGATTCTCTCTCCACAAAGGTCTCACTTTGATTGGACGCATGTGGAGAGAGCCCAAGGAGAGAGCACCGGTTGCCATAGCAATGAGAGCAATGTGGGAACTGGGCTGTGTGAGCGAGGAAAAATGGGGGAAAGAAGAAGATTTGTTCTTTAGCAGTAGAAATCTCAGTACATAGACCAACATACCGCTGTCCTGAAATTTAAACTATATTCAAACACATTCATACTGTACACATTCTGTCATACACACGTATTTATCAAATATACTGCAGCAGGTCTCAGACCTGTTCATTGGGAGCAGCAGACGTCACCCATTTTTGTTGTAGCATTGAGCTCATCTCATCTGATTCACCCAATCAGAAAGTGATAGTTGGTTAGTTCACATTCAATCCGGTGTGTCAGCTCTGTAAAAGTTCAAAAACATGGAATAGCTGCCGGTCCCTGAGGAGACGTTTGAGAACTGAACTCGACCTGTGTCCTTACTGTATTTTACAATGTCCTGCTGGGGGTGCACTGAGGCCCAGTCTGGGAGCCAGAGTAGATGTGGTCCAGTACAGTACCGGTGCCCCCTCATAAATAGAGGACATTCACTGCTGGGTATCACTTACCTCTCCTGGGCCAACCAGTCATCGTGACCCTTGTCCTTTCCCACCCCTAACCCAGTTTGTTAACTCACTGGGTTATCACAAATATCTTTCTCTTTCCCATGCCTTGTTTTATCTTCAGGGCAAATCTTGTTTTCCCTTCCAAACCTTTGCATATTGTCACCATCGAGCTAAATAACCTTTTTGGACAGAACGTGAGTAGATGAAAGAAAACATACTGTTTACGTGCCATTTCAGTTTTTACTTGGCTTGTATTGACGGCCGTGGGCTGGTACTGAGTGTGGTATGTGTATCATTTGACCAGGCCCTTGTTAGTTTCCACTATCCAGATGCCTATTCATTGGCTACATAACAGTAGGTACACTGTACAAGATATATTTTGCTACACAGAACTAAATACAAACAGCAAGTGACTCGCCATTTTCTTGCCACAATCACTCTCAACTCTCACGGAGACAGGTTGTGTACCATCTCTTGGTAGAATTAACAGCTCTGTCTGTTACTACCAGTCAGTCCACTCTTCACCAGTGCAGTGATTAGGAGAACGATCTTTATTTCTTTACCAATGGTAATATTTGAGCCATGTTCTTTATTTAAGTTGACAAGGCGGCCCACGTTTTTAGTGGAATGTCCCTGGTTCTTTATCCTGAGTAATTAATTGGAGCAGATATCGATAATCAGACCTTTTGGTCTAATCATAATTGCCTGTAAAGGATGTTGTAATATCCCTGTACTATACTCACTTGCTACCACAGATTTTTTTTTTTATAAGCGTTGCATAAAGCATTGCACTGCATGCAGCCACACCATCTGCTCCCAAACACAGGTGAATGTTATTACAGTATATCATAAATGTCTGGACATTAACTCACAAAATAACAACAAATATCCACCATTCTCGTTTCTCACTCATCGCACTGAAATACTTCAGGAGGGAGCTACCTCAAAGAATTGAAATACTGGTAGCAGCTGGAGAGTGAGATATTTGGGGTGTGTTATATGGCCATTATACCGCTGCTAAAGACGTTTAGGCCTGATGCATTACGGAATGCCTGGATATAGCACTAAGCAGTTATTGCCATGGTTTATGATTTAATGGTCAGGTTCCAGTGAACATGATGACATCAATTCTTAAGCAGTGTGTTGGCCCTCGCCAGGACTTCAGAAGCATGGTTCAGTCCAATGTTCTTCAAATGTATGGATGAAAGCTGGGAACATGACGTGCCGAGCCTGTTGTATAATCTTTGCCCCCCTCTCTCGATATGGAAGCAAACCTGCCGGACTCCCCTAGCGAGCTGGACTGAGACTCAGTGGATTCATGTGCACAGGCTAGACCAGGGGCTGCCTTCATCCTTACCAGGAATGATGTGGTCTCCATGTTGTTTAGCTTTCAGCACCCAGTTAATTCATCTGGCTTTGTACTGTTCTTGCCTACTACTGTAGCCCTGTGCGTGCAGTGCATGAATTGAAATAATGGCTAGTAAAGAGGGAGTCAGGAGGGAAAGAGATGAGTTAGGCATGGAAAAACTGATTTGTTGTCCTTGGTATTACCCCAAGAATGTCGGAGAGCAATTTTCAGGCTTACGATCTGAGAATGTTTAGCTAATATTATGTTTTGCATGTGTTTTGAGTTGAGCCCTGTGTTTTTCAATTTTTTACAAGACTATCCATGTGCTTTAGACCAGTGTTTTTTCCCTGAGAAGGGCATGTTTTGTCTTATTCAGGGCCTGTGAGTCTGACTGGATTACTGGATTACTGTGAGGCTTTAGATGTCACATCACTTTTATTTCAGAAGCCAGCGCAATTACCCTTAAACCACAAGGAAGCTAGCCTAAGAACCAAATAAATAAATATATAAACAAATAAGAAAACAAGGCCCTGGAATTATAGTTTGGAGAAAATTATTTCAGATACATTATTTCCCTCAAGTCACAGGCTTAAGTCAAATTTGGAAGCAGAATGAAATTGCCAGCAGTGAAAAAGCAAGACAAGGTAGGGGTTCATAAGAAGATAAATAACATTTTCATTTCTTTCTGCTCCCATGGGAGAAATATCAGGCTTCCAGTATATAGAAAGTATATGAGAATTTGTATTTTTTTCCTGTTGGATGGATGTGGTTTTAAGGTTCACTTCATCCATCTGCAATCTAGATGTCAGACCCCAGTAATTCACAGAACGGCTGTTGTGATGTGGTATTTATGACACATAAGTGGTAGCAGTGGCCTGGCTGTCCCCACCCTCCCAGTGGCTTGGTTTATCTCCAATCTGTCTTGGGTTTCTGTTTCATATGAGCTCTTGTTTAAATGTTTCCTTAACACTAATCATCTTGCTTTCTTAGGAACAGCCAGGTGAAGCCTCTCTGTAAGCTGGAGCCACGGCTTGCTTTTATGTACCATTTTGGAAGGTGTTTTGGATATTTGTTTGTGAGGCTTGGCGCTCTCTATTAGGATGGAAAGCTTCTCAGGTGAATAATGCCTGGTGTGCTCCCTTCTTAAAACCATTTTTGGTGGCAGAAATTGTAATAAGAATACTAATTCAAGAATTCATGCAGTATTTATTTACAATTTGATGGACATTTATTTTTGCTTAATGCATTTCCCTTTCTGCCAGATTACAGATCAGTGGTGAACTGCAAGGTCCAGACTTATTTCTCTCAGCTGAGTTTCTGCTGTTTTCTCACCTTTGTTCTTTGGGAGTGAACCTCTTTGTTTGTTTGTACTTTGAAAGTATCATCATCATAGTTTGTGTTGTCAAATGTGTTTTCAAAGGCATTTCTTAAACACCAGATTATGTGTTTTTACAGACTCCAAAGAAGATTGTTGAGCAAATGATACACATTAGACACTTTACAGTGTGTACATGTTCTGTCATAATCGTGTTGGAAGTACATTTGTAGTGAACTACTCTTTAAGCTACACAAACCCAGATGTTATTCCTAACAACTCAACATTTTGTCACACTTCAAGCTGTTGTCATCTGAACAGAACCAAAGCATGTAGATTGTCCTAAAGTAGATACTTATGACAGTTATGACTTCATAGTACTTAAAGTTATTTATACATTATGATCTATGATTTATCTCAAGAAAACAATAGTCTTTATACAGTCCTGTACTGTCAGCAGAAAGATTTAAACATATACTGACACACACACACACACACAGAGCCAAGGCAGGTGATTAAGCGGGTTTCAGTCCTCTCCTTATCATCCAACACAAGGCCTTCATCCTACTTGTCACACCACCCCATTTGATTATGGTCGATATCGACACAGAAATTGAATAAGTGTATGCAATAAGAGGATTAGAGCGTTCGAAGAGGCGTGTGAAGTGCGTGTGTGTGTGTGACAGTGTGTGTATCCTATTCACTCCTCATGAGGAGCGTTGAGCCCCTTTAGAGACGTGACTGGATTTTATACACAAAAGCAAATCCCATCTCTGGCTACAGCACGACGACAACGTGTCAATAGAATAGAGGGACAGAGATTAATCTGCCAGCCGTCTTTAATGGAATGACAGCAGTCTGGCGTCAAGCGGGGGTGAAATTGCACCAAGTCTTTTGTTGGAAAATCGTTCCAGATTAATCAGAAATTTGCTTCCCCCTCTGTATTCATCCTGTACACATGTCCCTCAACCCTTCTCCCTCCCTCTAGCCTTTCCACTCTCTCCTGTCCAAATATATTACAGATCATGCTTTCAAGATCATGATTTCAGGTCCAATAAAACAACAATTGCAGCATGCTTTTCACTTACAGATTTGCCAACTGTTGGCAATGCCTTGTGATTGAGCAGTAGTATATTTAATTTACATATAAGTTAGAAGATTGTCTTTGGGCACTATTGATCCTCTGTGGCTAAGTTATTGGCCTACTGCTTATGTAGTGTTCAGAATTGTTTAATTTCTTAGTTCCAAAATGCAAATGTATTTCTGTTTATCTGTAGCACCTCCAGCACCACTCACTATGATTATAGGAGAAAATAATTGATGCAACACTGGAGCAATGAGAGTTTTAGGCTCATGTGAATATGAATCTCCTCTCTATGAGAGATACAGGCACACGTCTCACCACATCAACAGTCACTCGTTGGTCTCAATGCTACTGTACAAAGTTGCGCCGACCATCATCTGAGTTTTCATGCTACATTGTTTAATGTGTCAGGAGAATATACAAGGAAGCAAGTGAAATTAACTCTTCACTTTTTTTCAAAGGTTTACATCAAGGTTCTGGAACAAAACAGTCAAAACATTCTTTCCAAAATTCTTCAGTCTCTGTCAAGTTTAGAGACAAGGTCAGATCACAGTTAGATGGCAAATGTTTATTATTACAATTGATCTTTCAAACAGATTGATGTCAACATGAGCTTGGCTACATTCACTGTTTTTGGTAAACAACTCCCATGTAGATTTGCCCTTGTTGTTGGTTATTGTCCTGCTGAAAGTGAATTCCAATCCCCGTGTCTGGTGTAAAGCAGTCTGAAGCAGGTTTTCCTCAAGGATTTTGACTGTGATTATCTGCATCCCCTTTCTTTTCATTTGAAAAGCTCCTCAGTCTTTGTTGATGTGTAGCATGCCCATATCAGTCACCACCATGCTTGAAAATAAGGAGGCAGTTAATCACTAATGTGTTGTTTTGGATTTGTTTCAAACATAAGGCTTTGCAAAAAAAAAATATTCCTGAGGGCCCCTGCCTCACAAAGTCACTGTCTCACAGTTGGCTCTGTCACTGAGAGACCAGGGTTTGAATCCTGCTTGCGCATTAGCTCCGGGGTATGCAGTTGGCCATCTTCATGGATTGTTGTTGATATATGGTTACCTTGTATTCTAGTGACTCCTTTTGGCAGTCTGAGTTACTGTGAGGTAATTCAAGGTAGAAGGATGGAAACCGTTCATTCCAGCACATGGGATTCTGTTCTAGAATTCCTGGTTGTACAAGCTGCGTGATAACAACCAGAACTGCATTAAGTGTGCTTCGGGGGAACACTGACAGTCGCGAATCTGCTGGGAGTTGCTTCGATGCATGTCAAAAATAGTAAAAATAAAGAAATACTCTTGAATGAGTAGGTGTGTACAAACATTTTGACTGCTGCTGTCAAACAAACTGAAATATGTTTCTTGCATAAATATTTAACCTCTGTGCTGTGGAAGCTCCCAGTTTGCACAGATGAAAGAAATTGCCCTGAAGAGGACTTCATTACCTCAACATTGGATTTCCACCTGTGAACCATTAAAGTGTTTGTCTCATTTTCATTTAAAGGATCACTGGCCTGCCAGTGAATCTGAAGGATAATGTCGACCAAAGAGCATGTTAGAGCTCAATTAATAAAAAAAAAAAAAGAAAGCAAACCAATATTCAGGTGTTTGAATATCCCAATGGGCACAATTGAATCAATAATCAGGTAGTGGAAGCATCACATCACCCAGGAACTGCCTAGAAAAGGTTGTCCCACCAAACTCAGTGCTCAAACAAGGAGACTTTTGAGAGGAGTCACCGAGAGGCACAATCCTTTTGAAGTACACACAGCGTTCAGTGGCTGGGAGTGAAGTAATGGTGTTGGAGAGCTTTTCTTCAGCAGGGATGGAAGATCTATTCAAGGAAGATCTACAAGAGAATCTGCTTCAGTCCACTAAAGAACTAAAGGTTTGGGGGAAATGTTCCTTTCAGCAGGACAATGCTTTCAAGCACAGGGCCAAAGAAAGATTGGAGTGACCCATTAAAAAAATATAAACGTCCTGTAGTGACCAAGTCAAAGTCCTAATTATAGTTCTATTGAGAATATGTGCATTATGTGATATTATTTGACACAGAACAGAATTTCAATGTACCATTTGTCATGCAGCTGACTTTTGCCTTTCAAGCTCTATTAAATCATTGTACAATACACAAATAATAACAATTTGTATGAAAGCATACTGTTCCTGACTACAGTTGATGAGTTAAAAACAATAATTCAGGAGCATTTCAAGAGGCCATTAATGATCAAACCAAAGATAAACCAAAGTGAACCAATTTGACTATTGTCCCTGACCCATTTAAAGAGAGCCTATGTTGAGGTCACATAGAGAGGACACAGGGGCAGCTAGAGCCAAAACAGACCAAGTGGATTTATGTCATCACCTGGACACCATGGCCTTTAGCCCAGGCTGCTCAAGAAAAAGGTGAATTAGCTAGTCATTAGCTAGTCTTAGCCAGGGCCATCAGATTCCAAGCCTACCCCGCTAACCAATTAGGGCCTTATCTCCCTGGCCAAATGAGATCAATACAGTGAAGGCTTGCCCCGAGAAGGTGTTATAATCACCAGCATGGAGAGCGTGTTGGGATAGAACACTGCTGCTGGTAGTCTTGGCGGAGAGAGTGATATCCCTTTCACATAAGAGTTGCTGTATTTTTTCCTGAAAATAATATAGCCCAACCTTTACTGTAGATGGGAATTCTGGGAGGTGGGAGGGTTTCAACATAGTCTATAAGTTAATGTAACCAGCCAGCCAGACCACAATACCCATTCCTGTTGTTGTTTCCAAAACATTGTTGTTAACTATCTTTTCTATCCAGCTAGGTATGCTTTTTGGAAGCAAGCATGGTGTTATTCTTAGTGCATGGGCAATCAGCTAATAGTTAACACAGCTTTGTTACATTGACTTAGTTGTACTAGCTACTTAGTTTGCTACCCAATGGGTGTGGTAGTCCTGGTCTATTGTTATGTGTATGTTTTACAGTCTTGTGTATTAACTTCACTTCACTTAACTAGCTTGCTGTGCATGCACGAGGAGCATTGAGTTACATGCGTGTACTGTCTTCTTGTTTTGGGAAAGGCTTTCTTAAAAATATCTATATTATAATTTGTCTGTAAACAGACTGAATTAACCCTGGCATAATGTGGTCCATCAAGTGATTTTAAAAAAATCTTTATGGCTCTCAATTGCAAAATTGTCGCAGTCCCTTGGGTAGGAAGAAACAGAAGACACACGTTTCAGAGAATCATACCTTTCTCAAGTCATATTACTTAATATGGCTTAACTCAATGTGGGAACCCCTAAATAGAGGACGTTGTCTTTGTTTACTTCCATAACGCCAAAGCTTTTTTAGTTGCACGCCTATACACTATGTTGCCATAGTGGAGGATTGACAGGATGGCCATATTTGTAAGGCTATATTAGGCAGCGTGGGTGAATGATGTCTTACAGTATTGTGGAACAAGAAACCAATTAGATGGAAGGTGGGTTCTATGGGGATATATTGAGAGTAAGCAGTCCATCCGTATATCAAGGCATTTGTATATCTACACAGCTTGCGTTTGACTCATTTAGGGTGAAGATACTTGGGAGGCAGGTGGGTTGAGGATCTGAATCTGAGAGAATTTGTTGTAGTTATTGGTATTAAGGAGTAGGTGGAGGTCATAGAAGGCATGTTGTATAGTGTTCATCCTTTGCTCTGGAATAAAATGAGAAATGGAGCAAAAAATAAGATACTACATAACATTAATTTAGTTATACTTGACAGTCTTTATTAAATAAGGACATACATTTTTTGTGACCATTGTTACTTTAGACTAAACGCGGTTGTGTTGCTTCTCTTTCTTGGAATTGGTGGTATGCCCTGCAGGCATTTGCACTGGTCAAACCAATCAAAATTAAATCGATTCCCTCGTCATTGTCACAAACAACTGACAGAGCTCAAAGCTATCAATATGATGGAGACACATACTCGATAATTGTTTTTCTGAATTCTGCCATCCTTTTATGGGTGATCACTTTACATGGATGTTTTTAAAGCGACGTCATATGCTACACCTATTTTATGACGGGCTTAATTGGTTACAGGTTAATGTCACCGTCAGAAAGTGGAGTTCGCAGCAGGCAGCACAATGTGATTAATACAGACAACAGGGTCGGCCCAAGAATTTAACATTACGAACAGCAAGCCCTCATATTTGACAGATTTTTCACCTCAGAGGCGGAGCTTAAATGGGTGTGATGGGTGCATGGCACCCATGGCAGCCAATCAAAGGGGCCCACAAGAAGTTTATCGTACAGTTGATTTTTTTTTTATCGCAAGCAGAATGCAATTTTATTATGATTAATATGCTAACTAAACATAAAAGTAACAAAACATAAAAATGGAACACAGATATGTCTGCCACTCAGAGAAAAGAGAAGCAATACATTGTACAAATTAAATATAATGATATGTGCCCTTGAGAAACATCTTTAGTAAAGTTGTTGAGAAGCCGAAGCATAAGAAGATGGATAGATCTGACATTACAATGCCGGAGGCAGCATCGCAGCTCAAGCAAAGGGGATTACACTTATGATCCAGGTCCATAAGCAGCTTGCAGCAAAGTTCTGTAACTGCAGGTAGGCATTGTTCAATCAATCAACTATAAAGCCCTTTTTACATCAGCAGTTGTCACAAAGTGCTTTTACAAAGCACCTGGCCTTAAACATTAAGGAGCAAACAACAAGTGTTGAACTTCAGTGGCTAGGAAAAACTCCCTAAGAAATTTAGGAAGAAACCTAGAGAGGAACCACGCTCAGGTGGGTGACCAGTCCTCTTCTGGTTGTGCCAGGTGAACATATTAAAAGTACATATTGTAATAATTAATAAATGCAGTCTATTTAAACCTAGTCCAGGTCGGAAGCAAGACCAGATAGACAAGGACACGGACAACGCTGGCAGCTGAAATTGTCAGGTATCTTCTTGATTTGTAGCACTACCTGGAGGACTTTGGACAGGGACAGCAACGAGTCTTTCAAGCTTGGTACTCCAGATGTGTGGGCCAGGACCTAATGGCCTCCTAAGTTTAAAACAGGACAGGAGACAGGGAACATTTTGAAAATGCATTCCTTAGATTTACAAGGATTTATAGTGGAGAAGGAGAACTGACCCTACTCCCCCAGTACAATAATATAGCAGAGTAAGACCTTGGGGCTGAGACAGGGGGGTCCAGTGGCACTGTGGCCCTATACGGGGGCGGCCCCGGACAGGGGGGTATAGTGGAGTCTGTCGATAGCATAGCGAAAGTAGGTAGTATAGTTTTGCCTATTGCGACTGTTACTGCGACTTTGACCGCTATTGTTGTAGCCTAATAACAAGCGTCTGTTCATCATGGTACATAAAACGCATGTTTTTTTTGAGAGTAGGCTATTAAATATTATCTGCCTCTACCTAGTAATTGGGAAATCAGGTAGCAATATTAAGATTTTAGGGGTGTAGGGGTGGGTGTGGGCCTCCGTGTTCGCACCCATGGGAGAGAAAGCTAAGCTCCGCCCCTGGCACACCTGATGAGCGTAGGTAGCTTTGTAGTACTGTAGATGTGCTCTCATTTGTGTGGACATCTTGATGGTGTAATGCATTTAGTGTTTTCTTTGTGTTTTTTATTCTGAAGTAGAGCCATTTTAGTTTTGCCTCTTGGATGAATTTACGCCATGGATTCCTGATGACTAAAAGGTACTACAGTGTGGTAAGTAATTGCTTTTTACATACATAGTGCATGTGAAAGCCACTTTTAACCATTATACAATGTGTTGGAGAGCAACCCTCTTGCGGCTAATGTAGTCCACTGTTAATTTCCTTGTCAATTAGGGGAAAAAACTAATGTTTGACATTTTTGTAGGTGTAATTAGGAAAATAATTAACCTCTACACATGCCACATAAAGGCAGACCATTTATCCCTCCCCCACCACCACATTGGCAATTGTTAAAATGGACTGGATGTGACTCCGGATGAGTTTTACCGTGAAAGGGGACCCTGATTAAATGGAAAAAAAATATTCCTGTGAAATTACATTTTAGGGGCATTATTCAGCCATCATTTAATTACATTTCTGTGCACTTAACACAGTGTTACAATATCTTAAGCAGCGTTGAATGTCTCCAGACTTTGAACATCACAGAAATAATAATTGCAAATGTTCAACTCTCTTTTCATTCTCTCCCCTAGGTGTAATAAGTAGCAATTGTAATGTTTGGTAATCATCCCAAAATCTTTTTCTATAATATAATGACTAACAATTATGCAAGCTCTAAGGGGGCGGGATTTATTTAAACGTGTGCCCTCAAAATAGAGGAAGCATAGATAGGAAAGTAATTGCAAGCAGCCCTGGTGTTTATATGAAAATATATAAAACCCTTCATACTTCACGCTGACACTCTCCCAGTAATTGTATGGCACCAATGGTGTGTCCCACAGCCATCTGGCTAAAGGCTCAGTGCCCACAGTATGACTGAACGGGGACTCATTCCATTGAATATATGGCTGGCCATTTCTCCTTATAGCCTCCTGGACATGAATCCACTGTGCTTCCACTAGAGGCCAATAGGTATCTCTAGACTTAAAGGCTGTCCTTCAGCAGCCCAGCCAGTCTTCCTCATCCCTTGGCTCTCCCATGTGCCTCCTCTGCCCAGTTAGATAAAAGGCCTCTTAAATTCACCACAGCAGGCTGGGCTCACAGGGAGAAGCTGGCATCACAGGGGCCGTATGACAATCAGCACCCGGCCAGAAAGCACTAATGAGCGTGGGGAGGGGAGTGGGACGAGGGGAGGGGGGGTGAGGAGCGTGGGCGCGTGGGGATGTGGGATGTTGGTTGAGGTGGCAGCAGCCGTAGCCAACAGCAGTAGGTAGAATAGAATAGGGGGTTTGTTGTGGGAAATGAGGCAGCGTAGTGGTCTGGCCGGCTGGCTGGGCTGATGTGATTTTGCCTGTATGTTGGGCTAGGCTGGGCTCTAGCTCCACAGCCGCAGCACTGACTAGATTAGCTTCAAGGGGGCAGAGCAGCAGTCAGTTTGGGAAAATATCACAGCCCATTAGTTAGAAGCAATGAAATGGAGTCAACTTCTGGGACTCCATTAGGCACGCTGCGCTTAGGCAGACGGCATCCCTGGGCGTGCTGTTGCTATTCTGGAAGGATTGAGCACAGAGATTTATAATTGGACTGGGGAAATCAAGCAGGTTCCAGCGGCCCTGTCGGGGCATTTGCAACCAAAATGAGAACACATGCCTTTGTATATTTATTTATTTCCCCTTTCCTGTTAGTGTTATGTAGGCTTTTTGAATAACTGCAGATTGAAAAGAAAAAGGCAGCCCGGCTGCATTCTAGGCTGCATGTTTTGCCTCAGGTTTTTCTTTCTAACTTTTTTGCTTATTAGATTTCATCCTCTGCATTAAATTACATACATTTTATTTGTAGACCAGCTTCTGCTAACCAATAGCTAGACACTACGCATTTAATCTTGAGCATTTGTAACGAAACACTGATCAAAATACAAATGGAGAGTCCTTACATACTGTATACTTCAAGTGTCCATTTACTGTAGAACAGAGCTGGGTATTTAGTCTGGGTCATGAATGCTGAAAACCATGGTATATTAAACATTATATAGCAAATCAAACTTTGAATACTTATTGGCTGAAAGTCATTATAAGAAACCATCCCTTGGGTATGATAAAATGTATTTTTACTGTTTTAATTGCACTGGTTATTGTTTTATAATAACAACAACGTACCTCTGGGCTTGTTGTATATTACAGCTTTAAAAATACTTCAAACACATTATTTATAACACCTTCCCTAGGCCTATTGTCAGAAGCAACTTCTTTATTAGCTATAAGGTCTTTCTCCATCTTTTCATGCATAGACCTCCAAACTAGACCAAATGTTGACCTGCTACAGACACCTACTGTAAGTTCAGGTGAATCAGCTATAGACACCTACAGTACTGTGTGTTTAGTGGAGCCGGTGTTGATTTGGTCCAGGGAGAATATCTGTTGATGATGAAATCAAGGCCAGGGCTGATGGATCAAATACCATTTTTAGTAGCATATGGGTACTCTAGCCGCATATGGTGATTTCTGGGGATCCAGTAATGGTCTAAACGCTACATGAGTGCGGGTTTATGAGGAAAAAACATTGAGTTTCTTGATTTGGATAGATGGTTGACATGACAGAATGTTAAGCAAATACTTTCTCATACACGAGTGGGAAGGTTCCTTCGGTATTTATTTATTTAGTGCTTCAGTTGTGGGTGTGGTGCATCTGAATTTAAAATAGAGAGACATTTTCTGACAATAGGCCTAAAGGTGTTGCTGTTTTGGGCGATGTGTCTAATGTATTTTAAAAGCTGGTAGTGTTTTTTTGTGCAAGGTTTCATCAATCATATGTTGTTGCACAAAAGTTGGTTTTATAGCATGTGCTACTGACTATATACAATAATCTCTGTTGCTTTGTAGGGTTCTCTGAATGAGAAGGTCAAGTAGCGGACCACTGAAATTACATGAAATATGTGTCATGTATCGCAATTAATAATATTTCCCCCAAAAATTTGTATTTATGTTTTTGTATAATTGCTGTATTCCAGAAGGCTGTATGTACTTTGGGAATGAGTGTATAACCTTGTGAAATTCCAACAATAAATCCATATGTTTCGGCAATATAGATATTCCAGTAATTTCTAAATTTGCAATTACTCCCATTTAACAATATACTTGAATGGCTGGTTTATCAACATCAGGTTCAGTAAAGTCAGATGTCGTTGGAGCCGATCGGCTTCACCGCTTCCAATATTTGATGTGCAAGTTACAGCACCACCCAGGGAGATTTCTATCATTCCCATGTCAGCCAAGGATGCTTGGTTTGCTTAAAACCCCTTACATTTTCAGACACAAACAGAGGTTGTTGTGACAACCCTCTGTGTTAATATGCTGAATAGAGAATCATTTTGTGTTTGGTTATGTAAAAGTTGTTTTTCTTGTCTGCTGTTTGATTCTACTTTTTGATAGTATTTGGCATGCTGTTATTACTATTGGTTTAGTAGACACATTTTGTTAGATTCTTGGATGTAACACAATTTATTCGATCCTAGATTATTTTCTAGGGTGAAATGTATAGCTCACACATGCATAAATGCGACTTGTCTGTCAAAGCCAGTTATCAGGGATATTTCACAATAGTTTTTCCTGGAGGATTAGCTGATATTAGACATTGACAGTGTAAGTCCTGCTATGTCTTGTTTAACATATTTGGATATGTGGATATATCATTTTCATTTCAAAACTACTGACGGATAAAGGTATCCTAATTTAACAATTACACTGAACAATTATAATTTTTATAATTTATTAATCAAAAGAAGTATGTGCAGCCCAAATCCTAATTTAGATAGGATTTTAGATTTGGGCTTTGACTCAGTCCTTCCATAACCCTAGCTTTCATAGCTTTGCTTGTGTGTTTTGTTAAAAAGACAAGTTAAAACTTTCTAGGGTGTACTTACTTTCTCACATGATTATATAAACAGTTCATACAGTAATCTCGTACCTAGACTCTCAGAAATGTATGGAAGATCAGCTGCAGCTGGGCATCAGATGTGGCCTGTATAGCCTATATGAATACCTCCAGAAATTGGCGGCTTGATAGTCATTGGCTCAATTGGCAAATTTAAACAACCATTCTCCCACCACACCTTCCCGTGTATGTTTCCTGTACACCACTGTATATACCCCCTGTACAGCATGGCTGTTGGATTTACTTTTAAAAAACATAGACTATACAGAAGAAGTTTTGATGCAGTTGTCAGGTGTTAACAGCAATAAAGAATACACAGCACATTTGTTTGAGAAAGCTTGTCTCATAATTCATGGATTGCACATCTGTAACTTAGTTGCATGTATGGTGATAATGACTGTAAACAGGGCCTAATTACTATTTAGTCTAAATTACACTAGGGCTTAGAAATACGCTGACATTGCTAAAGTGGGTAAAACGACATTGCCTTCATGTCAATAGAATTATTTAGACAGATGGCATTGTTGTCTTTAGCTAGCGAAACTAATGTTTGCTTGCTCACATTTTGTGGACACCCCAACAATCTTACTTTAGCTACATAGCTAACATTTTATTGGGATAGCATCCAAGACCAGTGAGAATATAATTTCTTTAGCTACTCTTTTTTCGCAGGGAGATCCTTAGCTTGCTAGCTCAGATATGTCATTTGCTAATTCTTTCTCTGTCTTAAGTCACTGGGAAAGTGAGTACCTGCGGCCAATCATGTCTCCATTTTGAGTATGCCTCTGAGTATTGATATATACTGAAATTAAATTATGAAAAAAACATTCCTGAGTAAAGTTCCTCCCACAAGGCCAACTTGCATTGGAAGGAGTTCAAGGCCTCATCTGCTCTGTGAGCAATATCCTGGGTACGAGGTTATTTATGCGGTGAATTATAAATAGTTCTGTTTGATATTTTATTTTAAAACACTGAAACAAAATGACTGGAACACAATAATTTTAAAAGGACATTTGTGTTGTGTTTGTGTGTGGAAGGAAAAAAAGTAAATCGGTAATATCTTTGCCATCATAAGTATACAAACACTGTGCTGTGTAAGCGTCCATTTCACAACTTTAAAGGAATTGCCCTAACAAGGACACAAAATAATGAAGTAATACACAAGTCAAACATATAGTATAGAATAATATTTGTAAAATGCATACATTAGCAAAAGGTACAAAATAATATCCAGGTGTTTAGATATTCCAGTGAGCATAGTTTGATCAATTATTAGGAAGTGAAAGCTCCCACATACCACCCAGTCACAGCCAAAAGGAGGCCATTCCTCAAAACTCTACATAACACTGGCCTTTTTGGGAGGGTGGCTAGAAAAATGCTGTTGCTCAAAAAGTACCATCTAGAAAGTACCTCCTTTCTAGAAAGTACATGCTTTGACTTAGTTTTTAGCTCTGTCAGGTGGGCTACAATCAAGTTCTAGTGAGATCTCAAGGATGATCACAGGACATAGGATGCATCCATGCTTAATTTGGAGTTTTTGAGCTTCTTAAGAAAAGCAAGGCAAACTAAAATGCTTACTTCAAGCCCCCTGAAAAAAAACATTGCTTTTAGCTCACTAGCCAGCTAGCCAGTTCTAGCTTCCATGTCTATGTTATTTAGTTAGCTATATGATAATTTGTCTCATAACTAAAATCAAAGCTGTTGTAAGAAAATACTTTTCTGTCCATGTATGTCGACCATGGGCTGCAATTTTAAGTACAATTCTGTTAATGTCAAGAGAAAACACTGAACAGAATATGCAGTGAAGCTAGGTAGCCAGCACTAACTAGTCATGCTAGAACAATGTGGAGTTAGAGCTTATTATTAGTTAGCCAATCTTATTAGGTAGCAATTTTTTTCATTCACATTTGTAAAATTAGCTTCGTTTTTTTCCCCTATCAAATAAAACATTTCAATTGATATCCATATTGGTGCCCATCTTTGGCTAATATCGTAAATATTTTGACCACAGGTAAATTCCATTTTCTACTGAACTTAGAGACGTGACTAATATATATATATATATTTTTTGTAAATGGTTGCTATTTGGTAATGATGACCTAGCATGGAGTGTCAAGAGTGGGGTGAAATATGCTAAAATATGAGACATTGGTAGGCTGCTTCACAAAGGCAATGTTCTGCTTCTTTCTCTGGCCTTTCTATTTGTGGAATCTTTTTCCCTGTAGTAGACGAGTGGTGACATTTATGCACCCCTAGGGACACCATCACCATGAATGTTATCAAAACCTTAAAGACAGCCCTCATCCCCCAAGTCACTCTCATCTCATCTAAGCCTTAAAGAGACAACCTCAACCTTCCACCTTTGACCTGTCTTCCCGACATGCTGAAGAAAGAGCTCTTGACAGGTCCTTTGACTGCATCCGAATGAGGAAGTGTGGGTGGGGGTAAAACCAGCCTTTATAGAATAGGTGAAATAGAGTCAAAAATGATTTTTTTTAAATGTCTGCGGTGAGAGATCTAATCAAGCTGTGCCTGGTTGTGGGTTGTGCTGGACTCATTGAAGTATTTTGACACGAAAGCGCCAGTCAACCCACAAATCAGAATCTTTGTTCTGCCAGCCCCGCCCCTACACACCTGCCTCCTACTGGGACCTCGTCTCGGGAGGTATTTGAGGGCTCCCAGGGAGAAGCTTGGTGCGGAGGCCAGAACAAAATATGAACTATATAAGGCTACACAATGGAGGTGGATGAGGATGGCCAGGAAACGACGGGTGCAGTGGCCGCCAACGCTACTACCGCCAGCACCCATTCCTCCCAAACCCTGACTAAGAGGTCGTCCCAGGTTGATGTTGGGTTTGGATTACCCACCCTCTGTGTCTGTTCCCTATGTTTCTCCCCATTACAGTATCTAGCTAGCTAACACTTTGAGCCTTACTGCTGGATTTCCCAGGCATAACTCTGAGGTATTTTATTACACACACACACACACAGAACCTACCGCCCTGACAGGTTGGTTATCTGTTCACCCAGTCAGCCAGCAGACCCCAGAGAGTTGGAAATCTTGCAGTTAGGGAAGGAAAAGACTTGGGTAAACTTGAGGCAAATAAATGTAAAGTGTGCCAACAAGGATGGATATTGTTGCTGCTGGGTACCAGAGAGAATATTGTTTCTCTCACTTTTTTCCAGTCAGTCTCCTGCCCTGTACAAGATGGCTGTCTGCTCTGGACTGTCCCCCTTTTCAATCAGAGTTATGTGAAGCTTAGAATTAGATCTCTTCTATGATATTATACAGTGTCCCTTTAATGGAGCAAATGGAAATGAGTAGTGGTTACTGCACAACTACAGTTGTTTCCTTATTTTTCTCAGGATCACACTATGTGAAGAGCAGTGGAGTAATGGGAGAAAACACATTTGTTATGTAGAGCGATGTGAAGTACACACCCACACCGAGGACTTGTTGTTTGTGTAGTAATAACAAACCTTGTTCTATATGTGGTAATATGGCAAGTATAGTTACATTATGTCATTATTTCGTTTAATTTAGCAACCTTTATAACTCCTGAATGATTTATCACCTGGATATGAAAATAAATGTTATCACGTGGGCCATAGTATAGCACTAATTAGTGGGGCAATGCTAAGAATTATTGATTGTGTGGTGTCAACTTGCATCTGTCTCCAGTCCATGTATCTGTTTCACGTAACTCTATGAAGTGATCAGAGGGAGGGAGAGTTTGGGTGGAAGTCCAGAAAGCAGTGTGGTTATGACACATGATTAACTCCCTCCCTAATATGGCATGTCACAATATTTTTTACATCTGAGCTCCAGCAAACCTGTTATTCGAGACTATGCCACTGTTTACCTGAAGAGAATAAAATGTGACTAAAAGCCTATTCATAATACAACAGATGTTGTGACAACATTTTCATTTAAATAATGTATTCCAAAAAAGTTGGGAGACTGCATCTCATAAACTTATATTTAATTCACAATGGAATATAGATAACATATCGAATGTTGAAAGTGAGACATTCTGTAATGTCATGCTAAATATTGGCTCATTTTGGATTTCATGAGAGCTACACATTCCAAAAAAGTTGGGACAGGTAGCAATAAGAGGCCAGAAAAGTTAAATGTACAGATAAGGAACAGCTGGAGGACCAATTTGCTACTTATTATGTCAATTGGCAACATGATTGGGTATAAAAAGAGCCTCTCAGAGTGGCAGTGTCTCTCACAAGTCAAGATGGGCAGAGGATCACCAACTCCCCCAATGCTGTGGCGAGCAATATTAGAAAGGAGTTTCTAAGATAAAAATTGCAAAGAATTTGAAGTTATCATCATCTACAGTGCATAATATCATCCAAAGATTCAGAGAATCTGGAACAATTTCTGTGCATAAGGGTCAAGGCCGGAAAACCATACTGGATGCCTGTGATCTTCGGGCCCTCAGACGGCACTGCATCACATACAGGAACGATACTGTAATGGAAATCACAACATGGGCTCAGGAATACTTCCTAGGTCAAAAAAGAAGCCGTTTCTAAACAGGATCCAGAAGCGCAGGTGTTTTCTCTGGGCCAAGGATCATTTAAAATGGACTGTGGCAAAGTGGAAAAGTGTTCTGTGGTCAGACAAATCAAAATGTGAAGTTCATTTTGGAAAACTGGGACGCCATGTCATCCGGACTAAAGAGGACAAGGACAACCCAAGTTGTTATCAGCGCTCAGTTCAGAAGCCTGCATCTCTGATGGTATGGGGTTGCATGAGTGCGTGTGGCATGGGCAGCCTACACATCTGGAAAGGTACCATCAATGCTGACAGTTAAATCCAAGTTCTAGAACAACATATGCTCCCATCCAGACGTCGTTTCTTTCAGGGAAGACCTTGCATTTTCCAACATGACAATGCCAGACCACATACTGCATCAATTACAATGTCATGGCTGCATAGAAGAAGGATCCGGGTACTGAAATGGCCAGCCTGCATTTCAGATCTTTCACCCATAGAAAATATTTGGCGCATCATAAAGAGGAAGGTGCGATAAAGAAGACCTAAGACAGTTGAGCAACTAGAAGCCTGTATTAGAGAAGAATGGGACAACATTCCTGTTCATAAACTTGAGCAACTTGTCTCCTCAGTCCCCAGACGTTTGCAGTCTGTTATAAAAAGAAGAGGGGATGCTACACAGTGGTAAACATGGCCTTGTCCTAACTTTTTTGAGATGTGTTGATGCCATGGAATTTGAAATCAACTTATTTGTCCCTTAATGTGATAAATTTTCTCAGTTTAAACATTTGATATGACATCTATGTTGTATTCTGAATAAAATATTGAAATTTGAAACTTCCAAATCATTGCATTCTGTTTAATTGTACAGTGTCCCAACTTTTTTGGAATCGGGTTTGTATACATACTGTATATAATATATCAATAAAATGAAATGTACTTGCAATGAGAAAATGTTGCACTCAGAAAGCTCAGCGATAATTTGAAAACATTCCCACGCTACTTCTTGCCCTGTCAAAATATTATCTGTTGCTTTAGGGCAACAGGGCTAGATAGTTTGTTTGTTTTATTACTTTGTTAAACAATCAAGTGAATGGATAAGTGTGCCCAAACTTTAGACTGGTGCTATATATGTAGGTATTTTCATTTTTGATCTCAATAGAAACTCAACTGAATATAATTACATGGATCACAATAAACCTTATGATGATTGAAGTCACGGCCTGAATCTCTCTACTTTGACAGTCATAGAAAATGTAGCTCAGCCAAATCACGCAACAAGTCTTGTTTATCTAAAACAAAGCTAATGTAGTGTATAAAAAGACTTAGATCAGCGGAAACCTCTTCTCCTTTCACTATTGACTTCTATTGCAAGGGCTGAGATATTATAAATTTAAAAGTGCATCATTGCAATAGTCAAAAACTCCAATAGTTGTCAAAAACTCCAAAACAGAAATATTATAAAAGCAAGTTCTTTAATAAGGAGCTTTATTTGTAAAGACAGAACTTAACTATCAAAATGCCTTTGTTAGAGAGCTCCGTTGTCACATTGGCAACTAGGTACTTTACTAGACAGCTAGCAGCCAATAAAGTTTGCCTTGATCAGGGGAGCACAGAGATAATATAAATGTGTTTGTCTGTCTACCAGCAGCTTGCTGTGTGCTACTGAGCAGGGATAAGATAATGATCATTGACTTTAATGAAATTGCAAAGTAATCAAAACACAAATTAACAAACAACTTGGAAACGCATAGTCACTTCAGACTTCTGAAAGGAGAGACATAAATTATAGTGGAGAGGCAGGAATTGAGGGAGGAAAGATGGGGGAGGGAGGAATGACGGGTGAACAAGGAGAGAAAGGGAGCAATGGAAAGGCTCTCTTAACATGACATGAGATTTGTTTGAGAAGACAGAAATAGCAACTGCAAATGCAACATGTGCAAAATCACGTTTTTGGTGGGGAAATCTATTTCCACCAAATCACGTTCTGTTATTTTTCAAGAGACATTTCATTTTTAAAATATTATAATCGAATCAGTAATCAAAATCCCCAGTATTTTTTAATTAATGAAACCAAAACCGAACTGTCCCAAAAAAGCAGTTCTCGCTCAGCACTCTGTGTAAGTTTAGCAGTCTTATAGTATGCAGTGTGTTCATTCATGTGCCTGTGCTGTCCTTGTCTGGCCCCTCTCTGACAGCAGTACTCTCCGGGCCACACGGAGAGGAAAAATCTAAATTGCACGATGATCATTTTCTCTGTCCCTAATTGCATGTCTCCTGTGAAAGCCTCTCCTTCTCTCTCCAATCCTTTTAGTAGTACTTAAACGCTCCGCTTGGGTGTGGATTAGTGGATAATAGGCACAGCAGGAGGCCAGGTAGGCTATTTAAAGGTTCCTGAGATTGATAACTTCAGCGGGCCCTGAAGGCGATGGTAGCGGTGGAGGGAGGGAGGGAGGAGGTGGTTGAGGGATATGTAGAGAGCCTTGTAGCTGTGACAGGATGGTTGAGTGGATTACATGCATTTAAGATAATTGATTGGATTGGGGATGAGGCTAATTATTCCCTGGATTGGATTGTTGGTTAGTTCCCCAATCCCAATTTACAGTTACCAGGTGAAGGTTGTACTGTAGCTCCATCATGCTACAGCTCTAACACGGGCCATATAAGGATTGCCTTTGATTCAAGATATTCCACGTAACAGCCGTGTTTACACTGTCATGGTGTCTTGACAAGCATGCACATGCACACGTACCCCACCTACACCTTCTTTATAGAATGTCAAAATACCTGTTATTTTAACCTCTTTCTGCTACCTGTCAATATACTTTATCTGATTCAGCGTACACTGCTGCTGTGTCAGTTTGTAGTTCCAGTCTGGAGATCATGTTTTCCTCCGTCATGAACTTATGTATGCTGGCGATTACCATCCAAGCGGATTAATTACCATCGTGGTGCTGGCTCACATTAAGATTATATACCATTGTGGTGCTGGCTCACATTAAGATTATATACCACCGTGGTGCTGGCCCACATTAAGATGAATTACCATCGTGGTGCTGGCTCACATTAAGATTAATTACCATCGTGGTGCTGGCTCACATTAAGATTAATTACCATTGTGGTGCTGGCTCACATTAAGATTAATTACCATTGTGGTGCTGGATCACATTAAGATGAATTACATTGTGGTGCTGGCTCACATTAAGATTAATTACCATCGTGGTGCTGGCTCACATTAAGATTAATTACCATTGTGGTGCTGGATCACATTAAGATTAATTACCATTGTAGTGCTGGCTCACATTAAGATTAATTACCATTGTGATGCTGGCTCACATTAAGATTAATTACCATTGTGGTGCTGGCTCACATTAAGATTAATTACCATTGTGGTGCTGGCTCACATTAAGATTAATTACCATTGTGGTGCTGGCTCACATTAAACATGGTTTTGGGGTTGTTTAGTTATAATACAGTGGAATAGATTATTGTCATTGTTCGTGCTGTCTGAAGAACTCTAATACTGATCAAATACTGATCAATGTTCTCCTAATCAGATCACATGACACTGGTGCCTTATTTGAACTGCTCTCTTCGTTTGCAGTTACATGAAAATACATGAAAGCATTAAAGAATATTTTCTATCCATTTATGAAATGGAACATTCTGTATTTTCCCCCTCTTTTCTTATGCAGTAGTGTGCACACCTCGCAGAGCTGCTCTTTGGTGTTCCTCTCTCCTCAGATTTACCCTGTAATCCGTGAAATAGCTGCTCTACAAGCACCCAGCCAGAAGGGACGTTCTTATCCTCCTACCACCGATCATATACATTTACTTTCACACTTAGGGCCCCTTATTAAATGTTTTATTCCTGCCCATTTAAATCCCTTCTACCCCATATGATTCTGGAACCATTTCAATTCATTTCAATTTGCACATTATTTTTTTCCTCTCAACTGCTTCTTCATTCACCTATTCAGCTAGAAGTGAGAGTCATTTTAGTAAGTGCAGCTTTCAGTAAGGAAAGAAAAGCTATATTTTCACTCTATTACAATCCATGGTACATAAAGGGCCTTTTTTTTTTTACTGAAAACCTGAAGTGTCCAAGTTTTTTCTCTTTTCATGCTGTCTTGACGTAGATTCTCATATGGCAAGCTGTCAGAGTGGGCTGTCGCGGTAATGCCTTGGGTTTTAGGATCCCAGCGAGTGGATAACAATGTCTCCCTTGGTTGTGCTCATCTGATTCCATCAGGAAGAGAAGAAAAGCAGCACCGCAGCATCTTGGGAATATGGCGCCTGGAAATGGTAATTTGCCAGCCTGCTGAATCCCTGGGAGATCAGGGGAAGATGAAGAGTAGACAGATTTCAGTTGCTTTATTTATTAAATTTGATAACCGGTACAGGCCTCCAGAGAGGGAAAAACATTCAGCTACGTGTGGGTGGGTGTGTGGTTGAGTGGGAGGATGGATGGATGGGAGGAAGATGGAAATAAGAAGGGAGCGAGTAAGAGATGGGGAAAGCGAGAGAGGGAGGCGGAGCTAGTAAAGCGTAGAGCCGTCAAAGAGAGCTTTTAGATCATTGAGTCACTTCGATGGTTGAGCGTCAGTGGTTCTACTGGTCTTTATTTACTCGCTTTATTTCCCTTACCATAAACAGATTATTAAAATAGTTTCCTGCTTTCCATCTCCCATCTTAAACAGTTTGAAGAGTGCATTATGGTTGAGAATCTGTGACTTTAAAGAGAGCAAATATTTTATGGCAGGAATTCATTTTTTTAAAGGTTAACTTTGGTACCGGTCATACAAATTAGAACGGATGTTGTTGCAGTGTTACCAAAATGCTTGTGTCTCATCTTCAGTGCAGTCAATTAAAAAGTGACTCTGACATAAAACAAAAGTCCATGATCAAAGTTATACAAAATACAATAGAAGAAAATAATAAGTAGAACAGGATATGAATAAAAGGTACGTGACCAGTGTTCATAATATGAACATGACAGCAGCATGGATTGACAGGTGAATGTGTGTGTGTGAGTTGATTGTGGGTGTGAGACTGTTTTTCCATAGAGAGTGTGAGTTGGTGCTATGATGCTCCAGGACGTTTCTCTAGCAGCGTAAACGGCCCCTGGCTCCGCTGTCTGAGGTCCATAATATTCTCTGTGACTTTTCTTTAGCACCGTATGTAGTAAATGTCCTGCAGGGCCCCTGGTGCTGCTGACCTCTCCACCCACAGAAGAGCCATATGATCGCAGGTGATGCATTACACTCTTTATGGTGCATCTGCAGAAGTTTGTGAGGGTCCTTCTTCAACCATTTGACATTGATAGAGCAATGTTGGGTCTTCACCACAATGTCAGTGTTGCTGGACCATGTCAGGTCTTCTCTGATGTTCACTGCCAGGAACTTAAATCTGTTAAACCTGATGCCTGGGGCGGTGTGCTGCCTCTTCCATCTCCTGAAGTCCAACATCAGCTCCTTTGGTGTTGTTTTTGTATGTTACAGGAGAGGTTGTTCACCTGACCACTGCTCCAGGGCTCAAACCTCCCCCCTGTAGGCTGTCTCATCATCCACACTCTATTGTGTTGTCAGAATACTTGACAATGATTGGGTTGGAGTTGTTTGTGGCACCGCAGTCATAGATGAACAAGGACCATGCACCATTGACGCTTATCCTTGTGGTTCAGTGTGTGGAGGGATGTTGCATACCCAACGATTCAGTCGCGCAGGTCTCTACAGCCCCATATTTCCCAACTCTCTGAAAACCTTTTAGAATGCTTAAGTCTTGAAGGCTGACTTGATGAATAGCATTCTACCATTGATGTTCCTTCTGACCAGGTAGGATATAACAGTGTACAGGGCTTTGTACAGCACTGTGGCAATTGCGTCCTCTTTAGATCTTTTGGGATCGTTTGCTAATTGCATCGGGTCCAAAGTGGCAGGTATGATGTAAATGAAGTGGTCCTTCAACACCCTCTCATATGTCGGTACTGGAACAATGGAGAACATCTTTAAGGAGGGACAGTAACTGGGAAAGGGATAGGCTGAACAAAACACTCCTACTTGCTGATCTCCACATTTTCTGAGTACCCAACTACGAAGGCTGTAGAGGCAAGCAGCCTTGCAGGAGTTAACATACTACTCACATTGTCCACAGAGAACGTGAGCCCAGTCCAATTCATTAGGCGACTCTAACCAAAGGTTCTAGGTTGTTTTCCTTCAAATATGCAAATGTGTTTAGCTTGTCTGGGAGTAAGGCGTGTCCGTGATGCAGTTGGTTTTGATGGTAATGTCAGACCAGAACTATACAATCCTAACCACTGGTGCTGTCTGCTTTAATTTTCCCCTTTAGACAAGGATGTGCAAAATGGAGGCTTGCGCTGACTTCTTGAAAGCGAGGCAGGGGAGGCCATAGTGGCAGTGATCTGTCCATGTCACACGAGAAGTGTTTTATTGAAATGTGTGGAGCACCTGGCCACAGCCATGGCTATAGGGTACAGGTTAAGTCCTACACCTTGGTATTAGCTTGGGGAGGGACATACATGGCCCTGCCGATAGCAGTAGTTTATTTAGAATGGCTTCTGTCACTGGTGATTTGACAGCTGGGCAAAATAATTTGACAGCTGGGCAAAATAATTTGACAGCTGGGCAGGACCTCCAGTGCAGTAGGGTGAGACTTCCTGTGTGACATATGATTGCGCGGGTCTTCCGTTATGACGAGGCGGAACTTCCTGTATGATGTATGATGGGGCGGAACTTCTGTTAGGACATATGTATGTTGTATGTTCTGTGAATGAAATTACGTGCTGTGGTTTGACTACGTAACACCAGCGGATTGTATTGGATGTGAAAAAGTGTGTTATATCTGATTGCTTTTTGGTAGATGTTTGATGCTTTATAATGTGTGTACGGGTTGTGGCTTGTTCATTTCCCAGCATTTAATGTTACGATAAGTGTTATAACAACTTTGTGTGTTTAACAGATAGTGCCGTTGATGCATTTCAGGATTTACAATGCTTGTGTAACAAATGGCGTGCTTGTGTAACCTGAAGTTATGCATTGTGTAATTTATGACATAATTTGGATCTAGTATTTCATATGTGTGGGGGTATTTATGTAATTCTGTTATTTATAAGATATAAAACAGGGGATGGGACTTACAGTTCAGAGGGATTCAACACATTTTGACAGGAAACAGTACTTAAATTAATGTGGAGCATCAAAGTTCATGTCCTTTTATTTTGAAATGAATACAGTATTTAAAGTGTTTAAAGTGTTCAGTAAACACTTACATGTTTATTCTAGAGGACTCCTTTGGGTTGTGTTACTCTATTCAGAAAACAGGCTTCACTGGGACCCCTATTTGAAAGGTATCACTTTTCAGACAACTTGTCTACCTGCCCCGGCATCTCACTTGTGTGCTCATGTACATTGGAACAGCAGGGCAAGAGGATAATCTCAAGGGACAGGTTGCTAAGGAAAGTTACTTGAAGAAATAGATTGGATCCTTTTTTTTTCTGAGCCCCAGGTGTTTGTGTTTCTATCCGGACCAGAAGCAGAGTTAAGCAGCAACCTGCGGTAACTTGACTGGGAAGCCAGAGGTCCTTGAATGGGATGTCCTTGAATAGTTAGGCCTTTGAAAATGGTTCTTTTTGAATGAGAGCTCTTTGACCGGGAGGTCTTTGTGATTCTCCCTCTTCTCCAGTGTTTTCGTCAGTAAGTGCTGGCTCTGTGCTTTGTGCTGCAGAAGTAGAGGCTCAGACTGAGATACATTATTCTCCTGATGGTTCTTGTTTATGGGTAGTGAATAGGAACTCCTTCATGGTGGAAATGTTAATTAGATAGGGTGTCAGCTTTTAATCTGTGACTAAAACGCTTTTATTCTCGCAGTCATGAACACTTTAGATGGCTTTAAATGTCCCCTGAAACGGTCACAAAACATTAGAAATAAACGGCTATATGCCCAGTGGACATAGTGGGGCAACAGAAACTATCACAATCTATTACAGCTGTGTAGAAACATAGGAAAATGGACAGCCCCCATGGTAACTGAATGATACTGCACCTAAAAGCTGTAATGACGCAGGTGTTTGCGTATAGGGTGCCTTGAACTTAATCGACGTTTGTGGATGTGAGCCACCTAATTTTTCCAAATATAGAAGCCCATATAGGTTTTTTTGGTAATGAACGAATCACATTTTAATCCGCAGTGCATGACAATTCAATTTGTTGATTGCCTCTTTCCCTCCTCTAGTTTATTTGGGAGGGAGAAAAAAGTGGTATTGAATGTATTAATTCAACATGATGAATCCTGTATTCAACTCAGTGGAGTGAATAATTAAAATTAGCTGATAAAACTTTCAGCAGAATTACTTTGCCGAAATTGCTGAACAGATGTGTCATTTTAATGAAAATCCACAGCCAAGCTCCTTTTCCCTTCCCCTCTGTCGAATGAAAATATTATCCCCACGGCACCCAGTTAATTTGGTGGTAAATACACTCAGAGCCATCTCTGGAAAAGGGGAAGTGAGGGTGGAGAGGAAAGGAAGAGCAACTTGTCACACTTAGTAACTTGTTTTTTTCCCTGCACGTGGTATAAGCTATCTACAGTAATTCATAGCACTTCATTGTTGCAGCAGGTCCCAAAGAGGACTTATTAAAATGCAATAATCTCCCTATTTAAACAGACACAATAACCATTAGAATTCCTGTGGATCTAAAACCATGCGTAAGCCCCCATCTGCTGTGAATGATTAGAGCCTTGACGAGGGAATTTAATTTGCAACATTCAAAGACTAAAATCTGAGCAGATCTCTCCTCCGAGGCGCCCTCTCACCCTTTTTCTCGCCTCCCTCCCTCCCTCTTTATTTCTTTATTTAGCTGCCAGATCATACCCCCTTGAGACCAGGCGTAAAATGCCTTCAGTGTGACTCTGTGTGTATGTTTGGTCTTATGTTGCAGGACCAGCATCACAGCTTGAAACATCAAAAGGTCAAGCATCAATATGTTTTCCAGCCAGCTGTACCATGCAGCTGTCACATTTGCTCTTTTACACACCTGTAAAGATTATTCAGGCGCTTAGTAAATATTACCCACGGAAATCAATGCTTTTCACGTAAACCTTCAAGTGTCTGGGTTTACTTCAAAATTTGAATACCTCACTTCAAATTCCATTCACAATTGGCACCCTAGGTAAATATGAACAAAAAAGGCTGCGACAAATGTCATTGTTGTTTATCAGCTTGATCTTACATTCCCGAAAATCATGTTAACATGACATTGAATTGACTGAATAAAACCTCATCAAGAAATAAGGATTTGATTAAAAAACATGCATGCCACAGTTATTGCCAGTCCATGTATTACTTTGTGCACACTCCCTTTGCCAAATTAACATCTGAGATGTCTCCTGTAATATGATGAGGTGAGAGAACAAACGGGAAGGGATTTGAGACAATTTCTTTCCAAGTTGTAGTCTTTTGGGAGGGGCAGGTAGGGTTTGGCCTAAATTTGGTGGTACTTGATGGAGTCCATGCTGCCATCGATCATAAGATGGTTCCCAGGGCCTTTGGAAGTAGAACATCCCACAACATCACAGATCCAACACCATAATTCAGTTTGTATTATGTCATTTTGGAAGTAGAACAGCCCACAGCATCACAGATCCACCTCCATACTTCAGTTGGTATTACATTATTTTCTTCATGACATTTGCTCTTTTTCCGCCAGCCCATCTCTTGTGTCTGCTGCCAAAAAGCTCAAGTTTAGTGTCAGACCATAGAACAGGCTTCCAATCAAATTTGCAATGACATTTACTTTTGTGGTTTGATGACAGTAGTCTTTCTTCTGGCAACCCTTCCCATGGTTTTTGTATTGAGGTGGCATCTAATCGTAGTTTTGGAAACTCGGTGACCACATGGGGTAACAAATTCTACAATTCTCTAACTGTGATCCTTTTGTGAGATTTTTTTTATGCTTGAACCATCCTTCTCACTACTTTTTCTTTGAAACATTTTTACTCAAGGTTAAATTATTTTATTTGTTTGTGTGTAAGATTAAAAAATATATATATATATATATATATATATATATATATATGTTTTTATCGCAGACTTTTTTGTTTGTGTTTACTTAGGGTGCCAGTATGTTTGAAAATACACTGTATTGTAACATAGTAAAATGGAATCAAGAAACAAAGCTTTTAATGGGTGAATGGTTTTGTGGACCAAGACATAAGCTCTCCATGTACAACTGCAAGACGTTCGAGACGACCAAGGTAGTGCACCTAACACAAAAGCAACAACTCGTACAGCCACACATGGCATTAAGGCACAAAGCCATGAAACCCAAAATGTAATGACAATCAGCGACAATGAACAAGGGAAACTATGGGGTACATATACAGGCAGTGATTATGGTAATGGGATCGTGTGTGTGTGTAATTGAGTAGGACAAAGACAGGATGAGTCCAGGTGTGGATAATGAAGGGCATTGGGACGGTGGGAGCTATTAGACTGGCGACACAGAGCTTCGGGGTGGGAGGGGAGGCAGGTGTCACATGTATATAGGTATATGTGTTCAATGAATGACATTTTCATCATTTTTGCATTTAGCTTATTAAATTCCTCCAGTAAAATCTCGATAAGAGTAGCTTGCCCTGGATTTTGCGAGCAAGCTAGTTGTTTACATGCTTTGTTGACTGTAGAAGGTGTGAGATTCAATGAGGATTTGGCAAGTGGACATACAGAGCTATTTATTTGTGCAGACAAAATGCAAAGCTGCTATATTGTATATACCCAGTTGATTCATTTTGATTAAAACCTAAAGATGTTGTCTGGCATTTTTTAGTATATAAACAAAATATTTATTTAAACCTTCCATTTTTTGCTTGATGTGCCTAATTCTTTAGATGGACCTAATCTATAATTAGAATCATTATCATATTGTAGTGAGTTCATAGCCAGGAAATTCTAAATTTGAAAACAAGTGGTTTGATGACAACGGGCACAAATTGGCACATAAATGACATTTTCTCGACCCTATTTAGCTTGCCAATGCCCTTTTTACAATCAGTGGGACAAAATTGCAGACAACATCTTAAATAAAAAATAAAATAAACAAACCCTTTATAAATTGTTGAAAATAAATCCTTTATACACTCACATTCAGTTAAATGGGTAAGTGTGTCCAAACTTTATGACTGGTGTTTATATATATACACAGTTATAGAACATTGCAGTAGGCTGATAGTATAAGTGCTGTATTGATGACATGTCCAGCTATGTCTTGTTTATTTTCTGTAGCCCATAGGAATAAAAAATAGCTGTAGCATTCTTAGCAAAACGCTATGATTTTAATCAGCACCAGTAGTGAGAGGGAGGAAGGCTGAGCCATGAGATGTTTTTTCTTGCCCTATGGGGAATGCTTCATGCATAGAAGGGTCAGAGCTTTATAATGTTAATTTAAGAGCTGGGCTCTTGCTGTAGGAAACAATCCATCATTTTGAATAACAGCCCCAAAGTCCCTGACTAAGAAAAAAATAAAGTTTGTGTCAAGGAAGCAACTTTTGGCCTTGGCTACTACATAGAGGCGAGGAAAGAGAGAATAGGGGTAGAATGAAATCTGAGCAGTTAAAAGAGAATGATTTTACTTTTGGAGAGCTTTCTGGTTCCCCTCTCCTTCTCTTCTCCGTTTCCTGCCTCACCTTCCTACCTTAATGAGTTCCACAGCAGAATGAGATCAGTATTCGTATTCTACTACAGAGAGCAGAGAGGCTTTCCTTTTTTCCCAAAATATAACTAACTAGGGCCTGTAGACAGACAGCCGACACACCATTTTACATTTTGTCTGCACAAATTAACAGCTAAGAAATGGAGGGTCTAGTTAAGTGTCTTATTTTCCACTGTGCGTTATGGGCTCTTGGGCTGTATGTGCATACATGAAGCTCTGTCCTTGACTTTTTTTCTGAATGATATGTTTTGTATGAACCACAGGAAGCAAAGCTGCTTTTTTTATTTGGATCCCAATTCTAAACGTAGCCTTGTATGGTTCCAACCCTTATTTTCTGTGCTTATGCAATCGTAATGTCCTACTTGGAAAGAAGGTACTCAGAACTAGAGTTAGAAGTCTTGTCCAATCACTGTGTCATAATAAAACAGTAGTTTCTTTTTGATTGGCTATTTCTTACATCACAACATCAAAGGAACTATTCTTCACAAGAGCTAACATACAACACACATTGCAGCATGTTCAGAAGTAAAGCAATTCTTCCCTATACTCAGTTCTAGTTCAATAGTTGGACTTTAAAGCAGACAACATGCTCTCAGATCTTGATGCTGGTTCCTGCACAGGTGCATGGAGTAATGGAGTTGCTGAGCTCCATCCCTCGTCTCTGAGCAGATAGCATCAAAAGCCATGGAGGCTCAGAGGTACTTTATCACTTCAAATGACTCCCTGAGAAGGGGAACAGCTAGCTCCACCACGGCAGGCTAAAACGTCGCAGGTGTAAATGCTAAATATATTAAAAAACACCTTACTCTGCAAGTTGACTGTATTCCCCCTGGGTTTCTCCCTACCCTGCTACTGATCTCTCTGCTTGCTATCATCCACATATGGCTCTGAATGTGCCTGGCTGCAGAGACACTCCTAATGCTCTGTGTCTCTGGTTAACATTGCACCCCTGAGACTTCTGATAATGAGCTCAGAGGTTAAAACAGAACAGCGGAGTGCCAGTCCCTGAAGGTACCGTTGAGTTATGGATGAGTCCAGAAATCCAGGGGGCCCCTGGAGACCCAGTTAGGGCCAACCTTTTGGCAGAGCAGCAGCATATTATTCCCCCAATTTGAAAGGGAAGCCGCCATGGCATTTAGAAACATGGACTAATTGGCACACAATGGGGGAAGGATTCTGAAGGAAGATCATTTGTTCATATTTTTCTCCCAGTAAAATGCCTTTTTAAAGACTGTAAACGGAAAAAGGCTTGTAAGATGTTAATGAAATAGATAGTATGTATTTAATGACTTGTATCACATAATTTTTCATCACAACTTCTTAATGCCAACACTGATAGACACAGTGGATACGTCTTTGAAAACTTGTTGTGTGTCACAATTTAGATAAGTCAAGAATTTAACCAGAACTGGGTTAGAGTTAAAGATTTCACTAGCTTGATACAGTTATGTTTCAAATTATATTGTGCATGCATCAAATTTAATGCTCTCCACTGCCAGGAATTATAAAGCAAAAGCATTGTGAGTTTAATATAATCATCAACACGTGCCTATCACTTCTCTCCTACATTTAATAGCTATGTACTGACTCCACTATGGACTTATTAACTGATCTAAAAAGCCTATAATAAATATTACGTCCTCAAGAATGTTTTGTTTGGTTGATGAGCAATACAACTGAGAAGAAAAGATAAAAAAAACATCAAATGTCTTTTCCTGGTAACCAACCTGCCATTTTTCTCTAAGCCTGTGACAGTGATCTGGCTTGGCAGAGCTTATACGGTTTGTCAACGTTAGTTTCCACCACATATGTCTTGTCGGTCTGCGGCCTGACATTGTGGTAGACCCTCTGTGTCACCGTGGAGAACTTTGATTGGTTGCAACACCACGTTTAGGTCAAAAACGGTAACAGCTGCCAAAGTGTTCAGTCTAGGGTCAGGAATTAGTATAACCACATTGGCTCCGGAGTCAGGCAGGGTGTTGGAAAGGGGGTTGGGATTGTAGGTGGGATAGAGAACTGAAGAGATTACATTGGCTGTATCGAGGGACCTCCCTGCCTTAGCGCTCAATAATATAACGAGATTGAAATTCTGAGCAGAATCGTTGCTCAGGGTCACACGGTTGCATTTGTAGAGTCCTCATTATATTGGTAAATAGCCCTGGTATAATGACATTCCTGACCTAAATACAATAAATACCTGCTAGTACATAATTATATTGACATTGTATTTGATTATGTGCTTGTTTTGTAGCATATCTCAACCAAACGATGCCATACCATTGTTACCATGAATTACAAGTATAAAATAACCCAAGAAAATGTGTAATGGTCTCTTAAAGCCAGAATGCGCAATTATACTTTAATGTTTTTTGTACCATAATCCATGCTGTCCTTTGGTGGTAGGACATTCTGATTATTAAATGGTTTGTAGTGAACCAATGTTTTTTCGACAGTCTATATATTGCTTTCTAGGACTGTCATTTTTGGTTTGCATTTAAAAGTAAACATTTTGCCCACATTCAAGTTAATTCAAGAGAATTCTTAAACTCTGGGATTCTGGAAGAGCCAGAAAACTGTATAGAATTATTTTCATGTAATTTTACCCAGCAAAGCCAGTAGAGGACTGACATTATTGAAATTCCCTACATGCTACCCTAATACCAGGTCTATTAAATTCTTTCCCTCCAAATTTGATTTTATCTCCTTAAACTCATGTAGTTGTTATTATTAATCAACCAGACTTTCCACTCGTAAACATTTCTTTTAAGTTTTAGTGTATTTTTTCTCTTTACAGAAAAGGTGTCAATATTTCAGAAAATCTGGTTACTATATACCACTTAATAATTTCTCTTGAATACTGCTTTCTTTTACTCTTTTAATCTTTTTCCTTCGTATTCAAATAACCTTTCCTGTTCAAGACTAGCTGAACAGCAGTAACTATATCACAAGGTTCAGTATAAGGAATTAATTGGTTCTTATTGTTTCTAAACTTTAGTTAAAAATATAAACCAATTGACTTGTTTAACTCCATATTTTATTTATGCTTTACTGGAAGAAAAAACGGGGGGAAAAATCCATTGTGATTTCTTGAGGTACTGTAGTGAATACTTGTAATGCTGTGCCCTAACAAGGCTAATCATTTATTGTAGATATTCGGTGGTTGTAGGGCCTTCCTCTGATTAATTACAACACTCTCATGACCTATTAGAGCACCAGGAAATAAAAGGTTGAAAAACTACCTAGCCAAATTAGCAGCGGGCTGGCAGCAAGGAGGATGCTAAAAGATTTCTTGCCAAATGAACGGGCTGTGCATCAGCATCATTTGGATTTAAGTATAAGTACTTTACAATAAAGGCCCTCAGCCCTGTCTGTGTATATTTAGTTAAACAAGAGTTGCTTTTCCAGGTTAGCAACCTGCTGATGTTTGTCATATGCATTTTACCTGTTTTACATGAAACACTTTTGCGTGGTTAACCTGACTTCCAACAGATAGTGAAAGCTTCTCTATTGCTTTCTCTTGAAAATCAGTTTGACAGCCACTTTTAGAGATTCCAAATCCAATGACAGGGGTCAGTAAAGCAGCATTCAAGTGTGTGTTTTTGTGGTGTTCTTGTAAGGAGACCTGAACATTTGCAATGAAACACCTTTGTTAGTAAAACCCTCACAATACACTTGACACCTTATTCTCAACACATTGTTCTTGGTTAGGTATCGCTCCTCCACCCAAAATCTGAGACTGGCCTGATTATTCAGTGTATACTCATATGAAAGTCCTACTTATCGGCCTAGAAGGCATATTCATGTACTTTTACTGTACTGGACTGGAATTCAAACAAATAATAGGGAATAGGCTTGTTATTTCTCTCTTTGCCATTTCAGGAACTTGATTCCAGTGAAACCTCAGTAGATGATGGATATTCATGTACTGGCAGTCGAAATAACAGAATTTTGTTTTCAGTATGGTTTGGAAAATAATGCTTTTGTAGTACAACCCCATTTCCAAAGAAAGTTGGGATGCTATGTAAAATGTTAGTAAAAACAGAATGTAATGATGTGCAAATTGTCACGTTTACGGAGGCGGAGGGAAATGCAGGGTCAAAGACGCAGCTCGAAATTAGAACCAAAAACACCGAAACACAACAGGAACTACAGGACAAGAGAATGCAACAATACAACCTTGATCAACAAGGACAGGGAGAAAATGACTGAGCTAAATACACAGACTAACGAGGAGAACAGAAACAGGTGAGGGCTATACACAAGTGAACAGAATATAACTAATCAACTGAACTGGGAATAGAAGAGACCAAACAAGGACATCACAAACCAAGAACACACAGAAAACACAAACTGGAAGAGTCCTGTCTGGCTGGGACCGTTACACAAATCATTTAAACCCTATATTCAATATAAAATAGTACAAAGACAACATATCAACATGTTGAAACTGAGAAATGTTGTTGTTTCTCTAGTCGACATCATTGCATGGGCTCAGGAACACTTCCAAAAACCATTGTCTGTGAACACAGTATGTCACTGCATCCACAAATGCAAGATAAAACTCTACCATGCAAAGAAGAAACCAGATATAAACAAGATCCAGAACCGCTACTACCTTATCTGGGCCCGAGCTCATTAAAGATGGACTGAGGTGAAGTGCAAAACTGTCCTGTGGTCTGACAAATCCAAATGTTTTATTATTTTTGGAAGTCATGGATACTGTGTCCTCTGGGCAAATGAGGAGAGGGACTATCCAGCTTCTTATCAATACAGTCCAAAAGCCAGCATCCGGGATGTTATGTGGGAGCATTAGTGCACATGGCATTGATGACTTTCACATCTGTGAAGGCACCATTAATGCTGAACAATATATACAGGTTTTGGACCAACAAAAGCTGCCATCCAGGCAATGTCTTTCTCAGGGAAGGCTTTGCTTATTTCAGCAAGACAATGCCGAACCACATTCTGCACGTATTACAACAGCATGGTCCCAGTGCCTGCAGTCCAGACCTGTCCCCATTGAAAACATTTTGCACATTATGAAACGAGAACCACGACAAATGAGACCCCAAACTGTTGAGCAGCTTAATTCCAATATCAGCAATCGTAATCAGAAGAAGGCCCTACAACCACCAGATATCTACAATAAATTAGATTAGCCTTGTTAGGGCAAAGCATTACAGGTATTCACTACAGTACCTCAAGAAATCACAATCTTCCAGTAAAGTATTAAAAAAATGCTTTTCAATTTGTCAAATAGTAACCAGATTTTCTGAACACTTACAGATTGTTGTTTAAAGGGTGGTAAACATGCCCCTGTCCCAATTTTTTGGTGCCATCAAATTCTAAATGTATTTTTCCAAAAATAATAACATTTCTCAGTTTCAACGTTTGATATGTTGTCTTTGTACTATTTTCTATTAAATACATGGATAAATTATCTGCAAGTAAAGCAGTTGCATTCTGTTTTATTAGCATTTTACGCAGTGACCCAACTTTTTGGAAACGGGGTCGTGTTACAGAGGCCGTTTTACAGTTTGATGGGTTTAGTAGATTGTTAAATATATGTAAAATGAACAGGTATGTAGAGGTGAAAATGTATCCTGACCTGAAATTTGTCGATTTGGTGACATTGAGAAAGATAAGTGGAAATGACAGCTGTGAGTGATGTTCCGTTTAGCTGCTAAATTGACACTGTTGTCAAACACACTTTCCACATTGTCCTGACCTCCCCTGAACCCTCTAATAAGCCAAATAGGAACCCTAATTCTTTATTAACTCTAAGGAAAAAGAAGACTTGGTCATGTCATTTTCTCTTTGCTGCCGTTTTAAAGATTCCAATAACCAAGCGTTTACAGTTGACCAGGCAGGAATTGCTTTTTCCTCTCCTCTTCTCCCCCTCTCGCTCTCCTCTTTTACAACCTCGACACGGTAGCTGTGAAACCTAGTGACGCTTAAAGCCAGACTTATTGCCGTGGTTATCTTTAATGACTTTTAAATGTATTGCCCTCGTTAATAAGCGGCAGGGTTATCAATTCCTCTAATTAGGCAGTAAGGTCCCCTAAGAAATGTACTATTAAAGAGCAGAAAGATGAGGCGAGAGGAGACACAGGACACTGCCTGCCTGGCAGACAAGAGGTGGGGGGTATGGGCTCTGGGCCTGAGGAAGAGAGGGTCGGGAATGGTGCTGGAGGATACGGGGGTGGCGGGGGTTCGCTAACTATAAAGCTAAAAGTCAAAGCCTTTCTCATCTGAGCAGATTAGCCATTAAATCAGCACATAGTCCTCACTCTATACCTCTACACTCCCTACCCCTCTTTTCTCACTTCCCCACCTGAAAATGACTGTTTCACTTACATATTAAATCTGTGACTGTCTGTGGGCAGAGTAGTGATCATGGGGGGAGGGGTTGGGTGGGGGGGGGGGTGGAGCAGTAATGGAACGTGAACACTGCTGAGGTGTGTAATACAATCAGGAGTTACTGTCACAGGGCAGTGAAGTGCATATCTCACCCTGACATGCCCAGGCCGTACCCCTCCACAGAGCCGTGCCCAGGCCGTACCCCTCCACAGAGCTGTGCCCAGGCCGTACCCCTCCACAGAGCCGTGCCCAGGCCGTACCCCTCCACAGAGCCGTGCCCAGGCCGTACCCCTCCACAGAGCCGTGCTCAGGCCGTACCCCTCTACAGAGCCGTGCCCAGGCCGTACCCCTCCACAGGGCCGTGCCCAGGCCGTACCCCTCCACAGAGCCGTGCCCAGGCCGTACCCCTCCACAGAGCCATGCCCAGCCCGTTACCCTCCACAGAGCCGTGCCCAGGCCGTACCCCTCCACAGAGCCGTGCCCAGGCCATACCCCTCCACAGAGCCGTGCCCATTCCCTGCCCGATACAAACTACCATGAGGTCATGAGTGAGATAGCACCTCTCCCTGCTGACTCTTTTAATTTTAGATTCCCAAAATGGACCCCGAAATGTACCTGTATGATGTGTCTGGCTCTGAGAAGTGTACTATGTGTGTGAGGAGGGTGATATTGTAATTCTATATTAAGTGTAATATAATGTTGAGTGTACAGTGTTCAGAAGCACTGTTTGTCTAAGTCAGTTCCTCCTTGAGGACATTCAAGTCCTTCCTATCATCCAATGTACACAGATTGTCAGCAACCCGGCACAGTAGCAACAGCAGACCTGCTTATAATGAGATTACACACATAAAATATTTTCTATTTACATATTCATAATTTTTATTAGTCCAACTCTATATTCCAAGGTAGTTGCTTTTATATTGCTTAATTTGTGGCTTACATGCTGTTTATCCTAGAGGTGAAAACATGCAACACACATGCTGGTGTCTGTAGCCTTTGCCTTCACGTGACAACAAATCACTTATACATTAGTGAAGGTTTGGCAAGGAGGTCAACAGGCCAAGACAAAGCATTTGAAAAGGCTGACTCATGTATCCTTAACCTGCAGGAGGGCAGCCAGTGAGAGACCTTATCCAGGGAGAAACAGAAGTAATATCTGGAAATACTCAACAAGCATCTTTCTGACCTATTTTCCATGGTGCCTGTGTGTGTTCTTGTGTGTGTGTGCGCGTGAATGTGTGTGTGAAAATAGAGATTAGCTGTAAATGCCCCCCTGATTTATTTGTGCTGTGCCCCCCCCCCCCCCCCCCCCCCCAGCCCCCCCCAGCCATGGTGAGCCACCCGCAAATTTATTGCCAAACGTCACTTTTACATGATGGGTTTGTAACAAATATCCGCCGCATATTGTTAAATTAATCTTCCATTTAAAATTAATGGAGTTAGACTCCCCAGGTTCAATGTAATTTGGTGTTCACGGAAGAGGGACGTGGTGTGAATACAGAATGAGCCTGGGCCAAGCGGCCTAGTCTTCCATCACCTTGAACCTGCGAGGAGAGGACACCTCATCCACCAGCGGCTAATGAGATTGTGTTCACCTCCCGGGAGAGATGGGGGGGGGTGTAAAGTTAAAGAACGATGGAGAGAGCGGGGTGCTTGTGTGTATTGAGGCCTGCAGTTTTCCATCATGGCTCACAACTAGTCTCATAAGGATGTATATATGAGAGAGCCAGGGCGTGATGAGATGAAATGAATTGTATGTCATTTTTCCAGATCACCAGGCCCTTCCATAAAGACAACATGAGGACATATTTCACAGTTAAGGGCGTACCACTCAATGTGGTGTCTTTCTTTCTAGAATTCATTGTGTTTCGTGCAAGGATCACTTTGGGGAAACGTGAAAGGTACCCCGGTGGAAGCCATGCAGGCCATGTTATTGACACTGACTGCAGCAACAGAGGATAACCCACACAGTGGTGGGGAAAGTCTGCCAGTGACAGGGTACTTAATATTGGCCTGGTCATAATGGACATTTTATTGAGATTAAGACTTTTGTTGCAAGTTCCATTGGATATATACTATACTACATACAGTGGGGCAAAAAAAGTATTTAGTCAGCCACCAATTGTGCAAGTTTTCCCACTTAAAAAGATGAGAGAGGCCTGTACACTTCAACTATGAGAGAGAAAATTAGGAAAGAAAATCCAGAATATCACATTGTAGGATTTTTAATGAATGTATTGGTAAATTATGGTGGAAAATAAGTATTTGGTCAATAACAAAAGGTCATCTCAATACTTTGTTATATACCCTTTGTTGGCAATGACAGAGGTCAAACGTTTTCTGTAAGTCTTCACAAGGTTTTCACACACTGTTGCTGGTATTTTGGCCCTTTCCTCCATGTAGATCTCCTCTAGAGCAGTGATGTTTTGGGGCTGTCGCTTGGCAACATGGACTTTCAACTCCTTCCAAAGATTTTCTATGGGGTTAAGAACTGGTGACTGCCTAGGCCACTCCAGGACCTTGAAATGCTTCTTACGAAGCCACTCCTTCGTTGCCCGGGCGGTGTGTTTGGGATCATTGTCATGCTGAATGACCCAGCCACGTTTCATCTTCAATGCCCTTGTTGATGGAAGGAGGTTTTCATTCAAAATCTCACGATACATGGCCCCATTCATTCTTTCCTTTACACGGATCAGTCGTCCTGGTCCCTTTGCAGAAAAACAGCCCCAAACCATGATGTTTCCATTCCCATGCTTCACAGTAGGTATGCTGTTCTTTGGATGCAACTATTTCTCCTCCAAACACGACGAGTTGAGTTTTTACCAAAAAGTTATATTTTGGTTTCATCTGACGATATGACATTCTCCCAATCCTCTTCTGGACCAACCAAATGCTCTCAAGCAGGCTTGGACATGTACTGGCTTAAGCAGGGGGACACATCTGGCACTGCAGGATTTGAGTCCCTGGTGGCGTAGTGTGTTACTGATGGTAGCCTTTGTTACTTTGGTCCCAGCTCTCTGCAGGTCATTCACTAGGTCCCCCCATGTGGTTCTGTGATTTTTGCTCACCGTTCTTGTGATTTGACCCCACGGGGTGAGATCTTGCGTGGAGCCCCGGATCGAAGGAGATTATCAGTGGTCTTGTATGTCTTCCATTTTCTTATAATTGCTCCCACAGTTCATTTATTCACACCAAGCTGCATACCTATTGCAGATTCAGTCTTCCTAGCCTGGTGCAGGTCTACAATTTTGTTTCTGGTGTCCTTTGACAGCTCTTTGGTCTTGGCCATAGTGGAGTTTGGAGTGTGACTGTTTGAGGTTGTGGACAGGTGTCTTTTATACTGATAACAAGTTCAAACAGGTGCCATTAATACAGGTAACGAGTGGAGGACAGAGGAGCCTCTTTAAGAAGAAGTTACAGGTCTGTGAGAGCCAGAAATCTTGCTTGTTTGTGGGTGACCAAATACTTATTTTTCAGAGGAATTTACCAATAAATTCATAATAAATCATACAATGTGATTTTCTGGATTTTTTTCTTCCTCATTCTGTCTCTCATAGTTGAAGTGTACCTATGATGAAAATTACAGGCCTTTCTCATCTTAAGTGGGAGAACTTGCACAATTGGTGGCTGACTAAATACTTTTTTGCCCCACTGTATATATATTTTTTTATGTATATATATTTTTTATGTCAACCCTAACATTTTTATTGTCACCCCTTCACCTTCAGAGGTAACGGGTGACACTTCTGTTACAGTTACCCATCTGCCAATAACCTCAGTGCAAATGCAGTTCATCGTTCGTGTGTATAGGTGATTTCAACTCTTTACATCTTATAAATATTGTCACTGATAGTTCCTTGAGCAAGGTCAATGTTTTGGAGGAGATGTGTGCTGTGCTTCATAGAGACACCCAAAATGCTCATTGATAAGGTGGTGGAATTGGGTGAACATAAAGTAGTAGGTGACAATGTTTAAGAGTCAATGACTTACCCAAGACGACAGCAATGGATTCACACTTCAGCACCTTCTGCTGTAGTTTGTTTGTTTTGGTCACAGGGGAGGATGTTTGACCTCTCCCACTGGGCTCGTCAGAACCCATAGAGGTCTCCCTCAGAAGCTTGGGCAGGCCCAAAGACACTTTCCCCACTGTCAGACCAAGGAGGTTGCGCTCTGGACAGTGCCATTGAAGGGCCCTCTGACTTACCACTGAAAAACTGTCAGTCACTAAGATTATTCCCCTGTAGTTTAAAATTAGAGGGCAGAATATCTAGATGTCATGTCCAGTCTGTTCATACTTGGAATTCCCCCCTCCCTCCTCTACCCTGGCACAACTACATAACTGGAATACATTCCAGCGGTCGGTTGATGGCCCCGCTGGCTGTTTTTTCACATAATTATCTTCCTCACCTGATTGGTTTTGGACATGGTTAATTCATTTGAGCTGCGGTGTGGGTTTTAGCCCGACCCAATGTCTGGGACCTGGTATTTTACCAACTAGAAGGTTTTGGGATGTGCACCAAGGATTCAACAAGTTTACTGGTTTACTGCTGCCTGCACTTAGGCATTGACTTGACTCATTTTGACTCATCTTGAACTTTCAGCTTAAGCATGTTTTCTCCTGAACCTTAAGAGCGGTATGTAAACCCTGTTAACCCTTGGTTTATTCACATTTCCCCCTGTGCCACCCTGACCATTGCCTGGTGGATGTAACACATCTCCACATCCTATGGTCTATACTCTTTATCTGTTGCAATACCTGTTGTGTTTCTGTGGTAACTCTGTTTGACCTTCGGGTGTAGCAGGGAGTCAGCGTAGTCAACGATGGAGAGGTAGACGCATGTTGCGTTGGTCTCTCACACGCCACACGCCAGGTTGTACTCTTGTGATCATCTAACCAGACACCACAGATCTGTTTCCTCCCCTTTTTTCCTGTTGACTGTTAGAATGTGGAGATCAGCCAAGTCTATCTGTCTAACAGCTATGCTTTACCTTCTTTCTTCTTCCTCAGACAGATCTGTGCGTTTTGTCTGTGAAAAGCACTCCTGATCACAGAAATTGATCTCAGAAATTGCAGTCTTTTGTTTCTTAATCAACCCCTCGGTCACTCCTACCCTGTAGATTTGCTTTTCCTTACCTAAGGGATGTTTGTGTTTTCCATGGTGGACAACCAGAATAAATGTGTAATTGTGGGTAATAACACACTTTGTGTCTAAAGGTATGCCTAGATAAGCACACACACACGTTTCCCCCTCAAAGATTTCAGTTTGTTTTTCAATTGAATTGTTCACGTTATAGGTCACCTTAAAGGAGGAAAGAGTTCTGATATGATTTATCTTTGTCTCATTCTTTTACATCACAAGAACCTGGCATTTTAACAGGGGTGTGTAGACTTTTTATATCCACTGTACATATATACAGCTCTGGAAAAACCACTGCAAAATTATCAGTTTCTCTGGTTTTACTATTCATAGGTGAATGTTAGAGTAAAATGAACAGTTTTGTTTTATTCTATAAACTACTGGCAACATTACACCCAAATTCCAATTTAACAGACACTGGAATGGAATGGCTGCCATACATGTAGAGATGCTGATTTAAGAAAAATTTGCAGTGGTCTCTTCATTTTTTTCCAGAGCTATATATATATATATCATCGATTACATTCTTTTTAATGTCTAATTCATAGTAATTCATTTATTGATTCACTCTTTCATTCACCCATTCACTCAATCACTCGTGCATTCAATTTAATTCTAAATATGTTATCCATTCATTCATTTCTCCAGCCTCTAATTCTTCCAAGCTATGCTTGAACTCATTTACTCACCCACACTGTCGTTGTTTGTTCATTCATCCGTTCATTGATCTGAAACCCCACTTGCCCACACATAATCGATGACAGGTTAGGTTTTTCCGGTGTTCATTATATCCCAACCTAGGCATTTAAGGCCCCCATGACACTCATTCTAATCCCTGAACAACTGCACCTCTCAGGCCTGTCTATGGAATGAATGCATGGCCTTTATTGGCTGGCAGTAATGCTTGCTGTCTTTGGTAATATTAGCCCTATCCTAAGAAGGGCCGAGCCCAGCCCAGCCCGCATCCCCCCAGCCCCCTGTAATAACACAGCAACTAATGAAACAGGAGATGCCCTCCGCCTACTACTGCACTTCTCTGTGTCTCCAGTTACATGTGTATCCACCGCTTGTGCTGTGATGCTGGAGCCTCCCCCTCCTGCAGACTCCGTGTCCGATATGAGCTCTGTTAGAGCGCCTCGCTGCCTGTCTCCGGGGGTCGTATTGACAGTTGCTCACGTTCCTGCCTTCACCCAGGGCCAAATTGATCAGCAAATAAGTTGGTGCCAAATGGCTTTAAAAAAGATTAAAGATTTTTTGCGCTTCTGTAAAAATGGATCTGGTGCAGTTGACTGTGATTATAAACTCCCCTTTCCTTCCGCTCTTCCCGCCAGAAATGTATTGAGTTGGCCATGGGGTTCGAAAGTTCCAGCTGGCAACGTTTGTTTAATTACTTCAATCCATTCCATCAAAGCATTTCAGGCAATTATGTCAGCGCTTTCAAGACTGTAACATGAAATAAATTGATAATTTTCTTCGAGCAGAAACATCCTGCAGTCAGAGGGTCAGATGAGGGTCAGTGATGAGGTCTCCGCCTGCGTGGGTGTTTAGTTTTGACTTCATGTGTGAATCAGATCAGACCTGGGTGCAAATAGTATTTGAAATACTTTCATTGAGCTTGTCTGGTTCAATGAAGCCATGGAGTGCAAAAGTACAAACCTGCCCATTCAAGACGGACTAATCAAAACTATTTATATATATATATATATATATATATATATATATATATATATATATAGTTTTGATTGGTCTATATATATATTTAAAACAGGACTAAACCTTAGCAAACTACACAAAATGTGTATGTGCCACTGGTAGACAATAATGGTCATTAGGTCACAGTAAGGTCAGAGGACGTACATTAACCCCCCTGCCTTCACGTTCGGCCTTATCTCACAGCCCAGTGACAGTTTCAAACCCACCAAGACAGGCAGGAAAACGCAGCGGAACAAACTTGACGTCCTTCCGGCTGCATTCACTGAGCAGTTGATTGTGAGGGAGGAAATGACACAATGTCCTTCCTGAAGTAGAGCCAGTACTGATCAGTGACAGACACATGGTCTGGAAGTATGGGGATGGGATAATGACAGTCAGAATCTCTCTCTTTGACAGGATACTGTCTGTCAACATGGAATCTCCTGTGGGAAGTGACTTGGTCTTGTTGTTTTTGTTGAGGTGTGTGTGTGTGTGTGTGTGTGTGTGCATGTGTTTGTATACGTGTGTATGTGCTTTTTGCACACACACACACGTGTTGGGTCAGGTGCCAGGCTGTTGTGCATGTTTCTGCTGACCTGGGGAGTGTAGTGAGTGGGCAGCAGAATACAGTGAGAGAGAAGAGAAGCTTGTTCAGAGCAACTCTTCTCTGTGTGTGTGTGTGTGTGTGTGTACACTGTCAAGGCCCAGGGGCCACAGCCAGCTTTGATGTTCTTCAAAGTGCCAAGATCAGACCGGGAGGCAGGGAGGACGGCTCCCCATGGAAGAACAACGGCTTTATAGGTAGCTTCTATCACACTGACTGCTTCTTCATACTCACTTTATTAGGCTTTCAGCAGTGTAGAAAGGTGAATCTTGGCAGATTTCTAAATGGCTGTGGTCTAACCTGTCCCATGCAATGCACTGACAATTGGTGGCACTATCACAAGCTACATGCTCTGACATTTCTAAAGCTCACAACCCTCACCCCGTGTGACTTATAATTATACCATTTGACTTCTAGGACCAATTTACTCTGGCGATGGATTTTTCCGCCATTTAGAATTTCCTTAAAAACCCTTAATCCCTACTCCTCTGGGACGCAATGAACAATCTCCACATAACTTGGCATGTAACAACGCTATAGTTTCCAGAGTACAACATCACAAAACCTGTCGGCTACTGACTGTGCGCGGGGTGTAACACTTAAATGCCCAAAAATCAGGCATAGATGTTTGGATCTTAATAAAACATGATGAATATGTTCACAACAATGGTTAAACACCACATGTCCGAGCTTTTAACCGGAGGCGAGAAAATATTGAATGCCTGCTCAGGTATAAGTCTGGCTAAACTTTAAAGTTTGGTTTTGTGTGGCCTAGAGGTGGCGCTTTTGTACGGAAGAAAGATTTTGCTCATTAGCTTATTGCAGCTTTATTGTTTTAGCCAGACCACTGAAAAATATAGCATTTAAAGAAGTGGGTACCGAGATGCTACATACATATGTTTTATGATGATCCAAACAACGGTAGCAATTTAAAGTATGAAACGTCATTGAAAGTTGTCAAAAAAGGCATTGAAAACATTTCGGATTATCATTGTCTACTTGTGGGCTAAGGAGCTCATTGCCTTGATGACGGCACAGCGGGTTCGCTGCTGCTTGCAGCTTTAGTTTGTCAATTACTTTTGTTTTCACAAGTTTGACAGATAAGTAGGAGTAATTGTCAGGCTCTGTGGTCTTCTCAGTCTTTCATGTCATGTCTTTATGGTGTTCAAAACAATTGGTAGCTAGAAAGCACATCCAGGGAGAATGGGAATCCTGCATTATTATTTTTTTGGAGTGTAATAACTTACCTGCCTGGTATTACTCAATGAACACTTAGTAGGCTGGTTCATTTGAAAACATACAATCATTTGCAGTTTTGGTTGATGTCTTCTCTTCTGCATTTTCTGGTGGGAAAACCTCATAATATTCAGTTTTGTGTGTGTGTGTGTGTGTGTGCGTGTCTGTGTGTGATTGTGTGAGCTCCCTGTGAAGATCAATAGTGAGACAAGGCCGCGGGCTACAGGCCCACATGGCCTCCACCTCGCCCTGGGTATTAAAAGATATGGGAGGTAAATCCAGACAGAGGTGGAGCACGGTGCTACAGGCCTCATGGCTCTGAGGCTCACAGCTCAGCCTGCCAGCTGTGTAATACAGAGAGATTACAACACTCAGTAAACTCTGAGCGTACGTCTTCTATCTATCTCTCCTGGTGAGATGGGATGAAGCACAGCACCAAATCAACCCTGGGGTTAAGGCTGTAAGGAGAGACAAAGATCAGCCGAAGTCCCTGCTAACCCCTGGAGAAGAGTGGAGTTACTACGTTTATCACAGGCCATGGGAAAGGCCTCATATGGCTGAACCACAAAAACACAGTGCCTAGAAAACATGTCCTCCTCTCTTTGTTTCTTACCTCTATTTTGGATGCTGATTGAAGATTGATAGGCAAAGTTGGGTATTTAAAAGTAACCTAAAAACTCAAGGTTGATTGGTTTTCTTTTTATCCAAAAACTGTATCTACATTATTAAATGGTATGCTTGTTTTTCCATTAGGAGTTTATTTTTATTTTTTTGAAAGAAAGTTGTCTTTGAAAATGCTTTTGCTTTGAAATCGTGTCCATAGTCTTTTGAAAATTCAATAGAATGCTAAAGAATGGCCTGAGGTTTAAAGCTGAGAACTAACTCAGTGTGTTCATACTGCTGGCTCTGTTGGGTAGCATTGAGAGTGAAGTAGAGGTTGTGGAATATATTTTGTTTTGTTTGAACGTGTCTACACATAGTGTAGAGAGACCGAAACAGAGGTCTGTGTGATATATTCAGTGGACATTTGCAGGAGACATGAGCCTAGGCACCTAGCCAGCATCCTGCCTATTAGCCCATCTGGCCAGGTCACAACACACACACGCTGAACACACACTGAACACACATCAAGCATACACGTACAAACAGTGTGCTCCTGGCCCTGGCATGACCTCTCAAAAACATGCTCACCATGAGGATAGGCTGGCCAGGACACGCCAAGCCTCTGTGGCATTGATCCCTCAACCTTCTACTCCCCCCCCCCCCATCAACTCTCAGAGGCGTTTGTAAATGGCAGATTGGCAGCAACATTTCCTAAAGGTTTTAAATTAATTAAAATAAAAGCTTTTCATGGATGCAAAAAGCCTGTGGAAATGTCACCACATGCTTTCCACATATAGGAATGTACTATTATTTAATTGATCACATTTCAATCTATTTTTATGCTTTTAAGACGCGTGTTGCACAAGCACACTCAAACAAGGAATATAGAATTAAAAAAGAATTGCTCTTATAAGAGAGGATTAATTAAATATTAAGGAATCTGCTGACTGCAAAAATTTATTTCAGTTAAGATTTTCATAGAAGGCCTGAACTTTGGCTCATATCTCCCATCAGTAATGTTGCTCTCCTCTGCCAGAAATTATGCATCACATTAGGAACCTGGGATTTGTTTATTAGTTTCAGCTGCAGCATCAAAGAAATATTTCCGCTAGCAGCAAACACTTGCCAAGCAGAATGTAAGAGCCAGCACCAACAGAAATAGAGACAGTACTGTAAAAAGCCTGAACTAGCACCACCAGCGACAGAGACATTAGAACAGAATGTGTGAGCCAGCACCACCAGCAGCAGAGACATTAGAACAGAATGTGTGAGCCAGCACCGCCAGTGACAGACGGTAGAGCAGAATGTGTGAGCCAGCACCACCAGTGACAGACAGTAGAGCAGAATGTGTGAGCCAGCACCACCAGTGACAGACGGTAGAGCAGAATGTGTGAGCCAGCACCACCAGTGACAGACAGTAGAGCAGAATGTGTGAGCCAACCAAACTGGCTCAGTGATGGAGACAGTACAGCTGCATCATTGTTGTTGGCAGGTCACCTAGCAATTAGCACATTGGACCAATAATCATTTAGAGCCAGTGGCAATCTATTAATGTGCCTATGAGCAAGGCACTTAACCCTAATTGCTCAATAAGTCATCTGGATAAGAATATCTGCTAAGTGACTAATGTAATGTAAATGTGAAAAAGTGAGGATTAGAGGATAAACTTGTCAAACAGAGGGTTGACACAGTGTAGTACTCAGGAAGACATACATTTATCTCTGAATAACTCAATGGTAATGCAGATAGGTAGGATTGCAGTACTTACTTTACTTCCCATCTCTATATTTTTCTTTCATTCTTTTACCTCTGTCCTTTTCAGTTTTTTTTGTCTTGAATCTTGCAATTGAATGGTCTGTTTAATGAAATGTTCTTAAGGGAGTTTACTAAAGGCTAAGTACAGATTCTGATATTGAAATGTGGACTTAATAGTGGAAGCCGCTCTCTGCCAGAAATAGATTTTCCTTGGTGCTCCGATAGTAAGGTGGTTAACTGCTCCTCACATTGAGTCCAAGTCTTTGTTCTATTTCCCTTTGTGTGTAATAATAAAGTGAGATATCAAACATCACGTTTGCTGCTCATAACCAAGGTCAATGGACACAACTTTTCTCTGAATTTATTATCCAAACCTTTTCCCTGTAATTGGCCAGAAAAATTATCATTTTTGTGGCTGGATTGCTGCTGAAGCCCAATGTTACATTAAAATCACTCTACCATTTCAAGTTGATACAATAGTTTATACAATAGCTAAAATTGACATATAATCTTGAATCAAGCTACACAAAACTTCTCCTTGGGATTTCTTCTGCTGTTACTGAAAACTACGTACAATATTTAATATTAATAATCATATTAGAAGGAAAAGTCAGCTAGCAAGGTGTATTTAGATATAACATGATAGTGCTAAAGTTAATGCACAAACACAAGTGTGTGTAAAGTTAGCTTATATTTAGCACCTTAAAATGTCCTTGGCTGAATGTTCCTTAAACAACTAGACTGTTTGCAAGTTAGCTACTGACAGTAACTAACATTACTCTACAATAAAAATGTCAGAAACTGGCGTGCTAGCTACAGTAGCTAATGTTACATTAAGTGAATCAGAAGTTCAACACTTAACATAATCTGGGACTCTCACAACACAAATTGTAAAGCGGATCAGTGAATTCACCAGATCACCAACATTCCACCACAAATTTTTTTTATATGCAGGAAATTTGGATTTTACAAGACTCTAGGCTAGAGTCAGAGGAGTTGTCTACACACAATGTGAGTTTGCTGCCAGACATTTTGCTGGACCAAGTGCGGTTTATGTTGCAATGGACGAACTACAACCGATATGTCTAACATCATAAACTGCTTTAAGTGCTGGACTGTGTGTCTTGAAATGCTCCTCACACACAGGAAAAGCAGGTTAGAGGGAGGGCAATGAAAAATAGGTATCTTGCTCTCTCCTAACTAAAGTGCTTACTTTGTGAAGAAATACATTAACTAACCTATGTGAAAAACTTACAAGAATATTGTGTTGATTGACAAACAAGTAGGCTAGTACGTGTATTTTTGCCACCACCGATATTCTTAGAGTTGTTTAAAGACTTTATTAGTCTTTTCATTTCTGTTTCTCTTCTGTACATTTTTAAGTTCAACTGTTTTAATGGAACAAGTGAATATAGTTTCCTGAAATCAAAGCATAATGAAAATAACAGTCATTGTTTTTATTATAGATATTACAGCTATTAGCTAGCCATCAACATTAATTGGTTTCTCATTTAACACGTTAAATATAAATTTTGGATTGGCATTCTATGCACTCGATTTTGGATTAGCACAGGAACAGAGTATTGGCCAATTCTCACAACAAAGCTGGCATTGGCGCATAAATAGCTGCTTTTCAAACCCATCCCTTCTACTGGCGGCCTGGCCAAGCTTGCCTAGTTTTTCTTGATTGTTTTGTAAATCAACTTTGTGTCAAATGGTCGCATTTTGTAGTACAAATGGGATCAAGTGCAAACAGACTTGTTGACAACATTGTAACCTACAAGAAAACAGCGCCATTTTGTTTACTGTTTTATGAATTAATTGGCAAAAGAGCATTATCTTTCAATTCAGATGTGGTGCTCCACTCAAATGTTTTGGGGCATTTTTCAAATGTGTATCTGATCCCCTTGATACCTTACATAACTAGACCAATCAAATGCTTCAATGGGTCAGGGTTTACATTTATGTGACAGGACACTGTAGGCCGCTCCAGTAATGGCTGTGCTGACAGAGTAGGAAATGGCCAATGAAATCTGTTGTCCACGTTATATTAGGCTACATAAAATGTATAGAATGAATTGATTTGAACTCAAATTGTATGTAAAAAAGTAAGATACTTCCTTAAATTGCTTAAGTAGGAGGGCAAAAACTACCCACAGAGTAAATACAAAGGTAAACAAATTTACTACAGTACATGTAACATTATCTGTAACAAATTACGACAAACCCCTATTTGATACACTGCCGATTTTACAGGTTTTCTTACTTAAAAAGCATGTGGAGGTCTGTAATTTTTATCATAGGTACATTTCAACTGTGAGAGACAAAAATCCAGAAAATCACATTTACATTTACATTAATTTACAATTAATTTACATGACATAAGTATTTGATCACCTACCAACCATTAAGAATTCCGGCTCTCAAAGACCTGTTCGTTTTTCTTTAAGAAGCCCTCCTGTTCTCCACTCATTACCTGTATTAACTGCACCTGTTTGAAATTGTTACCTGTATAAAAGACACCTGTCCACACACTCAATCGAACAGACTCCAACCTCTCCACAATTGCCAAGACCAGAGAGCTGTGTAAGGACATCAGGGATAAAATTGTAGACCTGCACAAGGCTGGGATGGGCTACAGGACAATAGGCAAGCAGCTTGGTGAGAAAGCAACAACTGTTGGCGCAATTATTAGAAAATTTAAGAAGTTCAGAATGATGGTCAATCTCCCTCTGTCTGGGGCTCCATGCAAGATCTCACCTCGGGGGGCATCAATGACCATGAGGAAGGTGAGGGATCAGCCCAGAACTACATGGCAGGACCTGGTCAATGACCTGAAGAGAGCTGGGAACACAGTCTCAAAGAAAACCATTAGTAACACACTACGCCGTCATGGATTAAAATCCTGCAGCGCACGCAAGGTCCCCCTGCTCAAGCCAGTGCATGTCCAGGCCCGTCTGAGGTTTGCCAATGACCATCTGGATGATCCAGAGGAGGAATGAGAGAAGGTCATGTGGTTTGATGAGACAAAAATAGAGCTTTTTGGTCTAAACTCCACTCGCCGTGTTTGGAGGAAGAAGAAAGATGAGTACAACCCCAAGAACACCATCCCAACCGTGAAGCATGGAGGTGGAAACATCATTCTTTGGGGATGCTTTTCTGCAACGGGGACAGAACGACTGCACAGTATTGAGGGGAGCATGGATGGGGCCATGTATCACGAGATCTTGGCCAAAAACCTCTTTCCCTCAGTAAGAGCATTGAAGATGGGTCGTGGCTGGATCTTCCAGCATGACAATGACCCGAAACACACAGCCAGGGCAACTAAGGAGTGGCTCCGTAAGAAGCATCTCAAGGTCCTGGAGTGGCCTAGCCAGTCTCCAGACTTGAACCCAATAGAAAATCTTTGGAGGGAGCTGAAAGTCCGTATTGCCCAGCGACAGCCCCGAAATCTGAAGGATTTGGAGAAGGTCTGTATGGAGGAATGGGCCAAAATCCCTGCTGCAGTGTATGCAAACCTGGTCAAGAACTACAGGAAACGTATGATCTCTGTAATTGCAAACAAAGGTTCCTGTACCAAATATTAAGTTCTGCTTTTCTGATGTATCAAATACTTATGTCATTAAATAAAATGCAAATTAATTACTTAAAAATCATACAATTTTATTTTCTGGATTTTTGTTTTAGATTCCGTCACTCACAGTTGAAGAGTGAATCACTGCCGATTTAGCAGGTTATCAAATACTTGTTCTCCCCACCGTATGTGATGTATGTAGTACTGCCATAATCTTGTTACTTTGGCGGAGAGAATAGCTTCTACTCTCAAATAAAGTTGTGATAAATGCCTTTGCTACAGTAATGTCAGTGCATGGTGTCACGTTATGTACATGTAACTGCGAAATGCAGACTCTTTCTCCCACTGTAACATCCAAATCCTCCATTATTGTTTTGTGATACATGTTGGTTACATGTACTGTATTTGTGTATTTTCCAGAAGCTTGTAAAATTGTCTTCTTAAAAGCAATCAGGGAAATAATTTTCCAAATTTGTACATGCCTGTATTTGCCTGGTGATGTAAACTGAAATCTTCCCCTGCGCTATCATTTGCTAACGTTTGGGTGGAACAAGGAGTTCAGGTTGCCAGACAAACAACATATTTTCTGGTTTCTGGTATTTAACTTCTGTTAATATGTGCTGAAAATATTGAAGAAATTGCAATCACTACATTATTTATGTTATAATTTGTGTACTTTTACTTTACTTTTTGTGTTTCAGTGCTTTTGTTATGTTGGAAGGTAGCTCAGTGCCTGATTTGGCAAATCAGTAATACTAGTTTTGAAGGCTGCAAAGTCAAAATGAGTTCTGTTGTCTCACAAGGGGAGGAATGCCACAGTAACAAGGGAGGCTACCACCCATTTAGCCCCCCACATGCATGTGCACATTTCACCCATAATCTGCCAACGTTTTCCAGCACACAACTTTCTCCTTCTGAAGTATCTATGTTGGTCTGTTGAACTTCAAACAATATATAGGTAGGTTGCTTATGAATCAAACCCTCTCAATCAACTATTTTATACTCTATAGATATATTTTAATCAGTGTTATGTAACATAATAACAATAATAATTAAAGCTGCAAGCAGCATTTAGTGGGTTTCCGCATTAAGCTATTACCTTCTTTTCAATAGGACACATCCAAATTATGTCCATAGCTGTAAACAATATTAAATGTTTTTTTCCTTTTCACTAGCATCCTCATGTGGCCAACTGTAAACATCATTCAAATGTACACTAAAGATCGGTTGTTTAATACTATAGAAGTAGAGTTGGAAGTGTTTTTCACAAATTCAGAAATGCCAAAAAAACATTACGGAATTAATGGGTCTCAGTTGCAAATATGTTCCTTGGGAGGATTTTTACATCTTTTCAAGATTTTAACACAAACGAGTTTCATGAGCTTGCAAATGTGAAAGCCTCAATTACATGTAGGGGACCGACAATTGCTTGCACTCGTTTTTGATATTTAGTGGTCGTCAAAATATTTACCAAGTAAAATTATTATATCATTATGCATGTAGGAGTTTTATGCATATATATGCAATACCATGGCCATGCTCATTAGTGAGTAGCAGCCAAGAAATACTGGGGCAGGAGTAACTTAAATAGGGACACAACGAGGGAGCAAACAAGGCACAGGTGGAAACAATAAGGACAAGGACATGCTACGTTCAAAAGAAAGAATCAAATCGAACAAACAGAACCTCACAATACTACACCTGTTTTGGATACTACGTGATTCCATGTGTTATTTCATAGTTTGGATGTCTTCCCTATTATCCTACAATGTGGAAAATAAATAAAAACACCCTTGAATAATTAAGCGTGTTCAAACTGTGACTGGTACTGTATCTTCAGCCCAAATATCAGATTTGGAAAAAACACACTCCCAGCACTTTTTCTTAAGGCCCAGTGAAAGGTGGGACTTGGGACAGGTTCACATGTTCACATGTTCCTTGCTCTTTGCTTTATTTTCTTGCCATATACACAACCGCTAACCATCTCATAGGTGCATCAATAAACAAATGTGTTACAGGTACAACATGTCTCCCATTACACACACACACAATATTTACATGATAGAGCACAATCATTTTTACTTTATGAATGAAGCTCGAAATGTGTTTACAGTGCCATAAAGAGTAAAACATAAAAATCTAAAACATAGAAAATGTGAGCTGTAAGCAGCAGTGCCATCAATGAATAGAAACAATGATCACATACATCCTAACATTACCAACTAAGGAAAATATTGACTTTGAACAACTAAAGCAATTAAGCATTAAAACTAGCTAGAATAGGTATACCTTAATCGAGGCCATTGAAGCTGACACACACACACCCTCAGCATGACTCCTCTCAATGTGCCAGAACACATCACTACTTGCAGTCTGGGTATTTTTTGAATAACATAACCTTTCTTTTAAACCTACAGTAAAATATACAGTGACCGTAAGTGTTTTAAAATCAAATATTTAATAGCATGACATTTCAATATACCACTTGTAATTAAGTAAAATTTGAAAATTGGTCAGTGTTTTGAATACTTTGGCTTCAGATAAATACAAATCCGATTCCAAAAAAGTTGGGACACTGTACAAATTGTAAAAAATGAATGAAATAATTTACAAATCTCATAAACATATATTTTATTCACAATAGAATATAGTTAACATATCGAATGTTGAAAGTGAGACATTTTGTAATGTCATGCCAAATATTGGCTCATTTTGGATTTCATGAGAGCCACACATTCCAAAAAAGTTGGGATAAGAGGCCGGAAAAGTTAAATTTAAAGATAAGGAACAGCTGGAGGACCAATTTGCAACTTATTATGTCAATTGGCAACATGATTGGGTATAAAAAGTGCCTCTCAGAGTGGCACTGTCTCTCAGAAGTCAAGATGGGCAGAGGATCACCAATTCCCCCAATGCTGCGGCGAAAAATAGTGGAGCAATATCAGAAAGGAGTTTCTCAGAGAAAAATTGCTAACAGTTTGAAGTTATCATCATCTACAGTGCATAATATCATCCAAAGATTCAGAGAATCTGGAACAATCTCTGTGCATAAAGGTCAAGGCCAGAAAACTATACTGGATGCCCGTGATCTTCGGGCCCTCAGACGGCACTGCATCACATACAGGAACGATACTGTAATGGAAATCACAACATGGGCTCAGGAATACTTCCTAGGTCGAAAAAGAAGCTGTATCTAAACAGGATCCAGAAGTGCAGGCGTTTTCTCTGGGCCAAGGATCATTTAAAATGGACTGTGGCAAAGTGGAAAAGTGTTCTGTGGTCGGACGAATCAAAATGTGAAGTTCATTTTGGAAAAATTTGTAAAAATGTTAAAGTGAGTATGGCCTTGAACACATGCTAGATGAACTCCCGATCGAGGAAGTGGTTATTGCATTACATGATATGAGCAACTGGCTCCTCAACTTACATCTGAATCAAAAGAAAGATGAGAGCATGGCCTTGAAACATTTATGAGTTGTGACCGAGCAGACATCCCAGGTCTTTAACTGTCACTCAGCAGGGGCCCAACAGGTCCAGAGAGGGTCATCAACTGGGCCAGAACCCACACAGGCCTTGGGCCTCTGCGGTTTCTTTTAATTTAGGATTTTTGTCACTGACATTTGCATGTGCTCACTGAAAGATTCTGCTATCCCCTCTGTGAATAGCTGGCAGGTGACAAATAGCTCTGGCTTTCCACTCCATTTTCTCTGTGGCAGCCAACACCCACCTGCCCGCCCTTCTTCCTCCCTTGATGTCCACTCCTGCCCATACCCCCTCTCCATGCTTCCTCTCCAGACACTGTTGGGGTGCTGTCTTCCCCCATGTCAGCCAGAGGCCTCCTGGGAGTTTTAATGGACTCAGCATTAATTGCCTGTTGAAGGACAGAAGCAGTTCCTCTCGGCATGATTGTGGACTCCCCTGAGAGTACAGCTGTCCGGTTCTGTGACTGTTGGTCTAATGCACACACATGCTGCTTCCGGAATATTAACTCAGCATGCAGTCAAACACCCACACAAACATACACATGCACACACTTTACAGTACAAAGAAACACACATATAGTATAGGCCACATGCACACATACACTAATACAGGTTTGTCCAATCATTTCCCTCTGCTCATTTGCAATGGAAATATTAACATTGTTCAGTATTCAAAAGAATCCATCCAACACACACATCCAAAGGGGAGTATGTGTCTGTCCAGGACTATATATGTCCAAACAGACTGGTCCTAATATTCTCCTCATGGTGTGTGGTTTCCTGTCCTGTCCCTGGTCGGGGCTCCGCGGTGCTTTGGAGGCTTCTGCCACCAGTTAGGGTTCACATAAACACTATCTATCCCAGTAGCCTAGGTGTCACGCTAATTTAGACAGATATCCCGTGGAGTGCGGCCAGGGAGGAGAGATTTATCGAGAGCCTCTATGGATTGTTTTTTTCTATGTTTTATTCAGGGGAATTGAGTTGGATGTGAGGACAAATTCCTTTAGACCTCGGAGTCCTTCGGGGTCATGGAATAATTATTGTCTTGTGTGTTGCTTTTCCATTGAATAGCTAGCTGTCCCTGGAGTGCTATTATCCATACACACATACAGTAAACGGACTGAACAACCTAGTATACTGTAAAGCGTGTGGTGCCTTGTTCACGTGGATAGCTTTTTACACCACTACAGAATATCATTGGATATGTGGTTGTTTTTATCCTGCTGCCTAGTCATGTTAACCTCGTCTATACGCGGAGCTGGAAAGAGTACTGATGTATCCTACTGGAAAGTTTGGATACTTTAATTAGTTCTTTAGCAATTTAGTTACTTTTAAAATAATTGGCATGTCATTTATAGCTGTACATATTCACTGTTAGTATGTTTATCCATTCTTACCTTTTTGTCTTACTTCACTAGGTATTGTTGGGGAAGTGTCTGCAAGTAACACATGTTCCTCACAAAGCAATTGACAAATGCAGTTCTGTATATTTTTATTTGTCATTCTGATTGCTCTAAAACATCTTTTGCCAGGTTAAGGGGTATTCTCTTTCACTCATAAGCTTTCTGAGCTTTCTGAGCTGTGTTGTCATAATGAGGCAGATTGAAAGGATGAGCAGGACCTAACCCAGACAGACCAAACAAGATATTAAGTTTCAGTTCTGATTTGCATTATACTTTACTGCATTTATTCCTCAAGAGATACCCACTAAAATATCAACATTGACAGTCATCCATTCACGGCCATTAAACTAATGATAATGAACATTTGGTTTGATAAAGTAAATCTGAGCCTTATGACTTGATCTCCTTGCATAGACCAAATGGGAGCCATGTTATTTGATTTGACTCTATTTATCCCTCATTAATTCCACATCCCCATCCCCATGTTCCCATATCTTTCCCCATGGCTTCTTCCACCCACAGCCTCGTCTCATTGCTTTCGGGCTCATCCATTTGGGGAGAAATATTGTGACCGAGCGCTATCGCTAATGACGACTCGCAGAGCTGGAGCCAATCAGATCAGTGACGTTTAATGTTTTTGAAATGCGTTTTGGTTAAGTGGACATGATAAATCATCTCCCGTACACACAAGACTAATGCTGTGGAATTGAGCCTGCAATTCAATTACCTGCAGTCTGATGGGAGAGTTAGGGTGTAGGCTGTGTGTGAGTGTGTGTGTGTGTGTGTAGAGTAGTGGTGTGGTAGAGGACAGGGAGCTGTGAATAGATCGGCAGTGCTAAATGTACTAACTACACACAGGACTGTAATCACATTAAAAAGGCATGAAGGATCTCTTGTTAGCACCAAGAAGTCTCCCTGAGTAAAAAAGTGAATCATTTCTCCAGGTCTCCAGAGTGAAGTCTTAAATTAACTGTGGTGCACACACAGTAAAATATGTCTCCCTTGTAACCCTTTTAATACAGAAAGCATGATTTGAAATTGACATAACATTCGGAACATTAGAGCAAATGTTTATTGATAACTTTTAGTGCCCTTATTGATGTCCAGCCACGCTTTCACCTTCAACAACTTAGTGTAGTGTGTATATACATAGTACATAGTATTAGTTAACCCAGGTTATCAAACCTACCACCTTGGTACCACGCAAGCGGACTGCAAGTCTGTAATCAAGTCTGCTTAGAGTACGAGCCATTAAGTCTTTATATGAGCATTCAGCTTCTTCCTTGACTTAAGGTTTCACAGAGAAGAGAATAAACTCTTTATGTTAAAATCCCTTAATAACGTTTAAATTGCACTTTTGTGGTATCCCCCAACACCTAACTACCCGCGCAAGCAGGCGGCGGTGCAAAAATGTAGGTCATGTTGTACCTCTATTTCTACTGAGAAACAAACAATTACACCATACAGGAAATCCAGTCATCTGCCATTCAGAAGATGTATGGTTTTGAGTGTCTACCTGGCAGTAATTGTAGGGGTTTTGATAGCTATTGTGCATCTTCTATGAACATGGATGATGCGTTTCTGTGCTTAAGGCTGAAATCCACATAAATACATGAAAGAGCCTACAAAAGAGATAAAGAGAAATGAGAGTGTAATTCACTTGTCTTTGACTGCGTGCTCCAAACCTCAACCAGGTAGACTTCCATACAATCTTTCGATTAGGAGATGCCAAGCCGGGGGCTGAAAGGGTGCAGAGGTTTGTCTTCCACTAACATTAACACAACAGTTTTTTTACAATGGCCTCTCATACTGACTAAGAAAGCTAATGGAAGTTGTCAGTAGGTAAGGAATGGGTTCTCTGGACCACACCCATAAGGAACATAATGCCACCATTCACACTCCTCTTTCCTCTCTGGAAGGGGCCTCTTTTGTGCCGGCACTCACATTCTACTCCACAGGGCTCTGGAAGGAGTCATTTTGTTCAATTTGTCTAAAGACCACTGGCTTATGTGACAATTGCAAGATTTGGGCTGTAAAAGTTCAATTTACAATTTTTTTAACCACCTGACATCTGAATGCCTTTTAAGCTGGCCTATAATCTCTCTCAGATTTTATAAAAATAAAGTGAAAGTGGGGGATAAAAAGAATGGAGGGATATAAGGGGTAAGACAGAGGCCTATCTAGGTCTCTTGTATGTCCTTCAGGTCTCTGAAGTGGTGCGGATGATTTCAGTTTGGTGTAAGGTGTCTGAAATCAGAGGAGAGGAAATTGAATCTGGATTATGACTCTTAACCAGTCTCCCAGGCCAGTATCACTTCCACAGTCATTGAAGTCATTCAACAGGATTGATTGATTAAACTCACTTGACTTGCTGAGCCAAGCTGAGATCCTTGGCTGAGCACCAGAATTCCAGAAAACTCCAGATTGACATTTCATGTTAAGTATTATTGTTGACCCAAACTATCTTGACATTTATGGAGAATTTTTCTATACCTCGACTACTTAATGTACCAATTACCAATGTTAGCAATGATACAACTGTGACATGAACATACAATCTCCTTAAAGCTGAAGGATGTAACTTTAAAAACAAGAAGTATTTCTGCTTCATTTTCCCAGAAACCTTGGCTGTCGCTGGTGTGACGTCAGTTCGCTCTTAAAGCCCCACATGTTATCTGTGCACTAAAAATCTTCATCTGACTCAGTGAGTTGACATACGAGTACTTTAACTATATACTGAAATTAATTCAATGAAATATATCTGATTAGCTAGCTACTAGTCTAAACTCGCCCTGGTAATGTAAACAAAGCAAACAGCATGTACAGATGGCAGCATTGCCTCTTTATCCACAGAAAGTTAGCTAGTTAACCAAATTGGCCAATCACTTTTGCCAGGTAATTAGTCATAGCCAATTACCAACCACAGTATGAGGTTATCTATACAGCTTACATTGTCCTAGCAGGCAAGCTGATGTTATTAGAAGCTGGTAGAAGTAGCAAAATGTGAACAATGTCTGCAGTCAATGTACAGTAACTATAGCCATGTCTATATAGCGAGACATAATTACACCAACAAGGACATTTCTAACAACAGTGTGAGGTTAGCTAGGTAGCTAATATTTTAGCTAACTTCACTTACTTATTTAACAGAAGAATTGCCACATCAGCGTTGAAGTTCAATGCATTTTGCTTCATGAGTTCCTTCCATTGTGGATAGGCAGCTTCACCAATGTTCATTTCCGAACGGCATCTATCTGTCTCTTACCAGATTTGCTTTATTTCTATCGAAAGCGTATTTTGTTAGGTACCGTTACATTCTTAATTTTTTTAAACAAAATTGGCTACCATCTTTTACTGCTTGATCCACAAAATGAGAGTAGCCACTTCCTTATTTTGTCCAGCCTCAGCTCTTTGTTTGATACATCAAACGCATCTCTTCTTGTGCACAGGATAACATTTCCAGCCACTGCAAGAGCCGACCACATTTCTCCATAGGGGCATTGCACAGCATACAGAGGTTTTTCAGATGCGGGCCTGGGACCATCTGATAAAAATTACTTCAGCTTTAACAGACTTTCAGAATAAGCAAATTTGAATTTTGTGGTAGAAAAGTAACAAGCAAACATCCCGCTTTCCTAGCAAACATAGATACTGCCCCCTACAACATGGCTGTATGAAAATCTATGGATAATCGAAGGCCGGACTTTATAAGACAATACTTAATTTGGAAAAACCAGCGTTGATCATGTCCGTGTTGGTTGATGCCTAGCTGCAATAATTACAAGCAAGCACAATAAAAGTGGGCTCCGCCGTTTCGTTTGCACTGTCGAGATGGGTGCATGTACCCCAATGCATATATTCAATATAGCCCGGTACAACAAAATGCATTTTCAACTTTAAAATAAATCTAGTCATTAGTTCCATGAAGCATGTCACAGTTTCTTTCACTAAATGTTCAGTAGTCTAAGTAACAGCAAAGTACACACATTTTCATTTGTTTAAGGTGTTTTAAGAGTTCTGCTCATGTACAATATAGATTAGACATGCAGACTTCTCTATCTATCGACCATGTTTAGCGAGCCAAAAAAGTACTTTATAGAATGTTGTAGTATACCTGCAGTTTAAATGACTGTAGCCATATCTAAAAATAATCTTGCTAACCACAGATCTCTGTTGTTCATTTCTGCAGACATTGTTTTCAATACGTGAGGTTCAAATCAATTGCCTTTTTAATGTCAGTTAAAAAAACAGTATGCTGTATGTTATGAAGTTAAGTTTGCTAGGCACAAATCTTATTAGTTTGCTTCTTAACCAAGCCAATAGAAGCAGTAGCTAAGTTAATTCTAACAGCCACTGTTTATTTGCATATTTAACATATTGATCCTTATGAAAGTGTTTTGGTCCAAATGTAATGAATAAAATAAATTTGTCAATCAGTATTTGAATGTGTTTCTGCACGGTATCAACAGAATAAAAGTGTTAGTGAATGACGTATTTACTGGTGGACGCTCGTTAATAGCGAAGGGCTGGAATCGTTGCCAGTCACGATCTGAACTCCGTTGACATGTTAATACCTCACAGTTAATACCTCACAGTTAATACCTCACAGTTGTAACAATGGTGAGGTTTGTGTGTCACGATAATGTCCCAATGTCCAGTGGTGTGGTTTCCACACCACTGGAGTAGAAGAATGTCCCATGCTGGAGTGGTTGCCACAGGATTCTCTCCTTCCTTTGCAGTTGCTCTTCATGAAAAGTCAAGACATATACTTTGGAGTGTTGAGTAATTAAAGACTGTAGTTCTCACGACTGTCCTGGAATTAGCAACATTCGTAAAAGGTGTAAAGATAACTAGGACTACGAAAATAACTAGGACTACAATATCCCACTATCCATCTCCAGTTGTCTCTAAAATGCGTTGTACAGTAATTTTCTCTGGTTCAATATCACCATGTTCGATCACTTCCCACAATGAATCCTTCAAATAGTGATGAAAATAATTTTTTGTTGCTTAATGTAAAGTTAGCTAGCTTAGCAGTATTGAATCTTACCCCTCTGGGTCATGTCACAGAGACAGTGTTTTGAATAGGGATGTAAAAGTGTTGATTTTGATGCTATTGATTGACTCTTGTCCATTGATAACACTCTCCTAAAGCCAGGCAACAAAAATAGTCAGTATTTGTCAATAGGCGTTTCCTCTGCATCTTGCCATTCAGACATTAACACACACGGGTCTCTACATCATCCTACGTAGTGTCATGCTTCTCATTAGTTACTACTGAGTGAGAATGTAAATGTCCCTGGTGCACATGCAAAGTAAGATTATGCACAATGGATACGCATCCAACTGGAAAAAAAACTATTATGTCTTTATTGAAATGAAAACGGAACAGAGGAGTCACAGGATCCATTTAAATGATGTCAAGAGAGAGATTCCCCAGTCTACACGTTCTACATGGCAGGTCTCCTCGTTGCTTCCATTGAAAAGGAGTTTTTTTTTTAAAAGCATGAACTGATGCTATCTTCTTTCAGCATCCTCAGTGTGTGAGTGCGTGCATGTATGTGTAGGTGTGCGTATGTATGTGTATGCACACCCCAGCTTGTTTGAAGTCGGGCTTGAAACCGTTAAATCATCGACTGAAGCGGGCCCCCGCTGCACTTTGGATGTCGCCATTCATCTCAGGAGCTGAATTTTTCATGTGGTAATTAAAATTTGTAGGTCAAGTCTCCCATGACACCTATTTCTGCTAATACAGGGAAAAGAGCCCGTCGCACTCGTTAACTCTGCTCTTTTGCCGAGCCGAGATTTAAAGGATGAAGGGTGACATTTTCTCCCATTTTGTAAATTAATGCGATTGATCTGCCTAACAAGAACAAAGTTAGGCTTCCAAATACCACATGATAAAGAGATTAAGCTTTTAAATGGCTTTCCAAAGGCAATCTTTATTACTAGGCCTGGAGCGAGGGCATTGAACTTTCAATTAGAATTTCTAATAGGCTATTGACTGGAATGCATAAAATGTTGCTATTGTTGCTAAGGTCTTCTTTCTGGGTCCAGGGTGCATAACCTAGAAATCCCTCAGACTGAGAGTCTGAACAGGAGTTTTTTACATGAAGAATATTTATTGAGGCATGCATGTTTTCTCTCAAGCCTGTACACATTTGGGTGGTTGTAAGTGGAATTGTTTGAAGTTCTGATGGCATTTTGATGAGCCACCTTTATAAATTATGGTAATTATGCCAACGCCTTTTCATGCCTGTATCCTTTTTTGTGGTCAACAATTTTACTATGTGTCAGCTTTAGTCTTTTCTCTTCTAGTTTTTTCTTCCTTTCTAGCTTAGTTGCTCTGATGTCGTTCCAAGGCCTAGTACTTTTGTTAGTCTTCATTTCCATGGTTCTTAAAAGTTAAACAACTGTTTATTTTTAGTGTGTGATCTCAGCCTCCAAATCCAATATATAATTGCCTCCAAATCCTTATTAAATGTGGTCAAAATATTTGTACTTATGTCATCCTAATTCAATCTGCTGCTCCTGGAGAGCCATGCATGAAGACTTTTGAGTCTGGTTTTAATTTAGTGTCTCACTATCCCTCTCTGTATTTTGCGTTCTCTCTCTTTGCCTCTCTTTACATTCACTGAAGATTTTGTGACAAAGTTTGAGTTCACATAGTATTTACATAATGCTTTTTTTTCACACTGCAGCAGTAATCACCTGGGCCTAGATAGGGTTTGGGTGATATTTTTGTCTCACAGCTTTGAAGTACTGTAAATGCCACGGTAACCAGTAGCCTAACTATGATATTAAAAAAGTATTCTGCGACTTGGCCTATGGAGCCAACTTTTTGTTTTAACAATATTACCCATTTGAATAATAGAACCAAACCACTTTAGACTCTTGAATAATGCAATAATTCACAAGCATGTGCAGACAATTAGAGGGTTTATTTTCTGATCTGAATGCTGTTCTCATTATGTTTTGTCTACCAAGTCAAAAGCACCAGTTGTTACCAAGCACTTCATCAAGGAACATTAGCCTATTAAAAATGAATTATTAACTCACAATTCTGTGTATTAATTATAAGACATTCATAGCATTTCATTACACTGACTTTCCTTTTTATCAATATCATGCAAATAATTGACCGAAAGCAAGTTGCAATTGAAATTAGGGCTAGTTGCAACTTTCATCAAGTGTATTCATTGTTTATGAGGTTTTACACAGTTTATCACACAACAGATGGTATCACACCCTACTGTAGTTATGTAGCCGTGACTGTAGCCATCTACAAAACCAAGAATTAATGTATAGCTATGAACCTATGTATTTGTAGACTGCTTATGTCCCAGCTATCTACTCATAGCATATTTATGGTCCATTGACTGTGGAAAATATGAATGTGATCAAATTATTATAAATGTTTTAAACCATTTGACTTGGTTAAAAAAAGAAGTGGGCCCTCTCATAGCCCATATCATTCTTATAATTTTTTACAGCTCTGTGGGGTGAGGTTAGTGTACTAGATCAGGAAAAACACTGGGTCCCCTTGTAGCCCATATTATTATTGATATTTTTAGGGGGATTGGTGAGGTTAGTGTACTAGATCAGGAAAAACACCAGGTCCCCTTGTAGCCTATATTATTATTGATTTTTCTGGGGGAGTTGGTGAGGTTAGTGTACTGAATCAGGAATAACTCTGAGTTCCTGCACCGCTCGGGGACCTATGGGACTCCTGTCAAATCACCAGACAGTGTTACAAATGAAAAAACATCATGACCGACCATCAGTCAACACTGTAAAACAATGATGTCAGGTTTTGGATTCCACAGCTTTTTGGGCAGGATATGGCTGAGTGCATCTGGCACCAATTCTGACATGTGTAAAATAGAAGAAAATCTCTATAGATTTCAGCTGTTTGAAAGCTTATTACTGTTTATACTGTAGGGAAGGCTAGCTGAACGAGAAAGATCTGTTCACATTGCCCTACATTCAAAAGAGTATCATGCAAGATCACAAATCCTCTCAAAACTTCTGGGGAATTTTTTGTAGTTTCAGTAAACCTGCTTTGTATCCTGTTCTCTTCCCCTTTATGTCTCTCTCTCTCTCTCTCTCTCTCTCTCTCTCTCTCTCTGTCTCTCTGTCTCTCTCTCTCTCTCTCTCTCTCTCTGTCTCTCTGTCTCTCTCTCTCTCTCTCTCTCTCTCTCTCTCTGTAACCGCAGGTGATTGTAAGCCTTGCACGAATGGCATCCAGATACAATTTGTCAGGACTCTAACAGCACGTTTCATTCAAACTGTGGGGTTAACATTGTGTTTATGGTACACTACATTCAAACTCTAATTAAAACAACATTACATCTCCCATCTGCCAATCTCCAGTAATCTTCTTTAATTGCGGTAATTAAACTATATTTACATGTGCAGAATACTTGTAATTTAGCAAATTGCACTCTCCTCTCTGCACATTTAATCAGCGCAGGGAGCCGCAGTGAGTGAGTGGAGTGGAGAGGAGTGGAGTGATTTCAGTGTTTTGATTTTAGTGGTGGGTTGTGTGTTTCTGACAGGGTAAGTGGACTAGCGCCCAGGGGCCCAGTGAGGTTAGGAAAACAAGCTGGTGGAGAGGTATTGTCATTGGGCTCTGATTGCAGCTTCTACGCCAATTACGGTCCTGGGCTCGTTTGTGTTGCCAGCCAGTGAGTTGGGCCTTAGTCATGTGCGTTACTAACTAGTAGTAGTGTTAGATTGATTGTGCGTGCAGGCAGGGAAGGTTATAAATAATAGGCACTTGAGGCACACATTTTTGTTTCACACTCAATTCTTTGGCTACTTTAATAGTTCCAGCAGCATAATCAGCAAGGAAAATAGGTTCTAAGTATCCTTAGCAGATTGATAAGTGTAGTGTTTTGGTCACTGTTTGATGCAAGGTGTACCAAGTGCAACAAGTTAAAAGAAGGGTATTAAAACCCAGATCTGAGAACAATTGCTGTTTTAATGAAACATCAACTAGCCTGTTTGACAATGGAATAACAGTGTGCTTGCCCTCAGATTAGTGTTATTAACAAGGGATTGATGTGAAATAGTGAATTTGTCACGTAGCTTGATTATATTCTACTACTACATGATGGAAAGAAAAGTTGTCCCTGAAGAAATCGGAACCTACTTCTTCACTTTTCTTTCCACGGTGGAACAGTATCTTAAGGCTTATAAACCTACTTAAGCCCAGTAATGTTGTCTACCATACACTCTAACCAGTTCTAGTCAAATGCTCATTTCCACAGCCTCTGAGGCAAGGACACACTCTGTCATTTGACTTTCATCCTTGCTGTTAGTGGCCTGGGCCAAGATATCAGACACTGCCTGGCCCAAATCCTCCATCATATTAGTCAGGGGAGGAGACACGAGTCCTTCTTGGGAGTGACTGGGTCTTTCCTATGTTTTGTTATTACAGAGAAGATAGCTACCATTAGGCATGTCCCCCTGGGCTAATGAGAGCCGTTTATTCCCCTATAAGGCCAGATGGAATCTGTGGGGATGGAGCAGCAGAGCTGTTAAGTACGAGAGTTTAAGCGGAGATGAAGGGAGACCTGTTGTCCAAATAAAAAAATACATGATTAAGACAATGTGAGATTATCTGCCAGTGTTAAAAAATATGGGACCAGAATATTATACGGTATTGGTATTAAAAATGTGACTTGTGGTCAGGAAATCAAGTTATAAACTGGCTGCTGAGGTAATTGGTGTGGTCACAGAAAGCTCCTCTCGTCCCAGAGTGGCTTAGTGACTGCTGTAACTATTCCATTACTCGTCGTTGGAAGATACTTCAGGGAAGGGGAATGCAGCATGGGAAGCTAGGAATCCTCCAATGAGTATCTACGGTAACTGAATTGAGATAGCTTTCTCAGCTTTTTGCCTTTTCATAGTAGGTCAATATGTCACTTTTTACTCACCTTATGGAATTCTTATGTTTTTTTGCAGGTTAGACTTATGTAGGATAATGTCCTCTGATTGGGTGTTGTATGAAAGGGTGCAGTATGACTTCCTATGATTCGTTAGATTATGAAGACTTCCTCAGCACTGAAACAGAACAGTATGTGATTCAAATAACAGGCTGCTGTATAGCTCTGCAATAGAGACCATGAGGAGCAGTAGCTTGGGGCAGCAGCACAGTGCAAATTATGTCCGAAGACAGACCAAGCCCAAAATACTGATTAGCCCAACAGTAGTTCCTGCTAATTAGGTTCCATTCAGTGTTACTATCATAGTCTCATCATAGGATGTGAAACCAATCTAATGCCTGGGATACAATGTCCTTTGCATCTATTTCATGCTCAGGTTCTGAGGATTTTTACGTTTTGTATTTTGAGTTGCATCTTCTTTTCTCTTTCCAATGCTGTTGTAGTACAAACAGGATAATGTAGAATTTCTGAAGGTCATTTTGTTGTGCGTTTAACAATGTCCGCTGCCTGGTTTGTTATTGCCATGAAGGCCCATTTGTCTTTGGTAGTTTGAAGTAACAAAGAAGTGCAACGCTTATTTACTAGTTGAGTTCTACGGCAAGGTCAGGTAGGAGGCAGGGAAATAATGGCTTTGTGAGGGACAACTATGTGTGTTGGCTCCTAAAACATATGAGGTCCATATACTGTACGAAAGGCCTGCCAGGCAACATACTCTTTAGGTGTGTTCACATTACACCTAAGGGAGATTTTAGCCCAGGGCTAGGCATGTGTTCACACTTGCACATTTCAAAGTGGGCTATCACGAACCTTAGCCCAAGGCTAGCTGGCCCTGCTCCAAAGAGGGTTTAGCACCGACTTATCAGGGCTAGCCCTAGAAACACGGGGGCAAAATTACCAGTGTGAAACAGGGTCAAGAACACATTTACATATGCTCATGAAGTGCACAGCGGCCAAAAGCTGTATTTTTGTTTCGGACCTTTCACTCAGCGACATTTTGTTGTTTCAGTATATTGGCTTTATCTGAGCAAAGTAGCTTCCAAGTAAATCTTGGAAACATGTGGAAAGACAGAAGGTTGTACTTGTCATTCTCCATCTCGTGTTTATATATTCACGTCGACGTTTTTCTATTTTTTTTGCATAGTTTTAACAACGTTGTCAAAGCAATACCAACAGGGTTGACATCTTGATCAACCGATGTCAGAAAGCCGTTCATTGAATCAAGGGAGTGTAACATCGGTCTCATGTCAGTGATGTTCATGTAACATTATTCCCAGGGCTTACAAATACAAGTGAGAATCCTTAGCCCGGGGTTAAACCTTAGCTCAGGGTTAACAAACTCTTGTGTGACCACAGGCTAAACTAGCCCTGGGACAGTCTTAGCCTCAGGCTAAGTACAATGCACTGTGAAGAGGCCTTTTGTGCGTTTTGACCATTGTTATGCTGGCTATGCTCACTCCTGCTGTGCCCCTGTAATCTTTTTGAAGCCAGATGTCTGTCAGTGCATCCGGATGTGATAGATGTCCCTTTATGGCCATGGGTCTCATCATTTGGTTCTTCCATCCTATAGAAGCAGGGGGAAATAAATAGCCCTATGGTTGAAAAAACTGGGTATTGCAGTCTGACTATTGTGTGAGCCTGTAATTTTATTCCTTTGACTTCCTTCCTTAAAGGAAGCTTGTTTACACCGACTGATCAAAACCAATGTTAATGGCTCTGCGTGTGCTACAAAGAAGAGGACCAAAGGAGAACAAAGGAAAAATGATTGGCAGAGAATTGCACTGATGCACTGTTGTTGTAAGTGTGCAGGAAGATGATTGATACTCTTGTCTTGTCTTATCAGGCTCTAGAGAGAGGTAGGCTTTACTAATGTTGCATTCGCTGCCAATCAAGCCTTTGTCTGGTTGTCTCCCAGTGATTACTCTGCCAACCAAGCTAGAACCATCCAGTCTGCTACATCTGCCTTAGATGCAAAATAAATCATATTTTTCTTCTCCTGCTAGATTTGATCAACCAAAGAAAGAAAGCTAAGACGGATTCGGTCTACTCCCAACTGTCATATAAGTGGGATGTTCACAGGATATGAACTTTTGATTAGATTTTCTCCCTTGTGGTTTGTAGACCCTGCTATCGGTGTCTTTATTGATACCGAATCCCCCCACTGATCCCTCCAAATCTTAAATGTGTATCCACTCTCCACAAATGTCCTTGTGCCTAATCTCTTGGCCGGAGATGAGAGGAGATTCAAGCCGCGCCACTGCCCCAACCTCAGACCCAGATCATGGCTCTGAGTGCTACTTTCCCCAAAGTGCTGAGGGCAGTGCCTCCTTGGCTTGCCCCTGTGAGCACTAGACAGCTAGCTCTCTGGTCTGAAGCAGAACCATGTTTACCCCACAGCTCACTTGGCGTTGTGACACCGGTGGCGGCTGGTGACTCGCAACATTTAGGAAGACTGAAGACTCTCGGTATGGGCACGGACCCCACAGACAGCAAAGCTTCCTATTATCTATGAAGTAACCAAAAACATTCATGAAATGTGTTTACTGTACATTTGAGGGAATATGCTGCCTGGGGAGACACAGTATGCAAGGCCAGCTAAGACCAGCTAACATGCACAATAAGCGATATTATTACAATAATGCCGTCAATGAGACAAATGAGGCCAGCGCTTAGAGGACAGGGATCACACCATAGGCCAAAAGGTGAAATGGGAATTGACAGGTTCATCTAAGGAGTAGGAGTGCAAGACAGGCTCATTACAGATGGATGGTGCTGAAGAAGAGCTCACATTTTTGTTTTCAACATTGTGTAGCATATGTACAAATATTATTCAAGCCATATAAAATATAGGCCTTCCCATAGTTTAGCTTTTTGGACATTCATTGACACTGACTGTACTTAAATTAAAAAGCACTAAATCTGATGTTGCCATTATCTTCGCCCTCAGTTTTTCCTTATTGTGTCCTCCCAGTAAATGACCTTCCCTATCCGATATCTTTTACAGCCTACTGACAGCTGTAATTAGACAGTCTTTCATTGTTGTTAATTAACACTTTGCTTAACAGTGTATAAAGTTTTTAATTCATTTGGTTGAATTGGTTTTTGAAAAAATGGTTAAATTCATTGTGCTTCTTAAAAGTTCAATATCTGATCCTCAACTGGACAAGAGCCAATCATAATCAATCTTGATTCTAATGTGTTTCTATGTATGGGTGGGAGAATCACCAACTGCCATAGTATTCTGTTAAAGATTCATTTGTGGATTTTCGCCCACCTGTTAGGAAAGTGGTGCTATTCAGACAAAACGGGTCCCCAAACATTGTGTGGTTTCATAAACCTACCAATATATGCTCCGCGTCATCAGCACACTTTGCTCGCAAATTTTCAGTTTCATTGCAAAAAGGTATGATAATGATCACACTTATTTGCCAAAGTCCTGGAATGCAACATTAAAGAGATGAAACTTAGGGGAGACTGTAAATATCCTCCAGCTATTACATGGTCTTGCCCAGAGGGTGCCGTTGAAACTTGTTCTTCGTTCTAAAGCAGTCCATTTTAATCAGGTATTTGGCGACGACCTCTGCGGAACCAACATTGTGTGACAGTGATTATCTGATAATAGGAGAACTGGAGGGACTGGATCAGGCTAAATTAGGTACATACACAGTTCTTGAAAACACCAGATAGTATCATACGTCTGGTATTTATTTAAACATTTCTGCTCCCTCCTTTTTTTCTTAATTTTTTCTTCTCTTTTCTTATTTATTTTTCTTTCCTAAGGCTGGATGGATGGTCTTGTGAAATGAAGCGTTTGACATGAACCTTTGCCATATGCCTGTAGTTCTGCCAAAAATATTTAGAGCAGCTCTTTTCCTTCGCCAAGTATTCAGCCATCTGCTCAAGTCTTTAACCAGCGGTGTCCTGGGACTTCGTCAAGCCCTAACTGTGAAGTCAAATGGCTTCTAGCATCTTTCAAGTCAAAGCAATTGCACTGAGCTGATTTACTAGACTGGCAGTATCAATCACATACTGTATATACTTTATGATCCTCTAGATCATTTTCATATTTACAATATTTGTCCTGTGATTTGGGCCAAGTCTTTTCTCAGAATTATTGTCATGTGTCATTGAGTAGATGGCTCATTTTAATATTTAACCAAGACAAAAAAATAACGGTTGATGAAATATTTCAAATGCATACTCAGAGGGTAATTCATGTTTGTCAATTGTGAGCTGTTTGTGTGTATGTTTATGTGCACTTAGGTATGTATGGATGGAAGTAAAGACGTCTGGTTGGCTAAGCAGCTGCTGGAGTCGGACTGTAAAAAGGGCCTCTTTATTGTGCTTATTTTCTCTAGTTTATATGGGCTGCACAGCCCACTGGCAGAGTGAAACGGAGGTGCTGTGCTTTTATAACCCTAACCTATGGTCTGAGCATGCGCTGCCTGCACCAGCTAGCACAGGAGAAGAGATGGCTTTTGTATGGAGAGGGGGAACATCATTATGCACTACGTGGGACCCCATTATTAGCCCCATTACACACAATGACAGCCAGGCATTCATTCTCCTCTACCTGCTTTTTAAAACCACTAATAAATAATGAGAGGCTGAAGCTACAGCTAGGAGCGTTGGAGGAAGAGGAAAAAGGTCATTACAGGCTTGGCCGCCATTTGTCAAAATTATTTTATAATCTCGGGTCGCAAGGAGAATTTTTGCTTAGTTAATTGTAGATGGGACCATTGAACATAAATTCACATTAGGAATCAATTTGTTACCCTCCGCAGCCAGTTTGCACCCCCCCCCACACGCCCCCCAGGGTGGTTGGCTGACTATCCTGGGCTTGTTTTGACCAGCGTGTCTGCTGGAGTCACATACAGTAGTAGTTTATGTCACAGTTTATTGTGACATAAACTGAAGGGAAAATGAATGGAACAGTAGCCATGCTTGCAGTACATGTAAGAACATAGTTAATTAATTTAGCAGAATAATTCACACCGCTAAATAACCGTGTTATGCAAGGTGTTCAAACTATGGAGATATTAAGGCTGAGAGAAGCATTGCCAGAATGTGTAGAATTGCCTGGAATGTGCTTTGAAACTGCACTGTTTTCTTAGCCTTATAGCAAAGTGTGTGTATTAGCACTTAGCAGGCAATTTGTTTTGAACTGTAACAGTTTCTGTCAGCCTCATGACAAAGATGTTTTTATCAGTTGCTCTTGTGGTGATTTTGATAAACACAACAAAACAGACAATATTTTGATTCTAATAGGTTTTTTTATGTATGAATTCTACCTACCATATATTCAAATAGCTTCATTAGTAAAAATGTAATCTAATATTAACAGTAGGCATTTTAAAACCGTGAAGACATGCTTAAGCTCTCATCAACTTTGTATTGTATATGCCTAGTAACATATGAAATGAGAGGTGCTTTAATCAATATGCAATGCAATATTTCAAATGCATAAATGATTTTCTTGTGATTTTTTTTATTTTGATGAACATCCAACTTAGACCTTTTTGTGGAAGAGTATGGAGGAAAATGTATCCAATCCTCCAAAGGCCATTTTGTCAATATCATCCCCCCAATATGGCAACTTGACATGTTCGATTCCCAGATGGGAGCCTGGTTGTTCGTAGCCTGGGAGAAATGCACAGCGAGGGAACTCTTGATATCATTGTTTCTTATGCAGCTTCTGTGTTTCGTGATCCTCGTTTTAAACACTCTGCACGTCTTTCCCACAAGGGCACTTGATAGATAACATAAGTGGTGTTGCAGGATATTTTTCCTTTGATTTATATCTCTTTGCCAGACCGGAGATGGAAAAACTGTCATTTCTGAGTGAAGCTATCCTGTGTTCAACGTCCACAGATGATTCCCATCGGGAATGTTACTATTGACATTCCTTTTTATTTTAAAATGTGAACAGTAGAAGAAGATGAGCTTTAGAACAAAAAAATTTTGTCTTGGAAAATTGGAGAATTGCACTACAATTGCAAAATGTTCTCTTAGCCATGGACAAAATCTGTTGAATGTAGAGATGTTTTTGTCTCTGCATTACTGTATTGTGTTCTAATACAGAGTACAAAGTCTGTTTGTACATAGGCCTACAGATTTTTATAAGTAGAAAAAATTGGTGGAAAATTGTAGATGTTTTCATCTGACATTTTCTAGTGCGACATTTACTTACCGTTTTGCTTGAAATACAACTCATACAAAACATTTTGGTATGCACAGTCCAAAGTGGAGGTTAGCACATTCTCATGGCGAGTTCGGTTTTTGTTCATTTATATAAACTTGCACATGCACGTTTTGGGGTATATTTTGTACGAGTGCAGCATTTTATAAATGGCTAGAGGTAAAGGTATTAAACTGGCCCTATTTGGTTTTCCCCATGGAGGGATAATGGAGGAGGCTGCAGTAGCGACACTGCCGCTTTCCCCGTATTCGGACAAGTGATACCAATACCTCGGCCTATGGGCTGATATATGACACTAATACACAAGCTGCCTGACTCAGCCTGCGCTGGGGCACTAAACAGAGGGGAAAAAAAGAGAAGAGTGATTGTTCAGGGTTGAGACGGCATGGCATGGCTGTAGGATCTATGACTCACAGGTACCGCGCTGTCTGGCCCCTACAGACAACTCTAATTGCTTTACATCTGTACAAAGGTTTCTTGTAATCGGGCCTTCTGCCTCCATTTGTCTTGCTTTCAGTCTCCTAGTGAACAGCCTTAATTGGTCTTAGTGGGGCTTTTTCTCTCCAGTTAGCTTCTGGGCCTGAGCTAGGAGAAGCCTGCATCTCCTCTGGGGACTGGGGACGGGGGGGTGGGGACGGGAGGGGGTGGGGCTTGGAGAGGAGAGGAAGTCAATACTTTCTTTTACCTTTAACACTTTAATTAATGTTCTCCTCTGACAGGGAGGAGGAAGGAGGGGGGAGCTTTCTTCCCATTGCTTAATATGCAGGAGGGTGGAAGAGAGCTCCTGGGATACTGAGTGTAAAATCCAGACATTAGAGTTCCGCCTGTGTGAAACCTCCTATGCTGCCATCTCTAGCAGCCAGTTGCTAAGACAACCATGTTCTTCTCAATTGTTTCCAGTTAGAACGTATAAGTGCAGGAACGTCTGGCTGTGTGGGTCTGTGAGGGGGCGTGTGTGGTGGTGTGTTTCTCATTTTTTGGGGGAAAAATAATGTTTTTAGAGAAATGTGTGTGTGAAAAGGAGAAATATGATTAATGGCTCATATATTTCCTACTTAATTGATTATCAGCAGAATATAGCTGAGTAGTGGATGATTATTGGCTTATTTGTACATCTGTCTTGTATTGGTGTTTTGGGCTTGGCAGTAGCACAGTGTCTGTGCAAACACAAGATGATACAGTATGAGCCCATCATTTTGGGTTGACATGTTTGCAGACCATCTTTGTTTGCTCTGCAAAAGTATGTTTTCGTCAACACATTAGACAATGACAGAGTATGTTGGCATATGACACAACGATACAATATGTCCACACATTAGCTAATGACACGTTGTACGATTGACATTTTGGTTATGTAGCTGATTCTCTTGTGATTGCATACATAATAGTCATGTGTTTATTTATGTTTTAACAGGAGGGAAGAGATCGGAATAATGAGCAGATTGGATGCTGGGGGTGATTAAGTGACTATGATGTTAAGGCGAGGACATTGCAGTTCACAGCCTTACTCTTACTATAGATACCATGTGATTTTTAGGGCCCACAGTCATTCAGGACAACTGTTTAACAACCCATCCCAAAACTCAAATTTTCACAGGGCAATATCCAGTTCACTGCCCTGGGGCATTGGGATAAGTAATGATTGATGTTTAGATCAGAGCGAAGAGTGGCCTTCCATACCTGAACTAACCAGAACTGACCCTGCTAAGCTTGAGGCAAGCAAACAGTAGGTTGCAGAGTGCTTCAGTATGTCCATTCATTAGACAACACAGTCTCTGTAATTATCCATTCCACACATTAGACAACACAGTCTCTGTAATTATCCATTCCAAATTCAAACCATGGTTTGGAAAAATGCTTATGCAAGTTGTTAGCAGTTGTTCCAGTAAGGTATTCCACATTTCTACCATGGAAGGTAGCAGCCGTCAGTTGTTCAATAAGAGACACCTGTTGCTCTCTGTCTGTCTTTTGGTCTTCCAAACCAAGTTAAAAGGAAGACCCAGACTCTTCTTGTTTACTTCAGTAGGAGTGCAGCTGTGATTCCTGGGTTGTAGCCTAGTCCAGTGACCTCACCCTCTGCATCTTTATCTCCCTGCCCTCCCTGGTTACACTTGTCTTTGCACAGCGATTACATCTCGAGTGCCCTGCTCAATGAGCCACACTCCACATCTCTCATCTCAGATAGAACAGTCATTTCCTGTTGCTGGATGAGCCCCCAACCCCTCTTACAGGAGAATTTAAACTTTTTTTCAACTTGATGTCAGATGGTTCTTCACACTGAATGCAGTCTGTTGGCTTAGAGAAACTGTAATCCATGCTTCAGTTTTCTTGAAATGGCAGTAACTATCGCTAGCAACAAATATTTAGAAAATATTTAGTAGTGTGACCATGTCTTTTTTATTATTTTTTATGGCTAAATCTCCTCACACCTCAAACTGAATATAGGTAATGTTGATATCAGAATTTTATGATTATTTTGTTTTACTTGCGCACCCGCCCTTATTACATACATATATTTCTGCTAGTAGCAGTAGCAGTACCTTAAGTTAGCCAACGTTTGTAATTGCTGTTAGAAGAAAACTGCTAACAGACCATAAACTACGTTCTCAGTGAGAAACCATGTAATATCAAGTTGTTAACAGTAAAAATTCTGTTTTAAACAATAACATACAGTTCCTTTCTGCGTGACGTCAAGGTGGAAGAGTCTACTGGGCTAGCACCAGAGGTAGTTCACCTTTATGTTTTTACACTGTGAATCAGCTGCTCCTGCAAGCTATATCTGCTTATGAACGCTTACAGTGTGTTTGTCAGACTGACTGACACTGACTGAGCCAGAGAGCAACCAATCAGGGACTCAGTGAGGATGTGTTCCAGCCGCCTGTCTGTCAGTTGACTTCCTGTCTACGGAGGTGTGTCAGTAGAGGTCAGTCTGGGCAATCTGTGTCTGTGAAAATGTGTCCGTGGAGGTCTGTCTTTAGAGATGTGCTTATTTGAGGGCTGTACTATGGAGGGCTGTACTATGGAGGGCTGTACTATGGAGGGCTGTACTATGGAGGGCTGTACTATGGAGTGCTGTGCTGTGGAGGGCTGTTCTGTGGAGGGCTGTACTATGGAGGGCTGTAATATGGAGGGCTGTACTATGGAGGGATGTAATATGGAGGGCTGTGCTGTGGACGGCTGTTCTGTGGAGGCCTGTTCTGTGGAGGGCTGTACTGTGGAGGGCTGTACTATGGAGGGATGTAATATGGAGGGCTGTTCTGTGGAGGGCTGTACTGTGGAGGGCTGTTCTGTGGAGGGCTGTTCTGTGGAGGGCTGTTCTGTGGAGGGCTGTGCTCCCTCCCTGTGTTACCCGTCTGCAGACTGACTGATGGAGCTATGCTGCCAGGGCTTAAATAGCAGCTCTAAGCGTCCAGCTGCTCCCTGCCACGCTCCACTTCTCCCCAGATGGCTCTGAGACGTTCCAGCAGCCCTCCGGAGGGCCCGGCCGCTCATGAGGAAAGTGTTATGGAGTGGCTCTCAGAAGCACCAGGGAGGACCCCCCCCCCCCCCCCCCGCCCTTCCCTCTTCCCCTCCGTCCCCCCGGGCCCTGCGCTCAATCCGGAGAAGGGCCGCCCGGCCGCCTGCCTGCCTGCCTGTGCAGCCTCACCGGCCAACTCTCCCGACAGGGGATGGCAGATGGCGGTGGCTGCAGCGCGGGCCAGCAGCCTGAGGCTCTACACCCTGGAGGGGGCCTGGAGAGACGAGAGACAGCACATGCCTGCCTGGCCCGGGACGCCACAGATAGCTCCCTGGAGGAGCCCCCCACTCACGTTGGCTTGAAACAGACTGATCTGCTCTCATTGGCCCGAAGCAGATGACCGACAGAGACTGGCCAACCATTCTACCAGTCCTCCTCAAAGATGGCATAGTGATGTGTTTTTGATACGTTTTCCCTTTACTTGGAGATCTTCGGATATCTGCGCTATTTCGTAACGTTAAAAGTGGATGCCCGACCCTTGAGTTTTTGTGCTGGGAGATGAAAGCGCATTCAAAGTCATTGAGACTTCCTAGGGAACAGTTGGTGTTCATGTGCTCTATCTGTCTGCTGTGGTGTAGGGCCTCAGGGCATTAGTCCCTGACCTTGTGCTATGTGTTAAAGTGATGGATGAGGTACTCCTGAGCAATCAACTTTACACTGCGGGTCTTTGACAGGGCTTTTACTTTCTGCTTTGGCAGTACTCAGACATACACAGTAGCTTCATAAACACACGTATCTGTGCACAAACACTGACATGCTCCCACCCCATAAACATTCACCAGGGTATTGAAACAGTAAATATTTGACATTAGGCCGTGGTTAGATTAGATAAAAGATTACGACCACTTGCGTTACATCTCTATGATGGCTGGCCACTGACAGGATGCCCGTTTTCATCCTGACCTTCTCATATCCTTTATCCCTCTCACTTTGTGTTCTCACTCTCTCACAGACTCAGTGTCAGTGTCTGCCATTGTTCTAGTGCATTTCCATGGATGTGTGTGTCTGAGGGATGGATGGGGGCCTCCCGTTGCTCTGTGCAGGTGGGGTTCCGTGGCTCCACTGGCCCCCACTGTTATCCTTGCTCTGACAGGAAACATACATCATACGGGGCCCCTAATGCCTAACACATTCCTCCACAACCTGATCAAAGCAGGGCTGCCCAGACAACAAAGTGGCCCTTAATGGCATGTTTTGACCGTATAATTGGGGTGTAATCATGGCTGACTAAACACTCCAGTTTTGTTTTTCTCTATCTATTTCTCTGCGTCCCTTTCTTTTCTCTCTCTCTTTCTCTCTCTTTCTCTCTCTCTCTCTCTCTCCTTCCCTCCATGTGTATGTATATGCCTCTTGCTCTAGCTCTTCTTTCTACCCCTTTCTCTTCTCTTTGCCACACTGGGAGAGGCCAGACTGGACTAGGTTTGGTTGTCATAAAGTCTGCAGCAGGATATCTGTGTGCTGAGTCGGCTGGAAGGCCCATAACCAAGCTAAAGGGGAGGTCCATTTTTATTGGAGCACACAGACTAACAAACACACATGGGGCAGCGCGAGCCAGTGGCCTAGAATAACACAGTGGAGCCACATGAGGGAGAAACATAATCTGCTGTGCTGAATGACGCTCTGCTACTGACAGGACCACTTCTGCCCCCCAGACGCTGGGCTCTGACAGATTTACCCCACTCTCTGTTGTTTCTGACAACACACTGTAAAAGGAGGGAGTTTAGTAGCGTTCATAGTCCTCTGTGACCTGACAAGGCTTTAAGAGCTGGACTAGTAAATCAAGTAAATCCACTGAGAGACATTGGACTAACAGTACTAAGCAGTGAACCACAGCGAACAACCGGACTGGGAAAGGAAAAATGCAGTAGCCAGAAAATGTCAGTTTTGGCACAGTTGATTTACAAATGCGTACCTATACATGTTCATTTAACACTTCTGAAGGGTCTACACTCTACTTAACAGTACTGAAGGGTCTGCACTCTACTTAACACTGCTGAAGGTCTACACTCTACTTAACACTACTGAAGTGTTACTCTACTTGCAGTCTTCACATCTAAACATTTAAAAATCGGTCCAATATATAATATATTTGTCTAACTAATTTGTATTTTATACCTATCAAAGTTAACATTGGCAGGTATTTAATACCATTAATTTAAAATGCTTAACACTGTTAATTAATATAGTGTGCAATTAATTTAAAATGCTTAACACTGTTAATTAATATGGAATGTGTAATTCATTTAAAATGCTTAACACTGTTAATTAATATGGAATGTGTAATTAATTTAAAATGCTTAACACTGTTAATTTTTGGTCTCCATTAACACTTGGTCAGTGGTTGACTTGTACTGGAGCTGGCCTGAGATGTATTTTATATTAGAATATATTAATATGGAGAGTTGGCATTTATGACTTTTACTCGCCACTTGTCTGTGAATCTTGCTTAACAGCGCGTTAGTACAAAATTGGAAAATCTCTCCTTGCCTCCCCCATCCCCAACTCCCTCCAAAAACCCAGCAAATGACAAGGCCGGCAGTGCCTTTCCTCTGATTCCCGGGACAGCTCCTGATTCTCTTCAACCGTTCCCGAGGCAGCTCCTGATCAAGTCAAGCACTGACTATGGAGAGTTCTGAGGCTCGAAAAAGTATTGCGTTAATCATTTTAAATTAATCGCACACGTTAACTTTGACAGCCATAATAGATAGATAGATAGGCAATTAATTATGAATATTCAATCAAGAAATGGGCTTAGAATAATAGACATATTTATAAAGAAAGGATCTGAAAAGTTGGAGTCTGTTTATGTGCAGACGACGATGGAATAGTCTCACTTAAAAACCAAAGTCTATTGTAGAGTTTGGTTTTCAGTAGACTGAGCCAGGTTTTTCAGAAACTTTTTCCCTGTGCTTTGGGCCTTTCACATTTCTTTTGATCATGACAAACTCTCCAGTCCCTGCTTGTGACAGGCTTACCCATAGCATGACGCTGCCACCAGAATGCTTGAGAATAGAGAATTTATGAATAGTTTTATTCTGTCTTGTATTGGATTTTACCCAAGCCGCTTGTGTTTTATTTAGGTCAGAAAGTTAATGTCTTTACCATGTTGTCTTGCAGTATAACTTAACAGCTTGTTGCAGCCTTTTCCATCTTTTCACTTTGTCGTACTGTCCACTAAAGTCTGTTACCTGAAATCATGTTGATCAATGTACTTGCCAAGGTTGTGCAAAGTTGGGATATTATACAAAGTAATATAAAAGTTATGAAGACATACTCAATCATTAGATCCCTGTTATATATTCATTCCCTAATAATGTTTTTCCATATTACAAAACATATTTCACTTTGCAAAGGTGGAATAGGCAGTAAAAGGTCTGTAGGAAACAACTCTAAATTTAATTTCAGGGCAGCACAATGTGCAAAGTGTGGTAATGTAGTCCTTTACTAGGCTAATGTGCTGTTCTGTAGAATGGGCTGGGTAGTTCACTAGTCATCATTTGTGTTGCCATGTCTTTCACAGAACTCATGTTGACCTCCGACTGTGACGATCAATATGAAAACTAGGGCCTTGGGGGGAGGGGGCAACACAGTGAGTTCTCCAGTTGACATTATTGAAGAGATAGATCCAACCCAGTACAAATACGGGAAAACATCTGAATTGACAAAGAAAGACCTACAGGAAAACTGATTCTAGGCTCAAAGTTCATTTGAAAGAAAAAACTATGCAGCAATTAGATAAGTAGGTTTAATATTCCCCCAGAGATGATCTAATGGAACTGTAGGCCTAATGTGAATGGTTTTGTGGTAAAATACTCCTATGAATCTAATCTTTGAAGAACTCCACTCCCCCTAATTTGACTTATCTAGGGCCGGCTCTGTGTTCCCTTCAGGTGTTCAACTCCATTTGAGTTCTAATTGACCGAATCTTCCATCTGTTGTCCGGTAGTGGCCTGATGTGATCGGTTTGGTGTAACATACTCCAGCTTCTCCAGCTTCTTATCATCTCATTCAATCACTGAGGTGAACATAGAAATTAAATTAGGGCTACTCTTCCCAAATACTCCTATGTTTACACATCGGTTTCTTGCTTTTCTCTGACCTTCCGTCTTTTCCACTAGGCTGTTGGAATTGTCTTTTTTTTTTTACAGGGACATCAGTGTTGGTCAGGGAGCTGTTTTTCCCGTTACTTAATAAAAGGTAGCATGCTCTCTCACCCTCCTGAATCGGAATGTCAAGCCGACAGCCTTCTCTCCCCAACCCCCCTTTAACCCTCCACAGGTGGTTCTGGGGAGAGGAAGAGCTGTTTGATGGACAGAGGGGCCAGTGTTGCTGCTGGTTGATGTGGGAGTTTGGATGTCAGATGGTTGGGATGCGGCCCGTTGCCCTCTCCCCTCCTGCTGCCTGCTACCATGCTCCTCCACTTAGCATGCTAATTAATCCCATCCAGAGGGCGGTGTCACTCACCCAGACCAGGCCGGTTCTATGCTGCCCCACTCCATCTCTCCCTCCGCTGGGAACAATCCCACTGGGCTCATCCTGCTTTAATTGAGCACGTTTTTCAGGAGCACATGTCGTCCCAGGCTCCCTGGGATTACGTTAGAGCCCTGTAATTCACCCGACTTGTCTGCCTGCCACAGCACCGGGAGAGAGAAGAGGATAAGACGGTCGGGGAGATGGAGGAACATATAAATAAACCAAACAAACAACCAAATAAGCAGACACAAAAAGCCAGACAGAGTGTTTATGAGCCCCCCTGGGACGTGGAGGAGGTGAAGGCAGTGGATAATTAGCACAGGAAGGAGAGCTGGAGTTGGGTGCGTTTGATCTCTCTGATGGAAGAGCAAATGTAATTTAGCACGCTGCAAGTAATTTGTTTTAACAGTTAGCATGAGTTCCTTTTAATTTCATTTTGCCTTGCATCAGTCTTTCAAATTAAATATTTTTATTTTGTACAAAGTGGATCTTTTGCAAGCCTGCCGGCTCAAAGACTAGCGCAGCAGCTCGACAACAACTAATGTTTATTCATCTTTGCTTGTTTGCATGTGGCGTCGACACAGTCTTGACAGAGGAACTCGGCTGTGGCTATCATTCGACTTCATCCCACTTAATAAGACTACTATGAAGTGCAGTATGACAGCTGCCTAATCACAATATTAGAATAGGAAATCAGTTTTTGTCACTGGAAGTCAAATTGTTCTGAAGACACGATTACGTGGCTGCATTTGTTTGTGTGTGCTTACAGTATGTAATACAGAATTCAGTCTCTTTCAAAGTGAGTTCTACTGACAAACCTAAAGTTAATGTGAATAATGTGAAGTCCTCAGTGTGTCACAGTATTCTGCTGGAGTTGTGAATTAGGATGCTTTACCCACTGTATCGTAAGGGATCTCATCTCCACTTATTCTCATTAATATTATCACTCTGAACGGCCTGTTCCAACTCATCTCACTAAGAAGGAGGCTGCTCACTCACCACTCGACGCTTCGCCCTGAAGTTTATCTTGACCTGCCAGGGTGCTGTCAGCTAATTGCTGCCGTGCTGCCGCCCGTGACCTAGGAGGGCATCCTCCTACACCGAGGCTTGGAGCCGCCCAGGCAACAGGGCTGCTGTGTGGGGAGGAGACGAGACAGAACGGAGGTCTTATCAGGAGGGGTCTGTGCTAGCATATCTCAGCAGCTGCTACTCTGAGCCATCTTATCGGGTGTGGTCACATCTCACCGAGTGGAGGCGGAGCTTTCGCTGTCATTGGCCGAGCTGTGGGACAAGAGTTTAAGACGGGAATAATGGGTTTGATTGTAGGATGACTGTCCATGTCAGATCATGTAGTGTTAAGAGCTCATATTCACCTGGCTTTTTAGTCTTACTGAGGAATTTGTCACAAAGCATCTGCTTTATCCTCTTACAGGAGGACTTCCTACAATGCTATACATTATTTATGTTTATTTTCAGATTTAAAAATGCCTTTGATGTTTGTAAATTACACTTTGATTTGATTTTCCATTGCTGAAAATGTAATTATAATTCACATTTCTCATTGTACAGGATAATTTTTTTCTCCTGCATGGCCTAGATCCTACATATGTAGCCTATTATTATCATACCTTGAAACATTTGGGATATTTGGGATGTCATGTGGTACATAGAATTCTGCTGGCATGGCTGAATTATTTCTATGCTGTAGGCTATGAATCCAAAATCAGAACTGAGGAACAATTCAGTTCAATAATAGTATGAGCTAACTCTGCATGCACATTGCTCCATCTGGGCTCTGAGGCCTCAACAAGTTCTAATATCTCAGTTATTTCCAAAATCCCTTCAATCATCCCCAAGGGACCTCAGTTACCTGCAATGTCCCAGCAAACAACAGCCACAGCTGTATTTGTTCTAATATGAACTGTGGTGAGGGAGTTGGGCCCATCGCGGTTTCTCAGCTGTCTGCTTGGCAGCGACTGTCTATGGGGCTGTTAGCAGTGACAGCTAGCTAGCTCCTCTGCTCCACTCATGTTTATGGATGGGACTAGAGGCAGATTGTTGGTAGAACAGGAGAGACTGGTGTCAGCTGGCTGGCGCTCCTCTCAGCGTCTCCTCTTCCTTTTTCCTCTTTAACAGTGCAGGCCTTGAGATTCTTTTTTCTGGAACCCATAATGATACCTGGAGAATCTGCACACACACACACACACACACACACTTTTGGCAGCTGCATGAGATAGCGGCTCTATGGTTACAGTGATGATAGAAATCCACGGACCTCATTTTGAGCTGGCAGTATGAATATTAATGGGTCGTATTTCAGGCCCTGGCTAATGACGAGGAAAATTCCCTAATAAAAACTTGATGTGATGGGCAATGACCCGCAGGGTCACGGGAGACAGTGAAAGTTAATAGTGTGCCGTCAGGTGTGAGGATTAGAGGCCGGCCGCAGACAAAGCCCCTAATCCTGCCTTTTTACCACCTATTCTGGCTGGGTTATGGTGAACAGGCGGCTGGGAGTTTACAATATGTGGTATATATCTAGTCCCCTGAATACTGGCGATCGTCACCGACCTACAATGTACAGGCCATCCTCATGGGCCTGTGGTGATGTGGCGTACTCACATACAGGCCATTCTACAACCCAATTTAAAAAAAATGTAGGACACAATGTAAAATGCAAATAAAACCAGAATGCAATGATGTGCAAACCATTCATCCCTATATTTATTTGAAAATATTACAAAGACAACATATCAGATGTTGAAACTGAGACATACTTTTTTGGGGGGGAAAAATACATGCCAATTTTGAATTTGATGCCAGCAACACAAAAAAAAGTTGGGATGGGCATGTTTCCCACTGTGTTACATCACCTCTTCTTTTAACTTCTTTATAAACTTTTGGGGACTAAGGAGACCATTTGCTGTAGTTTTGAAAGTGAAATGTTTTCCCATTCTTGCTTTATGTAGGATTTCAGCTGCTCTACATTTTGGGGTCTCGTTTGTCGTATTTTTTGTTTCAAAATGCATCAAATGTTTTCAATGGGTGACAGGTCTTCACTAGGTGTGAAACGGTTCACAAAACTCACATTTCGGTACGATACGTTTCAGTGGTGTCACGGTTCGGTAAGGTTTTGATACATAAAAAAAAATGCCTGTAATTTGTATTTAGCTTATCCATTTATTGTAATAGTATACAAGGCTAGCTTGAATTCCCAGGAGCATATGGAAAGAAAGGGGCAACAAAAAACTACAGTGTCTGCCTTATAACATGAAAAAAAAAGTAATTAATATCAGAGCTTCAACAAAAGTGCATAGTCCAGCAGCAGATATGAAAACGAATTCACATAGCAGTGCCACAAAATAAGACGAAAATAAATACCGTAATTTCCCGTTTATCAACCGCGACTTGCACATGGATTTTGAAGACATTCAGCCGCAGCAGTTAATACGTGGGTTTGGCACATTTTTCACAGATGACTGCTTGACGACGTGGAGGTCTCAGAAACACATGCAGCAAATACGATACAACTGGCGTTACACGGTTCTAAAAAACATATTTTATTCTTCAACAAATTCATTTTGGTAGCGCACTATGACAGATGTTTAATGTACAATATATGTACGAGTCATAATTCTCTGGGCAAATGTAGTTTTTATTTGGGTGTGATTAATACACAGGTTTGTATACACACCAAGCCATAAATGAATGGTGCTGTTTATACATGGTGCCAGATACACGCGGTGAACTACGGTAGATTAGAGGTCAAGGTTCTCGTATTGCAATTCAAATAGGCTAAATGTTGTAGAGGTTTTATCCACCACTCGTTGGCAATCGCCGTTATAGTTTACAGGGGAACCGAAATGTTCCAAGATGGCAGACCGAAATAATGCTGGGGTGTCTACTAGTTCTGATTTGCCAATGCTTGCCATGTTGCTCCTTTGCATTTTGCTAACTTCTACTTGCTTCATTAGAAAATTGCTTTTACCACCGTCTCTCTGTTCCGTTCTTGCTGGATGGTAATTGCTAGCATACAGCTACGAGACAAAACAACTTAAATACCATGTGGATATTTTCCCATTGGTTTATGCAATGATATTCTTTTATATTTTTTGCAATATATATTTTTTGCAATATAATATATATTTTCCTGGTTATAATATATGATTGATGTATTGTTTGGTTTACAGTACGTACCGAACCGTGCACTGTGGACCCTGTACCAAACAGTTCAATATGAATACACTGTTTCACCCCTAGTCTTCACAGATATTAAGTCACCCATGCCATGTGCACTAATGCACCCCCATACCTTCAAGAATGCTGTATTTTGAACTGTGCACTGGTGTCTCTTTAGCCCGGAGGACCCAACGTCCAGGATTTTTCTGACCACAGGGCTGTTTTGCACTTCGCCTCAGTCCATCTAAAACTAGCTCAGGCCCAGAGAAGGCGGCGGAGTTTCTGGATCTTGTTTATATAAAGTTTCTTCTTTGCATGGTAGAGTTTTAACTAGCATTTGTGGATGCAGTGACATACTGTGTTCACAGACAGTGGTTTGCCTGTGTATGTCTTTATACATGACCCTGAACACATTGACATAATCACTGTTTCCGGATGGCTTTTGCACGTGGATATAGATCATTAGCAGTGACGACACCAGCTGACATCCCTGTGTAATGTGTGCACTAATTAAAATGCGCACCAAGTGAATCTCAGGGGATGTGTCATGATGTTACAAACAATACAATCTGATGTATGTAATTTTTTGCAATGTCCTTCCATTAATCATTGATCCAGCACCTGTCTAGCGCAACAACAACCCTGATTATGTTGTTTCAGATGTCAGGGCACAATGGGATTTTATGTGTTTGTGTGTAGTCGTAATTGTGTGTGCGTAGTTATCCTTACCTGGTAGACCAAAAATCCTTACAAAGATGGTAAGATAAGGAACGTTTGGGCTTTTGACCTTTTGCAGAGGAAAATAGATTTTCCGGTTCAGGGTTCATTTAAGTTTATAGTTATGATTTGTTAAGCTTAAGGTTATGGAAGACAACTTGTGCACCCACATGGTTTCCTATAATGTGTTTACATGTGTGTGTTTGAGGGTGTGCAGGTTAGTGTGTGTGTCTCTGAGTCACCTCACCTTCAGTAAATTCCTCGGGGTTTGCGCGAGGGAACGATGTTGAGCCGCCTCTTCAGACAAAGATGTTGAATTAGCGAAATACCTGCTAATAGAGGAGCTGAGTGGCCTCCATCATTGTCATTCTCCTCCTCCCGCTCCCGCTGCCTGACAGGTTGGGTGGAGGCGGGCAGGAGGGGCCCAGCCTTGCAGATCAGCTGAGTACTGTGCCCTGCGGCACCATCTGTCTTTGCCAAGCACCACTTCAGGGCTCCATCGGCACATCTGTCGAGGAGAGTAGCTTAACTGACAAGTTATTTTAAAGGAAGACACCCCCTTCTCCTGAATCTCAACACACCCATATATTGTACCAACACACATCTTTCTACCCCAGGCAAAATATCTAAGACAGTGCATATGTGTGTGTGTGTGTGTTAGTGTGTGTGTTAGTGTGTGTGTGGGTGTGGGTGTGGGTGTGGGTGTGCGTGTGTGATTTTCCACTTTGCGAGCAGGTGTCGGCCTTTCATGCATCACTATTTTCCACCTGTGAGGTAACGCCTCTAAATTTAATCTCTTTATACATACACCACTGTCTAATTGCCATGATTGCTGTGGTGCTGATGTAAACTATGAAATAAACCAATATAGAACTAGTCATTTAACTTTAGAAGACTGTGTCTAATGTTTATTCAAATTTAGGGTTCTTATGCCCCACCCCCTTATCTCTTTTCCCTTAACTTAGTTCACAGACTAAATGAATGTCATTTGGACAAACTTAGTTTCTAGACTAAATGATTGTCATTGGAAGAGCTTAGTTCACAGACTAAATAAATGTCATCTGGATAAAGCGTAGTTCACAGACTAAATAAATGGCATCTGGATGAATCTTAGATCACAGACTAAATGAATGTCATTGGGGGAGCTTAGTTCAAAGACTAATGAATGTCTTCTGGATAAAGCTTAGTTCACAGACTAAATGAATGTCATCTGGATAAAGTTTTACATTTGAAAGGCCTGCTGCAATTGGATAAGGGTGGACGTGCAATGGAACGGGCGTGGTTAGATCCGGCCAGACAGCAGCAGGAGGGACTCACTTGGCCAGTGGAGGACGTTAGCCTTATGTCACTGTAGCTGTGCGGCAGGCTGTCTGACTGTCTGAATTGAAGCCCTCCAGCTAGTAGTGGGGCTTGTCTTTTTTTCCCTGTTCCCCCTCCATACTTTATATGACAGCTAGACATCAAGCAGATGCTGGGGAAATGATATGTTAGATGTCATCGCTTTAGACCTTGGCTTCATTTTAATGACCCACCCACCCTAGTCAGACATGTCATGTTGAATTTCCTTATGTTTGGGAATCCTGTGTTTTTATTTGGCATTGGGGGGGGGGGGGGGGGGTAAGGATCGGAGAGGTCTGGGTTCATTTAGGATCATCCATGTGATGCTATATGATCTGCTAGTGTAGCTGAATATTGTTTAACTGTTAGAATGTTAAACCAATTAACCTGAGGTCTGAGTATAAACAATGTGTACCAATACATGTTGTTTTTCAGTTCACCTTCTGAGCTACTGGCATCTATGTTTCAGTAACGGCCAGTGTACCGGGAGAAAGTCATTGTTTGATTTGAACAGGCCTTTGGGGTGTCCAAACTGGACAGTATCTCGGCTTCCCATCTCCTAGGTGGATTGTCCAATGTCCAATTGTCAAACAGTGAGACTGTTTAATCTATTTCTATTAAATGTTCCACATTGGTTTCTGCATTGACTTCTTTTAGAGATGTACAGTGCATTTGTTAGCATGTGGTGTTGGCCCAGTCAGGGATGGTGTTCAGTCCTGCATGTCTTTTAAACCATGAGCTTCTCCCCAAACTACCAGGGTGTATTTACTGTTCCTCACCTCACAGTGGTGGGTTGGAGGCAGGCTGGCAGGCCTGTGCCTTGTGTGGGCATGGGGACGTGCGAATGAGCATGGCACAGATCCCTGCCTGCCTCACCACCATCATGGCCCCTCTATTCCCTGTGAATAACACACCAGAGCCTGGGCCCAGCAGTATCCCCGGCACACTGCCATATTGTGGGAGGGAGGCATGAGGAAGGAGGAAGGGAGGGGGTGGGGAGAGAGGAGTGGGTGGGGGCCACAGGCTCGGCAGGCCTGAGAACAGCCGCCTCCATGGCAGGCAGGCCTCCCTTCCGCTTTGCTCTGTAGGGAGGAGCGCGGGGCTCCAAGATGGCAATCAAGGCTTGATTTGCCAACACATTTCCAATGATTAAAATGTAATTAGCACAAGCGAGCGCCTCCTCCCCAGCTAATTTCCAGGCACACTGTGACAGGCAGGCGGTTGGCGGCACCCGGGCCCCAGCAGCAGATGGAGGAGCAGGCAGCGGGAGGGGAAAAAAACATTTTGCATCAGACTGTTTGCATCAGAAAACCATCAGGACGCGCAGCTTTACTCTGGGAAGGAGAGAAAAGAGGAGAAGAGCCCTTGACGGCGGCACATCAAATTGGCACAGACAGAGCTGACCCTGGCAATAGCTGTCATCCTTCATGCTGCTGTCCCTCTAGCTTCCAGCCGGGCGGGCAGACAGGCAGACAGACAGACAAGCTGGCCAACGGGCAGGCAGACAGACAGACAGACAGACAGGCAGACAGGCAGACCGACAGACAGGCAGACAGACAGACGAGCTGGCCAACGGGCAGTCAGGCAGACAGGCAGGCAGGCAGGCATTTATCCTTCAGCTTTAACCCCTTTGGTGATTCTGCAGGAAATGTGTCCCGGGCAGATAACCATCCCCAGTCCTTAGCTCCACTGGCCCCTTAAATGAAGCAAATGACGGTGCTGCTATCAATTCTAGGGTCATGGACGGTGACCAGCCATACCCCGGGCTAATACCCGACATGATGATGGAACAATGACACATCCATCAGTTCCTCCCAGTAGACATTCAGGAAAATATTAAATCAGTCTCTTGTGACATTAGAAACATTTGAAATTAAAATAAAATCCCTTCAGCGTGCCTCTGAATGACGATGAATTATATTGGTCTGCTTGACGCAGAATCTGCGTGTCCATATGTATTTGAGAGTGCATTTTGACACACAGACTCCACTGTTCCAGACCCCATGTACAGAACAGTATGAACATGACTCTGTGACAGTAGTTGTCTATGTTGGGGTGCCGGTGCTTATGACAGCAGAGCTGAATAATTGACTTTTCAGGACGTACGGTATCTCATTGTGTTTGATGTCCCTCCTACTTAATGGGACGAACTGGAGGGTGGAGAGGCATACAGACACAGAATCATGTCCTGATATGAAGTCCCATATTAATCAAAGGGTTGATGCGTGGACACAGTAGGGAGATCTGTAAAAGGCCGGGGCGGTGGAGGTGTGGAGGGGTGCTCCGGATACAGGTCAACATCAACAGCTTTCAGTGCTGAGGGTAATGTTTGACATTCCTCTGTTACTTAACCTAAACACTGAGGTCTGGGGTCTGGCTTGTACAGCATAATGTTGGAGCTGTGTAAATACCACTGGGCCTGGCTAGAGTATCGCTTTCTGTGGCGGCTGCCCTCCTCTCCCCCGTCTTCCTCAGAGGAGTAATGGTTTCCTTATTGTACATGACTGCATTAAATTTCCCAGAATTCCTTAAGCTGCCTCAGCCTGTCCAAGGGCTTAGCTCCGGGTTCTAAATGTCCCCATTGTTATACTGTGCTGTGGCTACATGGTGCTGTGTCCTTTTACTTATCCATGTCCTACAGTGGGAGTATGTTTCCACTCTGAAATCCTTTTGGCTGTCATTCCTCCTATTCGCGTTAACTCTATTTCAGTGCTTTTCGTAGCTTGCTATACCTAGTCCTTTGCATGAGTAAATAGGACCCAATAAATATTGTGATTCTGATGATTCTTTATGTATTGCAAAGTGATACTGTGATTTTATTGAGGCTTGATGTTATATATTGCTCACCATATGCTTGCTGCTGAGAGAGAGGGCCATGAGATAACCATAGAAATGAAAGTGATAAGAATAAATTGCCTCACTACTTAAAAATAAAAAAAATAAAGTTGAGAACATCTATGAAGGAAAGATACTGCAGTGTTGGAGAGGTAATGCCTGCCAATTCCTGAAAACTGATTGGCTGAAAGCTTTAGTGTATGACATGCCATAACTTTTCACAGCTGTAATTGTGTTGGTAACTGGTTTATAATGGCAACAAGGTCTCTCTGGATTTTGTGCTTACGTACAGGGATGTGTTGTGTCCAAGAACAGCTCTAAACTGTGGTATATTGGTTATATTGTAGCTTTCATGACTGTATTCATCTAACCACCAACAATAACATTATTGTTTTTCGTGTTGTGTCGGGGGCCTATTTGGACGACAACAGTTGTTGTGACAACAATTTCATTTAAATAAAATGTACATAATATGTGAATAACATTTTGAGGAAGTTTAGTGTTCATAAATCTCTTGCCCTGTCAAAATATTCATTTTTTTTGCTTTTGGGCCACATGGTCACGTAGTTTGCTGGCTTCCCTGTTTAGTTTGCTATAAATTTTACTTAATATAAGTTATTTTAATGGACTGAAGTTTAATTTCAACAGAAGAAAATACCGTCACATTGATTCAAACAATCCTAACAACATCTAAGATGTCTGCAGTTTCCCAGTTTTCAGGCTAGCACACATCAAAAGATAACATGAGCCATCCCACCTACAACGAAACAAAACAAAAGATAACATGAGGCATCCCACCTACAACGACACAAAACAAAAGATAACATGAGCCACCCCACCTACAACGACACAAAACAAAAGATAACATGAGCCATCCCACCTACAACACAACACAAAACAAAAGATAACATGAGCCATCCCACCTACAACGACACACATCAAATGATAACACGAGCCATCCCACCTACAACGACACAAAACAAAAGATAACATGAGCCATCCCACCTACGACACAAAACAAAAGATAACATGAGCCATCCCACCTACGACACAAAACAAAAGATAACATGAGCCATCCCACCTACAACGACACACATCAAAAGATAACATGAGCCAACCCACCTACGACATAAAACAAAAGATAACATGAGCCATCCCACCTACAACGACACACATCAAACGATAACATGAGCCATCCCACCTACAACAACACACATCAAAAGATAACATGAGCCATCCCACCTACGACACAAAACAAAAGATAACATGAGCCATCCCACCTACAACGACACACATCAAAAGATAACATGAGCCATCCCACCTACGACACACATCAAACGATATTATGAGCCATCCCACCTACAACGACACACATCAAACGATAACATGAGCCATCCCACCTACGACACAAAACAAAAGATAACATGAGCCATCCCACCTACGACACAAAACAAAAGATAACATGAGCCATCCCACCTACGACACACATCAAAAGATAACATGAGCCATCCCACCTACGACACAAAACAAAAGATAACATGAGCCATCCCACCTATGACACACATCAAAAGATAACATGAGCCATCCCACCTATGACACACATCAAAAGATAACATGAGCCATCCCACCTACGACACAAAACAAAAGATAACATGAGCCATCCCACCTACGACACACATCAAAAGATAACATGAGCCATCCCACCTACGACACAAAACAAAAGATAACATGAGCCATCCCACCTACGACACAAAACAAAAGATAACATGAGCCATCCCACCTACGACACACATCAAAAGATAACATGAGCCATCCCACCTACGACAACACACATCAAAAGATAACATGAGCCATCCCACCTACGACACACATCAAACGATAACATGAGCCATCCCACCTACGACACAAAACAAAAGATAACATGAGCCATCCCACCTATGACACACATCAAAAGATAACATGAGCCATCCCACCTACGACAACACACATCAAAAGATAACATGAGCCATCCCACCTACGACACACATCAAACGATAACATGAGCCATCCCACCTACAACGACACACATCATTATATAATCGATTTTAGTTGTTTGACGAAGACCCAAACTACACAGTGCTCCATAGCTACAATGTGTTGTGGATGTTTGAGATTCAAAGTAGCATGTTAACAATGTAACTGCACCTGCCGGGACACCATAAGGAAACAGGGTTGGTGATGTTTTGACAAATGGGTGCTGATGATGGGTGAGCACAGATGTCATGGGCGCCCACTGGCCTTAGTGATGGACAAAGGCTCACTAGCTGCTGGGAGTATATTTTGGAAAAGTGTCCCACGCTACTTTAGCAGGTGACCATAGCTGTTCTGGTCATGTCTTGTTTTAGTTTTGTTATGTCTTTTATTAAAGTCCTCCATTCTCCCTGCACCTGTGTCCTGCCTCTTATCTGAAATGTTACAAATTGGCTTTGTAAAGGCAGCACTCTTGTAATAGCTGCGGTGTGTGTTTGATGGGGCGGACCAGTACAAAAGGTATAACATCGAGTCAATGGCACTGAGTAATGACAAGAGCGTCTCCTATTTAGTCAACAAGTAAATGAAGGAGATGAAATGAGTGAAAAGCTTCAGAAAGGTATTGGGAAGTTTGTGCAATCATCAGGCATTAATGTGAGATGAGCTTCAATGTTTTATCATCTCATTTAGAAAAGAAGAATCACTAAGCAGGTTTCCATCCAAATGGTGACTGCGTTCAAGAAAATATTATTCTTTCAGCCCATTGTGTTTGGTAAACCGCTCAAAGGGTAGAGACACAGTTGTGGGATTAAAACAAAGCTTTTTATTAAAATCCCATGACCCCGTGCTTGGGAAACGTTTGTTTCTTTATAGCATTTTTGTTGGTTGATTTATTTTTCTGTGTTTTGCGGCGAGTGTAAAGGAGCATAGTGTGCTTGTGCTAAAAGGATGTGCCAACTGCCTGCCATTGTCTGTGAGTCTTGATCTCTGGCTTTCTTACTTCACTCAGTTGAATGGTATTTTCATTATATCACATTCTCTTATATTTTCTTCCCCCGCTCCAATTGTACCACAGGTATATTTGCATACCTCTATTCTCTGAGTAAAAGTAATGACAGCAAATGTCTTTTTCCTTCCTCTTCCCCCGCTAGCCTGAGTGTCTCATTTAGTGGCACCTGCAGAAGCGACAGGCGCAGGGATGAAAAGTGAAAGAGAGCAGTTGATTAAATCATCATCAAGTCGCGCTGCTAGAAAGTCAATTCTGCTCGCCGTCTACAATGATATCCTTTTATCTTAAAGTAATGAGCTATGGCACTTTTGCATCGGGTAATACGATGAGTTCTATTAGCATGTTCCATTTGCTTCACAAGCAAGGGCAAGTCATTCCAGCCTGCTTCTATCTCAGCAATCAAAGCAATTGGCTGCACAGGCAGGCAGGGGAAAAAGGGAATAGAAGGGGGTAAGAAAAAAAAAAAGGAATGAAAGAAAGAGAGCAAGGCTGGGGGTGTTTTTTATGGATCACAACACAGTGGAAAAAATAAATGTCCCCATTATTTTAACTCCTCGCCTGCCTTCCTGCCAGCCTACTCGGCTTGGAGTGCTCTGCACAGAGACTGCATACACTAATGAGTCCTGGGTCACATTACTCCTGTCACAGTGTGAAGGCTTAAACACATGGAAGCAGTTCAGACAGTAATACAGCTCATCATATCCTGTCTGCTCTTGCATTAACTCTGTGTGGGAGTCTGTTGCTCTGTACCATGCCGTGAGGGATGCACTGACAGGCCTGTTTATTCCCTGACTAGAATAAATACTGGATGAACGGCACCATACAGGCACGGTTAGCGTGTATCATCTGCATGACATGTGTTGTTGTATGTAATGGGGTACAGGAACCTACAGGCACGGTTAGCGTGTATCATCTGCATGACATGTGTTGTTGTATGTTATGGGGTACAGGAACCTACAGGCACGGTTAGCGTGTATCATCTGCATGACATGTGTTGTTGTATGTTATGGGGTACAGGAACCTACAGGCACGGTTAGCGTGTATCATCTACATGACATGTGTTGTTGTATGTTATGGGGTACAGGAACCTACAGGCACGGTTAGCATGTATCATCTGCATGACATGTGTTGTTGTATGTTATGGGGTACAGGAACCCACAGGCACGGTTAGCGTGTATCATCTGCATGACATGCGTTGTTGTATGTTATGGGGTACAGGAACCTACAAGGCACGGTTAGCATGTATCATCTGCATGACATGCGTTGTTGTATGTTATGGGGTACAGGAACCCACAGGCGCGGTTAGCGTGTATCATCTGCATGACATGCGTTGTTGTATGTTATGACGTAGAGGAAACTTATTTCAGCTACCAGCTGCCAGTCTACGCATCTGCGTTCTACTGTTGGCTTGACTGTGTGGCGTGTTGAAGGGGGAGAAAGATGTGGAGAAAAAAGAGAGGGAGAGAGAGGGGTGAGAGGGAGGGAGAACAGGAGAGTGTGTTTGCTTAGTGCGTTTATTGCCTCTGCATAATTTATGAGGTGCTGGAGCTGACCATCATGGCATTGTGCCGTGGGCCGGCCCCTGGGGCCGTGTGGGACAGGCCTGTAAATTGGATGCTGTGCTCCTGCTGAGCTCGCAGCACACGGCAGGCCCCTCTCTCTCTTCACTGGTCCAGTCAGCCAGGGGAATACAGAGCCAGAGGCCCAGCCTGCCTTCTACCTTTGAGCTCTGCAGGGAGCAGGGCCCCGGCTCAGCAGAAAGGATCAAATAGAAAGCACCAGGCTTAGGGAAGGCAAGGGCTGGCCCCCACCGAGGCCTGGCTCCCAGCGCTGTCAGTCAATCACCCCACCCTGGGCTGGCACAGGGCTAAACCCTCTGTGCTTTAATCGACACTACCCCCTACTCCACACACACACACTCACACACACACACCCAGTGCCTTCTTCATTTGCAACTCCAGTGCCTCCCCACTCCTCGGCCATATGCACAACTCAGAGGGCCGCCGGCCACCCAGCCTCCTACTAATTAGTTGATAAAGAATTAAGTGGACCTTGAAATTGAAATTGTGGAAGAAAAACTGAAATCCAACCTTTTTTTCTCCACAAAGGCCCCTTCCTGTTTCCATCTTTCCATCCTGCCTCTCAAACATTTATATAAAAATTTGATTTACAGACCTTAAAATTATGCTGGTACTCTTTTTGTGTTTGAAATTCCATCCATAATAATTCTGAGTTTTGAATAACCAGGTAGTTGCAAAATATTTTAATCAGCTGTTTATTTTTGTGTCAGCTGAACAGTATAATGGCCAGGTCTAATAACATCGGCCCACTGAATTTGAAGGAAACGCTTATCCAAGTACAGAAAAGGGCAGGTTATTAAATGAATAAAAACAGGGAGTTTGCAAAGTTTTTCTAACTGTGTCTGTCTGTTCTCTTACAGTGTGATAGCGAGAGTGACCAGGAAGACAAGGTAAGACTTCATTTTAGCATTGATCTTTCTCAACCAAGATATACCTCCCTTCTAGCGCTGCATTCATTTTTAGTTATCTTTTATCAATATGGTTTCAATGAGGATCAAATATTAGACTTTCTTTAAGAGTGTGAATTTCTATTTAATTAGAATGAAACATCTAGTTAATAACTGTGAGAAAGGCCTAATTAGCTTCACATTAATTATAAATGACTAAATGATGTGCGAAATCTAAATTGAACTGTTATGGCTTTAGATTACAGTTAAGTGGAGCTGTTATTGCTTCCATTAGAGTTTATACACTATTTTCTTCAATGGTTTCTCACAGAAGGATTGTGTACAAGACATGTATTGTGTTTCATAGATTTCAGCTCTAGTAAAATGTTAAAATAAACTGTTTTTTTTTGGTTAATGTACTTAAATATACAGTAAATCTGTAGGTGCACAATATAAACGTTGGTGTAAAATGTATTAAATGACATTGTTTACGAAAAATATTTATGCACACATTTACTAGTAGACATTACGTTTTTGTTCATTTTTAAATGTTTAATAATTCATTTATGCTTTCTCATGTGTGGCTGCTACAGATGCGACCCAGTCATTTATTCAATGAGTTTTAATTGAACTAATGACTGGGTCGTATCTGTAGCAACCGGAACATGAAAAAGCATAAATTAACGAATAAATGTAAATGCAAATGAAAATATCGAATTAATTTCTGTTAGAGTATGTTTGCTCATGTTGTCGTTCATTGGCAACTGTCTTATAAGCATTCAAAATGGCTCCATAAATGTTGTTGTTTATTGCTTTTTAAATGTTGGTGTTGGGTGGTCTTTTACGTCATGATTTGGTGTCCGATTTTATCTGCCCCAAAGACATCAAACATCAAAACATTCTTGAACTCCTTCAACTCACTTAAATCAGCAAAAGCATTCAACAGCACTGTATAAGTGAGCATATTTGAAAAGTAATGGGACAGATGTATCTTATGTCCAAATAGAGCGCTTATGTTTAGTATACAGTTGCATATCCTTGGCATGAAATGAGTGCCTGAAGTCTATGACATATTGGCTCACCAGTTTTCTATGGTGATCCTCTGTCAGGCCTGTACTACAGGCATCTTTAGTTGTTAAATCTGAAGATTGACATGGACTGTCAAACGTTCTCCACTTCCCTACAGCTCCCTACATGCTATTGATGTGTGTTTGGGAGTCATTGTCTCCCAAGCATACTTATGATGAAGTGCTGTCCAATGGGTTTGGAGGCATTTTCCTTCAGCAGACACTTAAGGATTCACTTCTCTGCCATCAGCAGTTATATATAGCTGTTGTATCTGAGCTACCTTAAATGCTGGACATGTTTTAACTTCATTATGGTGAGTATTGTTCTGTAATTCAATGTAGTTGTCTTCCTCGGCCTACAAGATCATTTTCTATTGCTAAGCTCATCGGTGCTTTCCTTCTCCTTAATAAAACTGTAAACTGTTGTTTTGGGTAAGCCTAATGTTTTTCATTTTTCAGCCTCTTACGGGCTTATTTGACTTGCATTCACAACTTTATGGTCCTCATGTTGACAGACACCAATAGCAGACTTCAAATGCCAACTCAAAGCCTTGAATTAAGACTAGACATTGATAGCTCTCTTATTTCTGCACATAGAACACACCTAATGTCCCAATACTTTTGGTGCCCTGGAATAAGAGGGCTGAGTATATATCGTGTGGCCGTTTATAATTAGTGTAACCGGTGTGTACACAAATAAACGCAGAGACATTTTGCCTTAACCTCATGAAGGATAGAACTGAAAAAAACATGCACCACTGTCCCAATAATTAGTTCACTGTATGTCAACATCCTTCCACTAAAAGACCATTTTATGTATTTAATTTACATTACAGTCCAAAACATCTGTTCCATTTCTATTGTAGTTTTGAAATAAATTCACCTGTCTCCTATCTTAAACAGACGTGGTAGGTTAGTCCAACACCAAGTTACTCTAATTGGTCTTTACGTTGCAGAGTTGTCAGTGGCCTGAAAATATTCCTGTTATTCAGAGATCCTTCTGAGAAGCCATAAACACTAAACGGGTGACTGTCATTCTAGCACCAGCGCAGTGATTTAGAATACCATTTGCCGTTTGTTGTTTTGTTTAGTTGCTTTTCTAAATTGAGTCATTACTCAGTGCCATCGATTCAAATTAGCCCTGCTGCGATGACAGATCCTTTTGTTTCAGCAAGGCGTCGTAGCCTGTAATCCCCTTAGTGATTTCATGAATTCATCCCGGATCACGTTACAGTGATGACGAACAGAGCCGAGCGCTGCACCGTACCTTTCTGTCATTGATTAATTGTGTGTTAAAATAACAGAGGAGGGAATTAGTGAACGGAGTGACTGTGGTCACTGACTCCCAGCGATCCCCTCTGGCTCGTGGAGTAATTGAAGCTTGCGCTCCTCAGCATCAACCCCCGTCACTATCTGTCCCTGGCAGGCATCAGCCTCCCTCACTCGCTCCTATCTTCCCTTCTCTCGTTCTGTCCGTCTTCCTCGCCTCTGTCTCTGTATGCCTCTCTCTTTCTCTCCCTCTCTATTTTTTCTCTCCCTCAGATTCCACCAGGATCATATTGAATTCTGTGGATGTGTTCTACTTTAGAACACGGCCGTGGAGAGGAGGGGGGTGGGGGGGTCAAATGCATTCAGATGAGGACAAACGTGGCTTATTTAGTTTCCTACAGAATCAGGAAATGGAAAAAGTGTTCCCAGGAGAAATCACGTTCTGCCTGGTGCAGAGAGGGCTCTGCCGTGTCGACAGGAGCCGCAAGGACTTCCGATAAGAGCCAGCTTTTCGTATTCTTGCTGTGTGTGTGTGTGTGTTTATGTCTGTGGGTGTGTGTGTGTGCTATTTTATAATACATCCTGTCTCCAAAAGGAGACTCAACACTGGCAGAGTTTTGACATGGATGTTCTTTAGGAAGTGACCTGTAGGATGGGAGTCCTCTAACATGATATGGTTGTAGTGTGTCTGCTGACAGCCCACACAACACTGGCAGAGCTGTGACATGGATGTTCTTTAGGAAGTGACCTGTAGGATGGGAGTCCTCTAACATGATATGGTTGTAGTGTGTCTGCTGACAGCCCACACAACACTGGCACACAAACACAGACACACATTATCAGGTGACCTATTACTCGGTCCCTATTTTTTCAGTGATATTGGTTGGTGTGCAGAGCCGAGGGTTTAGGCGTATTAACATGTTGACTGTAGGTGTTTCAGCACGTTTGGCTGATGGAGAATGTACAGTTGAAGTCGGAGGTTTACATACAACTTCGCCCAATACATTTGAACTCACTTCAAATGTAAAAAATCTCTGTTTTAGGTCAGTTAGTATCACCACTTTAGGATTCACCATTTCTGACATTTATAATAATAATAGAAAATGATTCAGCTTTTATTTCTTTCATCACATTCCCAGTGGTTGAGTTGTTTACGTACGCTCGATTAGTATTTGGTTGCATTGCCTTTAAATTGTTTAACTTGGGTCAAACATTTCTGGTAGCCTTCCAAAAGCCTCCCACATTAAGTTGGGGGAATGTTGACGTAATTGAGTCAGGGTTTTAGGCCTACTTGCTCAGGTTTGTAGGCCTCAACGCTTTTTCAGTTCTGCCCACAAATTTTCAATAGGATTGAGGTCAAGGCTTTGTGATGGCCACTCTAATACCTTGACTTTGTTGTCCTTAAGCCATTTTGCCACAACTTTGGAAGTATGCTTGAGGTCATTATCCATTTGGAAAACCCACTTCCTGACTGATGTCTTGAGATGTTGCTTCAATATTTCCACATAAGTTTCCTCCTCCATGATGTCATCTATTTTGTGAGGTGCACCAATCCCTCCTGCAGTAAAGCACCCCGAAAACATGATGCTGCCACCCCCATGCTTCACGTTTGGGATGGTGTTCTTCGGTTTTGCAATCCTACCCCGTTTCCTCCAAACATAACGATGGTCATTATGGCTAAACTGTTCGATTTGTTTCATCAGACCAGAGGACATTTCTCCAAAAAGTACAATCTTTGTCCCCATGTGCAGTTGCAAACAGTAGTCTGGCTTTTTTATGATGGTTTTGGAGCAGTGGCTTCAGGTAATGTCAATATAGGACTCATTTTACTGTGGACATAGATACCTTTGTGCCTGCTTCCTCCAGTATCTTCACAAGGTCCTTTGCTGTTGTTCTGGGATTGATTTGCACTTTTTACACCAAATTCATTCATCTCCAGGATACAGAACGCATCTCCTTCCTGAGGAGTATGACAGCTGAGTGGTCCCATGGTGTTTATACTTGTGTACTATTGTTTGTATCAATGAACGTGGTAGCTTCAGGCATTTGGAAATTGCTCCCAAGGATGAACCAGACTTCTGTAAGTCTACAATTGTTTTACGGAAGTCTTAGCTGATTTCTTTTAATTTTTCCATAATGTCAAGCAGAGAGGCACTGAGTTTAAAGGGAGGCCTTGAAATACATCCACAGGTACACTTCCAATTGACTCAAATTATGTCAATCAGAAGCTTCTAAAGCCATGAGATCATGTTCTGGAATTTTCCAAGCTGTTTAGTGACACAGTGAATTTAGTGTATGTAAACTTCTGACCCACTGGAATTGTGATATAATCTGAATGATAAGTGAAATAATCTCTCTGTAAACAATTGTTGGAAAAATGACTTGTGTCATGCACAAAGTACATGCACTAACTGACTTGGCAAAACTATTGTTTGTTAACGTGAAATAAGATACATTTCTCATGTTATCTTTAGCGCTTTGTAAAGGCAAGTACTGACTTAGCTCATGGCGTAAATGAGATCTAGACAGGGAAAAAAAAAATCCTCGGAAAAAGATACATAAATATCTAAAGCCTAGGTAGTCTGATAGAAGAACCACGAACAATACGTTACAAATGATGTTTTGGGGCTTGAGGGAAAGAGTCAGCTATGCCTTTAGATACTCTGGATATAGATTTAGAGAGTAAGACGTATCGTTGTTTTCAGATTAAAGGCTTGGCACTAAGTGACAGGGAGGCACGTGTTGGCAGTTGAAATGTAGACATGCTACTGCCTAGTGGGGTCAGAAGTAACAGATCGTTACAGGTAAAATTGCCATGTCACTTCACATTCAACCCGCCCACAAAGCAGCCAGTCTCCATCCAAAATATATTGCTTGACCCTAAATCTGCCTGCCATGTATATGAGTCATCCCGTGCATCACTATTGGCTGTATTCTTGTCTCTGTAGTGATGGTAAACTAGTGTCTGGCCAGGCTAAGGAAGAAGGTATTAATTCTATGGCACTGTAGTCATATCTTTGTGTTCCTTTCGACCCGTCTTGTTGTTTCCCAGTGTGTTATTTAACCTGTCAGGCGGGGGGGTGGGGGGGGTCCATCTGTGCTCAGGGCCTGTACTCGGGTCCATCCAGGGACTCCTGGTGGCTGATGAATTGGGGTTGGAATACAGTTTATGTGCAAGTGAGGAAAAAAAAGCTTGTCTCAGTGAGCCTATGCCAAACTCTTCTCAAAGCTTTTACTGGCCCGGCCGTTCCAGTTCTGGCCGTTCCAGTCCTGGCCCTGGCTGCAGTGTCCTTGGCCGTGAGTCCAGGTTCCATTCTTGAAAACCTCAGCGACTGTTATTCGGCCCTCTCTTCCTCCCCAGGACAGACAGCCAGGGTTCCAGGTGGTTCACGTGGTCGTTTTTATTAGAACTAACAGGTAGGACTGGGCTGTTCATTTGAAGCAGCTTGAGTCCCATTATCGCGGCAGGATTACTGGCAGAAACAGAAGAGAGGAGCGGTGGAGAGAGAGTGGGGAGGTTTCCATCGGAGAGGAGCGGTTGAGAGAGAGAGGGAGCAGGAGGGGAGGTTTCCATCTGAGAGGAGCGATGGAGAGAGAGAGGAGGTTTCATTCGGAGAGGAGCGGTGGAGAGAGAGAGGGAGAGAGAGGGGAGGTTTCCATAGGAGAGGAGCGATGGAGAGAGAGAGGAGAGGTTTCCATCTGAGAGGAGCAGTGGAGAGAGAGAGGAGAGGTTTCCATCTGAGAGGAGCAGTGGAGAGAGAGAGGAGAGGTTTCCATCTGAGAGGAGCAGTGGAGAGAGAGAGAGAGGAGAGGTTTCTATCTGAGAGGAGCAGTGGAGAGAGAGAGGAGAGGTTTCTATCTGAGAGGAGCAGTGGAGAGAGAGAGGAGAGGTTTCTATCTGAGAGGAACAGTGGAGAGAGAGAGGAGAGGTTTCCATCTGAGAGGAGCAGTGGAGAGAGAGAGGAGAGGTTTCTATCTGAGAGGAGCAGTGGAGAGAGAGAGGAGAGGTTTCCATCTGAGAGGAGCAGTGGAGAGAGAGAGGAGAGGTTTCCATCTGAGAGGAGCAGTGGAGAGAGAGAGGAGAGGTTTCCATCTGAGAGGAGCAGTGGAGAGAGAGAGGAGAGGTTTCCATCTGAGAGGAGCAGTGGAGAGAGAGAGGAGAGGTTTCCATCTGAGAGGAGCAGTGGAGAGAGAGAGGAGAGGTTTCCATCTGAGAGGAGCAGTGGAGAGAGAGAGGAGAGGTTTCCATCTGAGAGGAGCAGTGGAGAGAGAGAGGAGAGGTTTCCATCTGAGAGGAGCAGTGGAGAGAGAGAGGAGAGGTTTCCATCTGAGAGGAGCAGTGGAGAGAGAGAGGAGAGGTTTCCATCTGAGAGGAGCAGTGGAGAGAGAGAGGAGAGGTTTCCATCTGAGAGGAGCAGTGGAGAGAGAGAGGAGAGGTTTCCATCTGAGAGGAGCAGTGGAGAGAGAGAGGAGAGGTTTCCATCTGAGAGGAGCAGTGGAGAGAGAGAGGAGAGGTTTCCATAGCCTAGAGGTGCCTTTGATGTCCGTCTGGCCGCCAAGATCCAATAACATTCCCTGTTTCATAGTGCAGTTAACACCAACATGTTTTTCGCCATCTGAGAGCATTTAAAGGCTGATGAGGCTAAAGTGAATGTGAAATGGGCTCAGTCTTTAACTCTAATGTGCACATGTTTGTGTGCACAGACCATCTTTCAGTGATTTAAGAAAAATCCCCCATGCAGCTCCTTGAGCATGTGGACACAGCACATAGTTGCATACAGTTCAATTCCCTAAAAATGTGCTTCTCATGAAATATCTTTTGAAGCGTTAGAAGACAGACTGCTCTGTGTGGGTTGCTTCTCTTGTAGGTCTCTGTGACATAGTCAAGGGCACCAGCCACTCTATCCAGAACAGACTAGCTAAATGCCTAAGTGATTTTGCTTGCAAGTGGCACCTTAAACTGCCTGCCAAATTGTTTGGCAAAATATCTGCTGGTGTTAAAGTATTTTTTTAACACCAGCGTTAGCCCCAGACATGAGAGGCTAAAGACTATAGGCCTTTTATGAAGACGGCAAGTCATCCCTCATCCACCCTCTAATGTAAACTAGCTAATCCACAAGACCTTTATCATTAAAGTCGTTTTATTCCACCTTCCCCAGAGCCTCCTTACATAGATCACACCTTCACTAAGTGTGTATTTATTCACCATCAGTCTATCAGCGTTTGGCGACTGAGCAGTAAAATGCCATTTTGAAAGCTGTGTGTGTCTTATTAATGGCCTGGCATGGAAAAGTGGTGTAATTTGCCATAGTTGGCCCTTATTGGAGGCAAGGGGAGATGTAAGTGGGTGCTTTAGTGGAGCGGCCATGAAGAGGACCTGTTTGTCCTTGACATGAAATAAAGATCTGAGCTGGTAATATATTTGCTTTTCTTTTTTTTTTTTATTATTGTTTTACAGTGTTTGCCCTCAGGCAATTACAGCAGAAGAGTTGAGTTTGTCAATGAGCGAATGGTGCTGTACATAAAAACGCTTTATCTCCCCCAGCCCCCCCCCCCCCCCCCCCACTGCTGGGGAGCTGGATGAGTAATAAAAAGCAAAGGGCGACTTGTCAGCGTTAAAAGATAGTGTTTTTCCCCTCCAATGGAAGAGTATAGTGTTTACAGGCTTGAGTGGGTTCTCGCTAGGCTGAGGCGGAGGCTGATTGCACCAGAGTAGCCTGTCAGCCTGTGATTTGTCATGTTCTTTATAATCCTTGTCACTCCGCAGAGCGTTGTCATAGGTAACGTGTCTCTCGCCCCTTCTCCCATCTTTGTACCTAGTCTGTATAGGAAATTTGTATTTACTTTGGGGGAGTGTAATTTGTTCCTCATGGATAATATGACCCTTAGCGGAGCCGGATCATGGGTTAGTTGAAGTGATATTTTCCGGTAATGGTAGTCGTACATCATGGCTGTCAGGCCGGGTTAGGAGGCGAGCACATTACAGCTCCATTTTAGCACTGCAGGCATCTGGGATTATTTTCCATAACCAAGTATGACATGACCGCTCTGTAGAGTGCATTACATTTTTACTAGCTTTTTCTCCTAACACGGCAACTTCTGTGGCTTTTCCCCAGGACCGGGGAGGCGGATCCGGGGGGAGGGGGGATCGGGGGGAGGGGTCAGGGGGAGGGGAACGGGGGGCTCAGGGCTGCCACTGTGATGGATACCCGTGGAGTCCCAGCAGCCCCAGCCAAGGTTAGCCAGTGTCGCAGACCTACACGGGTCCCCTCCATCCCACTGGGGACAAATCCCTTCTCCCTCTGAGGCTGGCTGGGGCTGCCTGCTGCCTTGCCTACGCAAACACCCAGACAAAACTAAACACACACACAAAGCAACACGGAAAACAATTGACGGAGCGAACAAGAGGGAAAGAGATTAGTTTTTCTCTCCAAATAAAGACCTATGAAATGACTAACCATGGGTTTAAGGGAAATCTTGTGTCTTGGCATTTGTCCCCGCCAAGCATTTTTTGTTTAAGATGGTAAATCAGTAGAAAAACACCCCTGACCGAAAGATAATGACCCCTTTCCTCCTTCTGTCATTGTATCTCTTTTCCATCCATTCTTCACTTTCACAGACAGAAATTATCTTTATACGTGTCATATATGTCATCGAATTATTATTTTCAATTTGTACTTAAACCAATTTGGAGGTGCCCTACAGTTTCTCCCCCCCTCCATCCATGCATCCCTCCCTCCATCTCTGCCTCCCTTCCTCCCTTCCTCCCTCCTGGACAAGGTCACCAGTGTAAAGGCCACCTCTTGCCATTGACAAATGATTGCCCCCCCTGTCTGGCAATCAGCCGGGTCCCGGAGGTTGGCGAGCAGGCGGAGCTCATTAGTGCAGCTCAGATGAGAAATTAATAAGACCCGAGTTCTGGCAGAGCACTACATTGATGGCAGGCCAGAGAGGCCAGGGGCAAGGAGAGGAGAGGGGGATAGATGGACGGACTGACCCTGGTTGACAAATGGCCAGGTCAGCAAGTCTCTCGCTGTCTCTTTCTCTCTGTCAGACACACACACAGGCATACCTTCTGACAGGGCTGAGCACTGGGCCACGGGAGAGAAGGTCAGCAGGCTCTGAGGAATGGTACACCTCTCCCGCTGGCGCGCTGATAATTAGACACAACCACCGTAATCAACTGACAAAATGTCGTTTTTCTACTAATTGCATGAGGCTAAATGTCAGGGTAGTGATACAGTTGTTGCTTTAGTAATTTCCCTGTTAGGGATGTGTTCCATTAAAAGAACAATAGGATGCAAGGGGGTGTTTTGGTGTGTACTTATCACAATGCATTGTGGATATCTTCACTGTGGTGGGAGCTGTTTCCACGACGTACCTTCTCTGCAGTGGTCACTGACCCGTGTGCTCTGATCCGACGTTTTACACTTCTTCACTACAGTCCACGGTGTCTACCTACTGTTCTCCTCCAACAGCAGCTGTATCTCATGGTGTCATTCTGTCACAGTGCGTCTCCCTGGGCTAGAACTCAGCATCTAATGGGACAATAATCAACAAGTCACCCAAACCCACAAAGCAACAGCGTCACTAGTGGCAAACGCCCCCAAGCATTACTTTGTAAATATTTTTCGTTGTGTATATTTGGCAGGGACAATAAACAACAACAACAACAACATACATCTCAGAGCAATCGGTTAATCTCCCAAATGCAAACTTCGTGTACTGTGTTCTTTCTTGCCCTATGAATTAATACAATGGCTCTGCAGTGCGTAACATACATCTTACTGGCTCCCCACCAGGTCTCTCACCACATCATCGTGACTGATCAGTAGACTTGGGTTAGACCAAAGTGAAGTTAACACCAAGGTTCTAGTTTTCCTAGTCAATCCACCAGGTCCACAGATGTAATATACTAAAGTGATGAGGCACAGAGTGGTGTGGTATGTAGCCAGAGTACCACGGCTAATAGCTTTTTATAGCTTATGGCCGCAAGACGGAATACCAGGTACTCAGAGGATTGTGTAGACCAGCTGGCCGATGTCTTCACATCCTCTGACCCTGTCTGTGACACCAACTGGCTTCAAGCAGACACCCATAGTTCCTATGTCTAAGAGCCCAAATGGAATCTGTTTAAACGGGCATTGTCCCCTAGCCATTAAATACTTTGAAAGGTATGTTCGACACTTACCACGCAGGATTCTGGATGTCAATCGAAAGAAATTTGACCAATATGCGTGCGCACTACACAGAAACTTCATAAATGTGCCACACTCTACCTTGGAAGATGGTGTCTGGAGCTATCGATATCTGCAAGTTGATACAATATAACGTAGCGTCTCAAGTCTTCTTCTCTGAAAATGTATCATAAAGTAAATAAGCCCAAACACGTCCTCCTGCCTTGGGTCTTGAACCTCCTGAGCCCTGGTACTGAGGGTAGGCAACAACACATCCACTACGCTCCCCACAGTGGTCCCTCAGAATTGTGGGCTTTTGCCCCTTCATAAACTATTTGTGGACCCATGATTGCAGAATTCCAACAGCGTCTTCAAATTTGTTTCCGACACAGCGATGGTAGGCCTGATTACTGATGATGTCAAGACAGTCTGTAGGGAGAAGTTCAAAGACCATGCAGTGTAGTGCCCGGACAACAGTCTCTTACTGAACAGCTGCAAGACGAAGGAGCTGATCTTGAACTACAGGAAGGTGAGGGACGAGAAGACACCGATGACATCTTCAGGGCCGAGGTGGAGTGAGTATTCACATCACTAATATCACAAATAAACAAACATGGTCGACAAACTCCCAGAAAATTCTGAAGAAAGCACTTTAGTCCCTCGTTTGCCTTAAGGGGTTGGGAAGATTTGTCATGGTCCTTCAGTTCCTCGAGAATGTATACAACTGCGTCTTCATAACTGAGTCAGCACTTGGTATGGTGCTTTGGAAAGAGTTGTGACCAGTCAAGTTCATCATATTTGGAACGTCAACGGCTCAATAGACTGAAGTCTCATCATAATATGCGTCATAATCAAACTATTGGCATATTTTGATCAATATCACATAAAGTCTGTGTTTCGTTTAGGTTTACAGTGCCTTAGCGTTTCACCAACTGTGTAAATGTCCCTAGGACATGTTGACTTTCATCAATCTCTGTTTGACCAACTACTTTTTGTAGAGCAAATTCATGCAAATATGTTGTCGAATGTCACCTTGTCATTTGATTTACGCAAGCTATCCTAAATTGAATGCACTAAGTATAAGTCACTCTGGGTGAGAGCGTTTGCTAAATTGCTGAAATACTGTGCCTTTGATAGCTGTGAACCTCCGGTTTGAGTGTCAAAACATTGGCTATGTAAGAGGTTGTCTCCAGCCTGACGATGTTATATTATAAAAGGCCTGGGCTTTACTAGCCTGTGTTCTCTAGAGCCCTCGACCTCACCATTCATTTTTGCCCAACAATAAAAGGTAATAATGCACACGTTTGAATAGGGACAAGGTTGCCAAGTCCTTGAAATTGAATGAAGGGAGAACTCTCTGCAGTGAATAATGTTTCAGTGGCAACGTTTCAATTCCCAGTGCACAGGGAGAACAGGCAATGGAAAATAATTCAATCAGCAACCAAAAACATAAATACACCATTTGAATGAGATATTTTCTTCTGAGGAAAGAAAAGCCATTTCAATCTTTCCTGTGCTGGAAAAGAAAAATGTCCCTGGTAAATTGTGTATGTATATATATCACTACTTTATGAGATTTGTTGCATGCAGGCGGGCTTTGCTATGAAAAAATGCCCAGATTGTTTTTGTGCGTGTGCATGCACATATGTAGATTGGTTCCACAGCTCATATACCCGTATTCTGTTCATACTACCATGTTGATCGTATGATCTGTATACATAACACTAATAATAAAAATGAAAAATTCCCCCCAAGTTTACCACATTTTTCAGTTTGTTGACGATGAAGATCGGTGGTGATGGAAGAGAATAGAGCCAAACATGAATTTAGCACACTTCAAAAATAGGGCTTCCAGGGACTCGTCTTCTCACCCAGCATGATTGTATAACATTTTCAGTGGATTGAGGTGTGTGTTCACCTTTAGATTCATTCCTCCCTCTGGGAACAGGGGTTACAGATATATACTAGTTCATGGAAGTCATTTTTTTTTGTAGAGAAATATGCTCACTAGAGAAACCATTGTTTCTAAAGAAAGCATAGCTTCTGTGTTCCCAGCTTCAGTATTTTCACTCTGGTCTTCTAACTATTCCGCACAAAACTGCTCTAACTGCGATGTGAGAAGGCTATTCATATGCTAGTACAAATGAATACTCTTATTCATCTTCACCCCAGTCCAAACAAACAAAACAAAGAGGGTAAATGCACCAGAGTAAAAAAAAAAAAGACCAATTAAGTCATTGTTATTGCTCGCCCATTAGAGTACAACTGCTTTTTGTATACTTCTAAAGTGGTATTGATCAGACATACAGTAAACATTTTGGAAGAATTAACTCATTTTAGAAAATGTTCATCCCAAATGACACTGTTATTCCTAATTTCATTAGGTTTACTGCTGACCTGAGCCCTTTGCGCCTTATGGGCCCTGGTTAAAAGTAGTGTACTTTTTTGAATAGTGTGCCATTAGGTACAGCTTGTTTGGGGGGTTTCTAGAACCTTCCAACATGCCAAGTAAGACTGATCTAATTGTGGTCCAACTAGGCTGTTGACGGTGATACCCTTAAGTGTCTGCCCTCATCTATATTTATGACAGATTTTTGTCTGTTACCAGACTTTAATAATGCATGTACTCAAACCTTGGGTTCAAACCAAAGTCGCTGGAAACAGGCTTTTTAGTGGGGGAAAAACACTATTGTTGTGATGCTGGACTCTTTCCATGGAGCCTGTTTACTGTTCTCTCTTTCCTTCGCTCTGTCTCTTTTCTTCTCTGTCTCTCTCTCTCTCTGTAGCACCTGTGCTCGTTTTCTTGCTCTCTCCCTCCATCTGTCTATTTGTCTCTCTATTCCTCTCACTCTTTTTCTGCCTGCCTGCTAAGATTGATTTCTCAGACATTTCAAGGTTAAACATTCTCTATGTGCGCTGTGAGTGTCAGTCAGGGCCTCTCTCACCTACGCAGAAGTCCCCAAGGCGACCGGCCAGTCACTCGCGCACAAACCTCTGCCCCCTCATTGCCCTTTTGTCAAGCCAATGATTCCTGCAGGCTCTCACTTTAGAATTGACTGCCTATTTTTTTTTTAATCTCCATTCCTCTAAAGATCAACCTCACCTCACCTACACAAAATGGCACTATGCTTGAGTTACAGTACTCCTGCTTTTCACTTGCTGGCAGTATCTGTAAGTTTAATAAGCGGCAAAGAATATGGCACTGAAAGGGATTTTTTGTCATGCAAAGTAGGCATTAGTAAATAGATAATGGAAAACCTCTAATTTTCTTACAATGAGTTTGCTGTGTGTACCTTCATGTCACTGCTCTTCACTATGTACTTCCTGTCCATAAATGTATGTTGAATAGATTCTGCTTATGAATGTATTGCATACGGTGTGGTGAATGTATTACTAATGACTGCTACAGGATGCTGTATCCCCCTGTCCTCAATACCCCAGGGAGCTTCCAGGTCACCTCAGAAGAGCACCTAAAATGTACTGTTCTGACGTCACAGCTGTCACAACAATAGCTGCCCCAGCATGCATGGTGATTGACAAAAATGATTCTAATGACCCCAGGGGCCTCCCTGGAACCCACAGACCCAGCAGCTCTATTTGTTCTCCTCAGGCCTGTTCCTTCCTCCCTGTTGTTAGAACCACATAATGATGTGTCTTTGCTTCCTTGTCGTGGCGACGTAAGTTGGTAGGGTCAGAGAAGCATGTCCAACCCCTGTCCTGATTGGTCCTAGGGGATTTATTGACAAAACAGGGAGAGCGTTGTATGTTGGGCTCTAATTATGTGTACAAGACATAGACGGCCCCAGGGAAATTAAATAAAATTCCCCAGCTTGACGGGCTGGCTGTCCTCCCCCATGGGAGCCATTTTGGATCTTATTAAGTCAAGCCATTGTCTGCCTTCATGAGGCCACTGCACTGCACTAGAGCCAGCCAAGCACCAGCTAACTGCTTTTAAGTGGGGAGTTTTGGCTTTGTGGCTGTGGCACACTGTCGCAGTACCTCAATTAACTGTGATTAAAAGATGCCATTTGCTGATGCCACTTTTGATTGGCATTGTAACCAAAAATAAACCCTATTTTCTTAGTGTTTGTTTTTCTGTTTGAGCTGCAGTATTTTATCCTGTTGTGGCTTCTTTCCACAGATGGTCGGATCATTCCTTCTAGCTAGCTACCAGGCGTGCCCTACATGTTGGACAGGAATTGATGTCCTCCTGTGTGTGTGCAAATGAAGTGATAAGGGGTCTAACCCAGATTACATAGACTCTAAGTGGTTCTGAGAAAGCTTTATGGAGATGAATGAATTCATGAGGTCAGCTGACAGTTCCTTAAAAAGCAATATAATGAGGAATAAATCACATGGTTAGCATTTTGTGCTTCCATAATGATTTGAGTTTAAAGGGACAGGGGGACTCCTGGGAGGTAACTGGCCCACCTCACTGTTGAGCCATTGGAACTGACCCTGGTATCTAGTTCTCTGATTCACATAACCCGAATTTGAGACATTTACCAGAACATACTGTACCAGTGAAATATTTATTAGCATGACAGCTACTTGAGCAAGAAAAAGACGTTGCTCTTTTTAATTGGAATTAATTCAGTGTCTTTTGTTGGCTATACACTTGGGGCCAAGGAATGATCCCGTTGATCAATCTCGCTGTCATCGAAAATGCAGGTTAGGATATGTTGTATGGCAGATTAGGGAGCATTCTGGACATTTCCATTTTCTGTAAAACTCTGATCTGAAAAGCTTCACCTGTAGTTTGTGGAGCTTCCAGTGAATTTGATACACTATCCGCTGATAGAAAAATAAGTTGAATTTCGACAGCCTACATGATATGGTTATTTCTCCTATTGACATGTTGAAGAGTGGTTTCATAAACGTACTGACAGCTTAGCACAACCATAATGAGACACCCAGCCTGGGCCGTCGGTTCTCCACTGGACATCTTTGAAGCTCGGTTTATTCACTCCTATTAAGGCCCATCAGACGCCGGTGTGACTTACATTGTGCAGTGCCCACCAAAACAACAATTATATGATTGAAATCAAATAAATAAAATGACTTAAAGTATATTGAGAAGCAAGCAGCATCACATTTGTTTGGAATAGCCAGTTGACTTTATTTGACCTGACAGAACAACATGCAGACATATAGACAATCTGGCAGCAGGGAGTGGGAACTGCGATATTTGAGTGACAAGGAGCGTGGCTCAGCCTTTCAGGGAAGCAGTCGCAAGACTCACAAAATATTGCACTGCCCAGCAACACACACACACAATGCACACAATGCACACAACAGCACGCACAACACACACACACGCACAAACCACGCACACATAACACACAACACAAACATGACACACACAACACACACAAAGTGGAAGATGTGCCCTTTGGTGGTGAGATAGCTCATTACCTATGAGCGACCTTCCATCTGCACTCACGGCTGCTCTGGGAGCCATTAGGATTATGATGGAAATCTCACAAGCCATTACTAGGAGGTGCACGGCAGAGCACAGGGCTCACTGCAGACACACACGCTAATGGACTCATTTGTAATTGGGAGAAAGGGAAATGACTCCGCTAGCTAGCAGCAGCTTTGTTTGATGGGGTATGGCGGGAGCGCATTCAAGATTTGACAAATGAACGAACAGGGTTCTTGCCGTGTGTGTGTGTGTGTGTGTGTGTGTGAGAGAGAGAGTGTCGTTGTGGGCTTTTATCTTAGTTCCTCCATCACACACGTAGTCTCACTTATACACATGTCATCTAGTTCCTTCTCTGACTGTGTCAGGTCCTGACTAGCTCTCACTATCGGTCTTTGTTTCAACACTAAACAAAAATCTAAATGCAACTTAAACAATTTTAAAGATTTTATTTAAAGATTTTCTTAAAGATTTTTAAAATAAGTTGTTGCCCGGTACAGTTGAATTCGGAATATGTTGGTGAGAAGCACACTTTTTCAGTGCTTCTCAAATGTGAGCATTTGAAGCAGTGTATTGCAGATTAACATGATTAACATTATATTTATTAAGGACATTCCTTCAGTCAGCATGCCAATTGCGTGCTCTTTCAAATATGTGGCATTGTGTTTTTTGAGTGGCCTTTTATCGTCCCCAGGGCCTGAAGGTGCTCCTGTGTAATGATCATGCTGTTTAATCAGATTGCTGATATGCCTCACCTCTCAGTGAAGGGATTTTGTTAGCAAAGAACAAATGTTCCCTAACAGGGATATTCAGAAATTCTACAAAGAAATACGTTTTGGTGAATATGGATATTTCAGGTCATGAAACATGGCACTAACCATACATCATATTCTGTTTTAGTTAAGTATAATCTTAATTCATTACAAAAAATTGTTTTTGTATTTTCATTTGATGATTTGCTAATTATTTGGTAATGAAAATGTTACTAGCATTATCATAGAAAATAGTTCACAGCCTTAATTTAATTGGACTTTTTCTCACTGTAAAATAAATAAATACAAATTGTACTGGACATTTTAATCATTGCTAGCAGAACTTTATTCAAGGTAGCTGCCCCGCAATTAACCTGACACGGATGAAATGGAGGGAGGGGGCTAATAAGATATCCCTCTCTGGGCTTGAGGTGTGATTTATAGATTAATTTATGTTGTGCTTGTTTAGGAGCCTGCGCTGCATTATTTATAGTTCTAGACAGGACGTGCAGACAGAGAGAGTGTGAGAGCGAGGACATTAGCTAGTTAACCCCAGTGCAGGTCATGGCACACGATTTGAATGCCTGCTGGTGGCTACAGCCATGCCTCTTGGTGCTCCACTGCTAAGGTGATACACCTTGTTCATTAGACAGCTCATACGGACCTGCATAGCACAGAACAGGCCCAGCATTGTTACTCATTCACCTGTCTGTAGAGTTAGACATTGCAGGGAGCTGCATCACGCTGACTGAAAACCAGGAGAGTTGGGCGCGCGCGCGCACATACATAGCAGTACCAGTGTAAATTAGGTTGTTACACCTCTCTATATCTCACTTTCTCTCTCTCCCTTTTTATATATATAATAATATATAGATATACTTTGTATCTCTCCTAATCTCTGTATCTCCGTGTCTATCTCACTGCCTCTGTTTCTCTGGGGACAAGCCATCATGTGGGGGGTGGGGGGGGGTGGTTAGGGAGAGACGGAGCAGCATATGTCTGCTGTAGTGGATGTGGCGCTGACAGGCAGGGTCTTATCATCTCTGCTGCTCTTCACTACAAGCGTGATTACCGCTGACAGCTCCAACCGCTGATAAAAGAGGGAGCATTAAAGAAAACAGAGGAGTGCAGCTCAGTCGGCGTGCGTCGCTACTGTTTCTCCTCCTCCTCACTCCTCCCCCCCACACACCTTCCTCCCGCTTCGTTCCACGCCGGGTGTCAGAGCTGTCAAACGGGGGAAGTGACATCACAAGATTCCGGCGGCAGACTGGAGGCTCATCACGTCAATAGAAGCCTGTCTTGTGTCAGGCTTCCCCTAGGCAAGCTGTGATCCATCCAGCCTTCTTCTTCTACTTCTTCTCATCCATATCAAAATGACTCTTCTGTGGGGGGGGGGGGGGGGGGGGGGGGGGGAGAAACTGAACAGAATGTTTCTCCGTCTTGTTAACTGACAGCATCGTTTGCTAAAGTGTTGTCCCAGAAATATGAGGAAGTGCAAATGGTTTGGGATTGGCGGAGTGGAAATTGGCAACAAAAGTCTTGTAAATAATTGAGTTTGGATGGGATCGTGGAGCTAGCTAGCTACCGCATTACTTTGGCTTCCTCAACCCTCCGAGGTGTCACTGGAAAAGCATGGAGGAGAACTCATTTAAAACGCATAGGAGAGTGTCTGTGGCTTTATTTACATATTGTTCTGCCTTGCCAAAAAAGATGTGTTTGTCTGAACATCTAAAGTTCAAGGAAATAATGGGCCACAAGCTGCTGCCATCCCTCTTCCTTTCCACACCAGACCCTACTTCCCCATCCTCCCACCTCCCCCTCCCATGGTGTAACTCCTCTCGTCTCGCCTCTCTTGTGTCTCGGGAGTAAATCTCCATCTCCGAGATTTGGCGGGATGTCAGCTCATTTGGCCAGGGGGGGGAGGGGGCTGGCTTGGCAAAGCTGTGCTTTTGATTATCTTTTCATTTATTTCAACTGATCTGCTGTGATTAAGAGCTCTGTGTCTCGTTATTCTCTTTTTGGACGAGCAGAGCGTACCGCTGCTGCCTTTTGCCAAAATATGTGAATAATTAGAGACCCAGGCAGGCAGGCGTGGGCTGTGCCAAAGCAACGGGAAACATTCGCTCTCCTTATTAGATTCACTTAAACGCTGTTGTAAATCATGGCTGCCAGTGGGGCTCTGCCAGTGGGGCTCTGCCAGTGGGGCTCTGCCAGTGGGGCTCTGCCAGTGGGACTCTGCCAGTGGGACTCTGCCAGTGGGACTCTGCCAGTGGGACTCTGCCAGGCCAGTGCCAACTCAGGCCCACAGCCCTGCATTTCTTTTCTCTGGAAGCTTACACTGTGACTGCCAAGTCAGAGGGGGCAGGGTGAGAGCAACCAACCAACCAATGCTGGTATTGTCGCTTGGCTAGTTTAAAGGGTAGCAAAAGAAAACTCAACCTGTTCTTGGCTTTATTATCTCTGTTTGCAGTCCAAGACATTCTGTCAATGTATGATTGTAGATAAAAACATTTCAATAAATGTGGCATCATAATTATTAGATATGTTATGCTCCATGACATCCAACAGTTTGCATGGTTTGTGTCTTTCAAACTTCTGTCATTAATCAAGACAGGTGGGAGTCCACCCAAAATTGTTGCTTTTAATGACGACACACCTGTTTCAGTCAATCAGAGAAGATTTGAGGCATTGTGTTTGGATCTTGTACAGAAAGAAATGGAACCCTTTTAGTTACAGAGCATTTTCTAAATAATGAAAAAAACATGCATTTGGACATCTTTAATCGATTCATGAACAGGAAAGGCTAGTTGAAGATCCTTCCCTTAAAATTTACTAAGTAACAACGGCTGTTCAGCATTATAAATGAACCAAACCGATGTGTCAATAGCTATTGTTTGAGCAGTTTTGGGATTTCATCCCCGATAGAGATTATTGTTAGATGGATGGACGAAGTTGAGATAAAGCTCTGAGAGACTCAACGTGGCCTTTAGATGTGCTCCACAATGGGGAGGGGGGGTCCAAACATAGGATCTACAGCCAGCTGGACATAATTTCTGTCTCCCCAAATTGTTATTTCAAAAGAAGTGAGTAATGATGACTTCAACTTCAAGGCATGGTAGATGTTGATTAATTCCAGGACTAAGGCCCTCTATTTTCCCTCTCTGTCTGTTTTGTCAATCCAGAGCTATTATTACAGACATACTCAACATCCCATTGAAGTGTTTAGAACGTGGCAGATCATTGCTGAAGTGATTATTACCCCTTAAAGCCGGCTGCTTGAATGAGTGCCAATATAGGAAGTGTTGAGCCTGAGTGCTGTTCCATTTTTCCCAATGTTCTGATGAATTGGAGATAATAGCGACGGGGGGAGAGAGTAACGGGAAGGGAGAGAGACAGGGGAAAGGGGGAGACAGGGGAGAAAGGGGAAAGAGCAACAATGGCCTTTAACATACTGTACACTACTATTAAAAAGTTTGGGGTCACTTAGAAATGTCCTTGTTTTCGAAAGAAAAGTTTTTCCCATTAAAATATCATCGAATCGATCAGAAATACAGTGCAGACATTGTTAATGTTGTAAATGACTTTTGTAGCTGGAAACTGCTCATTTGTAATGGAATATCTACAGAGGTGTACAGAGGCCCATCTACAGTAACCATCAGTCCTGTGTTCCAATGGCACATTGTGTTTGCTATTCCCAGTTTTACATTTTAAAAGGCTAATTGATCATTAGAAAACCCTTTTGCAATGATGTTAACACAGCTGAAAACTGTGCCGATTAAAGAAGCAATAAAACTGTCCCTTAGACTAGTATCTGGAGGGTCAGCAAAAGTGGGTTTGATTGCAGGCTCAAAATGGCCAGAAACAAATAACTTTCTTCTGAAACTCATCGGTGTATTTGTGTTCTGAGAAACAAAGGCAACATGCGAGACAAGAAACGATCTCGTACAAAGCTGTGTACTACTCCTTTCAAAGAACAGCGCAAACTGTCTCTAACCACAGTAGAAAGAGGAGTGGGAGGCCCCGGTCCACAAATGAGCAAGAGGACAAATACCTTAGAGCAGGGGTGTCCAAACAGTTCCACAGAGGGCCGAGTGTCTGCAGGTTTTCGCTCTCACCTTGTACTTCATTGACTAATTTGGTGACTAATTGGTTAGTTTCTACCCTCACCTGGTTGTTTAGGTGTGAACTGGGAACCAATTTATAGGAAAAACAAAAAACCTGCAGACACACAGCCCTCCGTGGAACTGTTTGGACACCCCTGGTTTAGAGTGTCAAGTTTTAGAAACAGATGTCTCACAGGTCATCAACTGACAGCTTCATTAAATAGTACCCGCAAAACACCAGTCTCAACATCAACAGTGAAGAGGCAGAGTTGCAAAGCAAAAGCCATATCTCAGACTGACCAACAAAAGGAAAACATTAAGATGGACAAAAGAGCACAGACACTGGACAGAGGAAGATTGGATACAAGTGTTATGACAAATCTAAGTCTGAGGTGTTTGGATCACAAAGAAGAACATTTGTGAGACAGACCCAATGAAAAGATGTTGGAGGAGTGCTAAACGCCATCTGTCAAGTATGGTGGAGGAGATGTGATGGTCTGGGTGTGCTTTGGTGGTGGTGGAGTAGGAGATTTGTACAGGTTAAAAAGGATCTTGAAGAAGGAAGGTTATCACTCCATTTTGCATCACCACGCTGTGGACGGTGCTTGATTGGAGTCAATTTGTTCCTACCACAGGATAATGACCCAGAGCGCAGCTCCAAACTATGCAAGAACTATTTAGGGAAGAAGCAGTCAGCTGGTATTCTGTCTATAATGGAGTGGCCAGCACAGTCACTGGATCTCAACCCTATTGAGCTGTTGTGGGAGCAGCTTGACCGTATGGTACGTAAGAAGTGTCCATCAAGCCCATCCAACGTGAGGGAGGTGCTTCAGGAAGCATGGGGTGAAATCTCCTCAGATTAGCTCAACAAATTGATTACTAGGATGCCAAACATCTGCAAGACTGTAATTGCTGCAAATGGAAGATTCTTTGATGAAAGCAAAGTTTGAAGTACACAATTATTATTTCAATTAAAAATCATTATTTCTATAACCTTGTCAATGACTATTTCCTATAAATGTTTCTATGTTTCCTATTTAAACTAATTTCATGTATGTTTTCATGGAAAACAAGGACATTTCAGAGTGACCCCAAACTTTTGAATGGTACTGTAAAATACAGAAGCGCAATCATACCCTGGATTCAGAAAATTGTCAGGGAACAGGAGCAGCAAATTAGAACACATTGTTCTACACGGAGCTAATGGAAATCTCTCAGCCAATGACAAGCTACTGCCATGTTCCAGATGTCCCTGTAAATGCTCTGTCTGGATCATCTACTCACAACAGAGTCTCCCAGTCAGCACCTCTCATAGTCAAGCCAGCTGGAAGAATGGAGGAGTGCCTGATACGCTGGACATATCATTAACCTCTTCTATTGTAGAGGTCACTTGGCTCAGTTGTTTGGGCAGTATAGAGGATGGGAACCAGGGACAGGATTTATGACCAGGTCAGTGTTTTCGGTTAGGGTTATGACCTGGTCAGTGGGTGGGGTTAGGGTTATGGTGAGGTCAGTTGGTGGGTTTAGGTTTATGACCAGTTCAGAGGGAAGGGTTAAGGTTATGGTCATGTTAGTGAGTGGGATTAGGGTCATATTCAGGTCAGTGTTTGCTTTTAGGGTTATGACCAGGGCAGTGGGTGCGGTTAGGCTTGTGACCAGTTCAGTGGGTGGGGTTAGTGTTCTGCCCAGGTCAGTGGGTGGGGTTAGTGTTCTGCCCAGGTCAATGGGTGGGGTTAGTGTTCTGCCCAGGTCAGTGGGTGGGGTTAGGGTTGTGCCCAGGTCAGTGGGTGGGGTTAGGGTTGTGCCCAGGTCAGTGGGTGGGGTTAGGGTTGTGCCCAGGTCAGTGGGTGGGGTTAGGGTTGTGCCCAGGTCAGTGGGTGGGGTTAGGGTTGTGCCCAGGTCAGTGGGTGGGGTTAGGGTTATGACCAGATCATTATGGAGGAGGGTCATAACCATGCGCTGCTGACTCGGTTCCAGTGCTCCTCTCTCCCCTCCTTAAATACACGCTGCAGCAGAGTGCTGGGAAGATGGATGAGGATCATGAGCTGTGTTTGGAGGGAGCAGTGGGGTAGGAGCAAGCGATTTAAAGGGACTGCGCCGCCACTGTGCCGCAGGGAAGATGTATGGCATCCAGCCGGCCCGGCCGGCGCAACACGGTAGAGAGGAGCAATCGAAAACAGTGGTCCAGACTAATGATCCGCAGCCTGATCGTTATGGCCCTCACAGAAAGGATTGGAGCTAGCAGTCCCCAGGAAATCAATTCCCAGGAAGACCTGAGTCCTAGCTGTAAATCATAGCAGTACAGAACGGAACGGCGCAGGGCGGAATGGGAGGGAGGGATTGGAAGGGCAGAATGTATGGAGAGCGGGTGAAGGAGAGAATACTATTTTGATCATAAACCCTGAAGATAGAATGACTTGTTGGAGTCCCCACTCAGTGTGGCCCCATGACGAGGCTGTTGAAGCCCCTGGCCCTCCCCTCCCTCCCTCCCTGCCTCCTGCACACCCTGTCCTCCCGAGTGACGGCTCCATCAGAGGCTACCACAGCGTAGCGCAGCGGCTGTTTTGGAGGGTGTTCTCGAATTGATTAATCTCCCTGGGCAGGGCCCCATCAATCCCAATACGGCTCTAATGAAATCGTTGGGTGTTGGAGGAGAGGCGGGGGTCATAAGTCACTTTAGAAACATATCATGATAAAGAAGGCGTTGATCAAGAGGACCAGAATAATGACTGATGACGAAACTGTCTAAGCAAAATAGGCAAGTGCAACGAGGTGGGGAGCTGGGGAGGTGGGGAGGTGGGGAGGTGGGGAGGTGGGTGTGGGGGCGGGGGGGCTCTCAGATGCTGAACGGCCAGGCACTGGAAATCATACCACCATCCAATGGAGACATTTGTACGGTTTGTTTTGTTATTCAGGTAGATGTTGACGTTGATTATCTTCATGCTAATAATGTAGCTGGAAGTTGTTTTACTCGAGGTGAACAAATGCAGAGACACTGTGGCTGACGATGGAGTTGTATTTTGTATCACACTTTGTGACGGACACGTACACACGTGTACACACACGCGCACGCACGCACGCACACACTCACAGAAAGACCATTGTGTTGACCATTAGTCAGGCCGCTACTAAATGATGCATCCCCTCCTGTTTTTAGCCATGGCGGCTGGCTGTGGTGGTTACTGGCTGTGGCAATAAAAAAATGAAAGCACTTATTATTATGTTTTGTTATTTCTCCTCCCTCGTTCTCACTTCATTATTCAGACAGCCTCCTGACGGTATCTGACAGAGTGTTATCTGCAACCCCCAGCTGCTGTTTTCCTCTATCGCCTGATCACTGGCGGCTTAACCCTACTGATGACTGCTGCCTGCAGCCTGTTTCCATGTCTGTCCGTCTTCCTGTCTGCCTGCCTCGCTGTCGTCGTTCCTTCTGCCTGTCTGCCTCTCTGCGGTGCTGGCGATACATGGAGCAGGGTGGATGTGATGCTATTCTGACCACACTGGCACACTGTATCTGTACCAATACCCCGCTGTTGATGCCGCCTCCCTTGGAATAAGCACCTGTGTCGTGCTGTCAGTTCTGCCTGGTAAGAACAAAAACCAAAGCTGTGATATTGTTGTTAGGTTATTTTGGCGTGGTATAGTGTTTTGGCGTGGTAAAAGCCAGTACTCTAGGTAAAAGCCAGTGCTCTGTTAGCATCAGTTACATAATGCCATAGGGTGTTGAAATCTAGTGCGATTTTGGTGTGGCATTTAGGAAAAAAGTGTTTTGTGTTTTGATATATCAGCCCATTCTTAATCAAAAAATGTGTCTGCTTAATCATTTAATGTAATTAATCACATCATTGTTACTATAATACTGTCATTGTGTGACCACTAGTGTGATTAATAGCACCAGATTCATGGAAAATAAATAAATAATTGGAATTCTCCAATTTATGACATTGCTAATCAATTTCTGTAATATACGCCCTCATCTGATAAGTTTGCCAGTGGAGAAAATGCTCTAGGCCTTTTTTTAATATCTTTTTAATTAGTTATTTATTTCAGTACGATGAGAAGTTCCTTGTAAGACAATCAAACTAAATTGTTTGTACCACCAAACCTTCTCAACTAGAAGAGTGATGACAAGCGTAACACAGCATCAAAGCAGGGAGTATAGACAACAATAGGACGTGACCTGCACTCATTTCATAGGATCAAATTTCATCACAAGAATCCTGAATCCTCTGGAATGTCTTCTCACAGAACCAGCTGTTGGAACCAAAACAATTTGGCAACAGTGAATAGATCCAGTGAATCCATAGGAGAACAGAGGTGTGATGCACTCAAACTTCAAAGGCACTGCTTGTGTGCAGGAATGTCAACACATTTCAGTAAAGAGCATGGAAGTAGGAATATTATGAAATATGAGTCTAGAGAAATGCTTATTTAAAAACAAAAATATTACAAATATTAGAAAACAATATATTTGCTTACTAGTATTTTCTTTTTTAACAACAACTACTATAATGTCCAATGTCTGGAGATACTTTACACTTGAAACAGCTTTTCATAAAACACATTTTTGCTTTATACAGCAGGTTTTGGAAGACGATGAGCTGAATGTGTCAATTCGCATGGAATTGTTTAATTTTAACCAAAAACAAATGAGAAAATGCTTGTATAAGCCTTAAGGGAAATTTTTTCAAATACCTAGTTTTCACTGCAGTGACTATTGGTCCAATATTTATCCACTTTTCCTTTCTACATTGATATAGCATTTGCACAAATGCCTTACTGTACCTTGGAGTGTATAAAATAGTGTAAAGATCCACTCTAATACTTGAATTCGTATTGAGTTGTTAATATTAAAAAGTTGTATGGCATACAATTCAGTCATCTATAAGAATTATGGCAATTATAGTACATGCCAACAAAATTCTAATGGCTGTGTTGAATAGGTATTGGTACAGACAGATGTATTAAGTACAGTGTTAGGTATAAAAAATTTGAATGTATTTACCGATGAATCCCTAAATTTACATGTGGGTATCTATAAATCAGTGTTGATGTTTTGCAATGTCAATAAAAATGTATGTTTTTCAATGTCAATGGACAGCAGTTACTACAGCAATTCCAAATGACCCAGTAGCATTAAACTGCAAATTGAACTGGTGTGAATCCATTTACAGAAGTGTACAGAAGTTACAGTAAATGAAAAAAAATCAAAATATAGTTCCATTCTTCTCTGTTCCCATGTGCTGTTTATTTTTTATTGAACCACCGTTATTGAACCAGGAGAGTCCATTAGGAAGAAATTCTTATTTCCAACGATGGCCCAACAAAATGAAATGAAGTGAATATTGGCACTGGGATATGCTTACTTGGCGTAGCAGCAGAGAAGTCTGAGTGTGTATTTTGGCTTCACAAAGCAGCGTTTTTGTCCTCCTCATAAATATGTGCCTTAGCACAGATCTAGGGTCAGTCCCTAGACAGGCCCCAGAGACTTTTAGTTAGAGAAAAACCAACAAACAACTTTAAGAGTGAAACCTCTGCCAGCTGTAGGTGTGGATCACCAGCCACAGTGCATAACGAACATAACACATGACTGTATGTAGGTCTGGATCACCATGCACAGTGCATAACGAACATAACACATGACTGTATGTAGGTCTGGATCACCATGCACAGTGCATAACGAACATAACACATGACTGTATGTAGGTCTGGATCACCATGCACAGTGCATAACGACCTAAACTCTTACAGGCTGTGACTTTGACTTAGTATAAATGGACCCTACACTCTTACAGGCTGTGACTTTGACTTAATATAAATGGACCCTACACTCTTACAGGCTGTGACTTTGACTTAATATAAATGGACCCTACACTCTTACAGTCTGTGACTTTGACTTAGTATAAATGGACCCTACACTCTTACAGGCTGTGACTTTGACTTAATATAAATGGACCCTACACTCTTACAGGCTGTGACTTTGACTTAATGTAAATGGACCCTACACTCTTACAGGCTGTGACTTTGACTTAATATAAATGGACCCTACACTCTTACAGGCTGTGACTTTAACTTAGTATAAATGGACCCTACACTCTTACGGGCTGTGACTTTGACTTAATATAAATGGACCCTACACTCTTACGGGCTGTGACTTTAACTTAGTATAAATGGACCCTACACTCTTACGGGCTGTGACTTTAACTTAGTATAAATGGACCCTACACTCTTACGGGCTGTGACTTTGACTTAATATAAATGGACCCTACACTCTTACGGGCTGTGACTTTGACTTAGTATAAACGGACCCTACACTCTTACGGCTGTGAATTTGACTTAGTATAAATGGACCCTACACTCTTACGGGCTGTGACTTTGACTTAATATAAACGGACCCTACACTCTTACGGCTGTGAATTTGACTTAGTATAAATGGACCCTACACTCTTTTGGGCTGTGACTTTGGCATCCTGATGTAGGACGCTCACTTAGGTGATCCAATCACCGAGTTTCACAAGGATGATTCACACCTGGTGTTGACATTCCTGTAAGAGGAAACTTAAATGTTCAGTAACACTGAATGGCCATTAGCAGCCACAACGCTTCCAAAAACACCACACAGGGTTATAATGCATACTTCATGCCCAGAGGTACTACATATAGCTATTAGCAAGACGACTAATATAAGTGAGCAGTAACTGGCTAGAACCATACTGTTGTGTATTTTACCCTACTCTGTACTATACGCTACTCTTCTGTACCAGTCTCAACTTTACTCTAGTTGGGGACTCTGCAACATTTTTGGGGGACAACATGGTTACTGTTGACTTGTTCAGTCTACTTTGGTAGTGACAGATTTCATGAGTTGGTAAGTCCAAACAGGATATAAGGACAATTACAGAATCTAGGCCATTGCATTTCAACAATATTTCAACATGTTGTGAACTTAGTAGTAACTAAGCTAAATGTAGGTCTACTAAATTAAAAGATTAAACGCATTTTAATGGCGTGTCTTGCTGTTTCTGAAGAGGAAATATGGGAATTCCAGTCTCTAAGATTTTGCCTATGACTTTTTATCACCCAGAAGATTGTTATTATGCATATGTGAGGGCCATATTCTGGTAGATTAAAATGTTATTATGCTAATGTGATAACCATCTTCTGTTAGATATAAAGATGCTATTATGCTAATTTGATATCAATATTCTGTTAGATTGAAATATGTTACTATGCTAATAGTACAAATATGTTGTTATGCTAATATGATAACAATCTTCTGGTAAATTAAAATATGTTATTATCCAAATATGAGAATCTTATGGTAAATTAAAATAAATAAATAAAAATATATATGTAATTATGCCAATGTGATAACCATCTTCTGTTAGATGTAATAACAATATTATGCTAATATGATAACAATCTTCTAATATATTCTGTTATTATGCTTATGTAATAATTGTCTTTAGTTACATATATAAAGGCTTCCCAAAAACCTTAACTATTAAATGTTATTTCTACAAGCAGCCTGTCAACATGGCATCACAATATTCAATCCAGTGGCAATTTATTCAACAAAATCTGGAGTCACACTTCAATGCCACTAAGTGTTTAAGTGGTTTGCCATTGTGAATTTGAATTAAAGAGTATCTACTTTCAAATGGAAACATTTCAGTCGATTTTTGTTTCTGCCCAGAACCTCAAAGGTGGTATTCTGATGTAGTTTAAGCATTGCTGTGGACTAAGAACAATGTGGTTGTTTTTCAGTTCTGTAGAACAAACCATATTTGGGAATTGGGTGCCATTTTGAGAATAGCCTCTTTTATAATATTCTCCTAAGTGGATATAGCAGCAGATACGCAGAGGAATATATCGGTATGGTAGGACAATATGACTGAGATTCTCCAGCGACTATAAGTAATGGCCCATGTCTCTCTCAGTGTCAGGTGTTCTGAGCCTGCCTCAGAGTAGATGTTTTTTTCATGCCGTCTGCTTTTGATTCCAACTCCCTGAGGTGTTTAAAAAAAGCGGCAGATTGTTAGTGACAATCAGACGCTCTGGCCCTTTTGAGCAGGAGAGTTGATTTAATCGCCAGGCTATCTGTCATTTGTTATTCCGGAGTGTGGCTGCGCCTGGCTGGCCACACCCAGCGAGCCAGGGCCTGATCGAGCAACGCCTCACGGTCAGAGGCACTCCCTCCCCTCCTCACCAACGTGTCTTCCTCCACTCGTTCCTTTTTTAACATTTATTTATTTTTTTGTGTTCAAATCTTCAACACAAATGGCATTTTCCCTCCTCTCCCAGTGTGGCCCATTACTGCCTGTGGGGCATTAAAGATCATTAATAGTGCTGTCAGAAAGAAAGAGGGATAGAAGAGGGGAGTAGCAGCGGTACTGAGTTGCTGAGCTGCTCATAAATGGGAAATTAATACATCTGCTTCATTAATGCTGGCTCGCGTTTGATGTTTGTTAGCTGGCAACTTTAATGATGTAGGTTTGAGCCGACGGGGTGCTTGACTAAATTTGATTCCTCCAATTAACTAGTCAGTTTTTTTCAGGAAAGAAAGGAAGAGAGGAGAGAGAAAAAAAATGCTCCCTAATTATGGAATGCAGACCTTCAGTTCTGTGGCTCCTGCTCTCTTTTCTCTGGCTCTTTCTCCCTCTCCATCGCTGTTCCCTCTCCTCTTGTCAGAGCTTGATTGCAGGGACACGTTCATCAGCCTTGGCCTTCGTAAAGTTGTTTACCGTTCACTAATCAAGGGGAAATATTTTAATCAGCACCCGTGACTGTCTTAATCATTAACATTAGCAAGCCATGTATGTTAATTGCTATATAGAGCAAGGTGATGATAGTCAATCTTAAGTGCAAATGATGAAATTACCACCACCAAGATTCCAGACATGAGCAAATGTATACTAATCACAGCCTTAGACTCCGAGCTAACTAACGTGAAGGAAACATGAAAGGTGATGTATTCCTTTAAATTGCATCCATGGAAAGACTAGACAATCCAAATTGCTCATAGCACTTAAAATGTTATGTTTTTGAAACAGTTACTACTTTGCATGATATTTATTTTGAGATTTTACATGAAGATATTTAGTGTGCTATAGACCTACTCTACAATGTAATATTATTATAGTTGTGCTATTCTAATAGAATGTAAATATGTATAGTGATGCTTTGATATTCAAATCACCGAGGAGCTATATGTGCTCCATATTCGAGCAAAGTACGATACAGAGAAGTAATCGGTCACAATCGGTCGCTCTTCTCTTTGACTCTCAGTTTATATTGAAGTGTACACATTTGAACATCTATTATCAGTTGAGCTGAAACAGAATAGTAAATCAGCTCATCTTACTGGTCCTCAAAAGAATTACTCATCTTCAAACAAGCCCATTCCATGCATGCTAGGCCCAGACCAGCCATCCTTCACCATTTTATCCTCTCTCTCTCTCTTTCAAACTCTCTCGTTATCTCTCTCTCTCCCTCTCTATCTCTCCCATTCTCTCTCTCACTCTCTCTCTCTCTCTCTCAGTATGTACCAGGACCTGTCTGGCTCGTTAGTGTGGGCTCATAAATGTTTTATCCATGTTTTAATGGCGTTGTGGCATGATTAAGGGAAGGAATGCAAGCAGCAGCAGAGTAGAGCTGCTATGAGGATGGCCTGCTTCACTATACACACCTTCCTGGGATGCCCCTTAAACACCTAAGCGCTTCCCTAGCACATCAGTCACTAGTCACGAGTGTGTGCTTCTCAGTGACAGTGAAAGTGAGGATGGGTATTCACCCTACCTGTGAGTGACTGGTCGCTGCCTGCTCTCACCACACCTACCATCTGTCCCTCTTCAAAACGCCCGTTTGGGACTGGGGCGTCACATAAGCACCCGGATCACCCACCCAGTACCCCCACTGGCCGTCCCATTGCAGTGGGTTAGGATTACAGACAGGATGGGGCCGATCAGTGTGTACAGTATAGCCACACTGTCCAGCTGGCACTCACCCTCACACATTCAATAATTCAATGAACAATAATCAGATACGGGTACTATTCTAGAGCCCTGTTCAGGGGGAGGTATGGGGCCCTGAAGTATAATGACATTTCTATGGTAGGGTGGTAAAGTGAGCGTAGAAGTGCAGTGTACATATTATGCATGCCAAATGTCTCGTGGGTTTCCTAAAACGGGCACTGTAGCAGTGCTTCACAGGTTCCAGCTTCAGGCTCTGCTGACCAGGGTGATAACACTGTAGGTGTTCCTCAGCAACATGCTGACTAAGCAGTCTCCCTCCTCTTCTCTCCCTGTCCTCTGATCCTTCTGAATAGCTTAACAAGTCGTCCTGTAGGCTGTGTCTGTAACAATAGGTGAAATGAAGTTGAATTTAAATGCATGCTTATAAGACAAATAAATGGCCCAAAAACATTTTGTGTCTTACAGAATAACTTGGTTTTTTTGGTGTTGATTTGTTAATATATGATGCTAGTAGTCATGGGCTCCTAAGTAATGGAGCAAACAGAGCCATTGCACCCTTACATTTAAAATGGTGGTGCAGAAGTATGTTATTTCACCCCTTCTTTTTTACCCAAATATTGTCTTGACTCAGTATCATCATTGATGTTTAATTAGTCTATATTAAAACAAATATATATTATATTATTATATAATAATTAACAAATATAATTTTACTCATCACACTACGTATCGTCAAGATGAATAGTTTTTGACAATCCCAATTTTCTTTGGTCTTCAGAACAGGTCTTCAATCACGAACAGTTTTTCTGGCTGTATGCAGGGCTAAGGTAGCCATGTTTGATGCACCACTAGCAGCAACTATGAAAAGACATTTTCAAAAGAAAATGTTCAATGAACTATCAAAAATAAAAAGAGAACATCGATCCACAACAGCAGAGATACCACTGGCTTAACAATAGTTAAATTGTTACAGCCAGTAAAGCTCCAGCCTTCCAGCTAGCTAGTTAGCTACCTTATCAACTAGCATAGGCTTGTATTGAAAGCTCAAGTCTAGACATTTATAAACTCAATATTTTATTAAGGCCTGTAACAGATGTTGATCATGTTCATGAATTCACCAATATATTTTGTTCTCATTAGATCCAGCTGCAGGATGATGGTGGACACAGATCATTGGCAGGCAGTACCAGCACAGTAGACCCAAAGGTAGGAGGTTATAGATGCAGCAGCTAGCGACATAACTAGATGTAAGAGGAATTAATTCATGGTGATGGGTGATTGTAGGAATCTACATGCCTGACAAAGGTCTCTGAGAGAAATATTGCAGTAATTCCATTAACATTTTAACACTTGCAAGCAGTGATAATGTGCAAGAGTGTCTTTTTTTCTGAAAGCCTTTCCTCCTACCCACCTACCTATAACTTTATACAGGTGTGCGACTAGATATTTTGTTAAAATACATATGTGTCAAAATGATGGCTGGCATTCTGTACTGTCATCATAAGGAACATTTGATCTCAACCTAAATGCTTAAATGTAGACTCAAATCTTAACGTTATCTTTACTGTACAAATCAATACAGCAGGGACTGTATATTTTTCCCCATCCTCTTACAGTTGTAAATCTCAATACTAGTTTAATCTAACTCGATGCAAAATACGCTTAAGTCAAAAGCTCTAGGAGATGGGAAGTGCCAGAACTGAACTGAAAATAATCGGTCCCTAAAATATCTGTCAAGGCAAGCGATGCCAAAACAGGGTCACACAGACAATGGCAACTTCCATCAACTGCTAAGCTTGCATGCCAAAGACTTCGAAGAACTTGCCTAGTGGCTTCTTTGTAAGTATATATGGCTTGCACGTGACATTCAGAATCCGATCCTGCAGATGTTAGCTCACTCTGTGTTGAGGAAAATAGTGGAGACTGTGAACAATGACACATTTTACTCCTTAATTGTTGACGAAATAATGCAGATAATAAATCTGATAATAATACAGATAATAAAATTGATAAAAATACAGATAATAATACAGATAATAATACGGATAATAATACAGATAATAATACAGATAATAATATGGATAATAATACAGATAATAATACAGTTAATACAAGCAGGTAATAAGCTACAGAGTGACTGACAGCTTTGAGATATTCTGTGACTTCCTCAGGCTGTACAACACAGATAGAACAGATGCTGCCAATGACTAAAATCATTAAAAATGTCCTCCTTTGATTGAAATTGCCCCCAGAATATGGTAGAGGACAGTGCTACGATGGAGCAAGTGCCGTACCAGGCCTTTCATGCTGGAATAGCAGCCAGATGCTTTCTTTGTCCACTGCTCAGCTTGTCCTCAATTAAGTGCTACATGAGGACTAGATTAAGGACATGTCTACCACACTAGTCAACTACACAAGGTTAACTTGGGACGAGACACTATTAAGCTGGCACAAGACATTGTCAGTTTCATTCATGACTCTTAAAAGATTTCTGACAGTATTCACCAAATTGATGACCAACACTCGTGTCCAAAAAGATGGACAATGCATAGTACATCCACCAGGAATGACCTAACCATCTTTGTAGCACTGCATGAGGTAGAAATAAAAGAAAAGGTTATTTGGTGCGCTCTGGAAGCTGAGGAGCTGGTTTTTGAAACAGTGTTTTCAAAATCTGAGATCAAAACTGAAACAAAAACTGTATGTGAAGCAGTGGCGGCTGCTGGTCTTTCAAAGAGGGGAAGCTCATTTTCGGCCTACATTATAACCCTCTGATGGTCTTCATTTGTAGTGACACTCGGGGTCTTTGGGGTCTTTTGGACATCAGACAATAACATTTTACATCCGTGAGATGGTTTCATCAAGAGGCATGGCCAGCAGTACATTTTATTTGTCACAGCACTTCCAGTCAGCCAGCTTACTTTGTCATACCAGGAGAGCTGAAAATACCTGTTATTTTTCCCTATCTTTTGCACTAAATACATTTTAGGTGTTGATCTGCCCTGCTGTTTAATTCGAATTATTTCCTCGTAAGGAAGACTTCCAAATGGCTTAGCTAAAATCAGGTCGACAATATTAGCACTGTCTGCCATCGTGCGCAGTTTCACCCGCGTACAACGCTAGCCTAGCCTACTACTGTATATGAATGAATGAACTATCTAAAAAAAATATATTAAACTTTGTAAAACAGAAACAAGGATTGTGGTGTAGCCTATAATCGTGTGAAATGTATGATGCAAATCGGCTAGCAATTTCGCCAAACAAATATCAAGAAATATTGCAGCAGTTTGTCTTTCAAATACACTTGAGAAATCCTCGATGGGACTGAGCGCGAAATAGCTTCAGTGACTTCTTATAGTACAGATCGCTGTCAGTCAAAAGGAGATGCAGTTTGACAGATAGTCAGATCCTCCAATCATCACGCGGAAGCCCGGAGTCAGGCCAGCCCACTCTTCATTCACCCCCAGAGACGCTGAGCGTCCGTGGGCGTGACATAATCGCAGCATTTATCCAATCACCGTCTACTTTCGGAGCACTGAAAAAAACTGTTCCAAGCAGCCCCACTGAAGTCAATGGACGCTCGGCTTCAACAGGGAAATGCACTGTGATGCTGCAGGATTGTATGAGAAGAAAATCGAGTCAGCCGACCTGTAGCTGATTCTGAACTAACTAGTTTTAGAGATGAACGTGTTTTAACGCTTTTTTAGTTAATAAAACACAATAGTACATATTTGACCATAATTTTTTTTTACATTTTAGAGGGAATTCAAGCTTCCCTTTCAGTCTTTAAGAAATCCCCACTGATGTGAAGCCAAACATGCCACTGGCTACCTTGAATCCAATATTCTCTGCATTCAGTCAAATGTGATCTTCTCAAGACTTTGGGACAAGTATGTGTCATTGGCTGATGTCCTTGAAATTAAGAGGCCATGTTTTCCCAGACCAAGGAATCTACCAAAAACATTTGTTGATGAACGTGAGCACTCTGATGACTCAAACATCCCCAGAGACAATGAGGAGTTGTACAAAAAGAAGTATTGGGAGCCAGTTGAAATTACAATGGTTCAGGCAATTGAAAGATGATTCTTCCAAATAGGTGCATCCTTCAATGCCGCGTTGGAAATAATGTTGATCAAAAGGGCAAAAGCAGAAGACTGCATAGCTGAAGCAGAAGAGTAATCAGTTCATACCTCTGTGAGGCAGAATACATTTGGCAGAATACGAAATAAGAAAATGAAAGGCAGAAGACACTTCAGAAATAGGAAAGAAAAATCTGAATGTGAATGAATGAAGGGTGAATGCGGAGAAATCCTTTGTAGAAGGACTGTGCTTGACTGACTAGGAACTGAGGTTGATTTTACAAAAAATAAAATGGTTAGGGCAACCACTCGCGGTAGGAGTTTGCTCAACAATTGATGTGCGAAAGCAACTTGTAAATGGCTGTCAGAAGCCACAAAACACTTAAATTTCTGTATTGATGTTTGTCAGTAAAAAAATAGTCCATGTTAAATTCTACTCGTTGTCCTTGGTGTCCCGATTTCTTTGTGGTGATGAATCTATAGGTAACATCAGTAATATTTTATTTAGTTTTTTACTTTTTTATATGGTACACTTGACTGTGACACAGGCTGTTTCTGACCAGTTCAGACAATTTGTTACAGTACTGAAAATAATACAGCCATCATTATATTGATACTAAATGGTAACCTTAAATAATACTTGGTAATACAACTGATATGTAAAACAACTGATATGTTAAGTATTAATATAGTATAATATTATATTGTATTATTGGGATAAATAGGTATTTAATGAATGATATAATACATGATCAGGTAACCATGGCGTAGAATAGGTCTGATTAGTAATCTAGTCAGAAAACACTTCCAATTTAATTTAATGTGGAAATTATCTAAAAAATGATTGTGTTCAGTCAAGCAAACAAGCATTCCCATTGATGAGATGTCGTGTAGAGTTGCAGGAAAATAGGTTCAAATTGGCTAAAAGAATAGGCCCCAGAATATGCTACATCCCCACGTTTAAATGAAGTCAGGGCCCATGGGTGATACTAGTACAGTATGTCATTTAGAAGACACTTATATCAGAACAACAAAACCTGATACTCCAAAACACTTCCTTAAAAAACGCTTGCTTATGGCATGCTTTCAGAGAGAACATTATGAACAACATAAAAAGATGTTAAAAATATACTACCAATCCAGTGATTGTTGGTGATTATGAAAGGACATTGTTGAAAACCTGGGAGGAAGTCAGCTGTATGTGGTGTGTAGCAGATACATTCCCACATGCAGTACTAATGAAGCCGATTTGAATGGGAAACAGCAAGGCCTGCCAGCCTCACAGACACACGCGCTCAAGGAGGGAGGGGGAGACAAATGAAAAGCTGCTCACCGCCAACTCCGCCATTATCACAGACGTATGTTCTGTCTGTTGTTTTGTGACTAGTAGCAAGCCTTGAGCACTTCTGCCTTCAACAAACACAAACAAGCTTTCTTCCCACCCGCTTTGAAATGAACAGGGAGTTAGAATCAGCTCCGGATGAAAGGCTCAACTCACAGGAAAGCAGAAGGATGTTTTATTTGTTTACTGTTCGTTCCAAGGGCCAAGGGCAATAACTAGCTACTGGAATCCAGTCCTCCGTCCCTGTCCCTGTCTCCATCCCTGTCCCTGTCTCCATCCCTGTCCCCGTCTCCATCCCTGTCTCCGTCCCTGTCCCCATCTCCATCCCTATCTCCGTCCCTGTCTCCATCCCTGTCTCCATCCCCGTCCCCGTCTCCGTCCCTGTCTCCATCCCTGTCCCCGTCTCCATCCCTATCTCCGTCCCTGTCCCCATCTCCATCCCTATCTCCGTCCCTGTCTCCATCCCTGTCTCCATCCCCGTCCCCGTCTCCGTCCCTGTCTCCATCCCTGTCCCCGTCTCCGTCCCTATCTCCGTCCCCGTCTCCATCCCTGTCTCCGTCCCTGTCCCCATCTCCATCCCTATCTCCATCCCCGTCTCTGTCCCCATCTCCGTCCCTGTCCCCATCTCCATCCCTATCTCCATCCCCGTCTCTGTCCCCATCTCCGTCCCTGTCCCCGTCTCCATCCCTGTCTCCGTCCCTGTCCCCATCTCCATCCCTATCTCCGTCCCTGTCTCTGTCCCCATCTCCGTCCCTGTCCCCATCTACATCCCTGTCCCCGTCTCCGTCCCTATCTCCGTCCCTGTCTCCATCCCTGTCTCCATCCCTGTCCCCATCTCCATCCCTATCTCCGTCCCCGTCTCTGTCCCCATCTCCGTCCCTGTCCCCGTCTCCATCCCTATCTCCGTCCCTGTCTCTGTCCCCATCTCCGTCTCTGTCCCCATCTCCGTCCCTGTCCCCATCTCCATCCCTATCTCCATCCCTGTCTCTGTCCCCATCTCCGTCCCTGTCTCCGTCCGCTTGAGCCAGCCGGCTCCTACAGGCGCATCTGCCCATTCCCTCCCACCATGCGGAGCAGTGCTCCACGCTACGTTGCCATCTGCTAGGACCTGTTGGCTTGTTTGTTTTTTCTGAGCAAACAGCAAATCACTTCTATCCTGTTCCTGGTTTTTACCATATGCCACAGCCTGGTGTATCAGAGCCAGGCATGTATATTAATGAATTTAATCAAAGACACACACACACACACACACACACATCTGCCACCAGGGGAATTTAGGGGAACAATCATGTCGTTAGTTGATTCTTGCTACACAACTTCTGCAATTATTGCCACCTTTTGCTAGGTTACACATATCTCATCAATGTAACATGTATGTGTCATTGCTGAAATACTTTCTGTATTGTATGTATTTTGACCATGGTTTTATCTGGTGGTGCCCCCTACTCAACGAGATTGACTGAGGGGCTGTCGGACGTATTGCCTAACCAGACCTGCGTAGACAGAGCCTATTTGGGAATTGTCTTAGTCAATGAATTAAGTAACATTTAACATTTACCCGCCTTCGTTTTGTTAAACTGCATCATGGAGTAACGCAGTAAAACATAACAAAATCAAGATATGTGTCGAAGAAATGTGCTTCTTGTTCATGTTATTCTTGCTAATATTAGGTTTTTGACCTAGAGCCCTGTTTTTCTACCATTCACTCCGTGAATGCAGTCCTTCTTCCAGCACATTCTAGAACACACAGCGTGTCCCACTGACACTACAGTAAACATAACCAAAGTTAATATTGTTCCAGGTTGTTTGCAATCTCTTCAAAAAAAAGTAGATCTGATTGAGCCAGACAGAACAGAGAGGTTTTGGGGGCACTGGCCAGTCTGCTCTGAACTTCCAACCAAACATTGTGCACACTGGCCTGGGGATCAGGTTAAAATGGCTTAGACTCTCCTTTGAAGGTCACACTGGCCTGGGGATCAGGTTAGAATGGCTTAGACTCTTCTTTGAAGGTCACACTAGCCTGGGGATCAGGTTAGAATGGCTTAGACTCTCCTTTGAAGGTCACACTGGCCTGGGGATCAGGTTAGAATGGCTTAGACTCTCCTTTGAAGGTCACACTAGCCTGGGGATCAGGTTAGAATGGCTTAGACTCTCCTTTGAAGGTCACACTGGCCTGGGCATCAGGTTAGAATGGCTTAGACTCTCCTTTGAAGGTCACACTGGCCTGGGCATCAGGTTAGAATGGCTTAGACTCTCCTTTGAAGGTCACACTAGCCTGGGCATCAGGTTAGAATGGCTTAGACTCTCCTTTGAAGGTCACAAAGGAAGATGTTTGAACTCTTGTGGAGCAGAATTGAAAGGTGCAAGTTAGATAGAAATATCAGTTGGATTTTCCTTTCAAGCTGAACCGCACAGACTAGATTTGAGTCTAGATTTGATTTTGAGACGAGTGGCTGATAGGCCCATTGTGTGAGGCCAACTGCCCAGTACAGCTCAGGAGGGGGGAGGACAGGATTTGCTGGTCTCATCACACCCTAGTGAATCCCTTAAGTGGCTTTGGCACCTGCAAAAAGCTAAGGTCGTCAGGTGATTTAGCAGGCCCCACACACTCACTGACCCACGTCACTTCCCTTGAATAGCAGGTTTTTGAAAAAGCAGAAGGGTTGGGCATGGATGCCTATAAGGAAGGGTTGCAGAAATCATCCACTCTCCAGCATTAGTTGTTGCAAATCGAAAAAAGGCTGTCAATACAAGGGGATCCCTGAAATTACTGCATTTTACCCAAGTTGCATCTTAGTGGTAGTGGCTCCTACTGGATACAGGATACAGTGCACGTTGAGGCGAGAAGATCGTAACATTTAGAATCCATTGGATTGGTTGATTTGGGGATCTGTTCATTAAGTATATAAGAGGTGGCACAACATAGGACAGTTCAGTAATCTAGAGGCTATTTTAATAACAATAGCACTGCAGCAACATATCTGAATCTGGAATTGAATCCCTGCATGTATGTTAGCTGGCATCATTTAGTTTACTGTAGCGAGGCTAAGCCTGACATGCTTTTCAATAATGTCATTATAATCCAAATGGGATTATGGTGTAGCTAGAGTGGCTTCTCCACACTGTTTACTGTATGTTTTATTTCACCATGTGCCATAAATAAACCCTAATCCTAATCTTGAATATTAGCCTGTGTTTCAGTTTGACTGTTGTTTACTTGCACACTGTGTGTGTACCTCAATTTCACTTGACATGCGGGAATTTATCAAATCGGAATAAATTATTTGTGAGAATTAGTGTACATTGTGGCAATGGAATGCTCTTTTGGTTTGCAAGGAAACATGGAGGGTATCCTAATGTAGAATCAAACAGAAATAGGTGTTAGTAACTTTCTGATTAAAAGAGACTGTTATGCTAAGATCATGTTTTGAGTCATATATGATTATGTAAATACAACATATATTGATACATTGCTACTTACATCACTTACACATCACTTATAAATAGTCTACTTGCACTTGGGGCTTTTCCAAGGAAAACGTAATTGGATCGTTGGACCTGTCATTTACATGACAGAGCAACAGAACTAAACAGACAAAGCTGTCATCATCAACAGTTCATGGTTAAATGTAAGTGAGGACATATTCCCCTGAACGTTGTGCCCTGCAGCTTTAAAGACTGGCCTAGTCAAATCTCTGGTAGCCACTTTAATATGCGTCTGTCTGTACGCTGGCAATTTTATTTTCACGCTGCAACCATCTGTTTTTTTTCCTGCGGTGTTTGCAGAGGCTTTCCTGTCCTTGTCTCTTCCAATAAAGGCTGCTGACAGCCAGTGATTCCCGGGGTTCTGTGCGTCGGCCGTGGTGTGGGACTCTGGACGGGTGACACACGCCTTCGGCAGCACCATGCATGATTTAAACCACTTCATACATGGCTACAGTAGGGGTCTGTTGTTGGGGGTGTGGGGTCCATGGGGGTTGGGGGTGAGGTGCACTGACACCACACAGTCTGGCAGGACCTAACCTCACGTCCGTGCGGGTGAGTGAGCGCGCTGCGCTCCACTCGCCAGCTCTCAAGGCCGTGCCAAGGCCTTTGCCCAGAGCAGAATGGACCTACCCAAAAAGTGTGCCGCCAGAGTGGCGTACGGCAGAGGCCTGGACGTGGGCTGAAGGCGGTGTTCAGCTCTAGCCGAATGCTTCCGTCGTCTGACTGTACTTCACTAAAGCGGTGGAGTGTGTCGCTTCCAACTATCTGTTGGAAATGGCTCGCTGTACTCTTTCATCTGGGAGGCCTTGATGTTTTCCAGCTCTTTTGTCTTCACGACTGAAAGACAACTGAGTGACGTTGTTCCGTGGTTAAAATGGATCACCAGAACGACATTTACACGATCGTTCTAGGTGATGGCAAAATATAGAATACACAAAAACAACACAAAGCTGATAGAGTCATTCATGATGGGAGGGGAGTATTTAAGATAATCCGAATATGAGCGTTAAGCGGATGCATTCAGACACACTTTAACTCTCATGCAAAAATGTGCTACCGTTCTGATATGCACTAGTATCCCAATGGTTGGCACTCCGTACCCACACATTCCCACAGAAGGACCCCTTCAACAAAGTCTACTTGGAGGGTTGATAGCATACCATGTTGTCTGTCAGAGGGAGATAGATAGCACTAGTGTTTCTCCCTCCTTGTCCTGCCCTCCCTTACAGAACACCCCCCCCCCCTTCCAGACCCTGAATCCCTGCCCCTTCTCTACAGTACACTGCCCAGCAAGACCACAAGATTAATCCCACAAGGTCACGTGTCAAGATGACCTTGTCAGCCCCACCCCCTGATGAAAACCACATTAACAGAATTGGCATGGATTTAGAAAACCAAAACATAGGGATTCTGCCATTGCCTGGCTCAGTTACTGGTTTTACATTTCACATTTAATTGGCTACTTGTAACACATTAGCTCTTCTGTTAATGCTTGACCATTTACATTTTCTCTTGGGTAGTTTTATCAAATTTGGCAGTGGTGTTGAAGCTGTCACATTATTGCCATGACTAACCAGTACATTGTCCTCCACAATAATTAATAATTAAGAGATTCAAATCAACTGGATCTGTGATGAACCTGCCTGAAACAGGATGCGTGTGTATTTTGCCCCCTAGTGAGGATGGTGGTTTGACATTTAAACGATTCTCCATAGGTCCACGTTCTCCCACCTCATCAAAACTTATAGGAGATGACTAAGCACTGTTATCTTGCCAAGAAGAGGGTGCACAAAGTATATAATGCAGAAGTTCCAATAATCGTGACGTGAAAAGAAGATTTTTATTCTTCTCAACTACAGGTCAGATTTCTCACATCTTTATAGTACGATCACGCTGATTCACTACAGTTACATCTTCCATATTTGCCAGTGTGCTCAAGTAAAAAAAAATTGTTTTAGAGTTAGCCAGTGGTATTGGCATCATCATGGTTGTTCTTTCACCAGATTAACTGGAAGTTCTCTCTCTCCCTCTCTCCTCCTCCCTCACTTTCTCTCTCTATCTATCTCCCTCTCTCCTCCTCCCTCACTCTCGCTCTCTCTCTCTCTCTCTCTATCTCTCTCTCTCTCTCTCTCTCTTTTGGCCTTTCCAGTAGAAAGTCAAGCCCTGTTGAACAACACAGATGGTGCTCTCTAGTGGCATTCTAACAGTAACATGCTGTTTTAGTTATCTTTACCCATAAAGGCTTCAAACTGGCCGTGTCTCCCTCCTTCTCCCTCCCTCACCCTCTGTCTGACAGGCTGAGGGAAACAGAACAATAACCACGCGCCAGCTGATGCATGATCCATGGGTTTGACCTTTGCACCCTGGACCACATTGTTATTGCCTGTTTACATTGTGCAAATTGCCAAATGTTTTCAGAGGCCCCTTCCTTGCTTGCTGTCTCCCACGGAATATCTCTCCCAACGCCACTCCTCCCCTCCCCCATTCCCTCCCCCATTCCCTCCCGCTATCATTCCTACTCATCCCTCCATTCATCCCTCTCCCCCGCACAGTTCTGCCTATATTCTCTGATAAGCAGTGTGCCAGAGGTGGCGTAGAGGGAGGGGTAACGGGGGGAGGGGGGGACGTGTTGGTATTCCACACATGTCCATGGACATTAGGAGGGCATCAAGGTGCAAATATGAGCCAGACAGCTCTCATAATGAAAGAATCGAGGCGCATTATGAAATAAGTGGAAGTGACCAACGAAGAGAGACGCAGCACTCGCCGCTTTGAATTCCAATTACAGGGTTAGGCAGGGAGGGAGGGAGAAGAGGGGGGGGGCAGACCTAATGCCTTTTATGGTGGTGTGGAGGCGATGCGTGGGTACTGTGTGCTGGAGCTTGCAGTGAAGGTCAGCGTGGCTGATATTTGTTGGTTTGACGGGAGTCTCACGGCGACCGATCACATGCCGAGGGAGGGTGGACAGACAGACGGACATTTAGCTTGGCCGCCATTTTAATTGTGGGCTTTGACTCTTCCCCCTTCTCCAGGAGATCAGAGGTAATAGAAATTGTTTTGGCCCTAACCGCTTCTCCAAATGTTTTTTCTGAGCTGCATTCAATAGGAGACACTTCATCAAACCAGATAGGGCCCTGTTGATGGATGAGCTTTGTGTGGGGTTTGGAAAGAGAAAAGGCTCCGCGGGTGGAGGGGTGGGCAGTGAGTGGAGAGGGCAAGGGGGTTGTCACAGATGTCCGGCCCTTTGAAAGAAAATTAAACAAGTACCTCATTACAGAACGCTCCAGTGATCCCTGGAGGTGGCCACTGAGACAGGCTTTTTAATGAGCTGGGAACTTAAACGCTGCCAAAGTTTACCCCGGTCATGGCCAGCTCAGTTAGGGAAGTAACAGCCCCCACCCCCCCCATGTCCCCCTGTAGCCCCCACCTCACCCCTCAACCACCCAGGCCCTCCTCTTCCATTCAGGGCCACTCATCCAGAGGAGAGAGGGGGGGGGGGGGCACCACACTGGGTCCCTCTCTGCCAGCTCAGGAGAAGGAGATAATGCCTTTTTTGTGCCACACATCCAGAGGAATTATGTGCGCTAATTTGATTAGGGGGAGATTTGATTAACTGGAAAATGAGGGCTTTGCTTAGACTTTCACATGCTTAATTTATCCCTTGCAAAGCAGACGCAACATTGTGTCATAAAACTCTGAAGGCATATGGGAAACCCTTTCAGAAGCAACAATATCAAGGATTGCCACGGTTCATACTGGGATAATCAGTTTAGAGCTTTTTGCTCGGCCACAGAATACGAAATACATTTGGCATCACCAGTGAAAAGGTTGAAAGCATAATGAGAGTAATGTTGTAGGGAATCGAGCAAGAAAACAAGTGGAAAGAATGTGGAAAACTTTTTGGTTGTTACATTAATGTTTTGGGCGTATGTCTAACTGTTACTTCTGTTGTTTGGTTGGTATCATTTTATAATCATCTACATGTCGGTGTTACTTTCAGTTGCAAGTGCTACTCAGATGTGTTGCAGCTGTCTATAAAGGGCTATTCAAATGTATTGCAGCTGTATATAAAGCATTATTCAAATGTGTTGCAGCTGTATATAAAGCATTATTCAAATGTATTACAGCTGTCTATAAAACGTGTTCAATTCATGTGCAGTTATTACATCCACAAGTCATAGAGGTAATTTATTATATTTTAATTCACTTAGTGGCTTAATTTGTCTCTCTGATCCATTTGTATCCCCAGCTATGACCACAGGGACCAACAGGCCTGAACGGTTGGCTCCACGTTCCTTAACATGCAGCCATGAAGGTCATATTACCGCTCACTGATGATTACATTTGAATTAAAATGTGGTTCTTCTGGGAGTGAGGCAGGAGGCGGGTGGCAGAAAGATGGAGAGCGAGAGTGATGAAGACAAAGAGAAAAGGAGAGAGAGACGAAGTGGGGTGGGGACTAGATCTTTGGTTCGAGGCTCTTGGCCACCGCCCCTGTAAAACTGGGCTGCAAAGTCTGTATTTTCAACTAATTGCTGTCCTTTATTTTCCTCTAGGATTACCTTCTAATAAGGGATTAACCACTACTCATGAAGCACAACAGGTTTCCCTCCCTGACTGGCCAAAGCTGCTATTCCCCAGGCCAGTCGTCATCCACTGCTCCCCAGTCATTCAGTAGCCAGGCTGCCGGTGTGAGCTTACCGGCTGATTCTGTTTGTTGTCGTGACGTAAGAGGAAGTTTCAAACTGGGACGTTCTACAAGATGAATATATATAAAAAAGGTTGAGATTAGAAGAGGGGATGATGCAAGGGATGGAGGACGGAGGGAGAGGTATGGAGAGAAACACGGACAGATGAGCTGTCTCCTGTTGGACTTCATTCCATCTTCCCCATCTGTTTACCCCAGTTTTAATTAAATCTACTGAGATGAGAATTTCTTCCCATTTTTCTGCCTCCCTCTATCTCCCTCTTGGATCTGGAGCGTGTTAGGTCCGTGCTGTGCCAATGTCCACTCATTCTCAAAATAAATATATAAGTGTCCACTCATCTCACCACCTCGCTGCCAGCTGCTAATGAGAGCGAGCCAGGGTGGCGCAGTGTTCTCGCCAGCTATCATGGGCAGTTAATGAGGACGGTTCTTAGAAAGGCCCTGCCCAGGAACCTCCCCTATCTGCTGCGCCACACACACATATATACACATTGAAGGTTTTACTATTCTTGTGTGGACTAACAAAGCTATTCTCTACTAAATCATATTCAGGCCAACTAACCCAAACCTAACCTTAACCCCAAATGCCTAACCCTAACACCTAACCCTAACTCTAACCCTAATGCCAAATACACATTTTATCCTAAACATACACCCTTAAATAGCCTTTTAACTCATGGACACAGATGTTAGAATGTGCAAGAGATGCCTGCAGATTCTTAGTGGTTACCTTTGGGTTCTTTGTCACTTCCCTGACCATTAAACAATGAGCTATTGTTGTGATCTCTGCCAAATTCCAACTCCTGGGGAGGGTTCCTTTCTATCGTTTTTACACCATCTGTCTGGCTGTAGACTGATGGAGGCCCAGGTATTAGGTTACAGTGCTTTTGTAACATCTCCTCTCATGAGGTCTTCTGATATTTATTTTGACCAGGTCATATTCCATTTGAACAATTCTCTGTTTTGAGGGGCAGTCTTTGCTGGTAACCAAACTTTGTGGGTTTTTATATGACAGGGCACCATTGAAACCTCCCATTTTAGTATGTTCTTTATTTCTGTCTTATGTATAAATTGACTATCATACCTCAGTTATCCATGAAATTCCAAGTTTGAAAGTGAATTATGATGAAATGGGGCACAATTCAGCACATATATGACACTTAAACCCAGTGGCCACCTTAAACACCTATAGACCCAGAACAGAGTTGACCTGTTTGAATTATGAAAAAATGGACTGATTAAGCCAAGACTATAATGTTAAGAAATACAACTACAGTGAATATAAAAAGTGCCAGGTTCTTGTGATGTAAAAGAATGAGACAAAGATAAATCATGTCAGATCTTTTTCCACCTTTAATTTGACCTATAACTTGAACAATTCAATTGAAAAGCAAACTAAAATCTTTGAGAGAATTTTTTATTTTTTTTTAAACTCACAATAACCTGGTTGCATAAGTGTGCACACCCTTAAACTAATACTTTGTTGAAGCACCTTTTGATTTTATTATAGCAGTCTTTTTGGGTAGGAGTCTATTAGCATGGCACATCTTGACGTGGCAATATTTGCCCACTCTTCTTTGCAAAATCGCTCCAAATCTCCTGTGCAGAGCACTCTTCAGATCACCCCACAGATGTTCAATTGGATTCAGGTCTGGGCTCTGGCTGGGCCATTTTAATCTTCTTCTTTTGAAGCCATGCTTTTGTGGATTTGGATGTGTGCTTTAGGTCATTGTCGTGCTGGAAGGTAAACCTCATCTTCAGCTTTCTAACGGACACCTGAAAGTTTTGTGCCAAAATTGCCTGGTATTTGGAACTGTTCATAATTCCCTCCAGGCCCCGGTTCCAGCTGAAGAAAAACAGCCTCAAACAATGATACTGCCACCACCATGCTTCATTGTGGGTATGGTGTTCTTTGGGTGATGTGCAGTGTTGTTTTTGCGCCAAACATACCTTTTGGTATTATAGCCAAAAAGTTCAACCTTGGTGTCTTCAGACCATAACACATTTTCCCTCGTGCTTTTGGGGGACTTGATGTTTGTTTTTGCAAACTTCAGCCAAGCTTGGATGTTTTTCTTTGCAAGAAAAGGCTTCCGTCTTGCCACCCTACCCCATAGCCCATTCATATGAAGAGTACGGGAGATTGTTGTCACATGTAGCACACAGCCAGAACTTGCCAGAAATTCCTGCAGTTCCTTTAATGTTGCTGTAGGCCTCTTGGCAGGACATCCAGTTTTTGGTAATGTCTCTGTTGTGCCATATTTTCTCCACTTGATGATAACTGTCTTCCCTGTATTCCATGGTATATATAATGCTTTGGAAATTGTTTTGTACCCTTCTCCTGACTGATATCTTTTAACAATCAGATCCCTCTGATGCTTTGGAAGCTCTCTGCAGACCATGGTTTTTGATGCAACTAAGAAAATGTCAGGAAAATCCTACTAGAACAGCTGCACTTTATTTGTGATTAATCAGAGTCACTTTAAAGGATGACAGGTGTGTAATGACTTCTATTTAACATTAGTTTGAATGTGATTGGTTAATTCTGAACACAGCCACATCCCCAGTTATAAGAGGGTGTGCACACTTATGCAACCAGGTTATTGTAATGTTTTTATTTTTCATTTTTCCCCCTCGAAGATATCAGTTTGTTTTTCAATTGAATTGTTCACATTATAGGTCACATTAAAAGGGGTACAAGTTCTGACATGATTTATCTATGTCTCATTCTTTTACAAAAAAAAACTGGCATTTTCACAGGGGTATGTAGACTTTTTATATCCACTATACACTCACCTAAAGGATTATTAGGAACACCATACAAATACTGTGTTTGACCCCCTTTCGCCTTCAGAACTGCCTTAATTCATACGTGGCATTGATTCAACAAGGTGCTGAAAGCATTCTTTAGATATGTTGGCCCATATTGATAGGATAGCGTCTTGCAGTTGATGGAGATTTGTGGGATGCACATCCAGGGCATGAAGCTCCCATTCCACCACATCCCAAAGATGCTCTATTGGGTTGAGATCTGGTGACTGTGGGGGACATTTCAGTACAGTGAACTCATTGTCATGTTCAAGAAACCAATTTGAAATGATTCGAGCTTTGTAACATGGTGCACTATCCTGCTGGAAGTAGCCATCAGAGGATGGGTACATGGTGGTCATAAAGGGATGGACATGGTCAGAAACAATGCTCAGGTAGGCCGTGGCATTTAAACGATGCTCAATTGGCACTAAGGGGTCTAAACTGTGCCAAGAAAACATCCCCCACACCATTACACCACCACCATCAGCCTGCACAGTGGTAACAAGACATGATGGATCCATGTTCTCATTCTGTTTACGCCAAATTCTGACTCTACCATCTGAATGTCTCAACAGAAATCGAGACTTATCAGACCAGGCAACATTCTTCCAGTCTTCAACTGTCCAATTTTGGTGAGCTCGTGCAAATTGTAGCCTCTTTTTCCTATTTGTAGTGGAGATGAGTGGTACCCAGTGGGGTCTTCTGCTGTTGTAGCCCATCTGCCTCAAGCTTGTGTGTGTTGTGGCTTCACAAATGCTTTGCTGCATACCTCGGTTGTAACGACTGGTTATTTCAGTCAAAGTTGCTCTTCTATCAGCTTCAATCAGTCGGCCCATTCTCCTCTGACCTCTAGCATCAACAAGGCATCTTCGCCCACAGGACTGCCGCATACTGGATGTTTTTCCCTTTTCACACCATTCTTTGTAAACTCTAGAAATGGTTGTGCGTGAAAATCCCAGTAACTGAGCAGATTGTGAAATACTCAGACCGGCCCGTCTGGCACCAACAACCATGCCACGCTCATAATTGCTTAAATCACCTTTCCCATTCTGACATTCAGTTTGAAGTTCAGGAGATTGTCTTCACCAGGACCACACCCCTAAATGCATTGAAGCAACTGCCATGTGATTGGTTGATTAGATAATTGCATTAATGAGGAATTGAACAGGTGTTCCTAATAATCCTTTAGGTGAGTGTACTTGCAGTGCTGTCTGGAGCCCAGCATCATTGCTACTATTCACCTCCCCTGACACCCTCCATACCTCCAGCCTCAAAACAAGGCCTTGAAAAGGGTGGTTGAGGGGAGGCTGAACGGTGAGACTATGCTGTTTCTTCTCCCTCCTTCTCCCTCTGGCATCCCCCAGGCTGCTGCATCTGTCTCTTATCTCTCCTAAAGCACATGTTCCATTCCTTTCCTTTCCCTCAGCTGGCTAACCCAATGAAACTCTGTTCCCTTCTGACTGTGTATTGGGTATGTTTTTATTTCAATTCTAGAACCTCATGGCTCCAACAAGCACTCCATTTCCTCTCTGTTTGTTTGGCCACCTCGTTCCTCCCTTTTATTTCCCTTGGTCTCATCCCTTCCAACCTCAAACTCTTTCTCTCACTCACTATCTCTCTTGTTATAGGGATAGTTCAACAAACTTTAGAGATTAGATAAATGTGTCAGTTAAAAATGATTCTACTTGAATGGGATTTGTTCTGCAAATTTTACAAAATCTTGGTTCATTTATGTATGTAGTTTTTGGTCAATTATGTAAAAATGGAACATGGGAATTTGTGCCATAAATGCAAAAAACATTTGCCTGAAAAATATGGATTGTTTTCCTGGGTAAAGACAATGAAAAGCTATTCCTTTTTAGGGAGATCTATCTCTTTAAGAGACTTGCCACTTAGCTGTGAAGTTGTATCACTTCATTTGCACGGAGGGTACAGTAGGTGTGGCCGCCTGGCTGCACTCAGAGCAGTGTAAACTGTTAAACAGCTTGCAGTGTGCACGGCTGAGCAGATAGAGATTTGAACTAGCAACACCTCAGGTTAAAAACAGCAGCACTCACCTCTTGAGCTGTGGCCACACTTCTCACAGCAGGTGACAAAGGAGACACTGATGTAATTCTTGATGTCACACATCGCACCACATTTAAGGTGTTTGCGCGGGGGTGTATGTGTGCCCGCTTGCTTTCCTTTTTTGAGTTTGTTTTTAAAGTAAGAGCAACTACATACCATTTCTTTGCAAAGTAGCAAATCTTTTTTTCAGTTGTATAATCGGTAAACTTTCCTGTAGACTCGCACAAAAGACCTACAGACATTCCATACGTGTTTTTAATTCTGCTGGTCAACTTTCCTTTAACTTCTCTTGAAATTGAATAGCACTGCGTTCCTGCCCTAGCTGTAGGTCTGCCGTGAATGACTGTCCCAGTGTGCTGATTAATATTGAGTCTGGGGACCAGGGAAGGCAGGTTGAGGAGGGATGAGGTACAGCAGAGTGACAATAAAACAAGTCTTTTGATGATTACTCCGACAGACGTCACCCCTAGGGCAAACCGACGGCACGCACGCTTCAGCCAGGTCACGTGATCACAACACTGTGATTACACAACACCACCACAGTAGTTTTCACAGTATAAACCAGTCTCACCACGCTAATGCAAATGAGAATTGTTCATCTGCTGCATAATTATGTTATCAACACACTGGAGTGCACGGTTGTTTGTTTTAAAATGCGCCGACAAGGTATATGGCGTGTTCGTTAGTGCTGTTTCGCGATTAGAAATTCAGCTCACTTTTCTGGAACGGAATAAAAAGATGGTAATGATATGCACAGTGTAGGGCGAGGCACTGGCAGTTGAATGGTCGGGTTTGTGAGTTGGAACCCCTGGGTGTCCAGGGCTCTTGTCAGAAGAGATGTACTATAAAGGGAATGGTGTTGCATTTGGTGGCTGACTAGTACTCTAACCACAGGGCCTGGCTTATATGTGTTCATCTACCTCCAGGGCATGTAGAAAGCCCTGTCTGTGGGTTCACATCAAGTGAATTTCCTCCGTGGCAGAGGTGGGAGGGAGAGGGCTTGAAAGCGAGATCCCAGGTGACGCTCAAGTTGTAATAGTTTTCATTGTAGAGTATGAAATTGACAAGTGTATTTGAGTCCATTAAAGGGGCTACATATCTACTTTTTGCAATGTAATATCACAAAATGTCCATAATATATCTGTAGTAGTAATGGCGTGATTGTGTTTCACAACATTTACTCACCTGAAAGGATGTGGTTGTATACAAAAGGGCATCCTAAAATGCAGAATTTCTGTTGGCCATCAGAAGACTTACCGACAAATTGAAAAGCTGTGCACTACCAAAATGGCAGGCAGCAGCAGGCGAAAATCCTCAGGTCATCCGTTGTAATAAATACACCAAAAAACTTCAATAAAATATCCCAAAAATATAGTATTTACAGTTTTTGTAAGCTGGTCGACCAAAAGTGCAAAGTATATTTTTTATATGAACAGTTGTTGGTGCAGATGAACTAACTTTCACAACGGGGGAGCACGTTAGGGAGATAGCTTTTAAGTTTTGTTATGTACAGTCGTCTCTTTCATTTAAACAGAGGCCATGTGGTGAGACTGAAACAATCTTTAATATAAAAGGCTGACATTCTTACATGTCCTGAGCAGAAGAAGAGGGAAAACAAAGTGCAGTGGTAAACATTTGACTTACTTCCTGCGGCTACCATCTTCCCAGTGAATGTCATTTCCATTTTGTTTTCAGTAAAAAAACAAAATTGTAAATGTGGAAGTTCAAAGGGCATTTAAAGTTGACTTTGCACAAAACCCTTTCGGTTTAGGTCTCCTATGTCTTCTTTTGACTGGCTTCTTTTCACCTTGAAGCAGTTTCTTCAGAAGACTACTTTTCAAAGTGGATAATTGACAGCAACAGCGGCAGTGGCGTGAACCCCAAACCCCTCCATTACCATGACACTGTCTTCAAAGCTGCCTCACGTCTAAGGGAGCTCAGCCCCAAAGCTCTGGCGCTTCGTCTGGACCCGCCGCTCCTATTCCTTCCATTCACACCCCCATTGAAATCATTGGTTCTTTAGTCGATTGTTCTAGTCCAGTCATTGGAGAAAAGCCAGTGCATGTTTTGTCAGATGAAGACTGTGTGTGTGTGTGTGTGTGTGCGTGTGTTCGTGTCCATGCGGTGTAGTAAATTAGTCCCAGCCTGATTTAGTGAGGGGTTTTACTAGCAGGCTAAGGCTGAGCCCATTGCATAGCCAGAACAGGTTGGGTTTCAAAGGGCTTACAGAGGAATTAGGCGGTCTTTGGAGTTTGAGCGTAGCCTAATTCCTGGTGACCTTTCCCTGGCTCTGGGATGACTTTTTGTGGTGATCAGCCAGCCAGTGCTATAACAAGCTTTTCCGTCTGTGTGGCTGGGGATTACTGTGAAACAGCAGGGCCCTCCCATCACCGCCTCTCCTCTGCCATCACCTCCCTTTCTCCTTCCCTCCGCTCACAGGAAGCCATCTGTGGAGGAAAAAGAGAGAAGAGAGGGTGAGAGAGAGAAAGAACGAGAAGGGAGAGAGCGGGCAAAACAGAAAGAAAGACGGACAGGGAGACGGGAAAGGGAAAGAGAGAAAGGAATAGGGAACCAAAGGTCGTCTGAACTGAGAAAAAGTGGGCGTTAGCCTGAAGGTTCGGTGTGGAGTCTGTGGCTGTCAGAGGTCCTTTCAGACTGCCGGGCTTTGACGACCCATCCAGCTTGCTATTCAAGAGCATTCAAGGTCATTAGAACCTTTTTGTAGCTGCCTGGGATCTTTGTCTGATATTACATTTGACTCTTTGCAAAGGCAGGATTATTGGTGCTGTTGGAGTCAGCTTAGTGGTTATCTACTGTAGGTGAGTATTTTCCTCTTGTATCACTCGTCTTGAGGTCCTTGATGTTGATCAGAAGACTTTGCGGCTACCTTGGCATGACGGACTACTAGTGAAGTTTTGTGCTACTTTTGCCGTTTCTTTTTAGCATCGTGAAGATTATGTTATGGAATTGTATTATCTTTCCGAGTCTCGGCCAGGAACGTTACAAATGGTTGAAACTGAAAACAGTGTAGGTATTGTTTAATGGCTGTGGTTTAAGTCTCTAGGTGTATCTTACATCCTATTTACAATGGATTAGCAGGGGCGTTAGTAATGAATGCCATATGGTTTAGTGATGTGATGCACTATAATTAGATAGACCTTACAAACCCAATTACTGTAATTACATGGCTACTTATTACCTGGTTGGGTGGGGGGGGGGGGGGGGGGGGTTACTATGCTGCACCTGCTAAGAAAACAATTGATTGCTTTTAATTGATCTCTGTTTGTATAAATTGGTCCTTTAACAAGTACAATGTCACAAGTTGAATTGCAACAATGTAGGGTAATTAGTTAGTTCATACTTGGTTGAACTGAGAGGAAACAACATTAGCATTGAAATGAATTATTTTCTTTATATTTGCGTTAACTGTGTAGTCATGGTTCTCAAAATGTCTTTTAATTTGCTTTAACTGTGGTATGTTTTGATAATATTTGCCCAATATTCAGTAATATTTGTGAAACGTTCTTAAGAAATGTGAGCTGTGTGTCGTATACCGGTAAATCGAAAGAGAGAGAAATGAGGGAAAAAGAGAGAGAGATGACAGAAAGAGAGAGAGAGGGATGAGTGGAAAGAGCGAGGGAGTGAGAGAAGTGCCCACAGAGCTGTACGGTTGCAGCATTGCCGGCGTCGTTACCGATGCAGGACAGAGGTGTCTTTCATTGGTCCTTGGCACAGGCCTCCACTGTCTGGGGCGGTCGGTGGGGGAGGGAGCGTCGTCCTGTTCGCTCCACGCCTTCTGCCATGTGTGTGGGGTCCTGAGTGTGTCTGCCCAGGGCACTGTAGGGCTGGTTCTGGGGAGGAGGTCCCCCCCCCCCGGGTCCCCCAGGCAGTCTGCTGGGTGTCATTAAGAGATTTCCACAGAGGTGTGAGCGGAGGAGACTGAGGTCGACCAACATCAACATGCAGGAGGTGTCTAGGGAGCTTCTCCTCTTCTGTTCGTGGCTCCTCTCCTCCCCTCTCCGCTCTACTGCATTATCATAAAAAGTGATTTAGAGCTGATTGATGCAAATGGCCCTCTGTTCTTTTCGATCATTAACGGGCCCTCTCCACGGCCACAGGCGGCCATTACAGCTGTCATTCCCCCTGACTCATTAAAGAGAAGCGACGGGCCATGGGAGGGATGGGAAGGACGCGAGAAAGGAGAGGGAAAAAAGGAGGAGGAAGGAAAACTGCCGTCTGATGAATATGCCTGTCTGAAAAATAAACTGTTTGGTGAGAGGGTTGGTTTTGTGCCTCTATTCTGGCAGGATTTCACAGCACACTTCATGATGAAGTATTTATCCATTTTCCAGTTTGCTTCCATGCTAGCTAAAATCAACATGATGCTCAGGGGAGACGTCCAAACTACCATGTTTGAAAAGTAAACAGCAGAAGAAAAAGACAACAGCAATCATCCAACACTGAGCTGTCTCAGCAGCTGTCCCAACCTCCCCCGCTCATAAACATCTAGGAATATCTAGCCAAAGAAACATTTCAAGTTGGTCTCTTGACCTTTTTGTATTTACAAAAATCTCCCATCTGGCTTTGGCTATATGTTTGGGGTCATTTTCCTGCTAGATGATGAATCTTCCGCCAAGACCCAGGTCTTTTGCAGACTTCAGCAGGTTTTCTTCCAGGAAAACCTGTACTTTGATGCATCCATTTTGAGCTTTCCGGGCCCAGATGCAGAGAAGCATCCCCATAGCATGATGCTGCCAAGGAATATTCAATGCCTTGGAAATGTTCTTGTTTCATACCCGTCATCGTTTTGATAAATGTACTTTTGTTAGGAATTGTACTAAACTAGTGTGGGACTTCCTCGAGACAAATGTATTTAACCTGAAATCAGCCAAAACACCTTAATTGGACACACAGGTGGACTCCATTCAACTAATTCCTTGACTTCTAAAGACATTTGATTGAACTACAGCGCAAACGCGGTGAATACTTATAATATATATATAAATTATAATTATTGTATATTGTTTATGTTAATTCAGACAAATTTGCTGATTTTTTTTTTTTATGTTGGTCAGTGGCAAAAACCCCTGAATAAAATTATTTTTCATGTGGAAATTAAGATTTGGAATCAGGGGTGAATACTTTTTAGAGCCACTGTATATGATATATTTGCAAAGAAGTAGGAGATTATTTTAAGTGTACTAAGATACTATTTCCAATCATGTATTGTTTGACCTGCACAATAAAATGTGACGGTTGAAAGGCATTGATTGGTTACAGTTATACTGTATGTATGTACAATTAAGACAAAAGTGTTTTAGTTTTTTTAATAAATAGCATCAAAACTATTTTGTCATGTATCTAAAGATTGCTGAAATGTTCAATCATGTCTTATTGAAATTATAATGAGTTTTGTTTAACTGTAAATAATGCGGAGGTGAGGTAAAAAGAAAATAGAGGGACACTTTCCTAAAAAGTAATTTTATTAAATAATACAAACTCTGTCAACTGTAGCTATTTTATTTTATAATGTGTTGCATATAAGCATGGCCATCTCCACATAGACAATCCTTGCCAATCTTAGGTTTTTCGTGTCAGCCATTAGACATTGATCTTAGGCGTGGGGCATCTTACCCTATGTTACCTCATTTCTCTATGAAGATTCATTTTTTCTTTGAACAACAATGACATTTTTCAAAGAATTTGCTCATAGAGGGCTCTGTATTGCCATTAAAAACAATACACATCGTAATTTACCATACAGATGAGGAAGTATGATTAGTCAAGAGACAGTGAAACTCTTTAAAAGATAAAATGAAAGTGGCCTTCTTTAGACTAGTATCAGGAGCATCAGGAATTATGTGTTTGACTACAGCTCAAAAGGGCCAGAAACAAAGAACTTTCTTTTGAAACTCGTCAGTCTATTCTTGTCCTGAGAAATTAAGGCTATTCCATGGGAGAAATTGCCAAGAAAGTGGGAGGCCCCGGTGCACAACTGAGCAAGAGGACAAATACATTAGTTTCTAGTTTGGGAAACAGATGCCTCACAGGTCCTCAAATGGCAGCTTCATTAAATAGTACCCGCAAAACACCAGTCTCAACATCCACCGCGGAAATGCAACTCCAGTATGCTGGCCTTCTAGGCAGAGTTGAGAAAAAGCCTCATGTCACCTCAGACTAGCCAATAAAATGAAACGGTTAAGATGGGCCAAAACATAGACACTGGACAGAGGAAGATTGGAAAAAAGTGTTGTTGTCAGACAAATTCAAGTTTGAAGTGTTCGGATCACAAAGAAGAACTTTTGTGATAGACAAACCAAATGAAAAGATGCTGTGGGAGTGCTAAACAAGATCCTGTCAATATCTGTCAAGCATGGTGGAGGCACTGTGATGTTCTGGGGTTGCTTTGGCGGTGGTAAAGTGGGAGATTTGTAAACACCATGCCATACCCTGTGGATGGTGCTTTATTGGAGGAAATAGTACTCCTACAACAGGACAATAACCCAAAGCACATGTCCATACTATGCAAGAACTATTCAGGGAAGATGCAGACCGCAGAACATGATAATTATCTCTATTAAAAATCTTTATTTCTAACCTTGTCAATTACTATATTTCCCTTTAATTTTGCTATATTTCCTATTCATACTAATTTTATGTATGATTTCATGGAAAACAAGGACATTTCTACGAGACCCCAAACTTTGGAACAGTATTGTATATATCAGGGTTAGGGTTTGTTTTGGGTTCAGGAGTTAGGGAAACTATCATTTTAAATGGAATACAGTTTGGTCCCGAAAGGTGTAATAATGAACCAGGATAGTGATACAAGGATGTTTGTGTGTCAGTCTGCTGTAGTGAGTCTGTGTGTTTATTGTGTGTGTGTGTGTTTTATGTGCATGTGTGTTGTGTCTCTGTGTGTTTATTGTGAGTGTGTGTGTGTGTGAGAGAGAGTTGCCAACAGGGACCATATCTCCTTTAATGGGGGCCTGCAGGGGGCTCCAAGCAGCTTCAGCTAAATCTCCTCCTGCCTTCTCCAGAGGCCCCAAACAGAGCCTCTTCATGGCCTGGAGGGCCTATAGGGGCCCGAGGCCCATGGGGACCGGTGCTAATGTCTTTTGTGCTCATTCTTCCCCCTCAAACCCCTTAATCTCCACCCTAACCCAGTCAGCCTGGGAACCCATTCTATAGAGGAGACATAACGGGGGTGTGGGGTGGCCATTCATCTGTTGTCTCATATGCAGGGAGCACTAGAACACTAACCTGAAGTAAGAAGGGTCAATCGATCGACAGAATTCTGCATCCAACATTTGTATTACCTTTCTCTCCTGTCTCTCTCCCTTCACTTTACTCTATTCCGCTTTATTCTGTCTGTCCTCCTTATCTGTCTGTCTGTTTCACTCTCTTTTTCTGTCCTTCTCTGACATATATAGTACGTAGGAGAGTCAATGTGTTCTGCTCTACTCCATGAGAGCCCAGAGTGTTGATGCTCTCAGACACAGATCTCTGGTGAGATGCATTATGAGCAATTAGTCACCAGATGAAAGCACATTAATTACTTGCCCGGGGCAAACATGTACAAATATTGGACAGGAATTTGCTGGTTATTTAGCTGCTTTTCCCCCTCCATTCTGTTGAGCAGGTACTTTAAAGGTGTTGGTGAATTGCACATTGACAGAGGAAACTGAAAGAGTTAACCACTGCTGTTATTACTTTAAGTGATATATACATCACATTGCTTAGCCATTACCCCTACCTTCACTGTTCCCACTCCAAAAACTGGTCCTCTACTTATCAACACACATGAACACACTCCTCAACACGTGAACAACCCACAAGGTACCTCTTGGATGGCCCCATTCACAACTTTTCCAGATAAATGAGGAGGTTATTGCATGACAGGCTCTTAACTCTGTTCCACAAGCGGTAATGCAGCTTGGCGCTGTGGGGTATAAGACACCACTAGGGTATGAGACACCACTGTGATATAAGACACTACTGTGGTATAAGATGCAACTGGTGTATGAGACAGCACTAGGGTATGAAACACCACTGTAGTAAAAGACGCCACTGGGGTATAAAACACCACTGTGGAATAAGATGCCACTGGGGTATAAGATACATCTGGGGTATAAGACGCCACTGGGGTATAAGATACATCTGGGGTATAAGACGCCACTGGGGTATAAGATACATCTGGGGTATAAGACGCCACTGGGGTATGAGATACATCTGGGGTATAAGACGCCACTGGGGTATAAGATACATCTGGGGTATAAGACGCCACTGGGGTATAAGATACATCTGGGGTATAAGACGCCACTGGGGTATGAGACGCCACTGGGGTATGAGAAACCACTGTAGTATAAGACGCCACTGGGGTATAAAACACCACTGTGGAATAAGACACCACTGGGGAATAAGATACATCTGGGGTATAAGACGCCACTGGGGTATAAGATACATCTGGGGTATAAGACGCTACTGGGGAATGAGAAACCACTGTAGTATAAGACGCCACTGTGGAATAAGACACCACTGGTGAATAAGATACATCTGGGGTATAAGACGTCACTGGGGTATAAGATACATCTGGGGTATAAGACGCCACTAGGGTATAAGATACATCTGGGGTATAAGACGCCACTGGGGTATAAGATACATCTGGGGTATAAGACGCCACTGGGGAATGAGAAACCACTGTAATATAAGACGCCACTGGGGTATAAGACACCACTAGGATATGAGAAACCACTGTGGTAGGGATATAAAACACAACTGGGGTATAAGACACCACTAGGATATGAGAAACCACTGTGGTAGGGATATAAAACACAACTGGGGTATAAGACACCACTAGGGTATGAGACACCACTGTGATTGGGATATAAAACACCACTGGAGTGTAAGACATCACTGGAGTATGAGACAGAGCAGGATGGGTGAATGTTTTCTCTTCTCATAGGGTTTAGCATAAGTTTATGTATCTTGCTATTTATTCATTAAATCTTTGCTTTCCTTGGTGGATAGTTATTATTTCCAGTGTTTCACATAATCTACACAAAAGAAACATTCATGCATTTCATATAGTCTACTCAAGAAGAAAACATTCATGCAATTCATATAGTCTACGTAAGAAGAAAACATTCATGCATTTCATATACAGTAGTCTACTCAAGAAGAAAACATTCATGCATTTCATATAGTCTACACAAGAAGAAAACATTCATGCATTTCATATAGTCTACACAAAAAGAAAACATTCATGCATTTCATATAGTCTACACAAAAAGAAAACATTCATGCATTTCATATAGTCTACACAAAAAGAAAACATTCATGCATTTCATATAGTCTACACAAGAAGAAAACATTCATGCATTTCATATAGTCTATACAAGAAGAAAGCATTCCTGGGGACCCTTTTGGGCTTCTTCAAATTTAATCTGTGGGAGAAAATAAGCCCTAAAGGACCCTCCAGGAACCTGTTCTTTTTGGAGTGCACACAGTAGTTCCATACAGTGTGTGAGTCAGCAGGCTAACTGGTTCAAGATCACCTGTGGAGTTAAGCTTAGAATCCACTTAGTGCTCCTACTGTGAGAAGAACGATTAGACACAACACAATACAACACAGACTCAATACTGGCCATGCTTTTCAACAGCAAATAACACTGGAGCCCTCCTTCCGAGAACTATTCCAACACCAATCTTAACCTGTGTTTAGTGTCCATTAAATCAGCTGTTATTTGATGGTAAATGTTGCCGTAATTGGCGTTTTACGAACAGTACTTTGCAACACACATACATGCGCCTTTGAAGGAGAACCACTCCGGTATTGTCTATCAAAGGGTATTGGGGGGGGGGGGGGCTAATGGCGCAGTTAGTTTTGTTCCTTCCATCTGTTCCGCAGACCTTTATTAAAGAAAATTGATTTTTTTTTCTGGTCCCCCTCTCTAAACTAGATTTAATGAAGATGATAAAGTGGTTCATTGGGCAGTGTCTTGTAGCAGGCTCACAACAGTCGCTTCATTATTAGTTTAATTCTCAAGTTTCCTGGATTAGGCTGGGGGCTAGCATCCTACAGAACCGTCCTACCACTGGATCGGGCTGGGGGCTTGCATCCTACCATCTTACCACTGGATCGGGCTGGGGGCTAGCATCTTACAGTACCGTCCTACCACTGGATCGGGCTGGGGGCTTGCATCCTACCATCTTACCACTGGATCGGGCTGGGGGCTAGCATCTTACAGTACCGTCCTACCACTGGATCGGGCTGGGGGCTTGCATCCTACCATCTTACCACTGGATCGGGCTGGGGGCTAGCATCCTACAGTACCGTCCTACCACTGGATCGGGCTGGGGGCTTGCATCCTACCATCTTACCACTGGATCGGGCTGGGGGCTAGCATCCTACCATCTTACCACTGGATTGGGCTGGGGGTTAGCATCCTACAGTACCATCTTACCACTGGATCGGGCTGGGGGCTAGCATCCTACAGTACCATCCTACCACTGGATCGGGCTGGGGGCTAGCATCTTACCATCCTTACACTGATTTAACTACAGCAACAGGCCTGCCTGCAGTGTCCAACATCCCTCCACCCTCGCAGGGGAAGACTAATGAGAGGCCAGCACCAGCCGTCTCTCAGGGTGGGGAGTTGGACCGGCCCTGGAGAGAGTAGCGCTGTCAAAGGCCAGATCAGTGATCACACCACACCGCCACCATTCCATTTATCCTGGATTTGAACCATATCAAGCTAATCTGTACCCCGCTAACTTACCAGTCATCAAGCTGCCCACGCAGGTCACAATGGCATCATTAGTCTCCGTGCCTTGCCTGTGGCCTTGGGGGGGGGGGGCGTTGGCAGCCTCCCTTCTCAGGGGACTGACAACACTGAGGGGAGGGGCTCTCAGAGGAGACTCCTGACTAGGGCTGGAGGGGATGGGCTGTCAGGGTTGTTATGACTACAGCCCGCCTGTCCCAGAGGAGCACTTGGGGAATATATTAGCATAGCCACAGCCCTTGGGCGTAACATGATTGGACAATAGGGAGCAGGGGGAGGCTGTACCAATACTCCCACAGGACATGTGTCGCCTGTGTTCTGCCCCTTATCTCCTCCCGCCATTAAAACACATGATTGCACCTTGGGGGCACAAGTTTTCTGTCCCTTTGTGTGTATTCATCTCCCTGTCTTATTTGTCCCAACCCTAACGCATAGATCACACAACATGGCTCCTGAATTATTACCTGGATTTTGTTTGTGAGTTAATAAATACTGTAGTTGATGCTGTAAAACTTTATTGGTTTGTTGTGCGTCTGTGTGCACCCGCTCTGCTGAATGCATTGCACAACCCTGATCGAGGGGGAGAACAAGGGAGAGAGAAAAGAAGAGAGAGAGACATGGAGAAAGGGAGAGAGGGGGGTGTGGCTTAGTGTAAGACTCTAAATCCCCAGCTGAAACACACAGGCCTCAGGTGCTGATGTGCTTCTTAACCCCAGCCTGCGCAGTCAGATAAGGAGAGAGCTTTCCGTTTTGTCTTGGAGAGAAGATGGAGACGGGCCAAAGGCTATTAAACAAAGCTTATAGCCTTCCAGTTGGTAATCAGGAGGCTTCATCACCATAAAACCAGTGTATTAAGACAAGGAAAACAATCTCTTTAGGCTGTCTCACCTCAGGTTTTTAGATCTTTGTAACTAAAGCTAAATGTTGTTGAGAGATAAAAGCCAAACCTTTCTGGGTTTATTCCTCCATGGAAACAACATCCCATAGCAGGTAGGAGCCTCCAGACTCAACAGACAAGAGATAATCCACTCCAAGCCCAAGTTGTCTGCACCCTCCACCACCCAATATTGGAAAGATTTTTTTACAGGAATGTGTGGGCCACTCAATTCGTCTGTTTCTGTATAGTCAAGCTCGCAGCTGCCAACCATTACAGCTCAAAACGGAATCGTGCTCAGTGCTCCACCGACAGTTATCTTTTGATTGCCAATTATCCCTGCAAAAAAGGAGAGAAACACGAAGGGACACATAGGAGAGCATGTTCCAAACGTGTGTTTCCATTAAACAGGATTGTGTCAGGGCATGCAAGGGGTTCTGTCTGGATTCTGTCAGGGTTCCGTCAGAGTTCCATCAGGGTTCCATTCAGGCAGGCATGAGCTGCAGTGATTCCCTGCGGTCCATGGTTTAGCTTTGATTCCCCTCGTACTGTCCAGATGTTAGAATGTTAGGATCAGCTCCATACAGGACCATATGCTTCCAATTACTTGTTAGGGGAAAATAAATGATTTGTTTTTCCATTGTGGTCTCTCTTATTACGCACTTACAAAACAGGCTTTTGAAGATGAAAAAGTAACGCATGAGCTCGTCAAGCCAGATTTAGACTGGGATGGCATGTGATGTTAGTGATGTTCTTTTGGAGGCCCATATTTTTCAGATGTAGTATTTTACTCATCTGGACGTAGACTGACAGGGGCTAGGATTAGAACCAGCTCTCAACATCTTTTAGTCATTTCAGCTGTAATTTTAGCTCCCGTTGGTAGAAAAATTTTCACATCAGTGCCTGGTTTACTTTACATGTACGCAGCCAGGTCGTTCATTGGCTTCAGGCGACTCATGGGGGAAGTCATGAAGTGTTGCTGCTGTTGCTTCCCAGTGACCGTCATTCTTCTAAATGGCTGGCACCCGCTGTCTGAACTTCCCGCTAAGGGACGATTTGGGTCCAGACATCAAGCAGGGTCAAGCAGGGTCAAGCAAGGCAGCCAGCGATACCTCCACCTCCCCTGGCTGCCTCACCTCTCCCCCTCACAAGGTCCAACAGCATACTGGGAGGTCCCAGGCCAGACATTCTCTCTAAAGAAAAGGAAATTGAGGTGAGAAATGCCAAGAATGGCAACTACTGCTTTTGTTCACTTGTTTTGTATGACATGATTTGGCCCGTGAAGGCATTGTTGTAGTTTATGATGGACTTGAGCAACTGCTCCAATCTGTTGCCTGTTCGTACGTTACAGAATGCAATCATATCGCCAGCGTTGTTGAACAACTCACAAGGCCCCCATGTTTGCCATGAATTAAACCAGGCAAGACATCTTGTACATGGTTTGATGTCTCTCTCTATTCCATAACATTTGAAAAGTTGTTCAGTGTTTTTCTTATCTTGCCTTTGATATGCTCAACTCAGCCAATTTGACACCCCCTCTGTCGGATTAAGGCCCTTCAGAGAAGCACAAAGAGAGGCAGATAGATGTTGCTTGTCTTCATTAAGCCAGTCTTAATTGGCTTTGTAACAAATAATCTCCCATCTATTCGAGCATGCAAAGTGGCAGATAGGCAGAGCGCCAGCTCCTGTCATCTGTCAAAACGTCAGACGGATCACAGGAATGAAAGCAGCCAGTGAGCACACATGCCCCTCGCCAGACAGTTGTTTAACACTGTGTACAAACACTCCAGATAACAAAGAAATAGAAGAGGCTGTCAGAAGACCTGCTGTACAGGGATTAGACAGTGAACACACACCTGTCCAGACTTGAGATGTTTCTCCATTTACCATTGTTTGGTTTTTCTTACTCTGTGAAGGGACCGCAGGCCGTCCCTGGGCAACGTCCCCTCAAAGCCATCAGAATGACAGTTGCTGTACATGTGGAAGACCCATACTGTTACAGTGTTGACCCAGGAGCAGGTTTTGTTGTACAGACAGCTTCAGGCCATGATGGTGGGGTACATCCAACCCATACACTCACATTTTATCATCTGTAGGTGAGGGTGTGATGTTGGCTTCCACATACTGTAGCTGCTTTGAATAGTGTTTGAGTCTTAGAGACCCCACTGATTACATATGAGTGACCTGTTTGTCTGTCTGCCTAAAGATCCTAATAGACAGGAGAGGACAGGAATAGGTTGAATGTGTCATGTACAAGTCAGAATGGGCAACCTGCTTGACCCAATGCTTAACATCTTCAGGTCCTTCCCATGATGGGTGGCTTTGAAGAGGAAGCGGACAGGGAGTTAGAGAGAGGCATGGCACATCCACATGAAGAGGAAGTTGACAGAGTTAGAGAGAGGCATTTCACATCCACATGAAGATGAAAGGGACAGGGGGTTAGAGAGAGGCATGGCACATCCACATGAAGAGGAAGGGGACAAGGAGTTAGAGAGAGGCATTTCACATCCACATGAAGAAGAAGGGGACAAGGAGTTAGAGAGAGGCATGACACATCCACATGAAGAGGAAGGGGACAAGGAGTTAGAGAGAGGCATGACACATCCACATGAAGAGGAAGGGGATAAGGAGTTAGAGAGAGGCATGGCACATCCACATGAAGAGGAAGGGGACAAGGAGTTAGAGAGAGGCATGGCACATCCACATGAAGAGGAAGGGGACAGGGAGTTAGAGAGAGGCATGGCACATCCACATGAAGAGGAAGGGGACAGGGAGTTAGAGAGAGGCATGTCACATCCACATGAAGAGGAAGGGGACAGGGAGTTAGAGAGAGGCATGGCACATCCACATGAAGAGGAAGGGGACAGGGAGTTAGAGAGAGGCATGGCACATCCACATGAAGAGGAAGGGGACAGGGAATTAGAGAGAGGCATGGCACATCCACATGAAGAGGAAGGGGACAAGGAGTTAGAGAGGCATGTCACATCCACATGAAGAGGAAGGGGACAGGGAGTTAGAGAGGGGCATGGCACATCCACATGAAAGCTATTACAGGAGACGTGTGCTACAGAGCCCAAAGAACCATCTCACTGTGTGTGTAATGTCTTTCCCAATGGACAGTCTCGTGCGCACACACACACACACATACACACACACACAAACACAAAAACACACTCACTCACACCTCCAGCCTATGTGAAATTATATTAGAATGAGGAGTGACATCTCCTAGCTGATCCAGTTTGAAACAAACACCTCTCTCTGTGTTCCAGCCAGGATGAGGACTACTCCAGGCGTGTGAGAGACATTAATCACAAGGCCTCTGATAGATTAATTAGAAATGCCATTTGAGTCCAGAGGTTACGCAGAAAATCTCTTTCGACCCTCACAATGTATCAATATGTTGATTGCTATATTAAGATCCGAGCAACGGGGCTATCAGCATTGTTTTAATGTCACCTTATGTTCTTATTTCAGTTGAAGTCATAAAGAACATTATTCATGGTTTAACCTTCAACCATAGATCTGCACTACTTTGCTGTTATAACACAGCAATGACAGAGGTGTCATCCTCATTAAGATCAGCGTATGGTAGGAAGTGTTGATATTATATTCATGACCTGTTAAAGGTAAAGACTGGTGATGGGAAAATTCTCCATCTTTGTGATTGATCTAAAATGCATCAGTGTGAATCTGCTCTGCTCAACTTGAACCTGGTGTCAACATAATATAATCTGTCAATCAGTCAATGAAGTGTATTTATGTCAGCAGTTGTCTCAAAGTGCTGAGACATGACACAGATGCTTATAGATTACATTACACAGATGTTCTGTTATAGTCAGAGGGCCAAAACATTGGTCATCAGCCGACCACTGTGCACTTTGCTGCTAATTAGGAAAGTATTGAACTACATGCATTTCTCAAGCTAAAGAGCTTCACTGTCAGTTTACCCGGGCCTGAATGGGGGAAACGACATCTGTGAACATCTGCTTTGAAAATTAAAATTCTGGCTGTTCCAAATGGAACATTGACTTTGTTTTGTCTTGCTGGACCAATTAAGTTAACCGATTTACACAACCGTCCGGAGAAATCGGAAAACAATAGAGCTCTAATGGCATGTCCATGCACGTCCTAGGGTGTTGGAGAACAAGCATTAGAGAACAGCCAAAGTCCTGACCCCTGCGACACCATACACACACAAACGCACAAACACTCAAACACAAAAACATTTTCACGCCGTCTTGTCAAATCCCCAAAGAGTACGTTCCATTTAATGTGGAAACACACGCTAGGCTTGTGTGCTGCTTGGCTTTTCATCCCCAGCATCTTTACTCCAGTTAATTAACAGTTATTAGTGTTAGTGCAGCAGCGTTGGATAAGTTGTCACAAATAATCAAGTCTCTAGGTGCAGTTACAGCAATTAAGAGCTCTCTCTCACCTGGCTAACTCACAGCACTCGGCAGCCATTTGGTTCACTTCCAGGTTCCTTTTTAGACCTGAAAGCACTAATCAAATAATTTTTGCTCAGCAGTTCTCCATTGTTATTTCAAATCCTAATGACGTTGCTCCTCCACCCCTAATTTCTACTTTTCAGTCGTTTTGTTTTTTGAGCTAACATTCTTGGTGCCCCCCCCCCCCCCCCCCCCATACAGGACAGTGACTTTTTCAAGGAAGACAATGGTCTCTTCTCTCTGGCTTATTTAGGCCAAGCAGGTCCTCATAACCTGGAGGCAAATGCGGCTGGGACATTGGACCTGGTGTGTGTCTGTGTGTGTTCGTGTGCGTGCGTGTGCAAGCATGTGTGTGTGTGTGTGTGCGTGCGTGCGTGCATGTGGCGGGGGTTGGAGGGTGATTGAAGAGCAGATTAGGGTGTTTACCTTTTGATTAGGGTGTGGGGTGCAAGTTCTCTGGCTTAATCAATTTGTCATCCCTCTAAAATGGAACGTTAACTGCTTCCAGCTGAGTGAAGAGGGCTAGTTACACTGCAGTCTTTCTTTATCACTCCACTCCTGCCAGCACTTGTTGTTTTAAAGTTTTATCTTCAATCAGAAGGGATTTGTTTTTTGTTTTTCCCCTGTGGAGAGAGGGGAAGTGTAGTGAATAGAGGGGAAGTGTAGTGAATAGAGGGGAAGTGTAGTGAATAGAGGGGAAGTGTAGTGAATAGAGGGGAAGTGTAGTGAATAGAGGGGAAGTGTAGTGAATAGAGGGGAAGTGTAGGGAATAGAGGGGAAGTGTAGTGAATAGAGGGGAGGTGTAGTGAATAGAGGGGAAGTGTAGTGAATAGAGGGGAAGTGTAGGGAATAGAGGGGAAGTGTAGTGAATAGAGGTGAAGTGTAGTGAATAGAGGGGAAGTGTAGTGAATAGAGGGGAAGTGTAGTGAATAGAGGTGAAGTGTAGTGAATAGAGGGGAAGTGTAGTGAATAGAGGTGAAGTGTAGTGAATAGGGGGGAAGTGTAGTGAATAGGGGGGAAGTGTAGTGAAGACAGGGGAAGTGTAGTGAAGAGAGGGGAAGTGTAGTGAATAGAGGGGAAGTGTAGTGAATAGAGGGGAAGTGTAGTGAATAGAGGGGAAGTGTAGTGAATAGAGGGGAAGTGTAGTGAAGAGAGGGGAAGTGTAGTGAATAGAGGGGAAGTATAGTGAATAGAGGGGAAGTGTAGTGAAGAGAGGGGAAGTGTAGTGAATAGAGGGGAAGTGTAGTGAATAGAGGGGAAGTGTAGTGAATAGAGGGGAAGTGCATCCCCTGCTCTGGTACATCCCCTGCTCTGGTTTTTATTAGATTTTGGTACAGAAAAGCTGATAGAAGTGCTAGCTAGCTTAGTAGTTAGACCATGCTGGTAATCTTATGCATGTCTTTAATCTTTCTTACACATTTTTTTCAGGCATTTTTCATATTTATTGGACAAGCCTACTATTTTGTATATTTTCTTAATCATCCTTGTTTTTTCGTTCCTTTGCATCTTGAGAGCAATATCAGTCCTTTTGACATTCCTTATTTCCATACAACTAGAGGATACAGCGGTGCTGGCTTGGGAGGCAGTGTGAGAACAGCAGTAATGACTGTGTAATGAGCCTTATGGGTCAGGCTGTAGAGGTCAGGACACTTTGACCCCACTGCCCCTCTTATGCTCTCCCAGGATCCATTATTGAAAAGCTTCCACCAGACCAGATCAACCCTCCCCCCCACACACACACAGAGACACACACACACAGACTGGCTTCCTGCCAGGTGCTTAGATCTGACCTTTTATGTGGGGGGAGGCAGCAGGCCAGCCCCTCCCTTATCGCTGCTCTTGTCCAAAACCAGGTTCCCAAGGGCCTCTTCTGTCAGGTGCCAGAAAAAACACAAGTAAACACTTGTTAGGATTGACACAGGGCCCTGGCATCGATCGGCAGCCATAAAAACCTGGAGTAGGCAGGAGAAGAGAGAGACTGTGTGTTGCTGACAAAACTGTGGAGTAAGAATATCATGTCTCTCACATAGACAGGCCATAGTGAGCTGACAGGACAGTAGAGACCAGGACAAAAGAGGGCATGTCAGTAGGGACCAGGACAGTAGAGACCAGGACAAAAGAGGACATGTCAGTAAAGACCAGGACAATAGAGACCAAGACAGAAGAGGAAATGTCAGTAGAGACCAGAAATGAAGAGGCCAGGACAGAAGAGGACATGTCAGTTGAGACCAGGACAGTAGAGACCAGGACAGAAGAGGACATGTCAGTAGAGACCAGGACAATAGAGACCAGGACAGAAGAGGACATGTCAGTAGAGATCAGGATAGTAGAGACCAGGACAGTAGAGACCAGGACAGTAGAGACCAGGAAAGAAGAGACTAGGACAGAAGAGGACATGTCAGTAGAGACCAGGACAGTAGACGACGGGGTAGTTGAGGGGGCAGGATGAAGCCCATACTGGGTTCTCTTAAAATAGTAGATTCAGAGGATAACAAGAGATTGTCTGGGTCCGACAGATGGTGGAATGGGGATCAGGGTTCACTGATGGCTATCAGGGCTGATTGTCGGGTGAGAACAGTCCTCAGTGCCTCTGGTCCAGGGGCTTTATGATGTAACTGTTATCTGGGGTAACAGCCCTGCTGACCGTGGGCTGGGTGCTGGTGGGCTGTCCATCCCTGTGGATGTGCTTGGTCGCAACCTTATAGCATACATTACATGCTGCAGCTCCGCACAGCTTCATGTCCTCTGACTGCGGTTGAAATGGCAGAGCCAACAGCCTCCCTCCTCCTCTCACACTCCCACCTAAGCTTGTACTCCAGTGTGTTTGTTTGTTCTCTGCTTTGAGGGTTCAGCCATAGAAGGCCTCTGGAGGACATATTGTACATAACCTGGATCAAGAGTGGTTTAATTCCCACTTCACACAGGGAAATGGAGCAGACTAATTTACATAAAGCCCACAGTACTCATCAGTATGGATGACACAGCCTACAAATCTCCACCAGCAACCAGGGGGTCTGTGTGTGTGTGTGTGTGTGTGTGCGCCGGTCCAACCACCCAGGAGCGTACTATTAATTAGCCACATCAAGAGGTTGACTTATATCCGGCAGCTTCAGCCCAACTTGCTTTGGCTCAACACAAAGCCTAAAAAAAAATCTACTTTCGGAAAAACAACTATTGTTTCATGCACAGCTACATAAAAGAAATGTTTAGCAGGCGTTTTGCATTCATGCCTGTAATAAAACGGCTCTTACCTTCAAGGACGGAGTATAAAGGACGGCAGCAGGCTGGTGTGTCAGCGCTGGGTAGGATTAGAATAAGTGATAGATTCATTGATTCCCCTCATTATTATCAGTCATCAGGTAGTCCCTTCCTGGGTACCATGTCTTCCTGGTTCCTCATCAACTGCCAGCCAGCTACCATACTGATATAACAGTCCCGGGGGGGGGGGGGGAGGGGGGCTGATGATGGATAGACTTTGTTAGTGTAGGATTTCCCCCCTCTCTCCCTCTCTGAGATGAAGGCCTCATCAGAGAGCCTAAGACTGAGGAAGGCTTTCATTATTCCTCATTACAGGAGCCACTGGAGGAATATTGGGCTTCAAAGCCGCTTGATTGCAATATCAGGCTTTAGTTTGCAAATTGTGTATCCAAAGCTTGGAAGATGTGACAAGATAAGTAGCACAATTGAAAGGTTTTGGTTTTCTACGTAGTTCTTCATTTCCATAGGAAGTCACATGCATGTTTATTGGATGTTACCAGAGAAAATGCGGTGTCTTTAGAGCCTGTGTGGGCGGGGCTTCTTCATGAATCCACTCAGTGTGATGCCAGTGTCATCACAGGGCCGGGGGAGGTCCATTCAGTTTGATGTCAGTGTCATCACAGGGCTGGGGGAGGTCCATTCAGTGTGATGTCAGTGTCATCACAGGGCTGGGGGAGGTCCATTCAGTTTGATGTCAGTGTCATCACAGGGCTGGGGGAGGTCCATTCAGTGTGATGTCAGTGTCATCACAGGGCCGGGGGAGGTCCATTCAGTTTGATGTCAGTGTCATCACAGGGCTGGGGGAGGTCCATTCAGTGTGATGTCAGTGTCAACACAGGGCTGGGGGTGGTCCATTCAGTGTGATGTCAGTGTCATCACATGGCTGGGGGTGGTCCATTCAGTTTGATGTCTGTGTCATCACAGGGCTGGGGGTGGTCCATTCAGTGTGATGTCTGTGTCATCACAGGGCTGGGGGAGGTCCATTCAGTGTGATGTCAGTGTCATCACAGGGCTGGGGGAGGTCCATTCAGTTTGATGTCAGTGTCATCACAGGGTTGGGGGAGGTCCATTCAGTGTGATGTCAGTGTCATCACAGGGCTGGGGGAGGTCCATTCAGTTTGATGTCAGTGTCATCACAGGGCTGGGGGTGGTCCATTCATTGTGATGTCAGTGTCAACACAGGGCTGGGGGTGGTCCATTCAGTGTGATGTCAGTGTCATCACAGGGCTGGGGGAGGTCCATTCAGTTTGATGTCTGTGTCATCACAGGGCTGGGGGAGGTCCATTCAGTGTGATGTCTGTGTCATCACAGGGCTGGGGGTGGTCCATTCATTGTGATGTCAGTGTCATCACAGGGCTGGGGGTGGTCCATTCATTGTGATGTCAGTGTCATCACAGGGCTGGGGGAGGTCCATTCATTGTGATGTCAGTGTCATCACAGGGCTGGGGGTGGTCCATTCAGTGTGATGTCAGTGTCATCACAGGGCTGGGGGTGGTCCATTCAGTGTGATGTCAGTGTCATCACAGGGCTGGGGGTGGTCCATTCAGTGTGATGTCAGTGTCATCACAGGGCTGGGGGAGGTCCATTCAGTTTGATGTCAGTGTGTATACAATATAGTGTGTATACTATATATATTATTCAGAAATAATATACCTTTCTGAATAGGATCAACGGGAATGATGGCCAAACCTACAATACAAGGCACTGTGTAAAGAAGTGGATCATTGTTGGATTTCAAGAGGGAACATGTAAAGCTACATTCTATACATGACCCAGTTTTGGTTGGAGGCAGTGTTTGTAAAAGCGTGTAAAGGTGTATTCCTGAGTGAGGTATCTGGCAGCCACCCCGCAGCTCTACTGTAGTCAAATGAATTAGTAATGCTGAAATAATCCATGTTGTCTTTTAAATGCCGTGTGCAGCGCTCTGATTAAATATAAGGCGGTGCTACATTTTTCATGACCGCGCCAAGTGTTGCCTTGAACTTAACATTCGTTTTTAATCCTACATTGCTTTTTAATGGCGGGGAACAACATGTTTTCAGATGTAACTCGTGAAAAATGCATCAGAGATATGCGGCGTGCATCAGATAGGATGCAGATAGAAACAAAGCAGCACCATAACCAAATTGAAGAAGAAAAAAAAGCAAGATGTTGTTTTGACACCTCATTCACCCCTCGGGTGTCACGAGGACCCCACCTACCAGTGAATGCGTTTGTGTGCGCGTGTTCTCTCAAGTCTGCAGCCTCATAAGCATATTCATTAGCAGTGGCAGGTGTTACTCAACTGTGCCAACTGAAGCATTAGTTGAGTCAAGGATTGGTGTTACAGTCAGACGCGGAGTGTGACTCCATGAGGAGAGGCTATAAGAACATCTGAGTTATGCAGTTCATTTGAAAGAACATAGTGGCCTTGTGCATGAAGTGTATATTAACTAGCTGAGGTGTGTAGTTTAAATACAAATATTTGTATTTGAGTGTATTATACTGTATGCACATATTTACAAGCTAGCTATGGTTAGGTATCATATTTGTATTTGATTGAATTATATGCACATATTTATACACTGGTTATGGTTAGCTATCATATTTGTATTTGATTGTATTATATGCACATACTTCATTTACAAGCTAGTTATGGTTAGCTGTCATATTTGTATTTGATTGAATTATATGCACATATTTATACACTGGTTATGGTTAGCTATCATATTTGTATTTGATTGTATTATATGCACATACTTCATTTACAAGCTACTTATGGTTAGCTGTCATATTTGTATTCTATCCTGGGGCAGTGTTCCAACGTGTATCCCACATACTTGTATTTCTTTCTTATTATTGGCCATCAACTAGTAGCAAGCTACTTAATTACCTTAATATGTGTTAGCCAGCAGATTGCAGATTAAAGCCACGATCAGTATCAGCTTGGTAAGAGCACATACTCCTTTAAATATCTGGAAGAATGTCTGTAGCCAGGCCGACTTCTAGCCCTTTTGTAATGTAATATCATTAGATCTGGGTGGGAGACAGCAGGCTCCTGCTCTATTGATCCCATCCAGGGAAACATCCTGGCAGCCAACGGAGTTCCTCTGTCACACCACAACGTGGTCATCAGTGCACACTAATCAGTCCGCACAAAAAAGAGCCACCAAGTGTGTGTGTGATGCCCCCCCCTCTCCCTGAATCAGTCCGCACAAAAAAGAGCCACCAAGTGTGTGTGTGATGCCCCCCCCTCTCCCTGAGCCACGCCAGCGGCAGCGTCTGTGAACGGCCGCCATTAAACAGCCTTTTACCGTCGTTAACTCCCATTTGTGTTGGAAGGCCTAGCTGGTTTGGATTTCAGCGGCAGCCCGTGGATGATTCCAGCAGCCTGCGGATGATTGCATTGTCTTTGGGCCTTTCTGGCTCTGTTTGCCTCCTTGGCATAGGAGCTGAGCAGGGATGAGGAGAAGAGGGAACCCGACACCCCTGAGAGCAGCTTGTGTTGTTGTGTCAACTTTAAGCTGCTACCGCTGCTCGGGGATGTCTCAGTGTGTGTGTTGAATCTCCCCGGCCTCCACGTCCCTGCCTATGGCTCTGGGATGCGCAGTAGGGAGGGCCTTTTCTCCTGGGTGTGTGTGGGACCCAGTGGGGTGGGCCTTTTCTCCTGGGTGGGTATGTGTAGGACCCAGTGGGGCGGGCCTTTTCTCCTGGGTTTGTGTGGGACCCAGTGGGGCGGGCCTTTTCTCCTGGGTGGGTATGTGTAGGACCCAGTGGGGCGGGCCTTTTCTCCTGGGTTTGTGTGGGACCCAGTGGGGCGGGCCTTTTCTCCTGGGTGTGTGTGTGGGACCCAGTGGGGCGGGCCTTTTCTCCTGTGTGTGTGTGGGTGTGGGATCCAGTGGGGCAGGCCTTTTCTCCTGGGTGTGTGTGTGTGGGATCCAGTGGGGCGGGCCTTTTCTCCTGTGTGTGTGTGTGTGTGGGATCCAGTGGGGCAGGCCTTTTCTCCTGGGTGTGTGTGTGTGGGACCCAGTGGGGCGGGCCTTTTCTCCTGTGTGTGTGTGTGTGTGTGTGTGGGATCCAGTGGGGCAGGCCTTTTCTCCTGGGTGTGTGTGTGTGTGTGTGGGACCCAGTGGGGCGGGCCTTTTCTCCTGTGTGTGTGTGTGTGTGTGTGGGATCCAGTGGGGCAGGCCTTTTCTCCTGGGTGTGTGTGTGTGACTCAGTGGGGTGTGGGAGCGGCTGGGTGCTTCTTTACGTGTGCTTATAATAACGCGCAAAAAGCAATAGAGAAACTGTGTCATTGATGTTTACTGTCTCTTCATGGCGTGAAAAAAAGATTTCATTTTTTATTTATTTAAGTTGTTACATAGTCTTATCTCAGTAATAGCTTCGTCATCTTACCAGCCAGTGCTCCTGGAAAACAGCATTCACTTTCTGTTCTTGAAATGAGGCTGTGATATGTTGATCTTTGATGTGGTCCTAAGCCTGTGAGTGGACAGTTGGTGGTTAGAAAACTCATCACATTCCCATGCATGTTATTGTATGATAGCACACTGTATGAGCTTCCTGTTGGTCCAGCTAGCTGCCTGTGTGACTGTGTCTTAGCCAGGGTCACACTCCCGTCAGCTGCTTTATCAGCTTCCTGGAAGGATTATCCCTGAGCTTGCTCATTTGATATTTCTCCCCCAATGAGGGGCTTGTGTGAGTGTGTGTGTGCGTGCGCGTGTGTGTGTGTGCAGCTGTTTGGTCTCCCTGGGTGAGCGGAGTGAGCAGCGCGAGCTGTCCTTGTTTGCCAGTGTGAAATCCTCTTACAGCCCCTGTGTCTCCTCTGGGCCGGCCGCGTGCAGCACCAGCGGACCCAAATCCTCTTGTGGAGGCCGTGTTGGTAAACACAAGGCGGGCTAAGCCCGGCTGAGACTGCCACTGATGATTGGGCTTACTGCTAAATAATGTACCGGTTGGATCTCTGCGCGCGGCGCCAGCCCTCAACCCGACCTGGGCTATGAAAGACCATAATGCACACGCATACACACGCACGCGCGCACACACACGGCATGTTGGCAGACGTTAATACATGCAAGCAAACAGACACAAATCCTCTCCTGCCCCCACTCATTTTAAATGCAAAATGCGCATTCTGTCATTCATAGGAGTCTCTCATTCATCGCAGTTAGCACTCATATCAGCCTGCACTCTTGGACATAAACACAGGCACACACGCAGGCACGCACACACACGCCCGCACACACATACACACACACTCTTTGAGAGAACACAGTGAGTGTCCCTGTGCCTTGGGAGGCTCCACTCAGGCAACCCCAGAGTGGTGAATGTCCTGCTCTCTCTCAGCTTGCCAGCGTCCAGGCAGGCAGACAGGTGAGTGGGTCGAAGTCTCACAATGTGGACATTTAGGTCTCCGGCTGGCATGGTGTGAGTTTGTGGAGGAAAGCCTGGAATGCAGGTCTGGCTGGCCCACAGGGCCCCTGACGGGGCAGATTTAGGCCCCTGTGAAAGGCATCTCTATTACAGCCCCGGGTCCCAGACAAGCAGGCATTATGTCACCATCTCAGCAGAGGACATGGAGCGGGCTGGAGAGGACAGTGTGCCAACACAACGCGCCCTCATGGAAATGTACCGGCATATGCCACACACACTCCTATTGACCCCATCCGTGGTACTTGACAGGACTGTGGATCCACTGTATTTCAATGAGGTGTCACAGGGCCTTTACATGCCACATTACATTATGAGAATATACCATTACTAGATATGTTTTTCATGATCCTGTTGCCTGCATCAAACTGTACCTATGAAATTTAAAGGAACTTGAAAGAGGGAGTAACATCATTACCAAACCTGTGGTACAAGGGACAATGCCAACACTCTGGCTGCCACTATGGCCCCGCTGGGTTTGTGTTTGGTGCAGCTGGCCTCACAGTGGTGGTGACAGTAAAGCCTGGTGATCTGGTGGAGCGTCAGGCTTTAGCTGGCTGCCTGATTACCATCCCTACTGATAACACTGCATGTTAATCATTGTAAACATGGTGTTGTCTCCGCCAGGGCTTTGACACACTTAGCTTATCTCTAATTGTTTTAATTGCTACCAGCGTTTAACGAGATGGTCCCCTAGATATGTAAAAGCCCAAAGCCAGAGACTGACTGTGAACACAGTCTCTCTGTTCCATCAGATCTAGGGTATTATGATGAGGAGGATAACTTCAGATCTATGGTACTGTGATGAGGAGGATAACTTCAGTTCTATGGTACTGTGATGAGGATAACTCTTCAGATCTATGGTACTGTGATGAGGATAACTCTTCAGATCTATGGTACTGTGATGAGGATAACTCTTCAGATCTATGGTACTGTGATGAGGAGGATAACTTCAGTTCTATGGTACTGTGATGAGGATAACTCTTCAGATCTATGGTACTGTGATGAGGATAACTCTTCAGATCTATGGTACTGTGATGAGGAGGATAACTCTTCAGATCTATGGTACTGTGATGAGGAGGCTAACTTTTCATATCTCTGGTACTGTGATGAGGAGGATAACTCTTCAGATCTATGATACTGTGATGGGGAGGATAACTTTTCATATCTATGGAACTGTGATGTGGAGTATAACTTTTCATATCTATGGTACTGTGATGAGGAAGGATAACTCTTCAGATCTATGGTACTGTGATGAGGAGGATAACTTTTCATATCTATGGTACTGTGATGAGGAGGATAACTTTTCATATCTATGGTACTGTGATGAGGAGTATAACTTTTCATATCAATGGTACTGTAATGAGGATAACTCTTCAGATCTACGGTACTGTGATGAGGAGGATAACTTCATTTCTATGGTACTGTGATGAAGAGGATAACTCTTCATTTCTATGGTACTGTGATGAGGAGGATAACTCTTCAAGTCTACGGTACTGTGATGAGGAGGATAACTCTTCAAGTCTACGGTACTGTGATGAGGAGGATAACTCTTCAAGTCTACGGTACTGTGATGAGGAGGATAACTCTTCAGATATACTGTATGGTACAGGAAAAAGCACACATCCAATGAGAAAATTTGTCTCATGAAATATTGAAATGCGGGCTTCAAAGTGGAGTGGAGGGTTCCTCCCGGCCTGCTTGCCCACACCTCCCTTGACCCTTCACCACAATCACCCCACCATGTAGGTCACTACCATGGGCTGTGGTAATGAGAGTATTGCCTGCTACAAGGGAAATATAGCATCCCCCTCTCTCCTCCCCTCGCTCGCTCTTTCCTTCTCTCTCACACTCTCTCTCTCATCTGTAACACACACAAAGCCATTATTTTGTTCAGTCGCCCTTGTTCTCCCATTACAGTAAGGGAGGTTGGACTGGAGAGGATATCCTACCCCTGTCTCAGTGGATTTTGACATGTTAAAGCTTTCTGTCACACACAGAGGAGGCTCAAATCTCTTCCTCTCCCTCTCTCGTCCCCTCTCCTCCTGCCTGTCCAACCCCCAGCAGGGTGGCTACTGTAGGCAGAACAAGGCCCTTATTTAGTCCAGTCCCTGTGAAATGCAATTAGAAGCCCCTCTAGGGCCAGTGGGGGCCTGTGCTGAGATGGAGGGAGGCAAGGAAGGAGAGTGGGGGAGCAGGAGAGAGCACGAAAGAGAGTGTGTGTGAAAGAAAAACATCCCTTCTGTCTGTCAGCCTGCTGGCTTTCCAAGTCTGGGGCCATCTTATGTCCCCCTAGAGAGATTATTATCAGCCCCCTACGCTGGAGCAGTTCAAAACAGAACAACCCTGGAGTGACTGGCTAGGCTAAGTAAAGGAGGGAGGGAGGGAGGGCAAGACCCAGAGAGGAGAGGTTTGGGCTGTGGGCTGTCTCAGTGCATGCCTCACAGAATGGTCTTGACGGAGCGTTTCCGAGGCCCAATCCCCCAGACTATATTTCTCCAGCCAGGCAGGCAGGCAGATTGCTCTGGGCTGCAGTCAGGAGTCCATCAGGGGTCAGACACATTTTAATGCAGGCCTTCCTGGTGATTTCCTCAGTACTTTCCTGCAATGATTCCTCTTAAAGACGCAGCAAGGCAATTTCTCTCCTACCTCCATTTGCCCTGTCTGTTTGCCTACCTCCTGCCCCCCAGCCTGTCAGCTCCTCCTGTTTTTCTCCTGTTGCGTTGCGACTCCCCTCCTGTTACTATATTCTCTCGTTACTCATCTTGATTCTTTCCTCCTGTTTCTGTCCAACTTTCGCTCCTCATCTTCATCCAGTCCCCTTTTCTCCTCACTCCCGGCACGGTGCAAAACAAAAGTAACAGAAGGAAAACTAGAATTCCAGCCAACGTAACTCTGGGTTAGAATGAAGTTGAGCCTCTTGGGGGTTTCTGGGAAGAGCAGTTCTTTGGTTGCTGTTGTCTGCCATGCCTCAGTGACTGTGGAGACACATGAACAGATTAGTGAGAGAAATAAAAGCAAGGTTTTGACATATTGTGTGTTTTTATTTAGGGGTTTGTCTGGGGTGCATGGCTCCGCTGCAAGACTTCAGAGAGAGAACTGGAATCAGATTGGAATATTGAGATGACTTTTATTATATTCCACTGAAAAACAGCTGAAAGCTATTGACTGTTTTTTTCTTAACAGGGAATCATCAAGAATGCCAGCCCCAATATTACTAAAGCCAGATCAACTCAGTATCTGGACTGGCTTCACATGAAATAATTTGATCAGAGCTATAGGCAGTCATTTTATCAATGTTTGCACGCAATGCTGTAGTTCTAATGGCATTACCAGCATCTCTATATGTAAGCCATGCGACTGAGCAGATAAGAGCACTCTAACCACTCTCCAACCCAACACAGCATTTACAACAGCCAAAACAGAGAGTCCAAATGGGCTCATATTGCGTGTATATTTGTGTTATGTGTGTGTGTGTGTGTGTGTGTGCAGGTGTGTTTTTGGAAGTGTGTGTTTGTGTGTTGGTTCACTGCTGCAATAGAGTGGTACTCTGTGGTGTCCTACTGGATAGGGAGGGAGTGGCTGGCCTGAAATGACCTGCATCATGATGGCTGGCACTCTGTGGCATGTCTATAATTTACACCAAAGGGCCTCCCTCCTGTTCCTCGTTTCTATGGGAAGGGGGAAATGCATTAACCCAAACGTTTGAGAAGGGAAGGTTAAACCAATTTTCTTGTTCTGGTTTGTTTTGAATGGGTAGTCCCTGGGAAGGCGACAAGGTTCTAATGGCTTTAGGGCCAGGCTGTAGAGTGGCTCTGCTCATACTGACAGACCTGTGCTCATACCGCGCTATCTCAACTCTCAATGATTACTGGCCTCAGAGATGGAGATAATGTCTAACATTATCCATCCCCATTTGCCTAGTCGGCCAACCGATGCCCCGGCCTGGTTCCTGAAAGCAGACAGGTAGAGATAACATCCAGATACCCAGATAAAACTAGGGACTCTACAGGCTTTTCACTCCTCTTTGCCTCTCTTTCAGTGGCATGATGGGAGTAGGGTAGCTTAGGGAAAAAACGACCCACTACTTCTAAATCCTGCTGTCCTTGTATATCAGACAATCACTTTCTCTGTTCTATTGTTCTGTCTATTCAAATCATACAATCCCTTGTGTGATAAAGGCAGGTGTATACAAGTTTGTAAGGCATGGGAAATGCTGTATGGCTCATCTTTCTGCCATTCATATTTACAGGGTTGATATTCACAGGCATGTCTATTGCCAGCCTGGTCCCTAAACCATTCAGCCTTCCAGTCAGGTATAATATGACTTCTGTCAAGAGATGAATGTTGTTTGTTACCTCTCCCTTGGGTTCTGTCTCCTACTCTTGGTCTGGCCTTTCTTCCCTTTCAGTGCTTACAGGCCTGGCGTTTTTCATTCAGATCTTCTTCATTGTGTGTGTGTGTGTGTGTGTGTGTGTGTGTGTCAGCTCTCCATTAATACGGGCAATGAGTGACAGATTAATATATGTCTGGCTACGTGTCTGAGGAATTGGGAAGAAAAGCGTTTTTAGAGCTGCTTGTCAGAAGAGGGTGATAATAGAAGCAGTTGTCAGTGGCAGTGGAGGCCTAGTGCAGGTTGGGGATCACTAAAATAAGACTTGATGTAATAACTCCAAAAAGCATCCTGAACTTGTCTTCAAAAGCTGCAGAAGATAGACGGTTGGTGTTTTCAGATCGAGTGGTGACTACACTCTGTGCATATGTTTGATTGGAGATGTTCCATTGCATACATGGTAGTTTTCCATATTTTGGAAGTCAGTATATCAGACCATGAATCTGATTGACAATGGTCCAACAAATTCATATATGTGTTCTTCAACATGCTTATTAAAAGTCTTTACACCCTTCTCTGTACCCTCTAACAATCCATCATTTTCATAGTAGACTTCATCCATATTGTCTAGAGTAGACTTCTTCCATACTATCTATAGTAGACTTCTTTCATATAATCTATAGTAGACTTCTTTCATACTATCTATAGTAGACTTATTTCAAGCTGTCTACAGTAGTCTTCTTCCATACTGTATAGTATACTTCTTCCATACTGTCTACAGTAGTCTTCTTCCATACTGTCTAAAGTAGACTTCTTCTATACTGTCTACAGTAGTCTTCTTCCATACTGTATAGTATACTTCTTCCATACTGTCTACAGTAGTCTTCTTCCATACTGTCTACAGTAGACTTCTTCTATACTGTCTACAGTAGTCTTCTTCCATACTGTATAGTATACTTCTTCCATACTGTCTACAGTAGTCTTCTTCCATGCTGTCTACAGTAGACTTCTTCCATACTGTCTACAGTAGTCTTATTCCATACTGTCGACAGTAGACTTCTTCTATACTGTCTACAGTAGTCTTCTTCCATACTGTATAGTATACTTCTTCCATACTGTCTACAGTAGTCTTCTTCCATACTGTATAGTATACTTCTTCCATACTGTCTACAGTAGTCTTCTTCCATACTGTATAGTATACTTCTTCCATACTGTCTATAGAAGACTTCTTCCATACTGTCTACAGTAGTCTTCTTCCATACTGTATAGTATACTTCTTCCATACTGTCTACAGTAGTCTTCTTCCATACTGTCTACAGTAGACTTCTTCCACACTATCTATAGTAGATTTCAACCATTCTGTTTATAGTAGACTTGTTTTAACATACTGCATGTACCATCTTTGGGACCAGAGCAGTTGGGGAGACTGATTGCCCCAACATTCTTTTTCTGGATGAAACGGCGGCTAGAGAAGAACACGTATACTTTGGATTACTCTCCTGGACAGTCTGTTTGTCTCTGCCACATTTCTTTATCTTCACACCATAGTCATTGTTAGATGCTTGTTACATGTCAAACTGCCTGGAAGTTACTCAGTATCTATATATCTCAAGAGATCACTTCAGTTATTCTCAGATTGTTTCTACCAACATTGTTTCTTTTGAATGTCATCATGACACTTCTCTTTTCATTGTCTCCTCATCCACACTGAATAGACTACTGGAAGTTGTGAGCCTTGCAAATGCACCAGAGAGTTAGACATCAACGGACGTGAATTAAATAAAAGCTTTTAACATATTACATCCACAGCACTCATGTTACACTTATCAGTAATATTTTAAATGAGGGGAGATTTTCCGTAATGGCAGGAAGGCTCATGAAAGAGAAAGCCAGTCTCTTGTGATTGCAATCTAGGAAAAAAAAAATGAAACTGCCGTTGCAGAGGAAGAATACTTTTTTACACGCTTGTGGATGCTTTGAAGTAAAGGATCAAGGCCAAAAAAAGGAATGAAAGATGACAAAACGTCAGTGGAGAGAGAGGGCTGATGGTCTATAGACAGAACTTCCAGGCACAGACACCAATTACTGGCATGCATAGCATAACTCCAGACGTTATGTTTGATCTCTAGTCTCCATTCTCTGGCAACAGCATCAAGTGCTTTTCCATTGCAAAGTGCCACTTTATATTATTTTCTTGGCTAAGGCATTACGGCATGCAGGACTTTTTCTTCTTTTTGTTCGTCTCTGTCAGCGTTTCATTTGAATTAAAAATAATGTGCATTGAGAGATCCGGACGTAGATTGTCTGGCGGTTGAGCAGTAATCACAGACCTGAGGTTTCTCCGAAATCTGATAATGACCGTTTAGAATGGATAACGCTGATTTGTTGATGCCTTGCTATAGTCCTTATACCCTGGCAAAAACATTGAGACATATTTGTTGGTGGCAGTTGTTGGCAGTACAGCCATGAAATACATTACTTAAATCACCATGTATCATCTATCCACTGTCCACACACCTTTATACCATCAGCAAAATAACAAACCATGTCATATAGTTACATGGAATATCCAGCAATTACATTGTAATAGTAACTACATAACCTATTTCTATTATATACTTTTAACCTTTGGAAGAAGCTTGTATTCACATAGGCTCTCACACACTATTCACTTGTATTTATCTTCTTCCCAATGATCAATTTGCTCAATATGTTCAAAGCAGATCCTTGTCAACATGTCTTAATTAACTATTAAACATGGCCCTACCTATGGTCAAGACGGGCCCCTAACCCAATGGGCACCCTGTATTGGAGATCAAGGAGAGACCCTAACCCAATGGGCACGCTGTATTGGAGATCAAGGAAAGCCCCTAACCAAATGGACACTTTGTATTGGAGATCAAGGAGAGACCCTAACCCAATGGACATGTTGTGTTGGAGATCAAGGAGAGACCCTAACCCAATGGGCATGTTGTGTTAGAGATCAAGGAGAGAGCCTAACCCAATGGACACCTTGTTCTGGAGATCAAGGAGAGACCCTAACCAAATGGACACTTTGTATTGGAGATTAAGGAGAGACCCTAACCCAATGGACATGTTGTATTGGAGATCAAGGAGAGACCCTAACCCAATGGACATGTTGTGTTGGAGATTAAGGAGAGACCCTAACCCAATGGACATGTTATATTGGAGATCAAGGAGAGACCCTAACCCAATGGACATGTTGTGTTGGAGATTAAGGAGAGACCCTAACCCAATGGACATGTTATATTGGAGATCAAGGAGAGACCCTAACCCAATGGACACCTTGTATTGGAGATCAAGGAGAGACTCTAATCCAATGGACACTTTGTATTGGAGATCAAGGAGAGACCCTAACCCAATGGGCACGCTGTATTGGAGATCAAGGAAAGCCCCTAACCAAATGGACACTTTGTATTGGAGATCAAGGAGAGACCCTAACCCAATGGACATGTTGTGTTGGAGATCAAGGAGAAACCCTAACCCAATGGGCACGCTGTATTGGAGATCAGGGAGAGCCCCTAACCCAATGGACACTTTGTATTGGAGATAAAGGAGAGACCCTAACCCAATGGACATGTTGTATTGGAGATCAAGGAGAGACCCTAACCCAATGGACATGTTGTGTTAGAGATCAAGGAGAGACCCTAACCCAATGGACACCTTGTTCTGGAGATCAAGGAGAGACCCTAACCAAATGGACACTTTGTATTGGAGATTAAGGAGAGACCCTAACCCAATGGACATGTTGTATTGGAGATCAAGGAGAGACCCTAACCCAATGGACATGTTGTGTTGGAGATTAAGGAGAGACCCTAACCCAATGGACATGTTATATTGGAGATCAAGGAGAGACCCTAACCCAATGGACATGTTGTGTTGGAGATTAAGGAGAGACCCTAACCCAATGGACATGTTATATTGGAGATCAAGGTGAGACCCTAACCCAATTGACATGTTGTGTTGGAGATCAAGGAGAGACCCTAACCCAATGGACACCTTGTATTGGAGATCAAGGAGAGACCCTAATCCAATGGACACTTTGTATTGGAGATTAAGGAGAGACCCTATCCCAATGGACACTTTGTATTGGAGATCAAGGAGAGACCCTAACCCAATGGACACTTTGTATTGGAGATCAAGGAGAGACCCTAATCCAATGGACACTTTGTATTGGAGATCAAGGAGAGACCCTAACCCAATGGACATGTTGTGTTAGAGATCAAGGAGAGACCCTAACCCAATGGGCACGCTGTATTGGAGATCAAGGAGTGCCACTAACCAAATGGACACTTTGTATTGGAGATTAAGGGGAGATCCTAACCCAATGGACATGTTGTATTGGAGATCAAGGAGAGACCCTAACCCAATGGACATGTTGTGTTGGAGATTAAGGAGAGACCCTAACCCAATGGACATGTTATATTGGAGATCAAGGAGAGACCCTAACCCAATGGACATGTTGTGTTGGAGATTAAGGAGAGACCCTAACCCAATGGACATGTTATATTGGAGATCAAGGAGAGACCCTAACCCAATTGACATGTTGTGTTGGAGATCAAGGAGAGACCCTAACCCAATGGACACCTTGTATTGGAGATCAAGGAGAGACCCTAATCCAATGGACACTTTGTATTGGAGATTAAGGAGAGACCCTAACCCAATGGACACTTTGTATTGGAGATCAAGGAGAGACCCTAACCCAATGGACACTTTGTATTGGAGATCAAGGAGAGACCCTAATCCAATGGACACTTTGTACTGGAGATCAAGGAGAGACCCTAACCCAATGGACATGTTGTGTTAGAGATCAAGGAGAGACCCTAACCCAATGGGCACACTGTATTGGAGATCAAGGAGTGCCACTAACCAAATGGACACTTTGTATTGGAGATTAAGGGGAGATCCTAACCCAATGGACATGTTGTATTGGAGATCAAGGAGAGACCCTAACCCAATGGACATGTTGTGTTGGAGATTAAGGAGAGACCCTAACCCAATGGACATGTTGTATTGGAGATCAAGGAGAGACCCTAACCCAATGGACACTTTGCATTGGAGATCAAGGAGAGACCCTAACCCAATGGACACTTTGTATTGGAAATCAAGGAGAGACCCTAACCCAATGGACACTTTGTATTGGAGATCAAGGAGAGACCCTAACCCAATGAACACTGTGTAATGTTGAGCTGTTGTTCTTAAAGCCATTGTGTGATGAGGTTTAGCTCTCTGGGGCATTGGGCTCCATGGTATTGCTTTGACTGGTCTCCTGGGGCCTCAGCCAGCCTTGTCTCCCATCTAACAGTAATCCATCTGACATTCATCTCATCTATCAGGCTATGAGAGTCAATGTCCTGATGATTGATGGATAGCTATAGATAGATTGAAAGAGAGATACAGTGTTTAAAATACTCTGCCATTCAATGCTGGGAGCTATCTTTCTCCTTCTCTATCTCTCCTTCTCTTCTCTCAGTCTCCAGTGCAGGGAAGGATGGACGGATTAGCACCCAGCAGAAATGAGTTAAATCTGTTTTCTGCTCTGTGGGAGCTGGGCTCCGTAGAGTGAAAGAGATCCTATCCTCCCTCCAGTGTGACTGCATTGTTGATCCATTGACCTCCCAGGAAGTGGGTTAATGCTGATTAGCCAAGGCTATAGTACACTGGGTTTTCGCACGATTAAAGGGATGTTCCAGGAATGTTCAGCCTTAGCGGAGGATTGTGGCATGGTTTTGCCTGGAATGATCATGAGCCATCAGAAAGGTTAGACAGATGCACATAGAATAATAGAAGTGTCTGAACCATAATGGCCTCTGTGAGCACCCGGGCAAGACCACTGAAGCCATTTCTAAAACAGAAAATGTGACTAATACTTTCATTAGTTAGAACACAAACTAATGGGGTCCATATTGCTACCTGGAGTGGCTTGTGTCTTGCAAGGTTGGTGATTTACTGCCACCTGCAGTTAATTCATTGGCTGATCCATCCTGATGAAGCAGATGAAATTATGTAATCATGGATCCCACCCAGTTGACTACTTTGAAATGTTGGAAGTCCTCAGTGGCGCGCTGCCCATGCTGAAACATTATATAGTAGGTAGTTTAGGTCCTGTTAATTACCTAGTATTTGTATGCAATAAGGCACAAGGAGGTGGTCTATACGGCCAATATACCGTGGCTAAGAGCTGCTGTTAGGCACGACCGTTACTAACCCAGTTAGAGCAATAGAATTGTGATGTAGTGTCATATCTGTGGAATAGGTTCTCATTTACCACTGCTATCGGCCAATCAGCAGTCAGGATTCAAACCATTCTGTTTATAATTGACCATATAACACGTAGCCAACTTTAAAAACTTCTAATTCTGTTGGTAACAGGTTCATGGTCACAGTGGTGTAGTGTATGTCCATTCTGTCACAGCTGAGGTCTGTTTCCAGGTACCCTGCATTGTGTCTTGCCGAAGAACGACACTTAGCTATACATATATGGGGGGTTCTTCTTTTCTCTCTCTGCTATGTTTTTCTTTTTTGCACTTTCAAACAAACCAGTCCCATTAGCTACACTCTGAATAATAGGATGAGTGATGGAAAATCTGATAATCCTCCTACAATAGAGATTATTTTAACATGAGAAAGATAGTACAAACCTGGCCAGGGAGGGAAATTTGTGGGATTGTTGATGTCTGCGTTGGAGCTGTGGATCAAGCTTGATGAAGTGGGCACCATTGGTGAGCAACATAGATGGATCATCACTCTTATCGTGTTTCATGCAACTGCTGGTATATTTGTGTGTGGCATGTGACCCCTCTCGAGGACAGTAGATTGGTGGTTATTCAAACAGGAGGAAAGCTTCTGAGAGTTCTGAGAACGTGCACTGCTGCTTCTAAAGAGTATTTTGTTTTTTCCTCCCCTCATGGTAGCAGCGGCACCCTACTGGGAAATTCATTTGCCGCTGACATCATCTCACTCTGTCGACAGTGAAAGAATATCATTCTAGTCTCTCAGGCCCTCCCTCTTCCCCTCCCTCCCCGCTCTTGGTCTCTCTCCCTTCTCTCACTCGTTCTGGAACTGCCAAGCAGCTTTTTTCTGGGCTTTATTCAAGTAAACGCAAACACACTCAACTCACGCCTGTCCGGAGAAGAGCGCTCTATACTGAACCAAGTATCCGGACCCTCGGAAGCAGAAAACACACGTGTATTTGTGTTCGGGATAGAAGTAGAGTTTGGGTAGAGCCATGTCAGTTTAGAATCAGGAAGTGGGAGGACCCGACCTTCGAGTAAGGACCGCTGAGGCAGCCGTTGGATGAATGGGAGTTTGTCTGATGCTAGGAGCGGATGAGGAGAGGCTCTGTCGGCGACGGACCCGTCAACAACCACAGGACATAAGCGTTTACCAGCTGAAACTGTAATGAAAACGGAGTCCCCTTTTGGCTTAAGTTGATACTAAATGTGAGTCTCCCTCTTTCGCATCAGAGGAAATTGGTCTGCGTTTTGTTGGATTTTGTTGCACTGTAGCAGGGAGCTTGCGACCTCCCGCTGATGTCTATGGACGCAGCCTCTTCACGCGTCCTGATACGCAGTCTCCCAAGGATAATGTCTGTTTGAATCTCGGATATCTTTAATACGAAAATATTGCGAGATTTCTGTTCATCCTGAACCGAAGACAAAGCGCACATAGCGGGATTTTGCGACCCAGGTCCCACAGCCGTTGCTGATGCTTTTCCTGGCAAGACACATGGCTTCCTTTGTCCGAGAGGCACGGTAGCTTTGTAAGCGCTTCTCGTCTCTCGTTGGAATTTTCTTGGAAAGGGATTTTCTTTTCGCATGGCTGTCATCAATTTAAACGGAGTTGTATTCGCCGCCTGTTTGTGGATTATATTATTTTGACAAGCATAATATATAACGGAGCCATATTTAGTCTAGTCTATAGACCGCGAAAGTGATATCTTGACTTATTTTTCTTCTTGCCAGCTTCGCCACATCAAAGGTATGCAAGTAGCGTTTTTTCATGTATCCTTATCATTGTTTGTCAATTTAAGCCTGTACATATGTCCTATTAACAATTAATAATGTGCAGTCTATTTGGTTAATATAATAAAACCTGTAGGCTGAAATGTGTGGCTTTTACAGGACTGTTTTGCATAGCCTAGCCTACACATGTCCTACTCTAATAGACGGATATGGCATTCATGTATAGGAAAAGGGTCGTGTTTTACCGTAGGCTAATTCTTAGTGGTCTAGGGTCTAGTCTATATTGCACATTTTTACTGTGTGCATATTCCTAACTGATATTCTTCAATCAAGTATGTTTATTGCTGCCGTCCTACTCATAATAGGCTAGGTTTTGTCTAGTCGAGTTCTATTTCTGGAATTAGATTATTTAATTATTTTGTTGAAAAGCAACACCTTTTTCTGCTTTTAATACACCATACATTCTCATGTGAATTAATAGCTCTACGAAAATACCTGTCTTGTGCCTTAGTGTTGCCTTGTAGGCTAACCTAAACAAATTCTCCAAATATTGGACGATTAAACTCAAGTCCACGAACCGTGGGGTTGAGCGGTGAGATCCGACGTTACAAACGATGTTGTTTTAATCATAAACAACGGATTTGAGCTTTTGAATAGCAAGCACGTGCACACGACTATTATGTGCCTGAAAGAATCCGTCGTTATTGGTAAAAAAAAAAAAGAAAATAATATATAGGCCTATATATAGCCTATATCTGGAGTTTAATCGACTACCTTAGAAACGTGTCAGATTTAACCACGTTCGTTTTATGTGATAATATATACACATTTATAGGCCTAAGCCCGTGTATAGTGATAGTTGTGCAAATGTCACTTACACCCTTATTGTTGGATGTCGTGCCACTGTCCATTTGCCGAAAAGATGCGAATAGCCTTCATTTTCTGTGATATATCACATTAATTGTTTAGTGTTAGGCTAAATGTCCTATTTACTTACCGTGATTAATATGTGATTAACAGTTTATTCTAATACTGTCAAAGGGAAATGCTATGAAAGTGACATTAAAAACAATAATCGGTCACTGTTAATGTTATTCCCTAGGACTATCATGGCACGCACACGGGTCGGTTAGGGATTGTAACAGAACGATCTTTCACCTTATTGTGTGATTGCATTAGCCAAAAGCCTTTTTGAAACCGCATTGTCACCCAAATAGCCAACTAGGCTTTCATTATCTAATACTGTGTAAATGCTTAGCCCTGAACGTTTGAACAATAACACAGCAATGTTAACGTGCACTCTGCCACACCTGGCTTGATATGGAATATGCTGTTGAGTCATGGACCAACAGTGCCATCAAGTGGCCGCGATGTGCAGTGCATACTGTTTTGCTTCCTGCTGGCTGGTCTATGTGGCGTATTGGATCTTTGACTATGAAGTCCACCTGTTTTAGCAGATTTGTTAATGATATCTTCTTTCTCTCTTACAGGGCTCCGATGCCAGCTCAGAGAAATTCTTCAGCACCGCTGCAGTTAAAGGTATGAACTCTTAAAGTCTGTGTTTAATTTAGCAGTTGGCCCATTATTTAATGGCAATAACAAATTAATTTCTGAGAATCGTATTGTGTATACAGTCAAATGTTTTATGACTTTGACACAGGCTGATAATTGTAATTTTTTAGTAACTTTGTGTAGCAGAGCAGAGCAAAGCTTGCGTTTATTTTGTGCCCTATTTGTACAGCAGACGGGGCCAGAGCATGGTCATGCATTACAGGAAAAACAGTCTCCATTTGCAGTGTAGTTCTATGTTACATAGGTGTGAAATATCAATCTGTGTTCGCTCACGTCTGGACATGACTGAAAATCCATTCCTGGTGGTCTATTAAATGGAATTGAATTGGATACAGTGTGATGAATGAGAAAATCCATACAAGCTACTCACTCAGATAGACATTATGCAGAGTTTATATACGCTAAGAGGAAATGCATTTAAATACATTTAACATTAAACAATAAAAGCACAAATCAACATTGAAACACAAATGTGAATTTAGAAAAAAGCAGAGTAGTGAACCGCGATATGTAATTTCAACGTCCAATACAACAGAGCTTTGAGAAGTAAAGTAAGTAATTTAACATGTTGCCAGGAGGAGGGTTCATATTGTATTGTAGACAGAGGAGGTGGACCCCAGGACTGCTAACGCAGTAGGAAATGAAGTCAGAAGGAGGACCTGGCATCTGTTTATGGCCTCAGTGTGCCAACACCACATGTGACCTCATTATCACGTCACTAATTTGCTGTTAAAAGCCATTCCCATTTTCTCCGTCCCCAGGGGAGCCCAGATAATGTGTTGAATGGACATTCCTGTGTAATGGTGGGTTACTATAGCCATGGAGGGGGCCAGAGGGGGGAGCGTTTGGGGAGAGGAGTGCCTGGTGAAACAGGGGTTATGACCCCTTCAGAGAGCAGGAGAAAGGAGGGCTGATTGGTTCAGATAGGTTCTTGTCGCACCCCCCCCCCTTTCTTCCTGCACTTTGCTCTGCTGCAGAGTCCAGGGACCCCAAACACATTTCCCACATTCGGGCCTTTGATTACCTCCAGGGCTTGATGTGTGGCGTCCATCGGGGGCTCAGTGGTCGTGCTTGACAGGGAGGCTTCCTTTTGAAGGCGCCTCACTGCGGGGAGATTTGGTTCCCTTGAAAGGACTTTAAGACCCCTTTTGTGCGACCTAAATCAACACGGGGCCGCCCCCTTTACCCCTCCATGAAAGGCTCTTACTGGGGGAAACAGTACACAAATATGCTCTCTCCCTCCCTAGTGGATCGTAGGCAGTTCGGTCTCCTGGCCCCTTTTTTCATTTAAATAAGCCCCTTTTCTTGCTTTTTTAACATCCAAGAGCCCTCATCCTCCACTCCTGCCATATGCTCATTCTTATTGCGATTGCAAAAGGCAAGTAAAAGAATCCAGGTGCAGACGAACAGAGGCCATTGGTATTTTGTATTGAGGAGAGGATTGAGATAAAAGTGTTTTTTGTTTGTGGGGATTACTACCACCACCACCATCAGACCCTGTCCAACCTCGGGCTTTAGGACAGGAAACAACCTCAGATGAATGTGGAGATGATGGTCAATATTTGCCCAAAGGCAGATGCAAAAGGTCTTTGTTTAGTGTTTTGTTTCTTTCTTGTTGGTACACGTGAAATGCTCATTGGGCTTAGCATTCAACAGGGCTCTGAGAACCACAGAGGTTAGCCGATGGCAGTTGCACCAACAAGATTTATAGAGACAAGGAGTGGATTTTCAGGGTTAACAATAGACCTGGAAAGGACAAAATAAATAGAACAAAAGGTTAAATGAAATTGAACCAAAATGATAAGGGTTCTTCCAAGGTGAATAAGTCAGATTAGGCTTTATTTTATTCTATTTGTGATTACAAACTTAGACTTATATCTGGATTTTATTCTCCTATGGATGGGCACATATCATGTCTGTAGAAATCTGATTTGACAAACCTCTCAGTGATTCACCTGCTGATGCCTTTCCCTTGATGTGGCAGATTGTCATGGGTGATGATGTCAACAGTCAGTAAGGAGACTACCTCCATCCTGGGCTTTACTGGGTGATGATGTCAACAGTCAGTAAGGAGACTACCTCCATCCTGGGCTTTACTGGGTGATGATGTCAACAGTCAGTAAGGAGACTACCTCCATCCTGGGCTTTACTGGGTGATGATGTCAACAGTCAGTAAGGAGACTACCTCCTTCCTGGGATTTACTGGGTGATGAGGTCAACAGTCAGTAAGGAGACTACCTCCATCCTGGGCTTTACTGGGTGATGATGTCAACAGTCAGTAAGGAGACTACCTCCTTCCTGGGATTTACTGGGGGATGAGGTCAACAGTCAGTAAGGAGACTACCTCCATCCTGGGCTTTACTGGGTGATGAGGTCAACAGTCAGTAAGGAGACTACCTCCATCCTGGGCTTTACTGGGTGATGAGGTCAACAGTCAGTAAGGAGGCTGCCTCCATCCTGGGCCTTACTGGCTGATGAGGTCAACAGTCAGTAAGTAAGAATCTACCTTCATCCCGCCTTACATTCAGCCCAATAGCTACGACTCAGCCCTGCGGGTAGCCACCCTCACAGCACTATACAGTGTCAAGAGCTAGTCAGTCACCTCATGGGAGGCTTATTGCCTATTACCATGGAATATTTACAAAAAACTCCTTTTTGAGTTCATTGTTTTAGTTCCTGAACTTTGATTTGCTTCCAGCATAGTGTTGATATTCACCATATGGAATTGTCGGTTGTGTTCAGACAGTCTCCCACTCTGGTGAACTCTCTTTGTCTCCCACACCCATCTCTCTCACTCCCTCACGCTCATTCTTCCTCTCTATTTCTCTCTCTTCTCTCTGTCTGGGTTCAATTTGCCCAGGCGCTGCCTTCATTAAGGAAGAATCATTAAACGCTAACTCTAATTCCTGGGCTGTCAAAGCACCCGCAGGTGTCAGGTGTTATTTATTCTCTTGCAGAAAATTGGAAATAGAAAGCAGCTGTTTGTTGGGCCAGTTGAAAGAGAAACAGCTGTTTGTTGGGCCAGTTGAAGGAGAAACAGCTGTTTGTTGGGCCAGTTGAAATAAAAAAAACAGCTGTTTGTTGGGCCAGTTGAAAGAGAAAGAAGTTGTATAGTGGGCCAGTTGAAATAGAAAACAGTTGACTGTTGGGCCAGTTGAAAGAGAAAGCAGCTGTTTGTTGGGCCAGTTGAAAGAGAAAGCAGCTGTATGTTGGGCCAGTTGAAAGAGAAAGCAGCTGTATGTTGGGCCAGTTGAAAGAGAAAGCAGCTGTATGTTGGGCCAGTTGAAAGAGAAAGCAGCTGTATGTTGGGCCAGTTGAAATAGAAAGCAGCTCTATGTTGGGCCAGTTGATAGAGAAAGCAGCTGTATATTGGGCCAGTTAAGAGTGCTTGTTGCATTCTAGGGGCTGTCAGGTTGGTTTCTAATCCTTGAGGTCTGGTTTAGCACTGTTTGCGTGGGTGTGTTTGTGAGTGTGGCAGAGCCTTGGCAGTGAGAACTGAGAACAGAGCACAATGTCAGGAGAAAGGTCTGTACGGACAGATCTATCAAATGAACGAAGGTCCAATCCCACACATCTCTTCGCCACTGTAACCATTCTTTATGATGTTGTCAGGCCCCATAACCCAGTCCTGAACACGACTAAACCTATTTCAACTGTAACTCCTTCTTCTAGCACTGACTGTGGCAGATTGTGTGGTTGACACACCTAGCTATTTTAGGATGAATGCAAGTGGTTCTGGATCGAAGCATCTGCTAAATGATTGAAGTGTAAATGTGATAAATCTGTTGGTGTGTTCTGATCCACACTGATTGAGTATTGAACAGGACCCAACACAGACAGCCCCACTTTGGATCATATTTACAGTACTCGGTAGGAGGAGATATGCAAAAACATTTGAGTAGTCATTGGATTACAGAATGTTTTAAATCATACATTTGATCTGGTGATATGCAAGTATTCCCTATTTACATTCCGTTTTTAAAAAACGATCCTTGCTCTGATACTGAGAAATACAGAGAAACTATGTGTTAGGAACATGTCATTCCTTCTCTGCCAGTAATAATTACACATTAGTTCCCACTTAATTACTTTAGTTTAGCATTTTCCCTGTTTGACATAGTTGGAAAGATAAAGCATCTTTCTTTAAGGTGTTTCCCATGGCCCAGTGGATTTGATAAGAGCTGAGTCCAGTCTGTGGGAGGTTGGGTACTAGGAGGGCGGGAGTCTTCTCTGCTAACCCTTCCTTTCTCCCTGTGCTTTGACTCAAAGGCTGATTTCACCAGCACTTTACCAGAGCTAATATAGAAAAGAAATGGTGCTAAGGGGATATACAGTCTTTCCATGTATGCCCTGTGTACCCAGATGGGTCCTAGTACCCCTGGTTGGGAACCACATATGCAGTGAATCAGGATGCCTGTGAACTTATCACAGCAGGGCTCCAATTGGACCATGCCATCCTTTTGACATCCAGCGTCTGGGTGGATATGGGTTTTGGAGATACAGGACAGAAGTTGACCTGGTCCACGATGAAAAGGTGGGCCAATCCTCTTAGTGTCCTTCTGTGTATGCTGTGTTCTCTTCTTGGTTGAGGTGAGAGATGATTTTGAGGGCCACTAATTGCAGACACAAGAGTGTTCGGAGTGTAATAGCACAGTTATGTTGGTCTTAAAACACACAGTAACACAGAAGTCTGTTATAGGATCCACTTCCTGTAAATGGATCAATTTCCTTTGATTTGAACACACCCATTATCAAGTGTTTACGCGAGACCAGGTCTAACAAAACTTTCAAGGAGGTCTCTCAGTTTTAGTGAGTATCTGTCACCATCCAGTGGCGTTTAATGTGTCCCTGTTGATGTATAGGTTAGCTCAACATCCTGTTGTGTGTGTGTGTGTGTGTGTGTGTGTGGAGGTAGGATGTCTCCCCCCCTCCCCGTTGCCTGCAGGGTAGAGGCAGTATTTCAGGGCCATGAAAGGCTCCGCTCCAGCCATGCCTCATCCACTGACACACGGCCACAGAGGTTAACAAATCAAGGGCGGCACTAGGCTGATTTACGGCCACATAACAATGACTACCCCTTAACTTTCTCCTCCTCCCCACCTCTCTCTTCTCTGGGCCCGTTTATAGACTCAAATGCACTGGATGTGTGCGCAGTATGAGAGACAGGCATACAGGCATTTGGATGAATGAATCATTTATCGTCCTTGTAAGCCCTGTTATCATTTTGTAAGTCACGGTGTGATAATCCTCTGTCATTCTATCAGTTGCACCTGCCTGGTGTTGTCTGTTTTTTTATGTGTTTTAGGTCTATATTGTGCTAGAGTTGACTGAGAGTGTAAAGGTGCCGTGATAATTGATCAGTGTTATTTCTTGATTGTTTGTTGGCTGAATCAGCAGGTTTGAATGGGGTGTTTGGTCTTCAACTTGTTGACATTGCCTGGAGCTAGATTGGTTTATAGACCAATAGTAGAGTTCCAAACCACAATCGGTATCAGTCGGCCCCTCCCCAAAATGCTGGAGCAATATTTCATTTACTCTGATATGATTACACATTGACTTAAATATGTCTGCATTGGGCCTGTTAATGAGGCCGTGAAATAGGGTAATATTCATCAGATGTTACAGTAGTCTTTATAGACTGATGGAGTGAGTGTGCTACATCGAGAGCCATGCTGTCTATCAGTGCAGAGTTCTTCAGTAGTACAACAAGTGTCTGGCTCTGACGGTGGTGGTAGAAAACCACCTTGGGTCATTGGCCGTTGGTTCCATAAGTCCCAAGGTAAGACACTTAAATAAATCCATCCATCTTCGGGCACTTATTAGAGCATCACCAGGAGTCTGGAGCAGGCTGGCGAGGAGGTTGTGTAAACACTCCAATATCCGACCTGCCATGGCTCAATCGGAGAGGTTGAAACCCATTGCAAATCAAATCAAAGGCTACCTTCTCAAACACAAACCGCACTCCAGAGGTCAAAGTTAAAATGTGTCAGTCTATTTTCTGTCTGTCTCTCCCAGCAAAATGGCTGGATGGGTTTTCTATAGCCAGTTACCCTCTGTTCTTCGGTCTGTTCCTCTGTCTGTTCCCCTGCCATGCTCTCTGTAGTCGGGTTACAAAGATAACATTGGAGCTGATTGTGATATTGTTCTTGTGGTGACGCCTGGCTTTGGGAGTCATCATGGACATTGGACCAGAACAATGGAAACTTGTAAACCAAGAATGTTTTTGAAGATTGTTTGATTCCTGTTGATGCATATAGTCTCAACTTTTATTCACGCTACTTTGATAAACGACCATTGCAACACTTTTCAGTAACTGCATGTTACAATCTTATACTGACATTGTAGGAGATTGGAACGTATATGAAGTTTAGGAACAACACCTGTAGACCAGAAATGTGTGTGTAAGACGTTCATTCAACAGGTAATGCTGTCAAGCCAGCTCCAGAGCTTGTGTGTCCCTGCAGAATGTGTGTGAACACCACTCTCTAATGGTGAAGGGGAAAACCAGTCACATCACCACCCACCTATTTTAAGCCTTTATAAATACCTAGATGGAGACCATCAGTTTTGGTCCCAACTCCCCATGAACCAAGCCATTGTAAAGGGACTGGTAGTGCATGAAATTGGGCTGGGCTGGACTTGTCTGAGTTGAGCTGGGCTGTCTGAATAATAGATGCAGCCCAGACTTGTTTGGCCTATTTTAGGAAACCTCATGGACAAGGGGAGAATTAGCTAACAAATATGCATCATTTCAGTAAGTGCTTTATTTAAAGCTTTGGAGCCAAGTGTTGTTTGGTGTTAAACTCAGGTTTAACTCAGCCAATTATTGTTCCGGTTAAAGGCTGATGCTTGTTTTTCTGTGTGTTCACCAAAAATGACTTACACATATTTCTTCTCTGCTCAAACATCTTGATTTTCCCTTTCTTTTGAATGAGTACTACTAGAATTACCTATTTATACCTATTTAACAGCATATTCCAAGGATTTACTTTTGTACTGTATTTACTAGTACCAGAAACCCTTTGGTTTGTCACAACAGAATATATCAGATTTCTGAAGTTAACAACATAACTACAGTTCTATGATTAAAGAATTACAGGATTATATAACGTTTTGTACTTTGTAACAGGGACAAAACAACAGATTTGATCACATTTCACCTGATTGTATTTAACAACCTTTCAGTTACTGTCAGATAACAAACCGCTTTCTCCTGTACGGAACCAAGCAGAAAAAAAACAGATGCAACGATTTAGCAAATCTCCTGTCAATGGTGCTGCATTAGCAGGGTCACAGCAGCTTATTCCCCCAGTACACACACCATTACTTCTGCCTGTGTCATTCAGTTGTCCCAGTGGTAGGCTTTGTCATAGTGTGTGTTCGTGTGTGTGTGTGTGTGTCCGTGTCTTAATGAAGCCTTGTGGTGACCGAAGTGTTTGTGTTGTATGTATCAGGAGACCTGGTCTCCACCAGCCAATCCTTGTTACCATGCCAATTACTGTATATCCTTCTGTCATTATCATCCTCTCCTGTCTCCTGATTTATCCTTCTGTCATTATCATCCTCTCCTGTCTCCTCATATTTCCTTCTGTCATTATCATCCTCTCCTGTCTCCTCATATATCCTTCTGTCATTATCATTCTCTCCTGTCTCCTAATATTTCCTTCTACCATTATCATTCTCTACTGTCTCCTCATATTTCCTTCTGTCATTATCATCCTCTCCTGTCTCCTCATATTTCCTTCTGTCATTATCATCCTCTCCTGTCTCCTCAATATCTTTCTGTCATTATCATCCCCTCCTGTCTCCTCATGTATCCTTCTTTCATTATCATCCTCTCCTGTCTCCTAATATTTCCTTCTACCATTATCATTCTCTACTGTCTCCTCATATTTCCTTCTACCATTATCATCCTCTTCTTTCTCCTCATATTTCCTTCTACCATTATCATCCTCTACTGTCTCCCCATATATATTTCTACCTTTATCATCCTCTCCTTTCTCCTCATATTTCCTTCTACCATTATCATCCTCTACTACCATTCTACTAAATCATTGATATGTGATGTCAGGGCAGGGTAGATGTGGATTTACATGTGATGACTAGAGGGTGCTTGGAGCTCCAGGGAAACGCTGTTTCAGCCTGGCAGGCTGAAATCCTCTAACATTATGGGATTAACAAACAGGATTAGATTCCCTGGCTGTGTTTTCTCTCCTGTTTCACTGTCAGAAGGTTCACCCTGAGGGCAGGAGTAACAATGACAGGGGTTCTCTGTGTTACGTGAAGCCGAATTGACTGTTTAAAAAAATGATTGATGAAGAGAACCCCTCTTTGTTCTCAAAAAAAATACAAAAAAAGAGAGAAGGAGAGGGTGTAGCTGTCAGTTTGCACAATATGTCCAACTGAGATTGGGCTCCCACATTTTACCCAACCCCTCTGAATTGGAGAGATGCTGGAGAGCCACCACAATGAGTGCCTGGGGAGCATTTATGTCTTTATCAATGGAGGTACAGACCTGAGAGAATGGGAGTGATTGACATTACTGTAGTCCAGTCCACTACATCTAAAAAAAAATAGTATTTGCACAATTTGCTTGACTTAGTATGTAAGATGACATTCCATTGTGGAATGTTGGTGGTTGTACATAAAAAAAAAAATCTTTAAGATTATGAATTAGAGGAAAACCCGTTAATGTAAAGAACAAACACACATAGAAGTACAAGTACGTGTTTTCTGAATATAAAATTGTTAAAGTACTGGTTATGAGTGAAAGTTGTTGTTAGCAAAACCTGGTAACATTGTTTGCTGCTCAACTCAAGGCTGTATATCAGGAACTTGTACAAGGCTAACAGCAGTGGGGGGGTGTACGCTGTGGGGCGTGTGGGCGATGGGAGGACAGGAGAGAGAATGCAATCAAGTAAATTCACAATGCCCTGGTAAACAAACGGGGCGCTTGTTATTTATTATCTCTTCTGATTACATAGTAGATGTCTTGACTGAATCGGAACGAGACAAGCTAATTAACCACGCTAGGAAAACCTTTAACTGTAGCTTTTGCTCCCTTCTAAATCCATTCAAATTATTAGCTAAATAGCAAAAGAAACGATTTTATCGTGTCCATCTCATTTTAACTTTTAGTACTGTAATTGTTTATTCCATCTTCCATTGATTTACCTGACATCGTAATAACTTGCCACATGAACGCTCTAATGTTAGAGTGGTCTGTCAGCAACCTGAAACTGAAATCAATATTGGACACACAGAGAAACAATTTGATTACGTTGACATAGATTTTCCACAGGCGTGGAGTCCCTGGCACATTGTTGTATACATCCCCATGGCCTCACCTCCAGACACAGTCAGAGTTAAGGTGTAACTCTGAGTCCCTGGCACATTGTTGTATACATCCCCATGGCCTCACCTCCAGACACAATCAGGGTTAAGGTGTAACTCTGAGTCCCTGGAACATTGTTGTATACATCCCCATGGCCTCACCTCCAGACACAGTCAGAGTTAAGGTGTAACTCTGAGTCTCTGGCACATTGTTGTATACATCCCCATGGCCTCACCTCCAGACACAATCAGAGTTAAGGTGTAACTCTGAGTCCCTGGCACATTGTTGTATACATCCCAATGGCCTCACCTCCAGACACAGTCAGAGTTAAGGTGATGGGAGTCTTCTGGTCCGGTCCAGAGAAGTTGTGAAATATTTCATTACTTTGTTTTCAAACGTTATCAGTAATTTACTGGGGCCTCCCTGTGTAATTTGCAGTAGAATCCATGATTTTGACTAACAGGCCCAGACTTTCAGATGATCATTGGACCTGTGGTATGGATGAGTATGGTATTGGGAGGGTAGGTGTATTTTGTGTTACTAAATGTATCGTCCTGAATGTAGAGAAACCTTTTGGGGGGTTTGATGTGTCAGTCAGGATTACCTTTATATGGAAGCAGTTTCCTGTGTGAGATTAGCCCTGAAGCAACATTTCTAGCCCCCTGTCGTCCATAACCTTGTTCTAACCTGTAATCACCAGCCTGGAGGAACTGAACTGAAAGGCCATGTTGTGGTTACAAACTGCCGCCTGAGTTCTGCGATGGAGGGGGACGTGGACCTGCTGTGAACTGTCCTTCCCCACTCATGCGGTCCCTGCATTTGCAGATGCTGTAGAGAACGCCTTTTGTCTCGGCTCCCTGAAAATGCAGTCAGTTAAATAGCATAACTCAATATGAAATTAAAAAGGTATAGATTAGACATGGAAGGTGTTTGACATCAGCTTGCTGTTTATGAAACCACTCTTCAATTTGTTTAGCAGAGTGTGTTTGGGGGCATTATCTAGATGGACTATTGGAACATCATGAGGGGACTGTGTTTATACCATAGCGTGCAGCTGGTCCTGTAGAAGGGCTTCAAATTCCTTGGCTATTGAACAACTAGTCTTCATCTGACCCAATGACTCCCACAAGATGGCTCCCCATACCATTATGGATCCCCCACCATGTTGAAAAGTTGGCTGGAGAAATGTTGGGTTTAATCCATCCTTTGGTTTCTCCAAACAAACCCATCTGGATGTATGAAATAAAGCAGAAGATTAGACCGTATTACTTTTTTTCCACTGCTCAGGGGTCAATGTTTTTGCTCTTTAAAGCAAGTTATGAGTGTTTGTGCATTGGCTTGGATACAAGCAGTTTCCAAATGCCAGCCCTGTCTAGCTGCTAAATTCCAGCTTTGTGAAGCTCACAATGTACAGTTTTTATTGTGACTAGGTCACAGATATGCTGCCTGCATTCCGTTGTTATTTTCAAGAGGCAGTTCTTTTGGGGTTTGAGCAACTTACCTGTTGTGTGTCCATCTAACCCTGTTGGTCAACTTTGACTTGGAACCACAGTTTTCCATGTCACATGCGGTCATGGTTTTTGATATCGTTCCCCTTGACGCACTGGATAATTTTGTAGTGTTTGTGAGCAATGCACCCTTTTGGGCACTGATTATATGCCCTCTCTGGAACTCTGTTAGTTGCCTCATGTTGCTTTGAAAACCCTAATATCCAATTGTTAATTGTCAGACCTCTTTTATAGCTGACACATATGTTCTGCTAATTGGCAATCAACCTTATGTGACCTCTGCAGCTGTGTTTCAGAATGACATTTTGTTCATTCAAAGTAACAGTCTTTTTCTATTTGGTATTTCCGTTATTTCGTTCACGCCTGTATGTCAGTGAGAGGAACGGTCTATGTTATTTGTAAACCTTGCTCATGTTTATTGGAATTTATCAAACTGCATGCCACCTATCCACATGTTTTCTTTAATAAATCCGAGCCTCACATAGTATTGCACAAGTGAACATGCATTAAAATCCCTGGAAAAGGTTTTCATTCACCTTTGATGGTGACCAAAATGCCACCATTTGCCGTGTTAATTAAGTGATTTTGAAACTCAGCTGGGGTCCATGATTATGTCTGTGGCCTTCCTTCAGCAATGTGTGGCATACATTTCCTGGAGGACAGGAAGTCCTGATCAAGGAAGAGGTTAGTAGCGATAAAGGGAGATGAAACCACTAACAAAAAGCTCAGGAGACAGAGGATAAAGTTGGAGACACAGCTGGCGACCAGGCCAGTGAAGGAGAGGGGGAGGTGGGTGAGGGATATGGCCAGGGTTGATGAAAGCACTGCCTTAATTGCTCCCTGGAGAGAAGAGGTTACCTTTTCTCCCCTCTCTCTCTCGCTTCCTCTTTTTTTCTCTCATCCATGCTGTGTTCAGATCAGCATCCCAAGGGGCAGGTGGATTTGACCTGACTACAGTGTGAGACCGGCAGCTTGGACCTCCAACCTCTATGCCGCTAGCCACTCAGACTCGCCCTAGACAGGCCAACATGTGTTTCCAGTCAACCCTTATGAATGCTACCACACTCTGGTGACCAGTCAGCACGTCATCTGGCTGTCATTTGTCCCAGCCTTCATTCATTAAGACACTCCGTTGGCTAGAACTACTCAGACGCCGGTGGTGGAGCCAGGCTGATATAACGAGTGATGTTTGCTGCCCAGTCTCAGTGGTCAGTGCAACGTCGCCCCCTGCTGTTGGCGTGCCATTACACGCAGACAGCGAGAGGACGAGGGAGAGCGTAGAGGACATGCCTCATTTGTGGTGGATCGTGTGGGTGTGTGTAAAGTTATATACGATATATAGAAAATAAAGTTGAGCATGTGTATTTGATATAAACAACAATTAATGAACTGTGAAATGTTCCATTTTATCACCACGCTGGCCCATTGGTTCTCATTCTCCATCTCTGGCCAGGCTTTTACAAGCCTTCTGAAGCACATCAACATCCCCCGGATTGTTGCCATCTGTTTAAGATTACACCGCTCCGCTCCGTTCAGTCTGCTCCTAGAGGGAGCTATTTGATTTCAGGGTTTTAGAGTTCCCGCTTTATTCCGTGTGTCAGATTTTGTGTAAACACGGCCGTACCGAAGCCCACATCAAGGGCCTCGTTTCCAGGCCAACCCAACGGGCCGTGGCAACGGGCCGTGGCAACCGTGGGGTGTCCTGCTCTGTTGTAACGCGTGTTCTCGGGCTTCTCTTGTGTTGTGAGGAGAGCGAGGTGAGTCTGAGGTCTTTCTCTCTGTCCAGCTGCCATCTCGGTGTTTGCGGTGTCAGAGTTCTCCCGGCCAGTCCTGGCACCGCCCTGCCGGCCCGGCGTGACCGGAACTCTGACAACTGACATGAAGCCCAGGCAACAGAGGCGGCATTGTTCTCCCTCCCCCCCGCCAGCCCACCGTAACGGAAGCCTCCCTGGGGCCCTCCGCGGTCCGAAGGGGGATATCATATTGCACCCCCCCCCAAGCTTAGGGGCTTGTTGAGAGAGAAGCGAGGCAGCTGACTGTTTGAGCAGCTCGGAGCAGTTCAAATAAACAGTTGAGGTCTAAACCCCTCTGTACCCCCGACCCCCCTTCTTCTGACACCCCACATTCCAGCTTCAGAAGGCAGTCATCACACAGCCAGGGCTCATCAGCATGAAACCCCCGTCTATCCACATCCACCCACCCACAGCCACCCACACATCCACCCACATCCATCCATCCACATCCACTCGCCCACAGCCATCCATCCACAGCCATCCACATCCACCCACATCCATCCACATCCACCCGCCCACAGCCATCCATCCACATCCACCCACTCACAGCCATCCACCCACATCCACCCACAGCCATCCATCCACATCCACCCACCCACAGCCATCCATCCACATCCACCCACTCACAGCCATCCACCCACATCCACCCACAGCCATCCATCCACATCCACCCACTCACAGCCATCCACCCACATCCACCCACAGCCATCCATCCACATCCACCCACTCACAGCCATCCACCCACATCCACCCACAGCCATCCATCCACATCCACCCACTCACAGCCATCCATCCACCCACCCACAGCCATCCACCCACTGGGTTATTTTATAAAGAGGAAATGGTGTTGGTGTGGCTCTGGGGGCTACAGAGGTAATCAGGTTGGAGGGGCTCTTCATCCTCCATCTCCCTCTTGGCCCTGGGCAGATACGTACATTGGTTTACTGCCACATCATCCAGCCATTCAGGCCCCAGAGGAGAAGGGAGGTTTGCTAGGTTGCAAGGAGGGGGAGAGTGGGGTCGGCCATTAACAGCCTTGGTCTGCCCTGAGTGAGCTGTTAATCCAGCACAGGATTATAAGGGAGCATATTGTGCGCAGGCACACACACACACGTTTCCAAAGCTGTACCCATTTCTAATTGTTATTTTAGGAAAAGGAGCAACATAATACGTTTTATGAGGCAAAACCTGTTGTGTGAAACAGATCTGGGCAGAGTCATAAATGTTTCAGATGTTATTAACTCGTTATTCATGAACTGAGGATTCAGGACAACTCTCTGAGGACAGTAAACACATTTATTGACGATATTAAAAATGTGATTCAGCTTTTGACCTTCAAGGTTTGGACACAAATCAGGCTATTATATATTGGTTCCCCCATTGGAAAGACAGAGGGCACTCTACCTCCCTTATGCTTTCCCTCCATCTCTCCCCCTCTCTTGCTCATATTTTGTCTTTCCCTATCTTTCTTTCTCTGTCTTTCTCTGTCTGTCTGTGTGAATTAAAGGACTTGCTGTAGACCAAAAGGCAGGAGGAGGGGGTAGGTCTGTGTGTGTAAGGAGGAGGGGGTAGGTCTGTGTGTGTAAGGAGGAGGGGGTAGGTCTGTGTGTGTAAGGAGGAGGGGGTAGGTCTGTGTGTCTAAGGAGGAGGGGGTAGGTCTGTGTGTAAGGAGGAGGGGGTTGGTCTGTGTGTTTAAGGAGGAGGGGGTAGGTCTGTGTGTGTAAGGAGGAGGGGTTGGTCTGTGTCTGTAAGGAGGAGGGGGTAGGTCTGTGTGTGTAAGGAGGAGGGGTTGGTCTGTGTCTGTAAGGAGGAGGGGGTTGGTCTGTGTGTGTAAGGAGGAGGGGTAGGTCTGTGTGTGTAAGGAGGAGGGGGTAGGTCTGTGTGTGTAAGGAGGAGGGGGTAGGTCTGTGTGTGTAAGGAGGAGGGGTAGGTCTGTGTGTGTAAGGAGGAGGGGGTAGGTCTGTGTGTGTAAGGAGGAGGGGGTAGGTCTGTGTGTGTAAGGAGGAGGGGTAGGTCTGTGTGTGTAAGGAGGAGGGGGTAGGTCTGTGTGTGTAAGGAGGAGGGGGTAGGTCTGTGTGTGTAAGGAGGAGGGGTAGGTCTGTGTGTGTAAGGAGGAGGGGGTACCTGAGATGTGACAACTGGAGAAAGGATGTGTACTTACGCTTAAATTGTTGACTCAACAGGAGAGCTGTCATACACTTACTGTTGTCAGACACCAGCTGTTTTAGGTTAAGACTCAGAAGCCTTACTCATGTGACAGTACATTTTACGTTGACATTTTGCCGCTCCTCCTAACCAGAGTGACTGGCAGTGTATGAAGCAATTCCTCGTGAATAAGATCACCTCACTGCTCGTGTCTGGGTGGTTAAAAATCCTGACGATGAGGAACGAGCTGGAACAGGAGTGTCGTACTGCTAATGGAGGTGTATTGTCCCGTATCAGCTGTCTGTGAGTCTGGCCCCCGGGCTGTTAATGGGCTGAAGACTGACCGAAGAGTCACAGGTGGCTGGAGAATGAAAGCCCATGGCTGACTGATACAACTGGATTATGGTGAGGGTCTCCCAGAAAACAGATGGGGTTTACGAGTGGGGCTCTCACTCCTCACTAGCCAAGACATCAGGGCCTGAATGGGCCGGCTCTCAGATGCTGCTCTTTGTTGGGTTGGAGTTGCACTCCACTCTGACAGCTAGTAAGTACCTCTGTAATCTGCTTTTGTTATGGTAGTGTGGTTCACACCAGTCTGTCGATGGTAACAGAGACTTGTCTGTAGATCAGTTAGCCGGACCAGGTAGTGTGTGAGAATGCAGAAGTTACTAAACAAACATTCCTCTTGGTGTCACTAATTTGGCCCTGTATTTTTGATGTGTGAATGGGGCTTTGCCCCCTTAAGCGAGCTGCATTCTTCGTTTTGCCTTCGCTTTTGTAGTTGAAAATCACGATAAAAGAGATTAGACTGCAGGTAATAGACTTCCAGTTGCCTCAAGGAAAAATGTTGCCCACAGAAACACCCAAAAAGGAGATTGAAACGACACCAATCGCAGCAAAAGGTTGCACACACTGTTGTGATTGAGAAGACAGCAATAAAAACGATAAAGCACACTGAGGGACACCCCGGAACCAGTGGCCCCTGGTTAGAGGACACTTGTCCCAGAAAGCCCAGTGGCCCCTGGTTAGAGGACACTTGTCCCAGAAAGCCCAGTGGCCCCTGGTTAGAGGACACTTGTCCCAGAAAGCCCAGTGGCCCCTGGTTAGAGGACACTTGTCCCAGAAAGCCCAGTGGCCCCTGGTTAGAGGACACTTGTCCCAGAAAGCCCAGTGGCCCCTGGTTAGAGGACACTTGTTCCAGAAAGCCCTATGGGTGAGACCACCTGTGCCCATCACTGGGGCCCTGTGACAGGTCTCTCCAGTTACACTGTGAGCCCAACCCCATGGCACTTAGATGTGTTCCCTAAAGGGACAACACTACCTTCACTCACCAGCGAGCTTAGAAACCAGACACCCGCCACGGCCCCCCAGCACAGCCTCCTCAGACCTCCACCCGTGGAGCCAGAACATATTCCACATGCTGCGGCAGTGAGAAGTGGAGAGAGCAGGGCCATTATGATGTTGGAGTAACTAGAGCTGTGTGCGGCTAATGCTAATGCTTGGATTACAATGGTAAAGACTGAGACTGATCGCTTGTGTCAAGAGATGATTTCAGTGAATGGAAGAAGATTCAATACGACAAGGCAAGGTGGGTGAGTTTGGAGGTTGGTTTCTTTCTCCTTTCCGTATGGCTTCATTGGCATGACATGCCGGGAAATATTGCAGAAATAGTGAGTGTTTGACCTTAAAGAAAGGTAGCTAAAACAGTTCCTTCTGGACTACTAAAATATTTCTTGGTGAGTTTTTGTAGGTAGCTGGCTATTGTTTGCTCCTCTCCTTTCTCCATCTCTCTGGCACTGTTTATATTTCCCGTCGATTTATCTCTCTCTCTGGATGTCTGTCTTCATCCCTCACCCTCCCTCCCTCCCTCACCCTCCCTCCCTCCGCCAGCGTGAGTGACCTCTAGCCCCCCCGGCCGTGGGCCTCTCAGATGGCCATGCATCTGTCACAAGAGCTTAGAACAACAGTCAGTGGGTTAATGGGCCAATTACACCAGATTACTGCAGTTTCTTCACTTCCGGGAATCACGGCCATAACCGTCGGTTCAGGAGCAGTTAGGGAGAGGAGAGCTTTCTCTGCCAACGAGGCGGTTAACTCCCTCCCGTGGTTGACCACACACACACACACACATTTTATCACCGCCCAAATACCACACACACACATTCTATCACCGGCCAAATACCACACACACGATGGATAAGGACCATCCTCTTGCGTTACATGGTTGCTAATTCATGCTGTTGCTTCGTTACCAGTTTGATTATCACGGTGGGAGCGTTATGGCAGCTGGACTTGGCCTGATCGGCGAGACAGGTGGTTAATGCCCTGGTCTACACGTACCTGTATTCACACTGAAACGCAACACGTATCCAGAATGACTATCCTGGGCTCTCTCTCAGCCCAGCTAGATTTCTGTTTAGCGTCCATTTCCCTGGGGGGTTAAAAGCTCACCCCCCCCCGCCCAGGGTGTAACCCACACCCCTCCGTCTGCTTTTAGAGCCCCACTGACATGATGGAGTACAGCCGGGTTGACCAGGGTTCACGTCTCTGGCTGTCAGGCCCGGCAGGGGGCCCCCGACCGGGGCATGTAGTACACCCATGCCTGGGTGATGTGAGCACATAGCTGCAGGTGGTCTGGGACCCTGCGCTGAGCGGATCAGAGGCAGGGGGTTACAGTCTCACCCCTCTAACGCTCCTCGTGTCGAAAACCCGACCGAATGATACTGTCTGCAGGATTCCACCTTTAGGTGAGGCCAAACCACTGCTCAGGTTACTGAGGTAAAGCTTTTAGCCCTCGGGTGAATGTTTATTACATGCTCCGGGTCATTCAGCTGAAAGCGACTGGCCTGGTAAACATTTGAGGGATTTGTCTGATTTCAAGGAGCAGTGAGAGTGTGGTGGGTGGACTGCATCCTGCATCCTGCACACTGAGCCTTGACACTGGAAGTGCTGCTGAAGTGGTGTATTATGGGCCATGTCCCAGCAGACCTGCACGTTCCCTCCTGGCAGGAGTAGACAGACGGATGTGGCGCCAGGGTTCCCTGTTCTCTCCCAGGGTGCAGAATCACAGTAGAACCGGGGAACTCCTTCAGCAGCCATCTGGGGCTTCATTTCTTCATGGACCTAAGCATGAATTTAGATGGTGAACATGGAAAATCCTGAGAGATGCAGCTAGAGATGTGAGTGTGTGTGTGTGTGTGTGTGTGTGTGTGAGCCTGCTGGATTGTTTGTTGTTCCATGTGGTCGGTAAGTGTTGAAGATGTCTACTATTCTTTTGACTATGGTCTTCATTAAGAACAAATAAACACATCTACTACTGCTAACTGACTCAAGGTGTCTGTAGGAAGAGCAGGCTAGTCAACTCTGAGCTGACATCAGTGAATTTGCCTCCCAGTTTTATCTCTATCCAAATATAAAGAGGAACATTTAGCTATAACTGTTATAATTTGTTCTTGCCAAGTTGTTTTCAGACCAGAGGTTGGTCTGGGTCCGGACCTCTTGTAATACAGTGTTTCTGCAGTAGGATAAATCAGACATGTTTTATATGGTGGGCAATGCAAACACAGTTAAAGTAGTTAGCTCTCTCCCAGGCCACTCAGCAAGAGGGGACTGATTCTAATGAATGTTTAAACAGACAAACAAATGCTAAATGGATTTTGTCTTGAAGGAGAGCTGTGCCGGAGTCAGTGCTATTCAGCTCAGTGTATACTGTAATTGATTTGACTTGAGCAAACAGCCAGCCTTTCTTCATTTATTTGTCCGTTTTTGGAGCGGGAAGCGGGGACAGGAAGAGCGCGGGCGTGGAAGGGAATGGAAGGTGTCCGTGAAAAGAGAGTGGCAATCTCTTAAAACAACACCACTATTGTTTGAGTACATAATTGTGCGGCTGGCTGGAAGGCTAGAAACGGGGAAAGAGAAAAATGCCCACGATCTTGTCTGAGTATTTATATTAATGTGTTTCTTGTGATTGTGACTGGACCCAGAAGGGCCATGCGCTCTTTAACGGAGTTTTGCATTTGCTGATTGCAATTCTAAGCAGAATGCGGTGATAACTGAAAGGCGGACGGACTTGAGTGGGGCAGAAATGGTTAAAGAAATTAAAGATTCAGAGAGAGAGAATGTGACAAAGAAAACCCAGGAAAACCTGGCTGGGCATTGAGCTGTGGAGGTGCAGCCACTCTACCACAGCAGAACCTGAGACAGATCTGCATTTCAGAAACATAATGTCAAAAATACAAACCAACCAGTATCATTTCATCACTTCTAAACCCTTAACCTCTAAACAAGGTTTCAAAGAACTCTAATGAGAATAGGCTACACATCATTTATATTCCGACACTACATTACTGCCCGACACCAAAATAAGGGACAGTGTATGACAGACTTTCCTGTCGACAATCTTGATTACGATTGTTACTTTTATGAGCGACTCCATCCAACTTATTTGACCTTGTTTTGGAGCTTGACCATTACAATGTGCAGGAGCTATGACATGGGCAGATGACATTTGACTTGGAGTTGTGGTTTAATGTGGGTGTCTCTCGGTTTGTCTTGCTACTGATGTGGGATGATAACGTCTTCCCCTGATTGGTCATATACAGCCATTCATGTTTCAGCCATTGGCTGCCCAGACCCCTGGAACTGAACATGTACCAAGGCCATTGAAACCGAAGGAGAAAATAGGAAATGTTTGACAACAGTCAATCAATAAATCAAATGTATTTTAAAGGTGAAACGCAAATTCCGCTGTTGTTGCCCATTGTCGTTGTGGCTTGGTTCACCCAGGTCAATGTCATGTGGAGCCTGGCCTATATAGAAGTGTTGCAGTCCCATATATGTGCAAGCTAGGACATGGCCTGTTGACAGTAATTCAAACCCAGCCCTGTATCACATGGTGACGCAATCACTGGGGACGTCTCATTTTCAACAAGGGGGAGGAGTTGGTTCACGTTAATGATGTTATATTTAATATTACTTTTGAATGTAACTGAATTGAGAGAGGGTAAAATAACGAAGGGAGGAAAAAAGAAAGGAAGAAGGAAGACAGCTTAGAGAGAGAGGTTAGTACGTCCAGGTCTTTGAAGCTCTGATAATTGCTGTCATTCGGTTCTCCCAGGGTGGGCTGTTTTCACAATCCAGGAAACTGCGGAGTCATAGCCTGTTAAATTCCCCACCCCCCCCGAAAACACTGACAGACAGGCACAGGGCAGGAGCAGATGATGTGTTTCAACCTGGGGCAGCACACCACACATTACCTACCGTTGCATCACCTCCTGCTCCCCCCTCCCCCCAGTCAGAGCGGGGTTAACTGGGGTTGGCTGTGTGTTTCCCCTCAGTAGCACCTGCTTCCCTTCACCTCTCAACAGGTGCACAGCTGTCAGCGCTGCATGCTCTCTAGTAACTCTAACCAACCGAGCCCTCAGCTTTCTGGATGTCTTGTCACTTCTGGTTCACTGGAAGACATACACTGTACTTAAACAGAAAGGATCACATCTCACTCTCTTTCATCTTTGAATTTCTAGCTTGTCATACATACTGTACAGCTTGTCTGTAATTTCCGTTTAATGAGAATGTTTCGTGGCCTTTGAGAACCGTAGGGGGCCGTCCTCGGTAGGCTTCTGCGTCACGGAGCACTCCGGCTACGGATAATGGGACATTTCATCTTCTGACTGTTGCATGCTGGGTGTATGACAGCAGATGGGACAGTTTCGTTTTCTCTTGCACCAGGGAGTCTGGGTAATGAATGGATGGCCGTTAACTTCGTCTCCCCATCCTCACGGTCCGCCTGTCCCACAGAACGTGCCAGGTTAGCCTGTCTGGCTTCCTTTGGCCACAACTGACTGGACTAAACCTGGAGAGAGGCCGGGTGGAAAGGTCCATCCAGGGGGCTTTATCGCTCATCAGACCTGATGGCTACGCAGTTTGCTTGCTGGGCTTGTACGACTGAAGTGATGTAATCCCTCGCTGGATCGTTGGCTGAAGGGATGGTGTGTGGGCTAGGAATGTGTGAGGGGGCTATTTAGAGGAGGCACTGGACAGAGACACAGGGAGAAAGAACCTGTCTGATGTCTCTGCCCCTATAAATCTGTCAGGAGCTGTAGTGACAGGTTGAAGGACATTATTAAAACGAATGTCGGTGTGTTTCACCGTGTAATCATTTAAAAGTCAGGTTGTAGGCTGTGAAATGTATCCCCAAACGCTGGCCCCTCCCGTGTGTTCTGAGACGGGTTAGAGGGGGTGGAGTGGGGTCCTCACCCCTGGATAATGAGTGCTGCTCCAAAGCCTTTCACCTTGTCCCCAGACAGTCTGTGTTAATGAAGGGCTTTTCTCCACTCACAAAGTCCCACTCTGGATGACCCCATCTAATCCCCCAGGGCTCCTGACCTTCAACAGGCCTCCGTCCTTCACCCCCCCCCCCCCCCCTTTGTAATGTGATATAAACCAGCATATCCACGGGACTACCCCCCCCCCCCCCCCCCCCCGCTATTTAAAAACACGACGTCTGTTGGGACAGGACTACAGAGCTGGGGATTTTAAGTGCCAGTTGTGGGGGAGGGAGATGTATTTGTTTCTCGGGATCAAGGAGGCTGACAAATTACCCTTCTGGGGAGGAAGAGTACACATCTCTTCTCCTTTCCTCCCGGCCCTGGAGGTTTCATTAGCGGCAGCAGAGACACCTTCTTCTGAACGTGTTAGCACATTCTCTAAACAAGCCCTGGGACCTTGGGGGAAGGGAGTTCTGTCTGGAAGGAGCCTCGGTAGAATCGTGATGGTGTGTGTAGGTGGTGCAGATTGGCAGGGACTATGACATCGATGTTGACCAGTCACTGCTGTGTTTAAGCGAATAGGCATGAGGGGTGTGATATATGACCAATATACCACATGCGTTTCAAAGGCACCACACTAAAACCCAAACCAGTCACTGCTTTAATTACACTAAAGAAAATAGAAAATTGTACATTTAATGCAATTTGGCCTTGTTAAGCCTTTAAATTGAATCAATTTGCAGATGGTTTTGCTGCTTAAATGACGTTCTCTGTTGATTTAGTACAGTAGGTATTATAAATGTTACAGTGAAGTGTGGTAATGGTCTGAAAAATCCTTCTACTGCGTATGGATGCGGTGTGTGTGTGTGTGTGTGACAGTCTTTTGTCTTCTCCGGCTGGCAGATGTCATGCACTGTCTCCACTCTGCTGGGAACAACGGTGGCCAGACATTGATCCCCTGGTCTATCTGTTACCACTCAGACATTATCTGGCCTGACCCCTAATGATGGTGGCACATGGGCCATGCTGGGGCCCTACAGCTCCCTATAGCTCTCCTGCTAATGGATTGAGTTTTGGATGGAGTCTGAGAGGGAGGGGGGCTGAGGCCCAGGTGTGGACTGCACCATTCCACCCCCCCCCCCCATCCTCCCTCACTAGCTTGCCTGTCTGTAGCTGTACTGCTAGGCCTGGGTCCCTGGAGGCCCGTGTTCTTCCTCTGTGAGACTAGGGGCCCCGGGGATCAGTCTGGCAGTCATACTACAGAGGGAGCCACCTAGAGTCCTTAGCCCACAGCCCATGGGAACCAACCCAATCAACAGTTCTGAGGAGATTTAGTTGCTCTCTCACTCTGTGTGTGTGTGTGTGTGGCCTCTAGTGACCAAGAGAGAAGAGTCAATTACTGATTGTATATATATATATATATGCAGAGCGTTATGAAAATGGTTTTATTTTTAGCTTGATTCAATTTAATTTTCCCTTTTTTATTTATTTATATTTACTTTTTAGGTTAAAAAAAATTCGCTGTAATTTCACGTTTTTGCTAATGGGGGCATTTGTGGTAATGGGGGCATTTGTGGTTATGGGGGCATTTGTGGTAATGGGGGCATTTGTGGTTATGGGGGCATTTGTGGTAATGGGGGCATTTGTGGTTATGGGGGCATTTGTGGTAATGGGGGCATTTGTGGTAATGGGGGCATTTGTGGTTATGGGGGCATTTCCATTTGAATTCAGCTGTGCTGGGTGCAAGAGAGGTATAAGAGAATGTCTTGTTGAGAGGTGGTCTTGTACGTAAGATTTTTTTGATCAGGGGCAGCGAGGAAATCAGAAATAGGTTTGGCGATCGTACTTTGGCACAGCTTCGGTGCTGAAATGAACTTATTTGTTGGCTGTCCCTAAGGACAGCGTGATACATCCTTGTTGCATATGTGAGTACAGAAGTGTATATTCATTTTATGTTATTTCTATTGAAATGTCTTCCTGGGCTTTCAGGAACACTGTAGAGTTGCTATGTTTATGTCTTTCATCCTGTTTGGAACCATCAATGGACTTAAATAATGGACTGTTCTGTTGAGTTACTTTTTATTTAGCACTTTAGCAGTTCTTGTTTGTTGCAGTGAGCAGCCTGTGAGATTGAAAATAAACAGAAGTACTGAACAGTGTCCTTTTTCTGTCTCCTTTCTGCCCACAGTTCCAGATTTTGGCGTTGATGCGCTCTCCACCAATGACAGCCTGGAGCGTGGTGGCCTGGGCCTCTCCAAGGTGTCAGGCCTAGAGCGTAGCCAGGAGAAGAGCCAGGAGAGCTGCAGAGAGGTGCCCGCGCCTCCCCCCAGGCCCAGTGCCCCCAAGCAGCCACTGCCCCCTCAGCCCCACGCGGCCTCCCGTGGCCGGCCCCTGCCTCCGTCCCCTCCCGCCTGCCAGGCCCCGCTGCACCAGCCCCCGCGCTCAGAGGCTCCCCTCAGGCCTCAGATTCCTGCAGCCCTGCCTCTCGCTCAGGGCCAAGAGCCTCCCCAGGCCCCCCCGCCCCGGCCCCAGAACCAGCCTGAGCCCCTGTCACACCCCAGGCCTCCGCCCACCCCCAGCCTGCAGCCACACCCGCCGTCTCCTGCCCTCCCGGCCCACCACCCCAGCCAGAGCCCGGCCGGGCCTCACCGCCCCCCCTCGCGCTGCGGGCCCCACCCTCGGCCTCTGTCTGCGTACAGCAGCAGCCTTAGCCTCAACGGCCTCAGGTGAGTTCCCAACTCCCTGGTTACACAAACCTCTGTTCCAGTGAATGTATGTTAACTTCTATTTGTCCTGTGTCGGTCTCGAGTGATGCGAAAGGAAGCACCACTAAAAACGCCCCAAAATATCTGACCCCTTCTTTGAAAGTGTTGGAACTCTCATGTCAGTTGGTAATGTTTGGCTAAATGGAGCCTTGAATTAGCATGGAGCAGTTTCTCCCCAGGTTGTTGAAACCTTGGATTTATTAAGACACCTTGTCATCTGCTGTTGCATCCAGCTCTTATGAATCAGCAAGTCAGTCCACGTAGTCAAAAAGTGAGCCAATGAACCACGCGTATTGAACTTAAAATACTGTGCCTTAATCCAGAGCCCCAGTCTGGCCAAGCTACGGTCCCAGGGAGGCTGTCTCTAAGTCTGGCCAAGCTACGGTCCCAGGGAGGCTGTCTCTAAGTCAGGCCAAGCTACGGTCCCAGGGAGGCTGTCTCTAAGTCAGGCCAAGCTACGGTCCCAGGGAGGCTGTCTCTAAGTCAGGCCAAGCTACGGTCCCAGGCTCTCCCTCTGTCTGGCCAGCATGCCAGTCAGTGTGCCAACGGGTCTGGCAGACTCTGTGAATAATAACAGGGTGGTTACAGAGACAGGAGAAAGCCAGACACAACAAACACTCTGCCTGGTCTCTTCCTCTCTGTTTCCGTTTGTATTCAGACCGAAAACAACAGAAGCATTCAAACAGACAATGTTCTATAATGTTTGTAAGTGATGTTTAGTGGAGCTTCAAACACAGAAACTGTTCTATAATGTCTACCAGAAGTAGGTATTTTCTTCTTAGTGTAATTTCCTCCAGAGATTCAGGGAAAACTGAGATGTGAGATTATCCTGTCAAGGCTTGGTATCTGTGATGTGTATGGGGTAGACCCAGCGGGAAACCTTTTAAATGTCTGTCTTCCTGTCCCCCTCTCTCTTTCGGTAGCAGCAGTCGGAGCAGTACTCCTGGTGGTACCAAGCCCCAGGGCCCTACTGGTCCATCACCACACCTACCCCACCTCCCACCACCTGGCTCCGCCACAGTAGCAGTACCCACCGCCTTTCCCTTGCCCCTCCCAGCCAATCAGATCGCTCCCCACGGCTTCCCCCACGCCCTGCAGTCCTCGCCGCATCCCCAACACCCCAATATGTTTGCGCCTCCAGCTGCCTTGCCCCCACCTCCGCCACTGACGTCTAGCACCCTGCCACTCCCCGGAGGACACCCCGCCACTGGGACGCCCTATTCAGGTAGGCATATGGACCAGGCTGCCCCCATGGGGTGGGGTAGAGAACTTCACCACACAGTGTGAGGGTTAGAGGAGGTGATGTCAGGTTAGAGGAGGTGATGTCAGGTTAGAGGAGGTGAAGTCAGGTAAGGTGAGGTGATGTCAGGTTAGAGGAGGTGAAGTCAGGTAAGGTGATGTCAGGTTAGAGGAGGTGAAGTCAGGTAAGGTGATGTCAGGTTAGAGGAGGTGAAGTCAGGTAAGGTGATGTCAGGTTAGAGGAGGTGAAGTCAGGTTAGAAGAGGTGATGTCAGGTAAGGTGAGGTGATGTCAGGTTAGAGGAGGTGAAGTCAAGTAAGGTGAGGTGATGTCAGGTTAGAGGAGGTGAAGTCAGGTTAGAGGAGGTGAAGTCAGGTTAGAGGAGGAAATGTGTTTATTTTGCAGAAATCAATTCAGTCCATACAGCATAATGAACTCTCCTGGATATTGTAATAAAACATTTATGAAGAAAGAATAGTGTTCCGACTCAATAAAATGTATGGAAATAAATGTATAATACGGTGTATTAAATTACTGTGGAATATAAATGATATGGTTACACTCGAGAAAACAAATGTATCTGGGCAAATTGCTCATTTCGGAGTGAGAGCAGAATATTATATAGATATTTTCCCATGCTCATTGTGTGCCGTTCATTTGAGCAAGAGCTCTGATTTAAAGTGGGGGTTTAAGTAGAATTGCAGTGGAGGTGCAGTTGCCACGCAGGGAATGTCTGTGACTGACATGGTGACACTCCCCAGCCCAGACCCACACTGGTCCTGATCATACTCTCTCCCTCCCCCAGAGCAAGACCTGCTGCGCCAGGAGCTCAACAACCGTTTCCTCGCCTCGCAGAGTGCCGACCGCGGTGCCTCCCTGGGCCCGCCCCCCTACCTGCGCACCGAGCTCCACCAACACCAGCACCAGCACCAGCACCAGCACCAACACACCCACCAGCACACCCATCAGCACACCTTCACCCCCTTCTCCCACACCATCATGCCAACCCCTGCACCACCCATGGTGCGTACCCCAGCCAGAAATGTGAGGATAAGTAGAACCACGCCAGGGAGGGTGGAGGGTGGAGGTGGGTTGGGGGTTGTGGCCAAGAGAGGCAGTGGAAAGGGGGGTTGTATACATTATTATTGTCCCTCTATTAGAACGTTTCTCTATAAGACAGTTAATGAGGCAGTCCAGTCTCTCTCTAAGACAGTCCCAGTCTCCATATAAGACAGTCTATCTATAAGACATTATCTATCTATAAGACATTATCTATCTGTAAGACAGTATCTATCTATAAGACAGTATCTATCTATAAGACAGTATCTATCTATAAGACAGTCCCAGTCTCCATATAAGACAGTATCTATCTATAAGAAAGTCTATCTATAAGACAATATCTATCTATAAGACAGTCTATCTATAAGACAGTATCTATCTATAAGACAGTCTGTCTATAAGACAGTATCTATCTATAAGACAGTCTATCTATAAGACAGTATCTATCTATAAGACATTATCTATCTATAAGACAGTATCTATCTATAAGACAGTCTGTCTATAAGACAGTATCTATCTATAAGACAGTATCTATCTATAAGACAGTCTGTCTATAAGACAGTATCTATCTATAAGACAGTATCTATCTATAAGACAGTCTGTCTATAAGACAGTATCTATCTGTAAGACAGTCCCAGTCTCCATAAGACAGTCTATCTATCTAAGACAGTCCTAGTTTTGGTTTTCATTTTACATTGCTCTGAATGTTGACCATGTGTTTCTCCAGTCTTTACCACAACGATGCCTTTCTTCTCACAAGAACTCTTTCTAGTTTTTTTTTTTCTGGCATATTTCGGGCACTCCGAACTTGAATACAGCTATTTCTAAATTTGCAATAATTGCCCCAGAGGCAGAGTTGTTTTATTCCGTGCCAGCTTTGAGAACATAATACCAGTTTATTAATTCTGCCTGGAATGACCTCATGTAGTTAGCTGAGGTTTCATTATAGGAGAATGCTTTGGGTTTGGAGGCCTGCTGTTAGTCTGGGGCCAAATGCACTATGTGGCTGTCCCTCTGAAACAGGCCTGCTCATCAGCCCTCACACACACACACACACACACACAGGCCTACTGTAACCACTGAATATTTTACATTACTCTGAAGATATTCTTCAAAGGCAGAGTGGCTAGCTGTCTGACAGCTAATGAGGAAATAGTGTTTTTATCGCTGCACTGTTTATACTTGACTGGGGGAACTGTTCTCCCACTAAAACCTTCCTAAATGAGACACAGAGCTACATAGTTTATGAGCTCTTCAGCCACTCACCAAATGCGGGGGCGAGAAACAGGGAAGCGACTCTTCAGACTGGCCATAACAATGTGGTCATATGGGTCCTCCGGGTCTCAAACAGCCTGGTCACATACTGTGTACATAAGGTCATTTGGTCATTTGTAAGGTCATTTCTGTTGTTGTGGTTGGCTATCTTCTCTGTGTCCTCCTTGTTCTTAGTTCTGTGTTTTTTTCTCCCCGTTCTTTCTGCAGTTTGAAAAATTCCCGACAAAAGTTGACCCCTTCTACAGACACAGCGTGAGTTATTCTATGTGTATCTAAGTCTGTTTGTTCATTCACTGTATTAGAAGCATGTGGTGAATGGAAAAAAAACTCTTACCATGCTGCTAAGTGTTATAGTTGTGTTATACAGTGGCTCCCATGTCATCCCTGTCTGCTTCAGAGCATCCTGTCTGTCTACAGCAGATGACTGGACTGATATCTGAGTCTGTATCTTAATCCTGACATCACGTGTCTATCTGCTGACACCACTGTCTGCTTGTTTATTCAGTACCGTTCACACAATGGAACTATTTTGCTGAATCATTGCAACCCTCTTCCTACTAATTCTCAGTGGATTTAAAACGGCGGTACCCTGTGAGTGTGCGTGTGTGTGCGTGTGTGTGCGTGTGTGTGCGTGTGTGTTCTCATGCATTAGCTATTGTCTCTCCCACACTTGACCTGTGCCTTCAATTACTGCGCTGCTATTCAGTGGCTTTCAGCTGTTGCCCGTGTTTCCAATTAGAGTGGCAATTATATCTTAGTGTTTGGTCTTAATTGATCTGACAACTATCAATGCCTTTAGATGGATTAACCCCTATTTATAATGAAGTGGTAGTGTGTATTGTGCAAGCCTGAACTGAGAGACTGGTTATAATTGTATATGTTTGGTAATAAACACTGTGGAGGTATTTTAGTGGCTAACAGTTCATTCACAGGTTTCTGTATCCAAAGTGCTCCTTGTCTCGTTAGACTTGATGTTGGATGTTGACCGGTAGATTCTAGTTGGATGTTGACCGGTAGTTTGTAGTTGGATGTTGACCGGTAGATTCTAGTTGGATGTTGACCGGTAGTTTCTAGTTGGATGTTGACCGGTAGTTTCTAGTTGGATGTTGACCGGTAGATTCTAGTTGGATGATGACCGGTAGATTCTAGTTGGATGATGACCGGTAGTTTCTAGTTGGATGATGACCGGTAGTTTCTAGTTGGATGTTGACCGGTAGTTTCTAGTTGGATGTTGACCGGTAGTTTCTAGTTGGATGTTGACCGGTATTTTCTAGTTGGATGATGACCGGTAGTTTCTAGTTGGATGTTGACCGGTAGATACTAGTTGGATGTTGACCGGTAGTTTCTAGTTGGATGTTGACCGGTAGTTTCTAGTTGGATGTTGACCGGTAGTTTCTAATTGGATGTTGACCGGTAGTTTCTAGTTGGATGTTGACCGGTAGATTCTAGTTGGATGTTGACCGGTAGATTCTAGTTGGATGATGACCGGTAGATTCTAGTTGGATGATGACCGGTAGTTTCTAGTTGGATGATGACCGGTAGTTTCTAGTTGGATGTTGACCGGTAGTTTCTAGTTGGATGTTGACCGGTAGATACTAGTTGGATGTTGACCGGTAGTTTCTAGTTGGATGTTGACCGGTAGTTTCTAGTTGGATGTTGACCGGTAGTTTCTAGTTGGATGTTGACCGGTAGATTCTAGTTGGATGTTGACCGGTAGATTCTAGTTGGATGTTGACCGGTAGTTTCTAATTGGATGTTGACCGGTAGTTTCTAGTTGGATGTTGACCGGTAGTTTCTAGTTGGATGTTGACCGGTAGTTTCTAGTTGGATGTTGACCGGTAGATTCTAGTTGGATGTTGACCGGTAGTTTCTAGTTGGATGTTGACCGGTAGATTCTAGTTGGATGATGACCGGTAGATTCTAGTTGGATGATGACCGGTAGTTTCTAGTTGGATGATGACCGGTAGTTTCTAGTTGGATGTTGACCGGTAGTTTCTAGTTGGATGATGACCGGTAGTTTCTAGTTGGATGTTGACCGGTAGTTTCTAGTTGGATGTTGACCGGTAGTTTCTAGTTGGATGTTGACCGGTAGATTCTAGTTGGATGTTGACCGGTAGTTTCTAATTGGATGTTGACCGGTAGATTCTAGTTGGATGTTGACCGGTAGTTTCTAGTTGGATGTTGACCGGTAGTTTCTAGTTGGATGTTGACCGGTAGATTCTAGTTGGATGTTGACCGGTAGTTTCTAGTTGGATGTTGACCGGTAGTTTCTAGTTGGATGTTGACCGGTAGTTTCTAGTTGGATGTTGACCGGTAGATTCTAGTTGGATGATGACCGGTAGTTTCTAGTTGGATGTTGACCAGTAGTTTCTAACTGGATGTTGACCTGTAGTTTCTAACTGGATGGTGTCTGGTAGTTTCTAACTGGATGTTGACCAGTAGTTTCTAACTGGATGGTGTCTGGTAGTTTCTAACTGGATGGTGTCTGGTAGTTTCTAACTGGATGGTGTCTGGTAGTTTCTAACTGGATGTTGACCTGTAGTTTCTAACTGGATGGTGTCTGTTAGTTGGAGTGAATGTCTCTTCTCTCCTCACCGTTCATCCACCCTCACGATGCTCCTCTTTTCTTTTCTCAGCTGTTCCACTCCTACCCTCCAGGCGTGTCCGGCATTCCTCCGGTGATCCCTCCGACCGGGCCCTTTGGCTCGCTGCAGGGGGCCTTCCAGCCCAAGGTAGGAGCCACAGCCCAACAGAACACACACACCTTACCCTCACTATAACCCTAACCCTTTGGCTCGCTGCAGGGGGCCTTCCAGCCCAAGGTAGGAGCCACAGCCCAACAGAACACACACACCTTACTCTCACCCTAACTATAACCCAAATCTAACCCTAACCGTAACCTCAATAAAGTAACATTTATGCCTAAACATTACCTAGATGTAATGCCTAACCTTAACCCTACACTTAACCAACAACACCTGGACCTTAAAGAAACCTAAATTCTAACTCTAAAATGAATTCTAAGTTTGACCCTAAACCTGAACCCTGAGCTGGAAATTGACTTTTGCCTCATAGGGACCGGCAAAAGGTCACCATGAGTAAAGATTGTTCTGGTTTTACTATACTCATGAGTATAGTTAGACCTAAAACACACACACGGCCCAAACCAGACAAACACACATTCAATGTAGCTGTGCTTTCTAAACCAACACACAGCTGTACATCCTTCAGCAGTATAGCGACAAGGACAATAGACATGCACATAACCACACTAATGAAAGGTGCTCCCCAAACCTCCCATCACCACCAGCTCTCTGTGTTCTGCAGACTTCCAACCCCCTGGATGTGGCCTCCAGGCCTGGTGGTGTCCCACACACACTCCTACAGAAGGACCCCAGGGTAAGTCCCCCGGCTGAACACACTCCAGGATGAAGACGTGGTGACTGATCATCAGGACAGCTTGACTGGCAGATATTAAAGTAACAGACCTCTCTCTTTCTCTCCTCCAGCTAAGCGATCCGTTTCGGCCCATTCTCAGGGTAAGTAGGCTCTGTTATATCGGTCTCCCTGTCTCTCCTACCTCCCATCCTCTCCTCCAGGGGATGCAACAGCAGAAGTCATTATTGCCTGGGTCATCTGTGATGTCACATTAGTGCCAAATGTCGCATGTGGACAGAATAGCTCATGTGAGCAGGATTGTATCGCAGACCAAGCAAAGAACTCGACTCACGAGCAGAGATCATCACAAATGCAGAAACTAAAGAGTAGTAGTTGTGCGTGGACATTACACTTCACATCTTGTAAGTCTAACACTGAGCAAGATAAATACTGTATCATCGTCGCACAAAGTACATTACAGAAAAACGTTTCCCAATAGAAGTATTGAAATCAGAGGCTGCTGTTGTCTCGCACAGGCGTCAGTAGGACCAGTCACAGACGTCAGTAGGACCAGTCACAGACGTCAGTAGGACCAGTCACAGGCGTCAGTAGGACCAGTCACAGACGTCAGTAGGACCAGTCACAGACGTCAGTAGGACCAGTCACAGGCGTCAGTAGGACCAGTCACAGGCGTCAGTAGGACCAGTCACAGGCGTCAGTAGGACCAGTCACAGACGTCAGTAGGACCAGTCACAGGCGTCAGTAGGACCAGTCACAGGCGTCAGTAGGACCAGTCACAGACGTCAGTAGGACCAGTCACAGGCATCAGTAGGACCAGTCACAGACATCAGTAGGACCAGTCACAGAGGTCAGTAGGACCAGTCACAGAGGTCAGTAGGACCAGTCACAGACGTCAGTAGGACCAGTCACAGACGTCAGTAGGACCAGTCACAGGCATCAGTAGGACCAGTCACAGACGTCAGTAGGACCAGTCGCAGACGTCAGTAGGACCAGTCACAGACGTCAGTAGGACCAGTCACAGGCGTCAGTAGGACCAGTCTCAGACGTCAGTAGGACCAGTCACAGGTGTCAGTAGGACCAGTCACAGGCGTCAGTAGGACCAGTCACAGACGTCAGTAGGACCAGTCACAGACGTCAGTAGGACCAGTCTCAGACATCAGTAGGACCAGTCACAGGCGTCAGTAGGACCAGTCACAGGCGTCAGTAGGACCAGTCACAGACGTCAGTAGGACCAGTCACAGACGTCAGTAGGACCAGTCACAGGCGTCAGTAGGACCAGTCGCAGGCGTCAGTAGGACCAGTCTCAGGCGTCAGTAGGACCAGTCACAGGCATCAGTAGGACCAGTCGCAGATGTCAGTAGGACCGGTCACAGGCGTCAGTAGGACCAGTCACAGGCGTCAGTAGGACCAGTCGCAGACGTCAGTAGGACCAGTCTCAGGCGTCAGTAGGACCAGTCACAGGCGTCAGTAGGACCAGTCACAGACGTCAGTAGGACCAGTCTCAGGCGTCAGTAGGACCGGTCACAGGCATCAGTAGGACCAGTCACAGGCGTCAGTAGGACCGGTCACAGACGTCAGTAGGACCAGTCACAGACGTCAGTAGGACCAGTCACAGACGTCAGTAGGACCAGTCACAGGCGTCAGTAGGACCAGTCACAGGCGTCAGTAGGACCAGTCACAGGCGTCAGTAGGACCGGTCACAGGGGTTCTATTCCTGTGATTACACTGCTGTCAAAGTATCTCAACTGTTATAAAATAAATAAGTAGAGCTGTGATTTGATAAATCTATCAAACTTTTATTGTCACTGAATCACTGTTAAGAAATGTTAGTTAATTTGATGGTGAGTGTTTCTGATCATTCATTTATTTTGTTTATGTGGTTCTTGATTTCTGGCTGGGCAGAAAAGGGGAGTATCTACTCGTTTGAATATAATTTATCAGAGATATTTATCATCTTACAATAAAAGCCTAAATAGATTTTTCCTCCAACACTGGCAGTCTGTGTTTAATGTCCATATTTATGTGCGTGGAAAATTGCTCTCTGTACAATCTTGGCCACATGAGCCATTCTGCCCCAGCATGACATTTGGCACTAATCTGAGCCTGAACCACACTAACAAGTCTTATTGGTTCTGAATCTGTAACTTAATTCTGAAACTTTAACTTGTTCAAGTACCAGAAAGGCCTGCGGTAAAATAATGTTGTCTACACAACCAAAACAGTGAGGAAACAGAACCCAGCCTAAGTCTGTTCCCTGACTAACAACAACCACATATAATGTCGTAACAGTTGCTGAGAATTCTGCCTTTGAGATGAACCATATGGTTTTGTGTTTGTCCAGAAACCGGGGAAGTGGTGTGCCATGCATGTCCATATCGCCTGGCAGATCTACCACCACCAACAGAAGGTCAAGGTGAGACTTCCCTTTCCAAGACGCCCTGTCCTCTGTCCTTCGTTAAGCTGTGTTCTCTAATCATGTCTGAAACGAGTCCCAGCCCTTTAGAGGCTGTGGTGTGAGCCGTGCCCCATAGAGGGGGTTTTCTGAGAAATGTCACATTGTGTTACGGTCAGCTGTGTAATGGAGATTAAACACAATTAATATTTTTTTGTGTGAGAACGTTCCACTCTTTTTGGAGGTAACGGCAGTGAAAGTTTATGTGGCGATGCTTTGCTGAGATCAGTATGAACCCTCTGACTGTGTCATGTCCCTGCCAAGCTCAGCCGTAGACAAGCCCTCTAAAGCAACCTGCTGCTTTTTAATACGCTGTTTCTCCCCGTCTGGCATCTTCTAGCAGCAGATGCAGGTCGACCCACACAAACTGGACTTTGGACTCAAGCCGGAGTTCCTGAGCCGCCCCCCTGGCCCAAGCCTGTTCGGGGCGATGCACCACCCCCATGACCTGGCACGTCCCGCCACGCTCTTCTCAGCAGCAGGTCTGTTTGGTCACCAGACACCCGGGGTTACTGAAGGGACAGGGCAGGTTGACTGTGATGGGTCTCCAGGAAATCCTCTCCCACAGATCAATCCCCCCGGCCCCATTAGAGGAGTCTATCATTAACATGGAATTAAGAGGCAGTGTACATGCCCCTTGTATAGGTTACATGATAAGATCGATGTCCTTGCCCTGTATAACGGGAAGCGTCCTGCTTGTGTTTCAGTGTTAAATCATTATGGTGCTACGGTGTAAGGCCACGGTGCATTTCCATTTGTCAGCTGTGTGAAGGACGGTGTCTCACATGGCTCTCTGCTTCCCGTGTTAGGTTCCACACACCCGGCAGCGGGACCATTCGGCCACCCGCCCCACCACCCTGGCAACTTCCTCACCCCCGCACCTCACTTAGGTAAGGACCTCCACCCGTAGGGAATTGGTGGTGTCAGTATGTCTTAGGTGAAGTGTGCCTGTCAGATGCTACATCACCCGTAGAGGAGCTGAGTTCTGACTGTGTGGTTGTTCTCACTCTCCTGCTCTCCCTCTCTCTTTCTCATATTCTTTCTTTCTCTCCTTGTGTTTCTATCACCCTTTTCTCTCTCAGAGCCGTTCAGTAGGCCTCCCTCGTTTGGAGGCCTGGCCTCTCTCAGCACAGCTGCCTTCGGGGGCCTTGGAAACCCAGCACTAAGTGAGTCTCATCTCCAAGGCGTTAAAGTGCTGTGAATGTACTGGACAGACGTTGTCCAACTTCCTGTTGCATTATGTAAATCAAATGTTTCAGCGGAGGGAACTCCATGAAGATACGGCTTTTAACTTGTGTGTCGGCCTTGTTTTCCGTGTGTTGAATCTCTGACAGCGCCCAACTCCGTGTTCGGCCATAAAGACAACCCGAGCGCACAGCCGCACTTCGGCAACAACCACGAGCCTTGGAACCGCCTGCACCGCACCCCGCCCTCCTTCCCCACCCCCCCGCCCTGGCTGAAGCCTGCCGAGTCGGAGAGGAGCACGTCGGTCAGCTCCCACGAGAGAGACCGGGACTCCGACAAGAGGGAGCCATCGTCGATAAGCCGTGAGGACAAGGACAGGTAGGAGTCATGGAGTCCCTGGGACCCACTTCATTCACACCGAAGTTAAACCACTAAAACCCTGTGGCCAAGAATGTCCTTTGTCTTTAAAGCCATGGTTGTTTGTGTTCATCCAGGGAAGCCATGGAGAAGCGCCACCCGAGCCATCCGTCCCCGGTCCCCGTCAACCCCATCAGCCTGCTGGGTCACAGCCGTCCCCCAGAACCTCCCAGGAATCACCTGCCGCCCAGTGAACCCTGCCGGGACAAGGACAAGCCCAAAGACCCGGACCGACAGCAGCCGGACATCTGGAAGGACAGCGGCTCTGACGAACACAAGCTGAAAGAAAGTCACCACAGCGAGAAGGACACGGTGCCAGTGATCCATGACGGACGGGTGTCTGAGGACAAGGCCAACGGCAGGGGCACCACATCGCCCTACATCCGCCAGACCAGCCTGGAGAGACCCGGCGGGGGCCGGGGGGAGGCCCTCCTGGAGAAGAAGGGGGAGCTGCCCTTGCCATACGACCACCACAAGAAGAACAACAGTGAGGTCAAGGTGAAGGAGGAGAGGAAGGAGGAGCAGGAGAGCCCTCCAGACAGGGACAGACCTCCCTCTCACCCTCAGCTCCACCCCCACCCCCCGTCCTCCATGGCCGTGCCCATGGGCATGACGGGGATCCACCCCATGAACAGCATCAGCGGCCTGGAGAGGACTCGAATGGTTGCCCCCTTCATGGGCATCAGCCCCATCCCCGGGGCCGAGAGGTTCCCCTACCCCGCCTTCCACTGGGACCCCATGAGGGACCCGTACCGGGGCCTGGACATCCACAGACGGGACCCTCTGGCCAGGGACCTGCTGATGAGGAACGACCCACTGCACCGGCTGGCCGGGCAGCGCCTCTACGAGGCTGAGCGCTCCTACAGGGAACGGGAGCCCCATGACTTTAACCGGGACCACCACCACCCACTGGCCTTGGAGCAGCGCCGGGAGCAGGAGGCACGGGCCCACCTGGAGGAACGCGAGCGTCTGCACATGCTCAGAGAGGACTACGAGCACGGCCGCCTGCACGCAGCCCTGCACCACCAGGTCCTGGACGGCCACCTGCCTCACCCCCACCCTGGCCTCATGGCGCCCGGGTTACCCAGCATGCACTACCCCAGGGTGAGCCCCTCGGCCGCCGCCGCAGCGCACGCCGCCCACGCCGCCGCTGCTGCCGCCCATCAGAACGGTATCCTGAACAAAACCCCGCCCACAGCCTCCCTGAGCGCCCCGCCCCCCCTCATCTCCACGTTAGGTGGTAGACCTGGCTCCCCCAGACGGACTACAGCCTTGGGCACAGACATTAGAGACAGACCGTCAGTTCACAATCACAAAGACATAGAGGCACGGTGAGCGGAGCGGGGCGCAGAGCTACTCCCCCCTGGGTCGGAGGCAGACCCCCCCCGCCCTGTGCCCTGTTCCTAACACTGACCTACACCAAGCACTTAGCTTTGGGAACACCGGGCTGTACCATAGCTGTGAAGAATGTGGCTGAAAAACTCCCACACGTGATGTTTTTGTATATAAAACTAAATAAATCGGAAATAGGGGGAGGGGACAAAACGATAGAACAAAAACTGAGATTTTACTAAGCTCTTTTCCAGTTTGCTCCGGCTATTTGGGTGTACTATTTGTGTTGTATAGAAACCTGGCCTGGAGTATCCTGAAGGCATTGACCTGGTAAAGACCTTCTGGAATGTACAGGTACATCAATGCATTGACAGACAGTGTAATGTATAGTGTATGTGAATAGTGGACATGCTCACTCCTTAAAGAACACATCACGGTACAAATATGCAAACGGGTGTTTTGAAGGCTTTACTTAAAACACATGTAAATAGAGGACTATTATGAATGAGGAGGAAGTGCAGAACGGGCGTTTTTGCAAATTGATTTTTGCTTTATGCCGCTGAAAGAGAATTCCATTGTACCATAGACCACCATACCCCACATTCAACTATGCAACAAATATCTTGGCTTCCACTCTGAAAGCCAGCCTGGCCATCGCCTCACCTGACTCTGACAACACTGTATTCTCTCCAACCTACATCTCACAAACCATCATAATCATAATAATGTAATGGAGTCCACAGCGCAAATAGAAAAGCACTTTCAAAGGTTATCCAAAAGTAAATTTGATTTCTTTAATGTGATCCAAATTTGTGACAATCCTTACAATTTCTTTAGTAGAGCGATTCGTGGCTGGAGATCCAGTGCCGGTCAGCTCGTCCCGTATAGCCCCACCTCCACATCACACTGTTGCCGCCTGATGTTCAACAAGGCTAAAAGTCAGACAGTTGCCTATCAGTTCCCACAACAACTTAACCCACAACATCCCACCAAGTGTTGTTTCGGGGAGAACGCAGCACGTTTACAACAAGACACATTAACCCTACCGAAGGAGTGTAAAGTAAGTGTTTGGAAATAAGTTATGTTGGTCTAGCAGTGTATTAAAGTGCTATTCTAAGTTGTTGTAACTACAAAAATAAAAAAAAAGACAAAAAACCCAGTATAAACTATGGACAGTTTGTTTCTAATGAGCAGAGATCTATTTTAGTAGTCCACTGAAGGGTTAGTCGTGCGCTTCAAGACTCTGTGAGAGCCAGATGTTGTGTTTTTTAAGGCCACATTCAAAAAGTCCACTCCTGTAGGGGTTAGTCGATGCGTATCGCAAGGAGATTGTTAACAAGGAAAACGTTTGGTTTTTTTTGCTGTTTATCATGTACGTAAAATAATGAAGTCTTTCTAGAATCATGTACAAAAAACGAGGAAAAAAAACGAAACGATGCGACTGAATCTTCAGCATGCTCCTCATTTAAACTTGTGTTATGTAAATTGTGCCATGTTATTAAAAAATGTGAACTAAAAATGTCTACTGGCTGTTTTATCGCCATGAGAGGAAACAATGGTCTCACCCGATCAAACGGTGATGGTATGGGGACTTGGTGGGGCAAGTCAAATCCATTCCAGGGTCAGGAAACTTCAAACATGGGCGAGATTGGAGATCTCTTATTACTCAGAATCACCAGTTACTTAATGGCGTTGCCATTTTTTCAAGCGTTGTATGATTCATATTTATGGTGAAACACTGATTGATATGTAGGTTTTGTCCAGTTCAGTGATGGCCCAGAATGGTCAAGTTATATGTAATTTAACAGCATAAATTGTTTTTTGAGGGACCCGTACCGGGGCCTGGACATCCACACACGGGACCCTCTGGCCAGGGACCTGCTGATGAGGAACGACCCACTGCAGCGGCTGGCCGGGCAGCGCCTCTACGAGGCTGAGCGCTCCTACAGGGAACGGGAGCCCCATGACTTTAACCGGGACCACCACCACCAGCAGCGCCGGGAGCAGGAGCCATGAGCCCACCTGGAGGAGCGCGAGCGTCTGCACATTCTCAAAGAGGACTAGAATGATTTTTTTTCATTAACATTAGTGTTTATCCTGGCTGTTGTAAATCTCAGGCCAGAATAAAGTGGACTTCTGATAAGGGCCATATTCTGTCAGATCTGCGCTAGCCGTTAGCCTCCTAGTAGTTGTTTTGGGATGATAAGAGGTGGAGCTGCTTAATTCACAAGCTGTCCTTGCATTACATTGTGAACCTGCCATTACATGCAATGAAAACACACCCATCTGTATTAATCCCATGAAGTCACAAGTTTAAACACTTAAATGTGTGATATTCCGTTGTCTTATCCTGGGTGAAGTATTCCCACAGCCATTCAAAGTAGTTATGTTTTTAATAAACAAGTTCATTTACATCTGAGCAAACACCTGCACAAAAGTCTTACATACATAAATTGTAGAAATGTTCTCTCCATTTGCACAACGCTGATAGAATAGAATAATGTTGTACAAGAAGTGATTGTATGATTCATTGATTGACTGATTTGTTATGTTAGCCAGGTAGAAAAAGATGTACATTAAAACATATAACAGTTTAGTTCATGTGAATCAGGCCAACTTCATTGCTAACAGAAGCTCACTCATTCTTATGCTCCCCTTTTATATTTTCACAAAATGTTTAATGTGGACCTTATTTCATGATGAGAAGACCTTTGATCAATTTGATTGGTCCTGCAGAGATGTAATATTGGAGACAGGTTCCTTAAATGGATCCAACTCCTTTTATGTGAGCTCCTGCATAAGAACACACACCAACCAATCGCTACTGCCTTGATTTTGTATTCTCACAGAGGGAATTTTTAGTGCTACGTTTTACTCTAGCCATCAAGCCTCTTTCCTAAACCATCAGGGTGCACACTACAGGAATACCATGTAATACCAAAGACACCCTGAAGAAAACATTCTCTGTTAACAGATCACATTCTCTTCTAACTAACCCTCAATCCAGTATCTCAGCTATATATCTAAGCTTGATCAATCTGTTTGGTAAATTCTCTGATAACAAAATGCATTAAGAATAAACGTATCCTGGAAAGGGATACAAAACCCTCTTGGTTAGAACATCTAGCACTTAAGTCTCAAAACTGAACTTGTTCTATTTAAAGCTTTCTCACTGCTGTGCGAAGTTACATATTATATTTGGAGGACTTCTGAATGTACTTAATGGGAAGATTTAATGTAATTGATGTGTTTTTTTCTTCTGCAATTGTGTCACTGATTCCATAACTTTTAGAAACAACCGGGCTATTATCAATCTGTTTTTTTTATCCATCTTATTAAAGCCCCTACTCTTATCACTAGTGGAGTGTTGATTCCCCATCTGCCTTGAGAAGTCACTTCATAGTTATAGTCCCATTGTACACAACACAACCTGTATTTGGAAGCAAATTAAGGTGCACTTTGACCTTTGCATGTGCTAATTCCTGAAATTCCTGCTCCTCCGTGGCCTTTTCAAACCTGGGCAATATTTTCCATGGCGGTCGGATCCACGCGAAAGGGCGTCTTTGAAGGGACGTTTGCCTGTGATCAGTTGATGAATAACTATGACCTTACTGATGTGAGGTGACTTCTTCAAATATCTGGATTAGAGACTATGTACAGCCCATAATTACCTTCCCACCTTGGAAAATGATAGGCCCTCTTCAGTGAACAGGCTCTCCTACACGACCTTGCCTCTGTGCACTGGTGTAGACGCCTGTTCAAATTTTAAAAATACTTTCCTCACTGTTCATAATAATACATGCCCCACTTAGGAATTAATGGGATTAAATAAAGGGCTACAGCCCATGGTTTACCAGAGAACATACTGAGCAGTTACAGTGCAAACACCGGCTCTGCCATTCAGCCCCAGCCTTGACAAAACCCTGTGACTCGTGACTTCTGAGGGAAATTTGGAACTCTCAATTGGGAAAGCTAAGACAGGTTTTTACAAAAGAATGCGCTGCCTGTGGGACACTGTTAAATCCAGTGGAAAACAAAAATGACTCAGCTGAATATAGCACCTCAGATAAAGCCTGAATTATAGAAGGCTTCTGGAACCTTTTTACTATGACTGGCTACTTCTGCTGCCAGCACTGTTTGTAGTCCCATCCAGAGCTTTCCCCCAGATCTCGCTTCTCCTTTCATCCAGTTCAGGTTAATGAGGCCCTGAAGGAGCTCCAACATTTAGATCCTTAAAGATCTGCTGGGCTGGATGATCTGGTTCATCCATTCTGAGTCCCCGTCATATCCCCTGAAATGTAGTCAGGCTTTAGAGCCAGGCATGGGTTTACCTCAGCGACACTCAAGGTCCTAGATGACATCAACAAGCAGTACTTTGCAACCTCTTTCAATGACTTTCCAAAGCTTTTGACTCTGTCAATCGCCCTATTTTTATCAATAAACTTATTCATCTCAGTTTCTCAGAGAGCTGCCAAGACTGGTTCAAAAACGATGTATCTGAAAGCCTGATATCTAAACCACTGTTTCTTTCAGTGGTTGTCCATAAGTGTTTGATTTTTGAGTCAACCTTATTTCCTGTATATATACATAATGTTGCACTTCCTGCAATTAATTAGACATAGTTTATCACAGTGCCGTCCAGTTTGTCACCAACACCCCTATGGACATCCATCCCTGTGATCTTTACACGCTAGGTAATTGGCCCTCACTCCATAGACACAAGTCAGACTCAGACAACAAGGTGTATGGAGATACATCACACTGGTCATCCCTAAAGTCAAACACCTCCTTCATCTCACATTTATGAAGATACCTCACACTGGTCATCCCTAAAGTCAAACACCTCCTTCACCTCACATTTATGAAGATACCTCACACTGGTCATCCCTAAAGTCAAACACCTCCTTCACCTCAGGTTTATGAAAATACCTCACACTGGTCATCCCTAAAGTCAAACACCTCCTTCACTTCAGGTTTATGAAGATACCTCACACTGGTCATCCCTAAAGTCAAACACCTCCTTCACTTCAGGTTTATGAAGATACCTCACACTGGTCATCCCTAAAGTCAAACACCTCCTTGACCTCAGGTTTATGAAGATACCTCACACTGGTCATGCCTAAAGTCAAACACCTCCTTCACTTCAGGTTTATGAAGATACCTCACACTGGTCATCCCTAAAGTCAAACACCTCCTTCACCTCAGGTTTATGAAGATACCTTACACTGGTCATCCCTAAAGTCAAACACCTCCTTAACCTCCTTCACCTCCTTTGGCCATTGTTTTCACTTCTCTGCTGCCAATTACTGGAATGAAACTGTCGGAGATGCTGACTGATCAGTTCAACTGCTAGGCATCTAACCCACTTGTATTTGTCACCTCATATGGTCAGCAACTTCTTTGTTATTTATAATGATCTCCCCTTATGATGGTTACCCAAACACCTTATCCAGCGGTACATATGTAGTTTATCCACCTTATCCAGCGGTACATATGTAGTTTATCCACCTTATCCAGTCGTACATATGTAGTTTATCCACCTTATCCAGCGGTACATATGTAGTTTATCCACCTTATCCAGCGGTACATGTGTAGTTTATCCACCTTATCCAGCCGTACATATGTAGTTTATCCACCTTATCCAGCGGTACATATGTAGTTTATCCACCTTATCCAGCCGTACATATGTAGTTTATCCACCTTATCCACCTTATCCAGCGGTACATGTGTAGTTTATCCACCTTATCCAGCCGTACATATGTAGTTTATCCACCTTATCCAGCCGTACATATGTAGTTTATCCACCTTATCCAGCCGTACATATGTAGTTTATCCACCTTATCCAGTCGTACATATGTAGTTTATCCACCTTATTTAGCCGTACATATGTAGTTTATCCACCTTATCCATATGTAATTAATCCAGCTGTATGCAACAGCTCATATGTTGTAACTGACTGACCTCTGACATTCTATTGCACATGTTGTGTTTTATATTATTTTATTTTATTGTTTTTTCATATTCATTAACTGGTTAAATAATGGAGCTGGAGGAAGTGTCTGGGGAGAGGGAAGTCTGGGCATCCCTGCTTAGACTGCTGCCCCCGCGACCCGGCCCCGGATAAGCGGAAGAAGATGGTATGGTATGGTATGGTATGGTTAAATAATGGTGAAATAAAAAGCTGGCCAAACATCATGCAAACACATATCCTGTGTAACAAATTGCTCTCCACAAAGTATTTCAGAGCAAACTGGAAATAACTTTGTACTGAAATATAGATTTCTCAGGTCAGACTGGGAGTACCTTGATTGATAGCATGATTCATCAGGCATGAATGTACTCATGTAGTCTTGGTGACAATGCCCACAACCAACTGACAACCCAAATACAGTTTTACCTCTGACCAAACCAGAACACCAACTATGTGATTGTTGACTATCATGACTATCATCATCATTAACACTTAATTGGACTGAATCCCAGCCTTTATTGTGAGTGGCAGAGAGGCAGATGCACAGCTAGATTGCTTCCAGAAACATACACAGAATCTTTAGAATGGTCCCAAAAGCATTGTATTCTTTCATATTCATTGTTAGTAGCATTTTCGTATCCTTTTAAAGCAAAATGGCATATTGATTTCTTTGAGGTTTTCTGCGTATAGATGTCAGTTAAGATTACTCTAATTTTGAAAATGTGCACTTTCCTTCTCAAACACTTGATGGAGACAAAGCATAATTCGAAATGGTGACCATAATAAAGTTGCGAGCTCCCAGAAGAGAACACTTGCTGTAATAATGCACTGAACCATGATTCTGTCCAGTTAAGACAGACAGTCTGGCAGGTGTTTGTTGCAATGGAATTTCACACCATTGTCATCAGCAGCAATGTGCAGCATGTTTGCAGACGGGGACAACATTTTTACCTTATGCATTATTTGTAGTAGCAGATAACCTTGAGATAATACGAATACATTCATATATGCACACAAACACACACACACACAAACACAATGACTTTGCAGAAAAAATAAATATATAAACCATACTGTTACTTTAACCTCAATAACCAAACTTTCATGCCTAAACCTAATTCCAAAAGCCTAACACAAGCCATAATCATTACCTAAAACAGTTCTTACAGAAGTAAAGCTACATAGGCTTTGGTGGGCAGCTTCCTTAATTTTTCTCTCACCTTCTTCATCTAATAGGTTGCCATCAAAATTACAAGGTATGTAGGAGATTCAACTCCTGGGGAATCGGATAAGTGGAGCTCCCCATAAATGTGCTATCATTCATCCCCTTAGAGTCATAGAGTCAGTATTTGTCCAATACAATGCATTGCCTACCCAGGTAGAAGTACACAGGATCTTTTCCTTCCGTGCAAACGCTTTCTTAAAAATGCTTACCTGCTTATGAATGGGAAAATATCCTGGGAGGTCTTTGGGACATTGTTCTGCTGATTTGTTTTCCTGCTTGTTCTCCCTTCAGAGAAACGGGCTTTAAACAACATTGTCATTAATCTGAGCTCTATTACAGCTGAAGCTTTCAACAGTATAATGAAAGTGATGCTGGGAATAGTTAGAATAGCTCTTGAATCATTAGGGAGAGGGGAGGTGGGATGAGTTGTGTGCCAGGAAAAGATTATGCAACCTGAGTCTGGATTATAGCGAAAAAAAGGCGATATTGAAAAGTATCGTCCATTAAACTTGTATAGGTCTTACACAGTACTCAAAACCAGTCTGTGAGTTCAACTGACCATTTGAGCTTCTGCGTAAACACTGCAACGCAGACTGATCAATATTAGCTGTAAGTAGTGTAATTTGTTTATTATTTCAAATTATTTTCTGAACCTAGGTACGGTGTGCTGTCACCTGTTTCACAGATGTATATTGCTGTTATGGGCTGTCAATGTATTGAATAGGATTGTGGTGGAAATACAATAGAAGGCAATACAATACAAAATAAATGTTTGGTTAATGTGCAGAGGCTGATTCTGCAAGTGTTCCCATGTAGTTTCCCTTTAGGTAAGATCATTCCTGATTCTGTGTACGCCTACAAGGTTGTCAGCCATGACAGATGTTCTACTGAACAAGACGTTTTGAAAATGACACACATTTTGAAGGTTTTAAACTTGATTTAAGGTTTTATTCATTTCAGAATACAACAACTGCTGTTGTAACAAGGTTGTTTTTAGATTGTAGTCCAAACCTCTCAATCTGGAAAAGTTGGTTTGCCAAGAATACATTTGGTGAGGACAGCCATAAACATCCCACAAATAAATCTGATCTCAGGCAACAAGCCAAAGTCACTTGCAGAAACAAACAACATATTTTAGTCTATACTTTCATGTCCTTTGTAATGTTCATGTTCTTCTGCAACCTCTTAAGCTTGTGTAAATAATAGGCATAATAATAAATATGCTGCCCCCTTTAATGCAATTTTCAAATGTTCTAACAGATTGTCAGGATGACAGTCAATGCAAACCGTTTCTATTATCAATATTATTGAAATTCTGGCACATATCCAGGCACATATATTTACTAGTATATTTTCAAAATATTTTAGTATTTTGGCAGGTAGTTTCATGTAGAGAAATTGACATGGGGAAGTAGGATGCAATACTCAAGGACACATTGTGTACTGGCCCAACTCTCTAACCACTGAGCTATCTGCCATCCCATTTCTATAATACCTTTTAACAAAAACACAAATACTGGTAACCCATGAGAAATAGCATTTTGGCTTCCATCTAGCCATTCTATCGTAAAGGCCTGATTTCAGCGTTTAATTTTCAATAGATTTGCACACATTTCTAAAAACATGTTATTGCTTTGTCATTATGGAGTATCATGTGTAGGATGTTAAAAATAAAAATAGATATTTAATCAATTATGAATGAAGTCAAACACAACAAAATGTGGAGAAAGTGAAGTTGTCTGAATATGTTCTAAAGGCACTGTAATTATGAAATGATGAGATAAACGTTATATCTCATGAAAGACACAGCTATCTAGTTGTCAGAGTCAAACAGAGGATATTTTTTTATCGTATTTAATTTTGTAAACATTTTAGCCCATTGCTTTCTACTGTGGCATCTCAGCTGTTTCTCTAGTCAGTCCTTTCTCAGGATTCTATACTGCCGCCTACAGGAAATCTTAAAAAAACAGGCATTAAATCTCTGGAGAAGTGGGCATTTTTAGAAGTGCTAACCTTAACCCTAACTTGTGAGCGAAGCATCCAATATGATCCAGTATAGAGTGGCTAGAGAAGAGACTGGTGTAAGAAAGACAACAGCCGTGGAATGTTGTTGGATTTTATTCCCCTTGTAATGTTGTGATGTCCACGGGACAAACGCAATGTTTTACCTTATTTGGTCAGAAAATGACATGGTCACCCAACGTGGAACACCGGTTGATTTAGCATCCTAATATCATCAACATCTCATCCTAACAAACTGTCTCCGCAACCTAGGGTTCTCAGAGGATTGTCTAGCCTGGTTTGATAAAAGAAATTCTGCTCGCTCTCAATCAAAACCTTGTTCTGTGTAATGCATCATTCCCCCACGCTGCCATGTATACCCTTGTAACGACCATCCTGCCCCCCCTTGACTATGGTGATATAAAACACAGACTTTCAGCTAATAAGCTCCTTAAGAAATTAGTTGTAATTTACCATCCTAGCATCTGCTTTTTCACTAGCATTCCCTTTAACACACTTCACTCTGACCTTTAACTAACTCTGGTTAACTGGCACTTTCTAGTTACACAACGCCAGACTCACTGGTACCAACTTATTCCAATATCCACTCATAGATTAAATCACCCTTTTATTGTCTCTAAACTGATTGAACCTTAGAAAACGAGTGGGTTTCAGGTAATTGATCTTAAACATCCGTGCTGCGGCAAGAATCTTTTTCTGGGACAAAACTGTAATATTTTCCTCTTTCATGAACACATCCTTTCTGTAATTAAAAAGAATCACCCAGATGAATATCTCTCCCGGTGAGGAAACCTTTTACAGTTGCCATTTGTTTGTTTTCCGTGTTCCTCACCACTCTGGGACAGGATTCATGTTGTGGATGTGTATACACGGGTCACTCTAAAGGTCCAGTCCCCCACAGTCTCATCTACTCTCAGGCCACCTCTGACCCCTAGAGACACTGGCTCCTACACAAAAACAATTTATACAGCCTTTCTCCAGCGGGCAACAAGCCTCAACCCCCCCCCCCCCCCCCCCCCCCCCCCCCCCCTCAGCCCATCACGCTTTGTACTGCAGACCCATCAAGATCCACTTAGAGTAGACATGATAGGTAGGCCTGAGGGGACAAGGGAGGTCTAAATCTGTGATGCTGGACAGCAGTACGTGTGCAGCATGGAGAGGGCAGGAAGGACAGGGCACTGTAATTGCCTGGTTGAAAATAGCCTGGGGTGGGCTACTGTCATCTCCAGGGGGCCGCGGAGAGAGAGGGATGGCCGCATGCGACTAAGTCGTAACCCTGACCTTTGATCGCTACTGTGGCGACTCGGGTTGATAATACCGTGCTGTGTATGGACAGAGAAGGACGAGCGCACGAAGATGCACGCAGATCTACATATACAAACGCACGCACGCACGCACCGATTTATCACAGACACGGTAATGACCATGATGACCCCGATCATAGAGAGGAAACAGGAAACGCATTACATTCCTTGGGCACAATCATATTTTCTTCCCATCCACATTGTGTCCTCCTGATTACATGGCATTGGACGTTGATCCCTTGTAGCGGGCAGAGGTGGAGTTTAATAGCACAGATCACTGTGAAAGAAGATAGCAAAAGGCAGGGCACTGTCTGGCAGGGTTCAGAGAACCTAACTTCAAATTGGATTGGAAATTTGATGTTTTCTTGATTTTGGGATTGAAACTTAAAGGCTTTATTCCTCAGCAGAGGAGATAACATTCACGGTAAACGGTGCAAAACGTTCCCTCAGGGAATATTCAGACCCCTCTACTTTCTATACATTTTGTTTGGCGTTATGGCAATTTATCTACAGACAGTACTTTACATTGAAAACATATTTTTTGAAATTTGTACCAATTTATTGAAAATGAAAAACGGAAATATCTCATGTACATAAATCATTCGACCGCTGGCTATGACTCTCCAAAGCGAGCACAGATGCATCATGTGTCCTTTGGTCATCCTTGGAGTTCACCTGGGGCAAATCGAATTGATTGGACATGATTTAGACAAGGCATGTGTTGAAGGTCCCACACCTCACGATGCCTGTCAAGTAAGACCAAGCCATGAAGACCAAGGATCTCTCCATACATAGAAATTGAATTGTGCCAAGGCCTAACAAAATAACCTAGCAAGATTGGCCTTGGTCAGGAGGTGACCAAAAATCCAATGGACACTAACAGAGATTCAGAGTTTTTCTGCAAAGATGAGAGACAATGTCAGAAGGGCAAGCATCCCTGCAGCACTCCAATCAATCAAGCCTTCATGGTAGTGGCTAGACAGAAGACAGACCAGGGTAAAAAGCGATATGCCACCTGACGCTGACAGCATGAGGATAAATATTCTTGTGTCTGATGAGACCAAAATCTAACTTTTAGGACTGAATGACAAGTGCTATGCCTAGCGAAAATAAGGTACTGCTCATGACCTGGCTTACACCATCCCTACTGTGAAGAATGGTGGTGGGAGTATCGTGCTATAGGAATGTTTCTCAGGGGCAGGACTGGGAGACTGGTTGAGGTAATGAAGAGACTGGAATGAATGAATCAAAATACAAAAGCCCTGGATCTACAGGGCACAGGACTTCAGACTGGAGAAAAGATGAATGTTTCAACATGACAACGACCTGAAACACACAGCCAAGACAACGCCTGGACTTGAACCCAATTAAATATATCTGGGGAGATGGAGATAATTTTTAATATAAATTAGTGCACATTTCCAGAAAATGTTTTTGCTTTGTCATTATGGAATAGTGTGTGCAGATGAATGGAAAAAGCCACTCTAAGTTGAAGCAAACCGACATTACCTTAAAATCTAAAGTCCATTGTGCTATAATGTTTTACCCTTCAGCAGAGAAGGATGTACCTTGCCTAGGCAACACAGTTAGTGACATGAATCCCGGCAACAAGGTCTAGTGACTTTGAACCAATGACAGAGTCTGTAGCAATGGACATCCCATAAGTCCTAGTGAGGACCTGCCAAACAAACCTGACGGTAACAGAAATGACAGACAAGCAAATGCTGCAGATTTCATCTCAATCCTTCAACTGCAATGTGGATATGAATTGAACTGACAATCCACTGTTTAACTGGAACTTGCCTTCTCCTATCACAGTCACTAACCCTTGTTAGACTGACACACAGCAGGATGTGAATGACGATGAGTGACCGTGCTTGATTCAGTGTGATTGTTCAGCAAGCTAACGAGAGTCCCAGGTTTGAACTTAGACGATGACATCAACATCCGACTCCAACTCCCCCAGGTTTTTCCAGTAATGTACTGGATTCAAACAGGCCAACTTTTCTGTTATTGGCAAGCCAACCTGGTGAGGTTTTGTGAAGGTTAGCACTGAAGCATAGTAATGAACCACCTTAATTACACTTCGCCTGGTCACAGTTACCAACGCAGGTGACAGCATCAGAGACAGACTGGGGTCTCACTAAGGTGTTCTGTAGGCCAAAAAACGAGGGAGCTTGGGGAGCTTACGCAAGTATACAGCTCTTAGACAAGTTCAATTACACATTACTTTCCAAGTGCTATCTCCTATTGACTTGGTGGCCAAAGTGACATTGCCCCTAATTAGCTACAAAGCATAAATGATTAAATAAGTGATTACATTAACCGGGTGACAATTTATTATATAATCAGATTGAATCCCGGGATCAAGGTGACACCCATTGCAACTTTTATTTAGAAAATCCAATGGCCCTGATGTAGTTGAGGTTTTGAAAAAGGTTTTCTGAATGCCATTCAGGTAAAGCATTAGCCTAGTGAGGTGTATGTTTGTGTAGTGGTTTGTGTGTATGTGGGGGGGGGTGGGGGTTGAGGTTTAAATTATTTTTATTATACAAAGTGTAACAACAGTGTCAGTATACTACAGTGTTCTGTATTGTAATTAAATGATTATACTAGCACAAAACCAGCACGGCCAGCTGTTTCCCCTGACAGACGTGCTACAGCAGCACACATGCATTACGTTAAGCAGAAAGAGTTCAACCGTTCAACAGGGTCCTCTTCAAATGCACATTATTACATTAAGGTTAAAAATCTAAAAGTTATTAAATTTAACAGTGTTACTACATTAACTTGTTACAGTACACACCCACCCAGCCAGCCAGCCAGCCAGCCAGGATCACTCAATAAGAAATATTAAAGAAATGTAAATATTATTTGTTCTGGTGGTGTCAGGGTCCAAGATCTCCACAGTGAGCAGAGCCAGCCAGGGTTCATTTGAGTGGCTGGGTTTGTAGACACACTGATAGCAGCCTGTTCTAACTGACAGGAGATCAGGGAGGGTTTCATTTCTCCCTGCATGCCTTGTGTGATACAGAGAGGATATTAAAACACCCCCCCCCCCCAGCCTGTCTGTCTGTCCCTGACCTCTCCACTCCTGCATTCTTAAGGGCTCCTTTCTCCTTCGCCACGACATGGAACAGAAGCACAGCACTGATGAATATATTTCACCTCACACAGTGCATTTTGCATTCCTGTGGGTATGAAACAATGTGCAGATGGCCAGCTCATGCGATGATGTCCTAGTTGGGAATGATTATAACAACACACTCATCCATTAACCGCTGTTGCTCAACTCATTCGTACACTAGCCTGGGTGTAAGCCATTCACAGACACACATTTGCCACTAAAATAACCTCACTTTGAGTGACGTCAAAGGTGACTTTTGGTTTATGTCCTTCAGGGTCATGACTCTTGACCTACCTAAGTTGCTGTGGAAGACACTACAGTAGTAGCCAAATGATTGAATGGCAGGGTGGCCTCCTTCTGGGAACAGGACATTAAATAGGAATGACTGTGAAGAGGGATGATGAAGATAATGAGTGTTTAGCAGTGGGGAAAATCACCACCTTCACCTCCCAGTACTTAACTATTAGCCTGGTATTCTAAATCCAGCATGTTGGGATTGACTGGTGATTTACTTGACATCCCCAGTGACAAGGAGTAGGAGTCAGGGCTAAAAAAGGTTTTGTACAAACATTGCAGAATGTAGAATTTGCACTTCCTCTTTAACATTACTGATGCTAAAAACAGCACTACTTTGCAGTGACAGCAGCGGGCGAAGCAGCAACACATCGGAAAAAAGGAAGTCTGATCAGACCACTGCCTTTGGAGGGTCCTTTTGTTAGAAGGGAGCGAATTACGCTTACAAGATAAATCATCCAGCTACACAGCCGGCTTAGACTGTGTACAACCAGATAACGTTGCCAAGGAAACCCTTCAGAAGAACCAATAAGCACTCTCCCCATCTTCCCTCCCTCAGCCCCACTGATCTGTGCAAACAATAATACCTTGAGCAGGCAAATGGGAGGGAGCTGGGGAGGTAGGCAGCACAAATCCCAAGGTGCTTAACAAATGCCCGTCTTTTTCCTCTCTGTGAGTGAGGAGGAAGAATAAATGCCAGTCTTTTTCCTCTCTGTGAGTGAGGAGGAAGAATTAATGCCAGTATTTTTCCTCTCTGTGAGTGAGGAGGAAGAATTAATGCCAGTATTTTTCCTCTCTGTGAGTGAGGGAGAATAAATGCCAGTATTTTTCCTTTCTGTGAATGAGGAGGTAGTTTAACGCCGGTCTTTTGCCTCTCTGTGAGTGAGGAGGTAGTTTAATGCCAGTTTTTACCCTCTCTGTGAGTGAGGAGGTAGTTTAATGCCAGTTTTTACCCACTCTGTGAGTGAGGAGGTAGTTTAATGCCAGTTTTTACCCTCTCTGTGAGTGAGGAGGTAGTTTAATGCCAGTTTTTACCCTCTCTGTGAGTGAGGAGGTAGTTTAATGCCAGTTTTTACCCTCTCTGTGAGTGAGGAGGTAGTTTAATGCCAGTTTTTACCCTCTCTGTGAGTGAGGAGGTAGTTTAATGCCGGTCCTTTTCCACTCTGTGAGTGAGGAGGTAATTTAATGCCAGTTTTTACCCTCTCTGTGAGTGAGGAGGAGGCAACGGTTTAGGCTTGAATTGTTTTTTTGGGGGGGTCAGGATTAACGGATCCCAGGATTTTCACTCTGTTCCAGGGGCATCTCATTGGCCTGTCTGTAATATTGTGGGGGTCATGACCCCCCCCCATTCTACACCACTGGGAGGAGGAAGAATTAATGCCAGTCTTTTTCCTCTCTGAGTGAGGAGGCAGAATGTATGTTTTCTTTTTATTTCTTTGAGTGAGAGATAAGTAATGCCAGTCTTCTCCCTCTCTCTGAGTGAGAAGGGAGAAGAAAATACCATTATTTTCCCACTCTGTGAGTGAGGAGGGTGAATTAATGCCAGTCTTTGGCTATCTGTGAGTGAGGAGGTAATGTAATGCCAGTATTTTCCCTTTCGTTGAATAAGGAGGTAGTGTAATGCCAGTCTTCTTCCTCTCTGTGAGAGATGCCAATGTTTTCGCACTTTGTGAGGAGTTAGAATTTGTCATGTATTGAGAATGGAATGAAAAAAGGCATTTCAACAAAACATGTTAGAGAGAATGATATATACTAGGGAATGATATACTAGGGAATGTATAATTAATTCATCATAAATTAAACAGGAACAGATTCATAAACATAAATCCAATCCACATACATAACATACTGAGGGAGACAGATACTAAAAGCCTTTCGTAATAAATGTTGTGAACACAGTCATAAGTCTCATCATTATGCCAGTTGATACAGTATATCTACAGGGACAATTACGATGCTGATGACACCAGATAATTCAAGGACAGCTAGACAAACCCAATGCATAGCCTCAGTGTGTGTGACAGTAATTGTGATAAGTGAGCCAACAGCACCAGTCATTAGGGTCCATGATTTATTTCAACACCGACAGCAGATCAGATCAATGCTCTGGGGTCCTATCCATTAACAGACACCCAATTATAGCTATGAACGTCCTGCTTCACAGCAAGTAAGTGCTCTACAGTGGTTGGTTTATTGGCCACCAGTCAAACGATCTGCCTGCCCGCCCACACAGGCACAACAGACACTCTGAGCTATTGATCCAGCCATCCATAGATCACAATCATGACGACAAAGTGTACCAACTCTGCAGTCAGTTATCAGGCCAGAGGAAAGACTGGGGGTTCGATCTCCGGCTGATACCGAAGACTGTAAAAATGGGACCTGATGCGCCTTCGCTTGTCATTCATCGTTAAGGAGATGGATTGGCGTCTCGACGTACACCAGCCAGCCCAGCCAGTCCGGGTGGTGTACGTTGAGCAGCCTCATGCTAACAAGGGATTGGCTCCTGCTCCTATGAGCTGTCAGGCACACAAGCCAGGGCATTATGGCGGCCAACCCACACGATGTGAAGTCAGTTTAAACATGGGCCTTTCAGTCCCATCCCAAATGTGGCTGGTCCATACAACGACCCTTAAACTAATTTCCTCTTCTGTTTAATGACAAGATTTTCTTTTGAGCAACTCTCCAGTACTGTATAACAAGGCCAACCCAGTACAGCTCAGCTGTGAATCAGGCAGGTATGTCACACCAGTGTTTCAACAGAGAGCTGCTGGGTTTGGATCATTGTGCCTTTGCTTCATTGATTAATTATATTCATTATGTGGCTGGAAAGTCCCCCGGCGTTAGGCCTGAAAATCACTGTGATTAAGAAGAATTGCAGCCCACTCTTCAGGAGGTCAACCAGGGCCTTTGAGAATACAGACAGTCCAGCTTCTAAGACCAGGCTAGAGAAAAGCACTTAAAGACAGAGTCAACAGCTGTGGATTTAAAAACAAAAGGCTTAAGAACACTTATTTCTTTCATTTTGAGTCCTTTTATTATTTAAAAATACAGCACAAAAAATACACACACAAAAAGAAAAGAAAAAAACAGGTTTGATTGCATAATGCGCAAATTAACCCCCAAAGAAAAATCTCCATACAATATTAATCTCCATAACATTTGTTTTAAAAGCTACAGTTTCTATAATGTTAGTAGTATTTGTTACTTCTGAGAGGGACCACCTCCCCTAATGGCTATGTAGAGTTTGTCAGCAGGTGAGTCTACTCTAAGAAAACATTCTATCACAGACCCATCCAGACAGTACACACACACCTGGAAGAGCGCAGACTGGTTTTCCACCCTTGAGGTTGAGGGTTCCAGCTTTGCAGGAGACAGTGGCTGTTGTTGCCAGGGGTGTGAGAATGTACCTGCCACAACAAGGGGTCAGGACTCCCATCATCTCCACTTCATCAAGCCCACAATGTACTATAGTACATTCCCCACGCACACACAGGGTCAATAACCACAAGTACACTATTCAGAATGCACGCTATTGCTTCATCATTAGTAATAAGCTAATCTGGATATTGAAAGCGGGCTACAGCGGTGAGCCAGGGAGACTTCACCCCATACTCAGATTGAGACCAGATGTCCGTTAACCAGGCCGACCACGGCAGAGGGTCACCCTACACAGAGCAGCAGTCATTATGGTGGGATTAGTTCTTGAGATAGTGTTTCTGTTACAGCATATTTACACATACCAAACAAAGCCTTCATTTAGAAAAATACATCAAATAATATACTTTAAAAAAAAAATGTGAATAAGAAAAATAAATGACAACATTGCCACTTTAAATAAAGAGCTAGGGGGAAAAAAAGAAATCTCTAGAATGCCGGGTAGGCAGACATTTTCATGGGGGACTAAAGCAATTAACCCCCACTCTGTCCAAGTAATGCAACGCAGATTTCCAGAGGGTCTAGAAACATGGACAATATACAGGTTATATTGCCTGCTGTTGGCCAGTATTGCAGGTACATCAGCCTGGCGGCCATGCATGTGCTGAAGCCAACACTGACACGCACCACACATGAAAACCACAGCTGGCTCCAAAACCTCCGTGTATGCTGCTTGGCAGGAAAATAAAAGCCCAGCGTGGTTTACTTCATGTATGGAGCCTGGGTTTACTAATACACAGATCCCTAAGGCCAGGGCTGTACAAAGTAAGCGTATATACTTCCCCAGAGTTGATGAAATCACAGCATCTCCCGACGTTTCACTGCCATCTGGGCCGTCATGCAGTAATCTCACATTGCAACAACTATGGATTACGGACACAAGGGAGAAAAGCGTTGGACACCCGGGATTTGAATTTTTTCTTTCATTCACACACTGTACATGCATGACTGGACTTGTAAGGCATTCTGAATGATAGAATTGCCTTTGGTGATGCGTTTTATTTCCAGGTTAAAAGGGTAAGAGGGCTATTATGTATGTTTCTGTGAATACAGGATATTGCCTTTAGGTCTTTCACAGTGAAGAGGCTAGGTGTGTGTATGATCAAAGCCAGTAGGGACAAGGCACAAAAACAGTGATGTCAATCAAAGAAACACACCATCTTGGCTGAGCATAACAACTAACTGGGGGCCTGCGGTTTAGACTGGAGAAACCAGCCTATAGTAAATGAGTACATGACACAGAGACTGGGTAGGGCTTACTGTACTCCATTCCTGTCACTCAGTATTTGGTTTACTTCTTTCATTAATACTCACTTCCTTGTAGATATCATGTAACATACTACACTATACATACAAAGATAAATCCTTCATTTAACCGTTATGAATGAACCACTAAAAACTTCAGGTGGTTCAAAGAGATACTGATTCCGAGTTGTGCAGTTCCAAATGCATCCTATTCTCTGAAGCTAACAGTTGAGACAACTTAAGTTTAATGGGTCAACAAAAAGCGTGGCAAAAAAAGTGGACGTTTCCACACTTTACCTTATTTTCAGCCTCTCTGTTGATCCCATTTTTTGCTAAATGGTTGTCACATCACTTGTCAGTGACTGATGATAGCATGTTATAAAACAATCAAAACAAATTCATCACATTATAATGTTATTCTGAGTAATGTCTCTGCACAGATTATTTTATGGTACATAAATCCATGTTTGCATATTTTTGTTTCTTTTGTGAACAGAAACATTCAAACATGGATCTATAAAATGTAGTGCCGAGACTAAGAAAATATGATTCAGGTGAATTATAGGCTGGTTTGGTGGTATTCTGCCAATTATAGGCTGGTTTGGTGGTATTCTGCCAATTATAGGCTGGTTTGGTGGTATTCTGGTTTATTACAGGCTGGTTTGGTTTTACTCCGGTGTATTTTAAGCTGGTTTGGTGGAGCGTGAACATGTTATAACAGACACATTTACAAAAGACCATGTTAATGTGTCAACCATTTTCTAAAACAAAACAACATCTAAAAACTGTTTTGGGGATCACCTACAGGAACAGAAAGCGTGAAAATAAGGCCACATGTAAGCATATGCAAATGTCCGCTTTAATGGGCCAACCCCAGAGATGGTTAATAATAGCGTAGTGTTGCCACTGTTGTCCTGCTAACATGGAATGTGTGTTGGGGGAGGGATGTCTCTGGGGAGGGGGGCCCAGGGTTTGGGGGGCCTGGTGACGGTCAAACACAATCAAATATGATTGATCAGTGAACCGCACCAATCACCACCCCATGCTCCAAAACACTGCCCGTGCTAGGAACAAGACAGGGGTCACTGGAAGACCAGCTAAGAAAATAATCCACCAATCGCAACATGTGGTAGCTTAAACAGCCCTCCTGTGTTGTTAGCCAACCTTGTCCCAAGACCAAGCTGGACATTTCAAACGATCAACTGTCGAACCAGCCAAGCCAACGGCTCTTAGAGCTAACAAACATCAGCCACAGTCAAACCAGAAGAATGAGCATCTGTAAAATGGTAACTACGCAAGTTAAGCAACCCAGATTTGATCAGATATGATAGGTTACATATTTAAAAAACATTTCTATAGAAGTGAATTGATCAACGATGTATCTGACCATTGGGGCCAGTCCATATAATGACAAGTGAAATAGAAGTGTTTCCCACCCCAGAAACATACATAGTACAGCCACAAACAGCACAGCAGTAATATTGTACACAGTACACAGTTCACACCATAGGCCAATCAGAGGCCTCGGCCTGCGCACCTCTTTACGAACAGGGCTGGCTTGATAAAAAAAACAAAAACATTACGCAACTATTTACAAATTAACCTGCGTTAATTGGCCATTAAAATGGAACCACCCTTGAATTTCCTTTTTTTGTATGTGAAATAAAAGTCCATTAAAAGAAATTCATCAGAGCATGTGATGTTTTTTGTCTGGCGTGGCATAGTATTCCCTCAGGGCAACCTCCATAGAGCAGAGAGGGGGCTCCCGGTTGGTGACGGCCAAGCCACCCCCTCCTCCTCTCTGGTCTGTGTCCCCCCAGTGTCGCCCCCTCACCCCCCCACCCCATCTCTCCGCTACACGATGGAACCGTCCCTGTTCTGGGCGGGGATCATGACAGGGATTCCTCCCATGCGGCTGAGGTTCGGGCCGGCCATCTTGGCGGCGACAGGTGGAGGCACGTGGCTGGGGGGCCTGTCGTACTCCTCCACCGAGGGGATCTTGTCATACTGGGGCTTGAGGGCGTACTCGTGCAGGTTGGACGGGGACATGGAGCCGAGGGAGGAGCGCTGACTGCCCACGCTGGTGAAGGAGCGGGCCGTGGACACGCGGCTCTTCGGAGGGGGGACATCCTCTCTGTGGGGGGGGGGGGGGGGGGGGGGGGGGGGGGGATAGGAGACATGTAATGAAGCTTTTACACAGTTTCACATTTTCTGTCTGGGCACCTTTTCTCACCCAGCCGTCCAGCCAGAGAGAGAGAAAGACAGTCAAAAGCAACAGGCAGAGAGTCAAAAGCAACAGGCAGAGAGTCAAAAGCAACAGGCAGAGAGTCAAAAGCAACAGGCAGAGAGTCAAAAGCAACAGGCAGAGAGTCAAAAGCAACAGGCAGAGAGTCAAAAGCAACAGGCAGAGAGTCAAAAGCAACAGGCAGAGAGTCAAAAGCAACAGGCAGAGAGTCAAATACATACCAGTATTGTAATAATCAGATTAATAAAAGTTCTAATAATAAGTTTGGCAGAGTTACACAGGGCAACCAGGGATCAAGGACAGAACAACCGATGTTTCACTTCTTCAAGGACAGAACAACAGTTCAGGGTCTCTTAAGCAATCTATTAGATGCACCCAACAGGCAAACTGCCTCCCCAGACAGAGAAAGGGCGACCAGGATATAAAAATGAGGGCGAATGAGAGAAAAACAGACCAAGGTGAAAAATGACAGTGTGAATGACAGAGAAGCAGAAATTAAATGAGAAGGGCAGACAGACAGAAGGAGGAGGTGAATGAGGAGAACGAGAGCGAAAGAGAATGAGGAGAACGAGAGCGAAAGAGAATGAGGAGAACGAGAGCGAAAGAGAATGAGGAGAACGAGAGCGAAAGAGAATGAGGAGAACGAGAGCGAAAGAGAATGAGGAGAACGAGAGCGAAAGAGAATGAGGAGAACGAGAGCGAAAGAGAATGAGGAGAACGAGAGCGAAAGAGAATGAGGAGAACGAGAGCGAAAGAGAATGAGGAGAACGAGACCGGCAGACAGGAGGAGGAGGTGAATGAGACAGGAGGAGGAGGTGAATGAGTTCCAACTGCACTATGAACGGCCTGCTCTACCGGGGGCCCCGCTCTACCGGGGGCCCCGCTCTACTCTAGAGAGAACGAGGACTCTCACCCACCCCTCCCAGAGCAATTAACAAGTACTGTAGTAACCGGCAATAATCCATTAAAGAGCTCAATCAAAGTGAGCCTGAGGGACAGTGGCTTTGAATATGGTAGTAAATGGGAGCTGGGCAGCAGATACGGTGCTCATTGGGCTAATCCTTTTACTGCTCCACTGTGCTGCTATGCAGACAGACAGTGTAGAGGCTAGGGACAGACAGAAGGAGACAGAGAGACAGACAGATGTAGGGAGAGACAGACATAGGAAGGGGCCCTGCGCTGTGTGAATGGAATGCTGTGTCCAGGGGGGTGGGCAGGATGGCCACAGGATCTACAGAACAAACAAAGCCACCAAACTGATTACCCCAGCCATTTATTTGAGGAAGGGGGTGGGGGGGTGAGAAACCGCTGATGGGGCTACAACCTTTATCCTGGCCCTTTGCACTGTGTGTCTCTGTTTGGGGAGGGGCTGGGGCCAGCCAGGGGAGGTGCTGGGGCCATGGGAGGGGCTACATGACACACTGGCATTTGGTTTGCTTTGTTCCAACTTCTAAACCATTATTAGACCAACTTTAGAAGAACCTGGATTCCTGTATGTAAGGGGATGTGGGCTCTGCATTCCAGACGTATAATGTGGGGTGTCAGTACCTGATCTCATAGGAGATCTCCTTCTCGTACTTCTTCCTGTGGCGGGCGCGGCAGCAGCAGAAGAGGATGATGGCGATGATGATGAGGGCCAGGAGAACAGCGATGATGGCTCCGGCTATAATACCAGCTGTGTTAGGGGCTAGACACACAAACAGAGACAACCACTGAAACACCTCTCGAACAAACTCCCAGATCCGAGCTCAAAGGCCCACCTCGTTAAAAGACTACTGAGAATGTGACTGAGAGCGCCTGAACCAGGGACTCACGGGGTGTGATGCCAAGCTGCAGAACACACTCCTCCGTGCCCACTCGGTTCTTGGCCGTGCAGCGGTAGTTTCCAGAGAAGGCAATGGAAGCATTCCGTAAGTTCATGCTGCCTCCAACAGGATCTACAGACAGATGGGACGGGGGGGCTTGAGTAGCGACATTCTGTTTTCTAAAACAAAACGTTCCAAAATAAACCACAACCTGTGTGTGTGTGTGTGTGTGTTACCTAGCACAGCAGTGGCGGGCAGCAGTTTGCTGTCGCTGGTCTTCTCCCAGGTATACTGCAGAGGGTTGGTTCCCTCTGTGGAGATGCACCTCAACACCACGTCCTTGCCCTCCTGGGTTGGGCCCTCAGCATAGCATCTGGGTTTAGATGGCTTCACTACCAGGGAACAAGGAACGGGTTATTAGAGATAGCAGATATTCATGCCGAACTAGAAAAAAATATATACTTGTATTGAACAGCCCCCTGGCTAGGTGCTGTGTTCGTGTGTGCGCGAACGTGTTCGTTTGGGTGTGTGTTTGTGTTCATGTGTCTGTGTTCGTGTGTTTGTGTAACCCCCGTTGCAGCAGTCATCAGCGTAATGAGAGCAATAATCAGGGTAATTGATACAGCTGCTGTCATTACAGGTGCTGTCACTCAAGATAATGAAGATCTGTGACACACACACACACACAAGGTAGACCTGTCTGGAAGCCAAGCCAACAGTCTCCTGGCAAGACACCACAGGAGAATTCAAAAGCAAACAAAACTCCAAGTTAAAACCAGGCCAGATCCAATTCGAGGCAAAGATGAACAAACCAGCTGACCTCTGTCTGTCTGTGGGTCTGTTGTCTGTCTGTTGTAGGCATACAATGAATCAGAGTGGAGAATTCTGAATATTTCTCTCTTAAGAAAGCCTGATTGGTGGTGTGTTTTTTTGCGCCAATCATGGAGAAAACATAATGGTTTGGTACAGACACACACACACACACACACAGAGGGACACACACACACACACACACACACACAGGGACACACAGGGACACACAGGCACACACAGGGACACACACACACACAGGGACACACACACACAGGGACACACACACACAGGGACACACACACACAGACACACACACACAGACACACGCACACACACACGGACACACACACACAGGGACACACACACACAGGGACACACACACAGACACACACACACACACAGGGACACACACACACAGGGACACACACACGGACACACACACACACACACACACACACAGGGACACACACACCGACACACACACACACACAGGGACACACACACGGACACACACACACACAGGGACACACACAGGGACACACACAGGGACACACACACACACACAGACACACACACACAGACACACACACACACACAGACACACACACACACACACACACACACACACACACACAGACACACACACACACACACAGACACACACACACACACACACACACACACACACACACACACACACACACACACAGGGAAACACACAGGGACACACACAGGGACACACAGACACACACACACACACACACACACACACACACAGACACACAGACACACAGACACACACAC